>NC_080109.1:37099730-37771961 GCF_950005125.1 Chionomys nivalis
ATATATATTTATAGCTAACAAAATATGTGTGCTATGATTCACACTTAAAAAGCACGAACACCATGACATTGGGGAGAATGCCTTTAGCTAGTATCACTGAGAAACCTTAATAAAATGAGCTTTGAAAGACAGACTTGGGGCTCAGCTATGTTCTACGTTCAGAAAAAAGTGCAGTCCAGAGAGAGAAAGGGTGACAGAGAATGGGATTGTCAAGCTCTTGGGGAGCCTGTCACAGAACTGCAGAGGGAGGTAACACATAGGCACTTCCATCCAGGCTGATGACATCATGTTGGTTTGTGCTATCAATAGCTATGGTGAAAGTTTTATTTACTAATATGGGCCATGAATTTGATTTAGCAGTGTCTTTGTGAGCTATGCTTCATTTGCATTTATCAGAAATTTAAAGAAAACATATCCAAAGTGAACTTAAGTAGATTTTTAGGAAAACTCTTTTCTTACTTCATGAAAGTCTTTTGACATCTTTGGCTCTGAAACTTTTTATCTTTGAGATAGGAAAATGGGCTCCATCACTCCTCAAATTCTTCCTAAATACAGCTCAATGATATATGGAAAACTGTTTTCAAAAGAGCACCTAAGTATGCATATATAATCAAATCATTTAAATGCCCACTGGTTTTTTATTATAATTAAACTAATCATAAAGTTCTAACATTCTGCTCTCCTGCTTGGGCTTGTAAAAGTCCATGTTTCTTAACCATTTTTAAATAAAATAAGAGTTATAAAGAAGGGTTATAGATATGCACAATCCAGTAGAGATTTTCCTCAGCAGATAGCTTATAATGAGTTCACAATTTTGTGAACTCTGTAAAATATTAATATGATAGTGCTGAAGTCATTCTAAGAGTGATTTATCCATTTCTTCATCAGGAAAACAGGATGTGGAGATATTGGGTGACTTCCTGCAGCTCATGTGCCCACGTGTGCTACAGTCCTGAGTCTGCATAGATAAGACCTGGCACACAAACTCATGTAAGCCCGGATACTGCTGCTCTGTTTAAGCTCGGTAAAACATAGTCTCTGTTTTTCACTTTTTCCCAACTCATCTTATTCATTATGTGAATGTCTGGACCCCTCTCCTCTTGGTTTCACCATACTGTGTCTAGGCTCCACTACTCAACAATGGCTTCATTTGCTGCGATGCCCTCATGGAGAGTGCTTCTCCCCAGTATAGTACCTGATGCTGCCTTCAGAAAGGTGCAAGGTGATATGACATGAGAAATGTGCTGCTTAAGGACATCAGCAACTGATGTGGGACTCCCTCTCTGTATGCTGTGAATGCCACTGGTTAATAAAGAAGCTGCTTTGGGCCTATTGCAACTCAGAATAGGGCAAGGAGGGAATTCCAAGCAGATAGAGGAGGAGAGAGTAAGGCAGAGTCAAAAAGTCATCGTGTAGCTGCCTCAGGAGACAGATGCCTGACACTGGATGGGACCTTACTAGTAGGCCCCAACCACATGCTGATACACGGATTAATAGAAATGGTTACTTTAAGATGTAAGAGCTAGCTAGGAATACGCTAGAGTCATTGGCCAAGCAGTGTTGCGATTAATATGGTTTCAGTGTGATTATTTCGTGACTGCACAGAGGGGAAACAAACGAGCAGTCTCTGACTACAACGAACCATGTGTGCACATGCATATACAATTTTATATGTGCATTTGTATGTATGTGCTTGTGAGGGCCAGAGGACAGGGTTATAGCTCAGTCACTAAAATGCTTGCCTCACAAAGATGAGAACCAGAGTTAAATGCCCAGAACACATTTAGAAATCTGTGGCATGGGTGGTGCATACTTGCACTTCACATCTGGGCTGCTGAAGAGACAGGCTAATCCCTGGGACTCACTGGGGCTCGTCTACTTGGTGACTCTAGGGTAATGAGAGCATCTACCTCAAAGGTGATGAAGAGAGTTTTTGAGGACAATGTCAGAGGTTGTCCCCTGACCCACACACAGAGCAGAAGCTAAGTTGCTGTCATAGCAGCCTCATGTATATGCAGTTAGATGTGGCTCTTAAGGACAAGAAATAAGTGGGGTAAACCATAATATCCCAATCCAATGAAGCTCCATTTTGCCCAAATGTCATTAACACAATAACCAGGATGGCAAAGGGGAGAAGAGCGTCTAGTTGGAGCAGCTACTGATTGCTAAGAGTTTAGAAAACTAATTTTACACCCAGACAAAAGTTAGCTATGCTTGCTGTTTATTTTGCCCTTCCACAAAGACCCAATATTACTGACTCATATAAACCATTACTTCAAAAATGATTTTACTTTAGAGAAAACTTTCACCGGCTTAAGTTTGTCCTTTCCCAACAAATATCTCATTTGCATACATCAGCCCCTGCTGCTCCTGCACAGCTGTGGACTGGGCTACAGTTTGAGGAGATGCTAGTAGTACATGACCTAGGAATGGAAATGCCACTGATCTTGCAAAAACAAGAGGATGCTTCCATTGAATAGATGTGCTAGGGCCACTGACCTGCCCCAAGAGCTTTTCATGACCACCACCATGCTGATTCACTTCCTAGCTATTAGGGTCTGCCTTCTATTTGTGCCTTCATCTGACTTTGAAAAGGGACCTCTCTTCCCTCTTGCCCTCTCTGTCCGTTCTTTCTCACATTCACAGCCTGCTTGCTCTCATCAAGAGCCGATCATGACTAGAGCATCCTTGTCTGCTTGTTGATCTCCTCTCACACCTGATAGGAAGGGCAGAAGGCGTATGTGCGCCCACACTACTTCACATTGTAAAATACTTTGTAAGCTACTAATAAAAGTTAGGTAAGGATGGAATGGTTAATAAAACTTATATAAACAAAGAAAGTAATGAAACTGTCCTATACCGGGTACTAAGTTGTTAATATAATAATTACTTTAAACAGGGACCTGAGATAAAACCGGAAGGTATCGTTATGTCAGGAGAAAAATCATAACTTGCTGAAAAATAAAAACACTTTTATTTAGACTATTTCAGAGAAAACAAGGAGTCTTGATAGTCATATGAGGAAAAGCGTTCTTAAAACTCTATTTCTTTCTTTTCATTTCCAAAAGTAGCATTTACTTATTTCAGGAAATCCATAATCTTGAAATCATGTAAATGAATAGATGAATGATCATTTTACTGCTCCAAAATTACATTTCAGCATATTTTGTGGCAGAATGAATATGCTGTAACCTATATTAAATATGTATAGTCTTAAGTGCACTTGGGTAACTTTAAGTTCTTTGGAATATAATCTATTATAATTGTGTTGATGTCTGAGTTTTAGTCTTGGATTTATTTCTGACTACACTTCTACATGAGATCACTGTACCTAGTAATTATCATGGTTTAAGTTACCCCATCATTTTAGTCAGGTGTCATACTTGTTTGTATAAGTAATAAATAACAAATTTATACTCCACCAAATATGCCAAAAATTATACAGTACATAATCACATATGTGGAGAATCAAGTTATGCTTGTAAATCTTAATTTCTGCACTTCTTTCTCCATCCTTGTCTATCTTTTAATAGCAAAACGCCTTTTGCATTCTAGAAGGTAGAACTGAACTCGAATGCTACCAGCTTCTATAGATATTTTTTATAATAGAAAAGTCTTTCTCCTCTGCCCCTCGCATGGGCAGGTCGATTTTCATTGAAAATGGCTTCAAGCTGGCTCTAATATTTACTCACTTATGCAGGTGCGTTCGTCAGCATGGCGTCTGTACCCTGTATCACACACGCAGTGGAAGGTGCCCAGAGTGTTAATACAGCGCTGTTGGCAGCCTCCGTTCACCACTGCACATTCATCGATGTCTAGAGGAGGAAGACAGATGGCCAGGATTACAATGTCACTCCAATGTCAACTTTAGAGAAGTGGCACAAATATTTCTTTGATTCACAGTATGTGTTATATTATACAAAAGCACCATCTCTGTTACCACAAATCTATGCTTGTTTGATCCATTTTGCTCCACACTGTAAACAACAAAATAAAGATAGAAATGTTATTGAGGATTTTTTGTTGTTGTTGATGCTTCTTTTATTTTAGAACAGCAACCACGAGCATTGTGATTGTCTCACGATTTTCTGTTCCTCATGCATTGGCTAATTAGACAGATCCGAGATAAAGATATTTTTTTTGCGGAAGGAAATCTGAGAGAATTACAATGAGCCTCTCTCTCAGGAGAAGCACACACTAGTAGATAAACACCTATTCTTGGTCTGACAGCGCTGAATAAAGCCAGTAATGGAGTTAAGACCTTGAGTCTCCTTCTCATGTGCTACAGTAGACATCAGAGCAAAGACAGATGACTCAAATGAAACCATGCTTAGCATTCTCAGAAAAACATCAGTACATTGCTTCCCACTAATTTAGCTTCTTGTTCAAGTGGCTGTTACCTAAAACAGTGTGTTTGTATAAAACACTGGTTATTAACTTTTAGAATAAAATGGAAAATAGTCAAGAAAAATTTACAATTACCTACCTTTTATTATCAGTAATAAATACTACCAAGATACACAAATATAATATTGATTTCTCACTGAAAAGAAATTTCATTTACCAGCACTTACACTTTATTGTGCCTCAAGCAATCACTACTTCCATATTTAAAATTACAAGACAACAAGTTTCAGGTTGTCTATGAATTACAAAAAAAAGATTCTAAACTTTCTTATTTGGTGATTTGTATAGGTGGAAATGAGGGGTTACAGTGATAGTTAATGCCTGTAATCACAGAGGTCTGGATTATAAAGCAAGAGAAACCCAAATTCCAGGTTAATCTAGGCTATAAAACTGGGAGGGAAGAAAGAAGGGAGGGGGCAGGAAGGGGGCAGGGAGAAAGGCAGAGAAGGGAGTAGGGAAGAGAGCAGGGAGGCTGCAGAGAGGGGGCAGTAAGGGGCAGGGAGGGGGTAGGATGGGGACAGGGAGGTGGCAGAGAGGGGGCAGTAAGGGGCAGGGAGGAGGCAGGGAGGGGGCAGGAAGGGGGCAGGGAGGTGGCAGAGAGGAAGCAGATTGGGGGCAGAGAGGGGGCAGGGAGGGGTTGGGGAGGAGGGCAGAAAGGAGGGCAGGGAGGAGGGCAGGGAGGGGGCAGGGAGTGGGCAGGGAGGAGGCAGGAAAGGGAGCAACATCTTTCTGAAAGCATCAGAGTAACAGCTATGTCCTGGCTTGGGGTGTGGATTTCATGGGGGAGTTAGACTCTTATTGCCCTTAAACTGAAACCTTCTGGAAAAGATATTTTATGTGAATAGTCTTTGCTAAAGTATGAGTCACTCATTGGAAAGTTCATTTTCCCAGAAGGAACACAGAAAGCTACGACAATGGCCGTCTCTACATATCACCAGGTCAAAACCCCAGGATTGGTGAGAAATATTTAACCAAAGGCAGCAAAAGAGTTTTCATTTGCTAGGCATTGACTTTCTCTTTTCTCAAATAAAAGTGGCAGAATATTTTCTGGCATATCTTTTGAAATATAAAATATTTTGGATGAAGTCCTAATATTCTAAAAGTAAATTCTATTTCAGTGACAAGAATTACTAATGTGAAAAATGTGAGAATTTTTATTGCATTCTGAGTCTGTGGTAACCTAGTCTGTAGGTCTTTTTCATATAAAATAACGCTATATCAGAATTCTTTATTTGTTGCCTATTCTTTGTGCAGGGATTTAATATCTATACAGGTTATGTTTTCATCTTTTGTCTTTGGAATATTATTCTTCAGAGTTGAAATATAATTCTGAATCTTAACTGTCAACCTCTAGATTAGACATTCTTCCCAGGTCTTTCATTTTGGACATATAAATAAAACCCAAGCATAATATACTTTACATGATAAATGACATTACAACTATCATGAATCATACAGCAATGTTTTATTTGTGTATATATAAACTGAAAAGGGTCTTAAAATACGTGAAAAGGCATAAATTCTTTCTTCTGAGGTGGGCAGACAGGTGAATTCCATGACAGAATGGGCCTTCCTTTGATGGCATAGGGCATTAGACAATTCTTTTAAAGCTTTTTTTTTATTTTATTGTCTGTGTGTGTATTGCCTGTATGTATGTCTCTGGCTCATGAGCATGCAGTGCCCACAGAAGACAGCATCACGTCCCCTAGAACTGGATCTACAGATGGCTGGCTGTGAGCCTCCATGTGGGTGCTAGGAACAGAAACACAGTCCTCTGTTCTTAACTGCTGAGCCATCTCTGCAGGCCCTAGACAAACTTGTTTCACCATATCTCTGGGGCTCAAGTTTGTTGTAAGAGAGAAAGCCACATAGATGTTACTTGTGTATAAAAAATGCAACTTTAAAATAAAGTTTACCTGATAACTGCCCTCCCATGACTTACTCAGAAAGTTTTAATACTTTCTCACCAAAGATGTAATGAATCTTTTATTTTTTTTCAATCACTGACTATGCTCCCAAGATATAATGGTACAGACTTGACAGTTAACTTTCTCTACAAAAGTTTTGAAATGTTTATATTATTAGTCAGCCTGTAACTATGCACTCTGGTGTCTATACGCATGTGTGCGTATGCACACACACACACACACACTATCAAATAGCCTCTGTTCTTTGAGTGAGATAGTCAGATAGTCTTGGGGAAAATATTCTTTTTTTCTTTCAAGGTTTTTTTTTTTTTATATTGATTTTAGTGAGCTCTACATATTTCTCTGCTCCCCTTCTACCTTCTCCCATGGTCCCCCTGCCCCCAATTTACTCAAGAGATCTTGGCTTTTTCTACTTCCCATGTTGGTTAGGTCCATGTATGTCTCTCTTAGGGTCCTCATTGTTGTCTCATTGTCGTGAATTGTAGGTTGGTTTACTTTGCTTTATGTCTAAAAGCCACTTATGAGTGAGTACATATGATATTTGTCTTTCTGGATCTGGGTTACCTCACTCAATATGATGTTTTCTAGATCCTTCCATTTGCCTGCAAATTTCGAGATGTCATATTTTTTCTGTTGTGTAGTAGTACTCCATTGTGTAAATGTACCACATTTTCTTTTTCCATTCTTCAGTTGAGGGGCATTTAAGTTGTTTCTAGGTTCTGGATATGACAATGCATCTATGAACATATTTGATCACACATCCTTGTGATAAGATTGAGCATCCTTTGGATATATACCCAATGTGGTATTGCTGGGTCTTAAGATAGGTTGTTTTCTAATTTTATGAAAAATCACAATATTGATATCCAAAGGGGCCACACCAATTTGCACACCCACCAGCGGTGCAGGAGTGTTCCCTTTGCTCCACTTCCTCTCCATCATAAGTTGTCATTAATATTTTTGATCTTGGCCATTCTTACAGGTGTGAGATGGAATCTCAGAGTTGTTTTGATCTGCATTTCTCTGATGGCTAAGGTTGTTGAGCATTTCCTTAAGTATCTTTCAGCCATTTTAGATTCCTCTGTTGAGAGTTCTCTGTTTAGGTCTGTACTTCATTTTTTATTGGATTATTTGTTCTTTTGATGACCAATATCTTGAGTTCTTTGTATATTTTGGAGATCAGCCCTCTGTCCAATGTGAGGTTGGTGAAGATCTTTTCCCATTCTGTAGGCTGCTGTTTTGCCTTGTTTACCATGTCCTTTGCTTTACAGAAGCTTTTCAGGTTCCGGAGGTCCCATTTATTAATTGTTTCTCTCAGTGTCTGAGCTACTAGGGTTATATTTAGGAAGTGATCTCCTATGCCAATGCATTCAAGTGTACTTCCCACTTTCTCTTCTATGAGGTTCAGTGTGGTTGGCTTTATGTTGAGGTCTTTGATCCATTTGGGCCTGAGTTTTATGCATGGTGATAGATATGGATATATTTTCATTCTTCTACATGTTGATATCCAGTTATGCCAGCACCATTTGTGAAATACGCTTTCTTTTTTCCATTTTATACTTTTTGCTTCTTTGTCAAAAATCAGGTTGAAAGATAGCTGTCCGTGTTCACACAGCAGCCAAGCGAACTTATTAAAAGTTAAAAATTCGATCATCTGTGAAGGGCCACCAAACATTAAGATATTGGCTTGACTTTTTCCTTTGTTATCCTCTTTTAGAAAACAGTAACTTTGCTGGCTGTTCCGACATTGTTAAATCAGTAGTTGTCAAACCTGCGTGCACATTAGAGCCACTTGGCATGCATTTAAAAATGCTGATGCCAAGGTTCCAACTTTAGTCTGATCTAATCAGTCTCCTTATTAGGTCTGGGAAAGAAAACAGTGTTAGAGCACACTCTAAGTGGCTCTAATGTGCAGCCTGAGCCAGGATCATCCGGTGTAGTTAAGGCTTTGATTACCCAGAGATGTTGTTAAAGGTGGATGCTGGTTCTCTGGCTCTGGGGCTCTGAGTTGAGATCCTGGTATACAACTAGCCCCAAGGTGATCTGGAAGTGATTGGCAGTGTGCCAGAAGGAGCAAGCGCACAGGTAATCCTGCCCAGCCCTGCATTTCAGGAGGATTATTGTTGTCAAGGTCTGAATCGATCACACAGTAGCTTAACCAAGTCGACCAAGTCAACCCAAATATTTAAATCAGTACTCCAATAAAATTCCAGGCATGTGGATTTGGGTATGCATGTATACTTACATGTACAGACACATATAATAATAATGAAAATTAACAGGTACTCTATCACTATGAAACCTACAGGAACTGACTTCTAAAACTGTTCATAATAACCCCTATGATAATAATATCATGGAAATGTCAGTGTTGTTTCTCACAAAACCAATCTGCTCCTGTAAAATAGAAAGGAAACTTAGATCTTTCCTCCTGGAGTGTGTCTGATTTAGGATGAATGTGAGTTGAGCTGGCATGATGCCAGGCTCTCATGCTGTGGCTACCACAAGTGAGTTTCCCTCCCTCCAGACTCTGCCCAACAGAGTTAAAAACCAGAAATGTCAATATTACATTAAAATGTTATTATCAAGTGTACTTCATGTGAAGAAACAATTTCTCACAAAACCCTCCGAGTTCTGTCTTCACATCGGATGCCTACATAAAGCCTTGCCCTTAGAATTGAAACTCCAGGATACTGCTGGGAACAATGATGAAGTCATTAGAAATTTTTTTTCAGTATTATCACTGTGATATGGACTCTGGATAGCATACTGTAAGAGACTGTCAAAAACCATCATCTCTGTCTTGTTTTTCTTCTAATATCCTTTCTGCTGGATTTACCCTCCAAACTATTTCCCCAGATGGTCACAGAACATAATAGCTTAAAAGAATTCACATTATTATCCAATGTGCTTTGCACATAAAAGCTCTCTGAGAGAACAATGACCCACTTTTGTCACTGCACAATCGAAACTCTTTCATGTCATTTCTTTTTTGTTTAGATTTTTGGGACCATTTACCTAAGAACCAAAGTAAAACAAATTAGTCCTCCATTTGCCCCATAATATACTATTCTCAGAAACTTATAGATTGAAACTAAGCAGTGCCAGGGCTGGTGAGGGAAATCTGCCCTCTTCCTTCTCTCCCTTGCTACCTGCAGCAGGAAAGAGAGCTGGCCCTGCCCCTCACTAACTATAGCAAACAGAAGGATGAATGGACCCAGCACCTCACCTGGACAGAACGCTAGAGCAGACACTGTTGTTGGGGCTGTGGTGAGCCAGACCTTAGGGTGTGAGAGCAGGAGAGCTGACTCCACCCATCCCACATCCCCTCTGTAGCAGTCCCAAGAGAGTGCCTGGCACTTTGCCTGCCTGTACAAAATAGTGGAACTGGCCCTGGTGGTGTGAAGGTGAGTGGGCTGGACCTGGAACCTGAGAGCAATAGAACGAGCCCCTCCCCTTGCTGCAGACTGCTTTGGATCAAGCTGCTGAGGCAGTGCTGGGTGGTGATCATGAGGGAAACCTGGTAGGCTGACCAACCCAGCTACCAGCCAGGCCCAGAACCAGGGCTATGATTTGGCCCACCCCAACATTCACCGCACCTGTGAACTGTTGGAGCATGTGATGGAGACAAACCTATAGATCCAAAACAGCAGAATCTCCATGGCATAGGACAACAATAAGATATCCACGCGACGCCACTGTGAGAACCCATCAGTCGGTATGGCAGAAGCCAGAGGCCTCAAACTAGACCAAAGACTCATAGCAATGAAGATGAATGGACTGAAGGGTAAACTGTGACTCAGTAAGGCACACTACAGCTTCCACAGTAAGAGTCTTCTCCTTTCTTCTGTGTATTTGGTTGGTTGTTTTTTAGTTTTTCTTTAAAATTTTGTTTTGTTCTTCTTTGGCAGGGCAGGGTGGTTGCATGGGCAGAGGGAAGAAGCGAGAGCATGGGGAATTAAGTGGTATTGAGATGCATGATGTGAAATCCACGGAGAATCAACAAAAGTTGAGAGGAAAAACATAGGCAGTGCTGGGGCTGAAGAGATGGCTCAGTAGTGAAGAGCACTGCAGCTCTTGCAGAGAACAGAATTTAGTTCTGAGCACCCATACTGGGTGACTCACGATAGCCTGTAACCCCAGTTCCCGAGAACCTGGTCTCCAGCACCCCTCACACATGCCATACACTCACAGACACATACATAAAAATAAAATTACAGATTTTGATTTAAACTGAAGGAAGTGTCACCTTTGCACTGCAGACAGCTTTCTGGAGATGTTGAGAGTGGATAGTGAAGGGTGTGTTCTCCGCTGGACTCATGGCTGGTCAGTGGTGACCACTCCATATAGCAAAAGGACTTTTGCTTGCAAATCTTTAGCGTGTGATAGGCTGAACCAGCAGGCCAACTTTATGTTGCACACGCTCTGTAAGTATTCTAGGAATGAATGAGTGAATGGATGAATGTTTGGAGTAATTCATGTTGTGGATTTTGAAGAACTGGACCCCTTATCTCTGTTTCCTTTTTGCACCCTTGTAAGAGATTCAAAAAGTTCTTAGTATTAGGGTGTGTATGTGCACACATACATGTGGTGGTCAGAGCACAACTTGTGCAGCTGGTTCTCCGTTTCTGCCATTATATAGATTCAAGAGACCAAAAAGCAGTTTGGTGGGGTTGCCCGGCAGGGCCTTTACCCAACAAGCCAACTCTCCAGCCAAGATACTCCTTTATTTTATTCACAAGTACCTTAAAAAAAACCTAGGGGGTTCTGTTGGGCTCATATCCAAAGGACTCTGCATCTTAATAGAGAGATATTTGCTCATCCATGTGTGTGGAATATCATTTTAGCTAGTCAAAGATGTGTTACATTTGTTTATGTTATGGAATATCACTTTAACTGTGTAAATGTGTATTACATTTATTTTTGCTGGAATTGTTTACTTATGAAAAGATGTGTTGCTATTTCACCTTCCTGCCCAAGGCACCTGGTTGGTTTAATAAAAAAATGAATGGTCAATAGCTAGGCAGGAGAGAGATAGGCAGGGCTGGTGGGCAGAGAGAATAAGTAAGAGGAGAAATCTAGGTAAAGGAGGAGTGAGGAGAGAACAGGAATGAACAAGAAGGGAGGATGAGGGAGATGGAGATGCAGGAGGCTAGTCAGGCAGCCACCAGCCAACAGACACAGAGCAGAACACAGAGAAAGAAAGATAAAAAGGCCTCAGGTAAAAATGTAGATGAAGACAAACAGGTTAAGTTATAAAAGCTAACAAAATTGAGTCTAAGCTAAGCTGATCACTCATAAGTAATAAGAAGTCTCGGGTCATGATTTGGGAGCTGGTTGGTGGCCCAAAAGAAAAGTCCTGGTACATTCATGTTCTACTCTGTTCATAATAGCCAGAAATTGGAAATAGCCTAGATGTCAATCAACAGAGGAATGTCAAATAAAATCATGATACATTTTACAATGGAATATTATGCAGCTGTTAAGAAAAATAAAATTCATATGCAAATGGATGGAGTTAGAAACAAATCTGAATGAGGTAAATCAGACCCCAAAAGATTAATAGTGCTTGTTTTATCTTATATGTGGATGCTAACTTCTCAACTTTTGATACATGTATTTCATTTAGAATACCTTCAGAAGTTAGATAAGGAGGGGAACAAGGAATGGGAAATATAGCACAGTGTTATAATGGAATGAAGGAGAAACTAGAATAGGAGGACTAAGTAGGGATGGATATAGGAGGACAGAGTGCAGCAGGGAATGTGAGGAGGGACAACAAACACTGAAAGCCTTTACAAAAACATACAAAAATGTACTACCATTAAAGTTTCCTAAATTATACATATATGAAAGGAATTTAAATGGAGTCATCATCTAATGGGGAGATGATGATGCTCCAACTAGACATCTTAGGCTAGCAAGTCAATCCTCCAGAGCCAGCAGGGGAGCATATCTTGTTGAGCCCTTGAGAAAGGAGTCCCATAAACCATATCAAATATCACAGATTGCTGCCAAGCCTCTTGGGTACTCTCCAAAACTTGATGGCAAGACTCTCTAGCTGAAGACAACACTTACTTAGATCATTGACCATGGAAAAAACGAGTTAGTGACCAAGTATCAGTTGCACCCTTGCTGATTGGCATTTGTAGTATTGGAAGGTATCCTGCATACTACTGGAGGAGAAAAGTAATCTTCAATATCACCCAGCTACAAACCCTGAGACCTACCATGGCAACTTGCTTGCAAGGCATATGCAAAATGGACTCCTATGTTTTTGTGTGCTTTTTTTTTGGCTTGTTTTCACTTTTTTTGTCTTATTTGTTTGGATTTTTTTTTTTTAGCCAATGAAAGAGTGTGTGTGAGAGAGAGATGAACACAGAGAGAAAAATTGAAGTTGGGTGGGTAAAAAGAGGAGAGAATCTGGGCAGAGTTAGGGAAATGGAAGAAATATGTTCAGATTAAAAGCGAATAACAACAACAACAGTAACAAAACACAGGGCACAAAATAATTCCTAAACTTGCTGATTAACAATCTTATACCATGCCTACAGTAATGTTGAGTATCTGCTTACTTGGTAGACATCTATCTTTCTTCTCTCATTCATATAACCTTCAGAAATTTCTTTGGAGGACTTTACCTCTGTTGTTTCAAAGAAGCCATATGGTTTATGGAAGACTGAGGATTCCCCTCTTCTATCCAGGTAGCCTTTTTGGTATGATACCATCACTGGATTCTATCTAGCTATCCAAGAGACTCTCTCATTAAGAAAGAATAACTTATTGCTCTAGCTAGAACTTCAAGTACTATACTGAATAAATGTGGAGAAAGTGAATAGTTATAAATATAGTTTTCCTTAGTTATGATAAATAGTAAATTAGACATGAAACTTTACAGTCACAAAGATAGGATAGATGATAGAGTATTTTCTTTAATTTCGTCAAATACAAATGGACTAAATATTATATCTGTAATTTTTATTACATGTAATTTTACAATGTTAAAGTTAAAAACCTTCCTTCTTAATTAGACAGAAGAGGGGAGATGATGTGGGATTCCCCTCTGTTGCTGTGAATATGTTTTATTGCCATTGGTTAATAAAGAAGCTGCTTTGTCCTATGGCAGGGCAGAATATAGCTAGACAGGAAAGCCAAACTAAATACTGGGAGAAAGAAGGCCAAGTCAAGAAGACACCAGCAGCCACTGGAGAAGTAAGATGCCAGAACATTACCAGTAAGCCATGGGACAAGTGATGATACACATTAATAGAAATGGGTTGATTTAAATGTAAGAACTAGCCAGTAAGAAGCCTGAGCCAATGGGAAAGCAATTTTAATCAATGTTAAGTCACTGAGTGATTATTTATAAGCTGCTCTGGGAACTGACTGGTAGGAGAGAAAGTGGTCCAGAGGACCATATGAAGAAAGGAGGATCAAGATAATGATGGGGAAAACCACAGAGACAGTTGACCTGAGCTAGTGGGAGCTCATGGATTCTGGACTTTCAGGGAACCTGCATAGGACTGAACTAGAATCTCTGAATAAAGGTGAAATGAGTGTAACTTGATCTTTCTGTGGGGTCCCTGACAGTTGGATGAGGATTTATCCCTAGGGCATGAACTGGCTTTTTGGAGACCTTTCCCAATACTGGGCTACCTTGTTTAGCTTTAATGCAAGCGGAGAGGGGGACCTGGTTTTGTCTCAATGTAGTTATCCCAGACTTTGTTGACTCCCCAAGGAAAGCCTTACCCCCTCTAAATAGTGGATGGAGGTGGAATGGGGTGAGGAGAGGGATGGGAGAAGGAAAAGAGGGACAGGGGTTGATATGTAAAATGAAAAAAAATAGATTAAAAAACTGAATAACTTCATGTGTGATACTGTCAGCATAAAGCTTAGTGTATAGATTAGAAATCTTGCTACATACATGTTCTCCTGCTTGGTAAGTTTCAATTTGCAGAAATGAGCTAATTTTTTGGTAGCCCTTTTGTATGAATCAGGCTAGGGTAAAGATGTAATCAGTGGGTGGGACAAAACTAAATGACTTAGACAGAACCAGAGGCAGAGCCTGTGGCGGTTTGAATGGGAGTAGCCTCCATAGGTGCACATGATTGAATGCTTGGGCCCCAGTTAGCAGAACTGTTTGGGAAGGATCAAGAAGTGTGGCGTGTCACTGGGAGAGGACTCTGAGGCCTCCAAAACCCTACACTAGGCCCAGTGTCTTGCTCTCTGCTTGTTGCCTAAAGATAAAGATGTAAAGCTCTCAACTACTCTTTGAGCATGCCTTTTTGCTTTCTAGCAAGATGAACATTATCTAGGTCCCTAAAACTCTAAGCAAGCCCCAAATTAAATGTTTTATTTTGTAAGTGTTGCCTTGGTCATGATGTCTGTTCACAGAAATAGAAACCCTAACTAAAACAGAATTTAAAGTCATCTCTAGCTCCAATTGCTCAGTTCAGGGTTCAATGAACCTTTGGGCTCTTTGAACACTTGACATGTATTATTCTGTTGCTTATATAGGAGAGTACCTTGAAATACACATGCTGTAAAGTAAGTCAGCAGGAAGGAGCCACCAGTTCAAACACAGCGTCTACACTTAAAAAGATGTGTTGTCTTTCTGCTCATGAAAATGGCTCACGGAGGTTCATCAAGGGCATATGATTTGCACTTACTCCTTATTTATTAGAAAAATTATATTTCATCTAGACTTGTGATGAACAAGATTGGTGTCACACATATGAGTGACAGGAAATAGATACAGGGATCTTGAGCTAGATGCCAAGTCGGGCTAGATAATGAATTTGAGCCTATCCTTGGTATCAGAATAGAACCTTGTTTAGATAGAGATAGATAGAAAGATAGATAGATAGATAGATAGATAACATTTTAATGAACTTGAGTATTTGTGTTAAGCTTGACTCATCTTGTATAAAAAGGACTAAGGATTTATCAGACTGTTTGTACAAAGTCTATGTATATGGTGGTGCAAGGACTGGTCATGCTGCCTACATGAAGAGCTTTCTTCTCACCCCATGCCCATGATTCTCCTGAGCTCCAACCCCAGCTCCTTCTTTTCTCTGTCCTTTCTTTGTCTCTTGTTACTCCAAGCCATGGCAGTAGCTTGTTGCTCAGATCCCCACAATTATGAACGCTGATGACAAAAGAATAAATGCTGGTAATTTTAAGGATTCTTTTAACTTTCTCTTTCCCAACATTTCTATAAAGAAGGTTACTCATTTCCTAGTCAGAATATTCACTAAGCAATAAAAGCTGGATATCTCAGGAAAAAATGCAACAATTTAGGAAAGACATTGAGTAGGGCCTTTCAGAACTTTAAGAGTATACAACGCAGTAAAGTTCACAGAGGATTTGTTACTTTGTGCTAAGAGCAGAAGAGTTTGCACTTTCATAGAAAATGCAATTAAGTCATTCTGTGTAAAGTAAGTGTTAAAGCAGAAAAAGATTATGTTAGAAACGGTACTGAAATTTGACCCTGGAGGTACGTGGAGGGTTTTTTTATGGCACACTTAGAGATAATGGCTTCACTCCATACACAACGTGCAATGGCAAAGGGAAGAATAGAGAAGTGGAAAGCTGAATCCAGAGTTTTCAATCACTAGTGTCAAAATACATATGAACATTAACAAAGAGCTGACCTAAGCTACTACTACTCATAGAAAGATCTAGGCTGATAAAAAATAGACTTAAAAAAGAAATAAATGTGGCTTAGTTGTTAAGTGGACTTGATGGAAGGGAGTGAGTTAAGGTCAATTGCCTTGAGCGATTGGATGGATGGTTATGGCAGTCGCTGAAATAGCACAATAAGAAAACTTTCGATATTAAAGGAATAGCTCAGTTTTGAACACAAATGATTTGATGGGCAGTGAGGTGGGGAGTTAAGGATATCTACTAGGCTTCTGAGGATATAGAAAAAGATTATGAGACAATAAGGAACTGAATTTCCCAGCTACCATTTATTGACTGAATAGGCCTTGGGAATCCATCCTTGACAGTTACCATCACCTACATACATTCTAATTCTCAATCTCATTGTAGCAGACTTATTTCCATTAAATGTCAAATCTATTTCTTCCTAGTCTTCACTGCCATGCTACTTCAACCTTTGTGGATGATTGGAATGTCCTTATAAATTCTTCCACATATTTTCTTCCTAATGCATCGTACTGAGATTTTGAAAATGATAAAGAAAAGGGGATAAACTCCTGCATACCCGTGCCTCTGCTACCAGTTCTGTGCTTCCAATCCCATCTGCATTCTCTTACCCAACCTTCCCTAACTTTACCTAGTGATTTCCAATTCATACCGTAGACAGTAATCCTGTCCTGCTCCTGTGGTCTGGATTAGTATCCGTATACAGATCATCCAATTCGTTCTCATTTATCAGAAATTTAGAGAACCATATGTGTGTCAAATAATGGGATTATTGTTATGAGCATAAACTAACGAAGCTCTTCCCACATGGCTAGTGGGGACCACGCAGATATTACACACTGAGCACATGAGGGAATCTATATCAATCAACAGATGAGTTAATAACTTCGAAAGGACATTCAAAGAAAGTATGGCACACAGATCTGAATTTTGTTAAAGGAAAACTACGGCCTTAGAACTGTGGCATTTAGGTGAATATCTACGGGATGAATTGGTGATGGAGTAACTGAACGAGGTCAAGATTTCAATGGGTGAGTCATGGAAATAAAGACAAATGAAGGAGATGGAGAGTTAAGATACACTGTTAGGAATAGCATGAGAGGGACCTTAGCAGATTATAGCTAAGGGGTCCCACAGTGGGGGAGAGACAGAAGACAGATACGCCATGCATGTAGAGGGTTTTTTTAGGGGAGGATCAAGGGGAGAGAAAAGGGGCGAGCAGAGGGTCCTCGTGGGAAGAAAAGAAAGTAGGGAGAGAGGTACAGAGGTAGAGAGCAAGAGAGCGAAAGAGAGAGGGAGAGGGCAATGAGGAGAGGGAAGACAGAAGAAGAAGAAATGGAAGAGGAGAGAAAGCAGGAAGAGTTTCTCCTTTTCAAGGGAGGGGCTACTGCCTGCGTATTGGGCATGCGCAGTGAGGTGATGCACTCTGTCAAGGTTCCAAGGGGTGGGCCAGGTGTGTGTGAATATTAACATATATCTTGTTTGAAATATGTCTTAGCCATTTTTATTTTTTCTTCTGAGAACTCTCTCCTCAGCTGTCCATCAGGGAAATGAAAATGACTGAGATTTCTTCTTACCCAAATCAGAATGACTAAGATTAAGAACATAAAAAACAGCAAATATTGGGGAGCATGTTGAGAATGCAAACTCCTCAAGCGCTGTTAGTGGGAGGCCAGAGTGGTTCGGCAACTATGAAAATCAGCGTAGCAGCTCCTCAGAAACTAGAAATCGATCTACCACATGACTCAACTATATGATTCATGAGCTATACCCAAAGGACTGTTACCTACTACAGACAGACATGCTCAACTGCGTTCATGGAGTCTCTGTTGACAATGCTTACAACATGGGAATAGGCTGTAGGTTCACCAAACTGATGGATGTATAACGAAAATTTGGTGCCTATATATAAAATGGAATTTTATTCAGGCATAAAGAAATGTTAAATCTGGAAATAAATGGATAGAACTGGTAAACATTACATTGAGTAAAATAACATGATAGAAAAATATTTCATGTTACATATAAAGTACTTGTAGAATCGAGGAAACTAGAAAGGGGTCATTTGTGGTGAGGGAGAAGAAAGATCTTATGGGAGGAGAGATAATAGAACATAGATATTATGAAAGGGAAAAGGGAGTAACAAGGTGTAAAGTTGAAGGGGGTGGAGAGAATTCATAACTAACACCAAGAATATTTGAAAAACTAAAACCTATTCTTTTGTAAGCTCTTTTTCTATCTCTGCCCCTCTCCCTCCTCTCTCTCCTCTCTCTCTCTTCTCTCTCTCTCTCTCTCTCTCTCTCTCTCTCTCTCTCTCACACACACACACACACACACACACACAGACACACACACATACACACACAAGTGTGTGAGCATGCACACACACACACACACACACATCTAACTGGAGTTACCCTACAAAGATAACTATGCTTATTCCAGAATTCACTGATTGCCAAATAAAAAGCCCAGAGACAGATGGGGAATACACCCCCTTGGGTTTTTGTTAGCAGTATCTCATAGACACATAAAACAATATGGATTATTCCTTTTGCTTTTTGTTCCCCAATAAGATTTGGTGACTTCAAGTTAGTACTGACAAGGAAGTTTCTCTCCTGCTTGCTAGCTCTCACAGTACTGGATACCAGTAGGCTGACTGTAGGGTAAAACTGTTAATAAGAGTGTTACCTGCCTATGACCCCTGTGAACTGCAGTAAGACTGTAATGGCAAGATATGGCCATGGTTACAATACTATCCCAAATGTTACTGGGGTAATCAAACATTTTCTGATTGGATGTAAGACTTTAGGAAGCACATGCATGGCACTACATATCTGGCAAAGGTTGTGAAGTTGGAGTTTACAGGCTCCAGGTGTGAACCTTCTATTATCACTATTATTCTGTTAAACAAACATAGTACCAAATGGCCCTTTGTATTGTATCTCTCTATCTATAGATTAATGCAGCTCTCAGACCCCATTACGGAAGTTTCTTTGTGCAGTGGATGGATGGTAGTTAAATCAGAGACTTACAACACGTCAAAGGGCAGTGGAATATTTGGCGACAAATAGGACATCTATTTCCTACCTCTTCCCCAAGGATCATGATCATTGTAGAAGTGGGCCAGAAAGATCAGGGAACTAGAAGAAAATACTGTCTTCTGGGTGTATCAGGACCACTGCACTAATATGTTCACAGACATGGATGCCTGCATAAGACTTGCAAAAAATCAAGCCAGTCAACATTCTAGAATGACAACATAGGAAGAGTCTCCTGAATCTATAGCCCTGACTGAGGAACTATAGGTGACTGGTATTTTGGGGTGGGATTTCTTTATTCTTGTCCCTCCCAATGCCTTCCTCTTCATCTGGCCCCCGCCATGGGCAGATGAAGTCCATGCTTACTATCGCCCCCATGACAGCTGGAAGTAATTTTAGAGGACAATGGCCTTTCTCCCAACAAAGTTTGTCCTCAGGGTTAAGGATATCTAGTATCTGAAATCAAGCAGAAATGCTCTATCCTTTTCAGTAACTCCACCGTAAGATTTCAAGTGGTTGTCCACGTCTAATCTTGAGCAGGAAATGCTAATGACTCTACTCTGAATGAACTGTTTCCTTCATGCAAAATAAAGAAAATGACTATAATAACAATACCTTTTGGAGAGTACCGCTAGTATATGGATAAAGAAGGATGCAGAGGGAGGCACGTAAACTTGAGTATCTGAATTGAGTACAGAATATATATCCCAGAGTTTTCATGAATATGCTACTCTTACAGGAACATATCACTGAGATTATCATTGCCATGCTCCTGAGATGCAATCTATTCATGTGGTTTGTTTGAAAACTGCTTCTCAATTGCTTTGAGAAATGAATTACACCAAGTATTAAAAATATTGTAACTAAATAAATCCATTTTATAAAACTGTTAAAAAAAAGAGTTGATTATTACTGGTATAGGGTTGGGGGTTGGGGGTGAAAATTTTATAGACTCAGGGATCTCAAAAAATTAAATGTGATAATAGGTAGATTAGTATGAGATTACTCACACTAATAATAGTGAGTAATAAAGTAAATACTTGTGAGCTATAAATTATAGACAATTTATACTGGTATAGATTCTTATATAATAATACAAATTCAAATTATATTTGTTATATATTGATTAAATATGCTCCTATTTCTGTTTACAATATTTGTACACCTATGCAAAGTAATTTTGTCAGATTATATGCATGCATGTTTCTACCTCTGTTTAAGACATTTTGTACATCGACACAATTTTAGGATATATTTATTATATATCACATTTCTACCTCTGATCAAGATACTTATACATTGTTTACATTTTGAGGCCATTGTCCTCTAAAATTATTCATTGTCCTCATTTGCTGCACAGTTGTTTAAAGATTGTTTAATATTCTGATATCTTAGTCTAAGTTATATAGGTATTAAGCATTATAGGTCAATAGTCATCCATATTTGTCATACTTAGACTCATCAGGTTCTCTAGATACATAGAGGGGTATTCTGCATAGATAGGTAACCTTCAACTACTTCAAAGAACTGTAGAACATGTCATTTAAATAATTTAGGGTTTTGTTGACATGAGACACTATTGCTCCTGGGAACACCAGTCTATTCCCAAGAAAATACTGAGCACCAAACTCACTCCATTTGGAGATTGTTTTCTTTTTAGCAAACTGGCCTTTGGACAAGGGACTACCCATGCCTTGACCACTGGCAAAATGCACAGTGTCTGGACTGCACGAATAGATAAAAGAAAAAAGATGCCAAACCTTGCCAATACAGAGTAAGATAGTTCTGAAAATTTTCCTGCCTTTGAAAATGGTCTCTCAGTTACTCTAGACCTTGGTCAAAGTTGGTTGCTCCAGCATTGCAAATAAGACTTGGGTAATTGCCTAGGTAGCCAGTTGTCTTTGTCATCTACTGTACATTTTATTTATATTTTTTAATATTTATATATTTATTATGCATATAATATTCTGTCTGTGTGTATGCCTGCAGGCCAGAAGAGGGCACCAGACCTCATTACTGATGGTTGTGAGCCACCATGTGGTTGCTGGGAATTGAACTCAGGACCTTTGGAAGAGCAGGCAATACTCTTAACCACGGAGCCATCTCTCCAGCCCTCTACTGTACATTTTAGAAGTTGTTTGAGTTCATTTCCTGCCTACTCAAGTAATATTATCTCCCTTCTCAGGCCTTTGATGGGGTAGAAGACTAGATAGTAATACTTACCTTCCTCTCATGACTTAACCAAGCCATTTTTAATACAAGACTTAGACTCCTTAGTATATGTTTCTTGCTTAACATTGTTTATGCTGGTTGTAATTCTAATTTTTATACTTAATATCTGTTCTTATTGTATATAGTTTTATATTGCGTTTGAAACTCTCTTATTTAGGCCAAAGGGGGAGGTGATGGGGAACCTCCTCTTCCAATGGCCTTTGAGAGACTGGGCCAGGTTGGGAGTGGCCTTGGGTACCAAAAAGCACACAGGTCCATCCTCTCTCTCTCTCTCTCTCTCTCTCTCCTCACCATACCTGGATGTTAGATTCCGTTCTGTTTCCTGTTATGATTTGTGAGTTCCCTTTTAATAAAAAAAATCCCTTATTATACTCTATTTGGAGCTAGTGTGGGATTTCTTTATTCATGTTCCCCTCAATCTGACACATTCTTCTTCAAGGGTGAATCTGGGAAGAGGTAAAGGAAAGAAAATAGATTGATTCTTTTCTAGATTTCAGGGAAGAAATGAAGGTTCTGTAGCCTGACAGCTGAGGTGGCCATCACCATGGGAGGATAAAATAGCTTCCCTGTAGGCCAGGCAACACCATTTAGATGCCAGTTAGCAAATGTTTCCTAAGAAAAAGATAGAGATACACATGGAGAGAGAAAAGAAAAGCCACGAGACATAGGAATATCAACATGAGGCTCTGAAATGGAAACCCTATGGTTTGCAGTTTGCATGGGGAATTTTTTGTCTGGCCAACAATCATATATTGTATCTAAGAAGAGGAAAACAGGAAATGCTATGGAAGGAGCTGTCATTCTTAGGTTCTGGCAAGTGATAGACATGTTATCTTACCACTTTTGCCCTTCTTGAAGTCCTGTGAGACAAGAACTATGAGAGATTTTAAGATGAAACTAAATCTCCAAGAAGCTAATCAGTTTGCATGGTCTTAAAGCACATCTGGGATTTAATTTAAAAGAAAAAAACAAACGACTTAGCATCTGTCATCAACACTTTTTTTAAAAAGCAAGATAAAGGTTCATGTCTATTAACATCAGTATTTTTCATAATATTCACTTTGCTCTTGGAGAACAGGACAGAATTTTATCTAATATGAACTCTTCTCCCTCACAGGAAATAGCTCTTACTCTGTCTAGAAAGTGTTTCTCTGCTCATTTGAATTGTAGATAAGAATTTTTTTTTTTTTTTTTTTTTTTTTTTTTGAGATAGAGTCTCACTTTGGTTGGCCTGGGAACTCACTTTTTAGACCAGGATAACCTCAAACTCATAGAGATTGAATTGCCCCTGCCTCCCAAATGCTGAGGTTAAAGGAGTGTACTACCATGTCCAGCAGTAGGTAAGAAATCTTAAAACTCAGTCTAAGTGGAAAACTGACGTCAGCTAATCTAGTTTCTACAACTGAATTAGAATGAGGTAAAAAAAGATCAATCAATAAATACTTACTTATTGATTCATTTACTGATTTACTTAAAGCACCGCTTGTACTGCCAATTATGACTTCAGTTCCTACCTGGAATACAATGAGCTGGAGAACAGCTGAAACTATGGGTCTTTGCCCTTAACAACCTGCTGATTGTCACACAAGATTGCTTGTAAACTCTTCTTGCTTGCTCACCCACCTTGTGGTTTTAGGATATAAAAGGAGAATACAAACTGGCTCTGAGATTAAAACCTTTCAGGAGCTCTTCTGGCTTCCACCCACCAGTGTTGTCTCCTCTCTTCCACTCTCTATAGTGTTGGAGTACTTATTCCAGAAACTCTCCACAACTCCATAATGCATTGACTATAGACTATGGTTTAATGGTAACAAGTACAAGAGCGCCTTCAGTAACTGTTTGTGTTAGTCTACAGTCTTGTTTACTTTGTATTTTTGAAGCAATAGTTAAAGATAGTTAAATTGTTTGTCACTTCCTTAGCTCATCCAGTAAGAATTTTTGTGGCCATGACAGGAACCACTGACGCACCGAAGTAGAAATGAAGGATCTCCAACAAGGAAGTTCTCCAGTTTCCTCCCTCTGCAGGATTCTCTCCTTTAACCTGTTGATTCTTATGAACTCTAGCAACTTTCAGTTGTCTGGAGCACATTGTTTATCCTTCTTAAATCTCTTTCTCCTCCCTTTTCTTTGTACTAGGTTATTATAGAACAATAGAAGGGGAAAAATCCATAATTGTGATTCAGAGGAAAAGTCTTTGAAAACAAATACTATAAACAAGATAAATAAAGAGCACCAAAACAGCAAAACAGTTGACTAATTTAATCATCTAGCAAATTTGGTACCTTTTAATATTTGCTCTTCTCTATGAGAAGTTGGCTATGTTGGTTGATAGCTCATGTTTACTCTTTGATGGAAAAGATGGTTATATCTTGACTTATAATTTAGTTCATGCTTGTGTTCTTTCTCTCCACCTCTCCTTATCTAATATTTATAAAAACTAAAAGCTGAACTTCTAAATTTTCTTTTCTTTGTTCATTTTCTTTTTTATTTTTTCTTCCTTCAATGAAATCTCCAAAACGATCAATTTAATTGAAAGTGCACCTTTAAACTATCTAGGATTTAAGCATTTAATTAGAAATCCATTAAAATAATTGTATTCCCTTTTAAAGTAGTCACGTACCCTGTAGTTAAAATTGACTTCCATTATTATAAAATAGCTCATATATAATCTGATGCTATACTGTTTTAAATTATCTCAGAAATATTAGCACTTGCAAATTAAGTTAACTTTCCTGGATGCCGTACCATAAAGTTAATGCTTGCCAAAGTGAAACACAGCATGGTTATCCTTCACATCCCTATGCGAAGCTCAAACAAGTAAACAAAGAAAATAACACAGCAGTCTTCTCCCCTCAAAATTTAAGAACCTTATAAAAAGTTTAGCTCAAAAATTTCTAAGTAATTATTACATGATAGCTTACTACATGAAATCCATTCTAAAGAAACTGGGAGCAAATGAAACCTAAACTCCACTGGTCAGGGGGCAAAGATAAGACTTTGTCTCTAGACCAAAGCTTTGAACTTTCCTGTTTATTTTTATTGATATTTATTGAGCTCTATATTTTTCTCTGCTCCCCTCCCTGCCTCTCTCCTCCTTCCTTAAATTCTCCCCTCTTAAATCCTCCCCCCTTAAATCCTCCCCCAAGGTCCCCATGCTCCCAATTTACTCAGGAGATCTTGTCTTTTTATACTTTCTACTTCCCATGTAGATTAGATCTATGTAAGTCTCCCTTAGTGTCATCATTGTTGTCTAAATTCTCTGGGATTGTGGTTTGTAGGCTGACTTTCTTTGCTTTATGTTTAAAAACCACCTCTAAGTGAGTACGTGTGATAACTGTCTTTCTGTGTCTGGATTACCTCACTCAAAATAATGTTTTCTAGCTCTACCCATTTTCCTGCAAAATTCAAGCTGTTGTTATTTTTTTCTGCTGTTTAGTACTCCATTGTGTAAATGTACCACATTTTTCTTATCCATTCTTCAATCGAGGGGCATTTAGGCTGTTTCCAGGTTCTGGATATGACAAACAAAGCTGCTATGAACATAGTTGAGCACATGTCCTTGTGGCATGATTGAGCATCCTTTGGATATATACCCAAAAGTGGTATCACTGGGTCTTGAGGAAGGTTGTTTCGTAGTTTTCTGAGAAATCTCCACACTGATGTCCAAAAGGGTTGAACAAGGTTGCATTTCAACCAGCGATGCAGAAGTGTTCCCTTTTCCCCACAACCTCTCCAGCATAAATTGTCATCAGTGTTTTTGATCTTGGCCATTCTTACAGGTGTAAGATAGAATCTCAGAGTTGTTTTGATTTGCATTTCTCTGATGACTAAGGATGTTGAACATTTCCTTAGTGTCTTTCAGCCATTTTAGATTCCTCTGTTGAGAGTTCTCTGTTTAGGTTTGTACTCCTTTTTTTTTATTGGATTATGTGATCTTTTGGACTTTTGTTTTTTGAAAACTTTACCACAGTACAGCCTAGACTCCATCCCAGTTTGATCTGAGGCTCCAATGTGTTACTATCTCACATGCTGCCCTACTTCCTTTATATCTCTTTGACTATGGCACACATCATACCTCTCTCATCTTCTCTCACTAATTCCCCTACCCCCACACACAATCATCCACTATCATCACATCCTCAGTGAAACCCAGAATCCTTTCCCTTGACCCCCTCTCATCTGCCAGGTGCCCTCTGAGTGGCTCACAGCTTCCACCAGACCCTACTTGGAATCCACACAGTCTCAAGAGGACCACACTCCTTTCCAAGACCTGTGTGTGTGTGTGTGTGTGTGTGTGCTTTACTATTTCAAACTGGAAGTGAAAAAAGTTCTTAGGTAAAAGAGAGTATGCTTTATAAAGACTGATGACTCTTTGCTATCAGCTTGACAACATCTGGAATTAGCTAAGACCCAAGTAGTTGGGCACACCTATGAGGGGTTTTTCTTGATTGGATCATTTGAGACCAGAAGATCCACCCTAATCCTGGGCCACACCTTCGATGACAGCCTTTATAAAGGCCACAAAGGAAGGAAGCTTTAGCGTTTTGCCTGTTTGTCCTCACTCTCACTTGCTGGCAAGTTCATTCACTGGTACTAGAGCCTATCTCTTTTTGATTTCAACGTGTACTGAAAACCAGCTGAGATAGTCAGCTTTGCAGACTGCAGAAGTACTGGGTTCTTAGCCTCTCCATCAGGAAACAGCCATTGTTGGACTAGTTAGACCACAGCCTGTAAGGCACGCTAATAAGTCCCATAGATATATTATGATTATATTATATACACTTATATATTATTCTTTCAGTTTTGTACCTCCAGAAAATCCTAAATAATACTAAGATAGACATAGGATATGCATTTTGATATTCTTTTGCTGTGGAGAAATCAAACCAAAGATAGAGAAGCACTCAGAGGTCCCCAGCATCATAATGTATGTGCCATTCACTATTCTATCTGCAAAGGGACCAAGTAGAGCAGTATTGAAGCAGATGTTACCATTCAGCTTGGGTTGATTCTGCATAAAATTGCACAGGCTGCAAGCTGAGCATTTTTTCTTTTTGGTTTATTGAGACAGGATTTCTCTGTGGCTTTGGAGCCTGTCCTGGAACTAGCTCTTGTAGACCAGGGTGACCTCAAACTCACAGAGATCCGCCTGACTCTGCCTCCCAAGTGCTGGGATTAAAGGCGTGCACCATGGTGGCCCAACAAAATGAGCATTCTTAACTTTATTTCCCAAATAAACACACACTTAGTCTTGACCATGGTAACTGCAAAGACTAACGCAGAAGACTCCCCAAGCCTAGTTCTTAGTCCCACGTGCTTCCTACCTTAAAATTGTTAATAATTTCATCTTGAAACTTGCGATTCATAAGTGAAGTGGGTGACGGACCTCACATATGGTTTCTTCTCCAAGTTTCCCCTTTGTTCATGGTAACTGCTTTTGTTACTGCTAATGGAGTGAGAGTCTGAGCCCCAGAAGCCCTGACCTAACAGTGCATGCTCAGCCATCCACCCTCTACAGACAAATTCAAGATGCAAAGAAATAGTGAAAAACAGAAAAAGCAGATTTACTTAAAGTGATCATATTGAAAAGAGGAAGAAAGAGGTTCGTTGCCCTCCTACACAAGTCCATCTTTGGAGTCCTAAAATGAGACTTATGTTTACATAGAGGGTGAGAGCCACATCATGCTCAAGAAGGTGACTTGGTTCCCGTCCTTCATGCTCACAATCAGAAGGGATCACGGTCAAAGAAGGTTCCCTGTAGTATTGCAGCAGGTTATAGTAGCAGACAGCTTCACTGTAGGCCCGCAGTTCCACAATACATTTGATTGGCCCCTTAGCAGGGTTGAGCTTTGTTCTGTTCAGTCAAGCCAATGCTATAACAGTCCCGGGACAGAGCTTTCTTACCTCGGATCGGTACAGTTATTATGGATCCAGTGTATGTTGGTAGGACGTGGGGACTGATTTTATGTCCCAAGTGGGTTCATGATGTCCCTTAGGCATGTATGTACTGGACTGAGGGACTAAGCTCCCATGTACTTGTGGCTATTGCACAGCTTCTCCTACCTCAACACAAGCATCCTCATGCCCATAAAACTGGAAGGAGACATGTAAAACACCTTGCAGGGGTAGGGGGAGAAGCAGGATGTGAAATAATGTTTCTACTGTAGCAAATACCTTTAGTCAGAGGTTCTTCTCCTCCTTCACACTGAACAAGAGGCCTGAGGTCACTTTGCATCCTGCCTGTCGACTGCAGGACCCATTCTGCTCCCCCTCTTCACCCACAAGCTCTGCTTCCCTTGCATCCTACTGTGAACCTTGACCTAGCTGAGAAGGGTCCAATGTTCTCTCGAGGTCCCGTGTTCTCTCGAGGTCCCGTGTTCTCTCGAGGTCCCGTGTTCTCTCGAGGTCCCGTGTTCTCTCGAGGTCCCGTGTTCTCTCGAGGTCCCGTGTTCTCTCGAGGTCCCTTGTTCTCTTGAGGTCCTGTGTTCTCTTGAGGTCCTGTGTCCTCAGGTCCCGTGTTCTCTTGAGGTCCTGTGTTCTCTTGCTCTCACACAGTATCCAATTTCCATTCTTTTTTCCCTTTTTCCTGTGGGTTCAAAGAAACCCCATTTGGGTTTCTGCCATGTGAGCTGTTCCGTCAACCCTTGTCTTCCTCTTTCCCTCATCACTGGTTCCCATCTTTCACTCTCAAATGAACTCTCTACTTCCAGTCCGATACCCTCCCGCAGTCACTGCAAAACCAGCGTCCAACAGTCGCAGCATCTGCATCCTTGAAACCCCCCTGGTGGTATAGTCATGATTCTCACACTGCCAAAATTTTATTGTCAAAATTTGTCCATATCTCTGCTTTTCCACTAAAAATAAAGCACGCTGTTTGTCAAAAAAAAATCATTTTCTAGAATCTAGTTGTCATCAGCTATTTTAGAAAGATATAGACATACTGGCAAATCCCACAATTTGTGTATACCATTAAAATATACAGACTGTGTAACAGATTCCTGACACTAAAGTCCTTGGCCTTGTAGGCAATACTACATGTCATCTACATTTAAATTGTTTTTACTTTATGTATTCGGGGTTCCAAACAGATTTCACGACTTATTAACACAAAGGCCTTTTGCTGACTCAATGTCCCGACTCACTCAAAGCTGGCACGTGGCATGATCAGATTTGTTCAGTTCTTCATAACAGAATTTTCCCCTCTTCCTTTCATATCTCAGCTGAAACTTTTATCTCCTATAACGACTTCTGTAGAATGCCCCACTAGACACGGTTTAATTCTTAAGAAAATGTGGGCAGTATTATCGTGCCCTTTTCCCTGAAGTATTTTCCACTTGCCTTTCCAGCGATTCCCAAACACTTTCATATTCTTCTCCACTGAAATATAAGCTCATTAAGGGCAGGGAACACGGGTAATTAATTTTCGCTAGCTATAATTTGCATTAATCAGCTTCAAAGTGATTTGACATTTGTTCCGTTCTTGTGAAGTTAGTGAAAAGTGTGCTACCAGCCCCGTATGAGATACATATTGAAAATGAAGCTGAAGTGGTAGATGTAATCTGATCAAACTCTACCGTTAAGTAACAAAGGCAGATGAACCCTCCCCCCGCCCCCTGCTTCAGATCAGGAACCTGGCACTCTTTGGCTTTTGCCCTCTGCTGTGTAAAATTGTCTGAATATTATGTAAAGGTAGACAGATGTCATACTTGACATCTGGGGCACAGCATACATTGCAAATATATATATGTTAGTTACAAGTAAACAATAAACATAAATATGAAATGCTCTATTTCACCGAAATGCCTAGATTAATACTTTTTAAGTTATGATAGAATATTCACTCATGAGATGTGTTATCAGTCTAAAAGATCTGTTGTGTGGAGAAGACTCTCAATAATTGTTAGACGGAATCCAAGCAATGTTGCTGAATGTAAATCTCTCTTAAGTCCTCAGAGTGAACCTGGATCAGCAGGGGAGGCCATTTTCAGCACTGGGGAATGGTGTAGGGAAAACACATTTCCTGGTTTACCAGTGCAGAGTTTGTGACCACAGGCAAAGAAAAGCCAAGGTGAGGGTCTCACTGAGAACTAAACAAGGAGGAGAATTTTGCAGGGGCTGAAAAACTTGGTAAAGAAAACATGCCTCTGGTCCCTAGCTCTGCGCTTTCTTGTACTGTGGTTCAGAACATGATTTTGTGGACTCACAAAGCCAGCATAAATGAAAGAGATGGAAAAATCCAGGCTAGTAACACTCAGAAGGAAGTGCGGGCTGCCTGAATTCCAGCTGATAACAACGAATTTGTCTAGGGATGAAGTCTCTTGAAATTCGCACTAGATGCTCCAGAAGCTGTACCGAGAATTATCAGCTGCAAGAAGGCACTTTCATTTAGAGTATGAAGCAGTTCGTGCTCTGCTTGAATTGACATTGATTGGGAATTGGAAGAATGCGATGTAGTAGGTCAGGACTTTATAATGCAATCTCAAAAAAGGGGATGCTTAACCGAATATATAAGCTTCATTTCAGGGGAGACGTTAACTTACAGAATTGTGCCTACTGTTGAAGAATCTGGCACTGTTATTCTGTGTAATACAATGTTGTGGAGAAACTTAAATTCTCAGAAAAGACTAAAAAGCACAGAAGGGGCTACCTCACATAAAAGGGACATATAAAGAGAATAATATATGACATTTTAAATTATGATGGATGCACTTTACAGCTAAAGCTTGTCAAAATATTTTAATTTGAATAATAAATAAAACCATTGCAAAATTTAAGCTTCAACTATGCATAAAATATGTCTGAAGGAGTGAATTAAATAAAAACTTTTTTAACAAAATAAACAAATTGTAATAAACCCAAAACGTACTTTCAAGGAACATTTATTTATGTGCTTTAGCATGGTTATGTAAACATAGTAGAGTTATGCTACAGAACACTATGTCAAAATTGTAAATGTACAGTGTATGTTTTCTTAAGCTGCATCAGCATTAAAATAGTCTGTGCTGAATTGGGGGATATATAGAGAGAAGTCTGTGATAATACACACACACACACACACTTGTGTGTGCATGCTAAGTTGCAGAGTGAAGGGAGATGTTCATTAAATAAACATATAGCCTATATGGATCTCTCTCTCTCTCTGTCTCTCTCTGTCTCTCTCTCTCTCTCTCTCTCTCTATATATATATATATATATATATATATATATGTATGTATATGCACATTTAAGTAAACATCAGGAATATAAGCACACACACACATATATTTATAAATGCTTGAAAAACTACGAAGGAATCACATAGAACTGATGCCAGGTATTATGTAAAGGTAGAGACAATGGCGATCAGAGGATGAAGACATAATAAAGAGAAGCATTCATACAACTTCACTACAAGCACGTGTCCCTACATATCAAGAGTGGCTTGCTTGCATTTTGTCTCCAAAACCAGAGATCTGTAATGGCCAATGGCATCTGGCTGCCAGTCAGTGTGTATGTCACACATTCTACATGTAATGTCAAGGTTACAGTTATCTCTGTGCCTTTTTGGGTGTTTTCTTTACATCCCTCAATAACTTGAGTTATACTAGGAGCAAGGAACTGAAATTCAAGAACAAAGTTCAATATTTGCCACAAAGAAGATTTTTTAAAAGTTAATAGAACAATGAGTATTCTTTCAGTTTTGCCATGCTATACCCTCAATTAACCACAAACACATGTTTGACTGTGTTACAGTGGATCAGAGCAACAGCACAGTTTTAGGGAAGTACTTTTTATTAGCAGTTCACCCACAAATTTCATAGAAAATAAAATTTCCAGAAGTAATTATTGCATGTAGTTCAAAACTAATCATTATTGCTTTAATTTTCCTACAACTGAATTATGACTGATAGCTTGCTGGTCTAACATTCCTCTAGCTCTTCCACAGACATTATTGTCCCTTCCTTCTATTATAAATATTTTATGAAAACCCTATGATACATTTAGAAATGTTGCAGATTCTAGTTAAAAGTGTCCATTAAAATCAGAAAAGGTCATCAAAGAAATCACTTTGATATCTACAATATTTCTTGAGGACCTACATATATAGGCCTATTGCTGGTTAAACCTATCAAAGTCTTCATGTTGGTTTGTAACACAAATCAGCAGAAAACAAAGGATGCCACTAGCTGGCCTTTTAAATATCCAAAGAAAGCAATAATGTCAGGGAAACAGAGAGGACAGCAAAGGCAGCATCTGCTTCATGATTCTACATTACAGACACATAAGCTCGTCTTAGCTCAAAACAGCCTGACTCAATTGTTGCAATGTTTTATCATTGTTTGTTGTGGGATAATGCTCTTGTACACTGTAAAGATTTGTCACTTGTATTAGTTTAATAAAACACTAATTGGCCAGTAGCCAAGCAGAAAGTATAGATGGGGCAACCAGATTAAGAGAATTCTGGGAAGAGGAAATTTAGAGATGCATTCACCAGTCAGATGCAGAGGAGGCAAGATGAGAATGTCTTACAGAAAAAAGGTACCAGGTCACATGGTTAAACATAGACAAGAATTTTGAGCTAATTTAAGTTGTAAGAGCTAGTCAATAGTTAGCTTGAGCTAATAGGTTAAACAATTTATAATTAACATAATCCTCTGTGTGTTTCTTTAGGACTGAATGTGGTGGGACCAGATGGTACAGAACTTCCATCTGCACTGTTCCTGGAAGACTAACGTAGCCAGTGCTACCGGATGTGACACGTCAGAACTAAAGAAGCACTGTCTTAGCTGCTAGGAGTGTTGTGCTGTGACTCCTTGCTGGGAGTTTTCACTGCTGACCATAGCACTCACCAGTGAATATGTGAATATGTGTGTTTCTGTGTGTATGTTTAATATGCTCATCTGGGTGTGTGCGCATGGGCATGCATATAATCTGGTTATATATGTCTCCCTCAATCACTGCCTACCTCAGTTTTGGGGATGGAATCTTTCACTGATCCTGAAGCTCAATGACTCAGTTAAGCATGCTGTCCAAGGAGCTCCAGTGTTGGGGTTACAGATGAATCACTACTTCTAAGCTTTTCCTTGCATGCTGGGGATCCAAAGCCAGGTACTGACACTTGCACGGCAAGCAGTTTATTGAGTCAGCCATCTACCTAGTTCAAAAGTAGCCTGTGTATTGTAGGGCATGTTCCCAGGGCACCCAAGTGTAAAGACAGACCTCAGACCAGAGCAAGGACAACTAAGGAGAACAATATGAGTTTCACACAAGAGTAACTAAAGTTATCTGCTTTTTATTTTGTTTTGTTTTGATTTTTAAGACAGGGTGCTATATAGTCCAAGTTGAACTTAAATTTGCTGTGGACTAGGGATTACCATACACCTCTAATCCCTACTACCCTACCTCCCAGGTGCAGGATTCCAGCCTTACATCATCCTATCTTACTTACTTGGGTCTGAGGATTAAAGTCATGACCTTGTACACTTTACTAAATACTCTATGAACTGGGCTACATCCCCAGTACCCAGATGAGATTCCCACAGCTGCAGCACTGTGATCTCTCTTCCCTACTCCTATTGTTGCTTCTCAAGACACATGCTCCACCCTCACAAAACAATATACTTTGTTTCTGGAGAATCAATTCACCAAAAATTTATTTTAAAAATTTGAAACAGTGATTCACAAGGAGTATTTTTAAATAGTAAAATATTAAAGTTAAAAATAATAAGGTTTCTATTTTGCTGTGAATATATATTAATAATTATTACTATATTCCTATAAAGCCACACTTTATTATTAACCCATTTTAGAGTATGATTCTCTTGAGTTTATTATTTGAACCTCACATGAGTCCTTAAAACAAAGGTTAATAATGAAGAGAGGTAAAAGTATGGGAACAGACTCCACATTTATTCGGTGCAATTAAAATGATCAAAATTGAATCTAAGTGGAGAGGCAGTTACTAGGAAAGATTCTAGACAACCAATACCCTCTAGACTGAAACAGAAAAGGACTCAGAGCAGAAGAAGAAAAATTTCTTATTCAAACATTTCAGAAATCAATATGCAGAAAAGTACTTTTTTGTGGTACAGAGTTGAGACACACTCCAAGTTGTATATTGATTTGTGTGTATTTTTAAAACAATGAAGCATATCAACTAGCTATTTAGAAGAACAAATTGAAATAATTACTATTGTCCTGTATAAGGTTATGTGAAAGTATTGTCACAAAAGGAATTAAAATGTCATTATTGATTTTTCCTTATGGTGCACCTCTTGAAGAGAAACAACCAAATTTATAAGCTATGTATATGTTCTTTTCTCTGTTTGCTTGTGTTTCTGAGATGGTAGCTCACTGTGTAGCCTAAACCAACCCTGCTATACCTCCCTCAGTTTCCCAAGTGCTGGAACTGTAAGCCTATACCAGTATGCATGCATTTCAACTAGTCAGACCCAAACCACTGGAAAAGACAATCTTTTTTTCATTTCATGTAATTGTTAATTCATTATTCAAAGAGAAAGAATTGCTTATTAGAATTACATTTGTTTTGTTTTGCTAAAAATGGCTGATAGCTTTGTTTGTTTGACATTTTGTGACAGGGTTTCTCTGTGTGGTGCTGGCTGTTCTGGAATTTGCTTTTTAGACCAGACTGAACTCAGACTCATAGAGATCTATCTGCCTCTGCCTCCTGAGTGCTAGAATTAAAGAAATGCACCACCATCACCCATTTGCTGATAATTATTTTTATGTAAATTACCTATTGTTAAACCCCAACCTTAATTCTAATGAACTCAGAATCGTATGTTCTCAAAACTCTTGAATTAACATTAACAGCACTTAATATAAGGGCAAAAACTTACACTGTACATACTTCAGAGACTTGCTTTAAAAGTTTGTCATTTGAGAGAACATTTCAACATTTTTCTGTAGAGGGGAAACAAATCAGGTTTTGATGTGGCATGTCGTTCTGTATATATGTTGTTTTTATTGGTGAATGAATAAAGCTGCTTTGGCCAATGACTTAGCTCAGTAAAGTCAGGTGGGAAATCTGAATATATATATATATATATATATATATATATATATATATATATATATATATAGAGAGAGAGAGAGAGAGAGAGAGAGAGAAAGAGAGAACATACATACATGCATATATATAAAGAGAGAACATACATACACACATATAGATAGATAGATGATAGATAGAGAACATACACACACAGATATATACACACACACACACACACACACACACACACACATATATATATATATATATATATATGGAGAGAGAGAGAAAGAGAGAGAGAGAGAGAGAGAGAGAGAGAGAGAGAGAGAATAGGAGAAGTCAAGGAAACAGCAAGTAGCTGCCAAAGGAGAAAAATGCCTGTTGGAACATTGCCAGTAGGTCACTAGCTTGTGGTGATTCACAGATTAATAGAGATGGGTTGATTTAAGATGTAAGAGTTAGTTAATAAGAAGCCTGAGCTAATAGTCCAAGCATTGCTGTAATTGATATAGTTTCTGTGTGATTATTTGGGTCTGAGGGGCCTGGAAAGAATCAAGTGATCTCTGCCTACAAAATGCCACCCAACATGGTTTTTTTGAGAATGGAGTAACAGTTTCCTAAAGTGGGAAGGGGTCCTGGAAATGGATTGACTTAAATTACAATATTTATTGCCATATCTTTCCTGCCTGGTGGTGTATACATTTAATCCCAGAATTCTGGAGACAGAGGCAGGTGTATCTCTGTGAGTTCCAGGACAGCCAGGGATACACAGAGAAACCCTGTAAAAACAACAACAACAACAAAAAAAAACAAAAAACAAAATTTAACAGTAAATTTTATAAATTTAATGTCCTGAAATATTTTGAGGTCTCAAATACCTCAGGTAATTATTAGGTATTTTTATATCATATTGTGCCTGTGATATTCTCATGACTAGCATTTCAGGTACTTAGAGAAAAGTTTAAGTTACACAACATCAAAACCGAAGTGAACCCACTGAATCTTCCAACTAACCATCTTGAAGGTCTTTTTCAATCAAGACTAAATTGAATATTTAAAAGCTGCTGTTTTATTTTTAATTTTGGCACATACCAAAATCATAAAATGCAAGACCATACAGTAATATGATTTTTCAAATTAAGTGGGTTTGGAGAAGCTTTCTCTAGCAAAGTTGGTCTTCAAGTCATTTATGAACACACAACAAAAAGAGCAAAAGTGAGTTTCAAGGTGGTGGAAATTTTTTTAATATATGAATATATTATTTGTCATATTCCATTTGATTATCTTATAGATTTATAATTTATAAAATTAACTTTCATATTTCTGGGTTATTTGTTATTTTTTTCAGCCCTTCTTTTACTTCAAATTAAGTATGCCTAATTAATATCATCCATTAATATGTGCATTCTTCACGGGTCTGTTTCTAATGTCTACTTAAAAATATTAAAGTGAATAGAGTTTAGTGTGCTCATTAGCAAACTTCTTACAATACTCTATTAAAATCCCAACAGCCCCTCAGGGAACAAAGACAAAGAGTCTTTTCATATAGTCAGCACCTGAAATAGTGAAGGGGAGTAGAAAGGGTTAATTTAATTTCTACCTTCAGCAAAATGTAAGATAAAGATAGTTGCAGCTGTTGGATTCTGGGGAGGCCCTGCTTTATTCTAATTTCTTCTATTGCCCCGGTAGAAAGTCCTCATTTTAAAATGTACCTGCTATCCAAATACTTTATTCAATGAGCTCCCAATAAGAGGAGAGAAGGGAAGTTGACCAAGACAAGTTCAATTTTAGGACATGACCAAAAGGAAGGGTATATTTGCTATTATCAATGAAAGCCATTTACTTTGTTTTATTCTTATCCAGACCTTATACATATGTACTTTTTCTTTAGTAAAGAATTGAAGTAATCTGATATGGTTCACAGAAGATAGACCAAAATTCGTCTTAAACATGTCAAGCATCAGCATTCATTTCCTGTGAGGATGGCATGATATTCCTGTCTCTGCACACACAGCTGGCTGGCTAGCTAGCTAGCTAGATATCAGAATTTGAGGAACTATCGTTTACATGAGGAGTTTCTTAAACTAAAGACGTAGGTGCTTGCCCTGTGTTTATTTAAGTTTGGCTCATGTATAAAACATCTTCAGTATTTTTAGAACTGCAAAATAACACATCACTGTTGTTGACAAGGTAGATATTCCTGTAAGTCATTTTTTTTAAAGACTTAAATATCCCACATAGCTACCACCAGAAAAGCAACCATGCTGACATTTCAGTGTGTGGCGTGTCTTCACACATCCGATTTGTCTGTATCTCCACCTCAACCGATTTCTGTTTCCTTCTGCTTCCATTTGTCCACCTGCCTCCATGTCCTCCTCACTTCCTTCTTTGTTTACCAGTCTCTGCAAACTCACCGGCCCCCGATAAGCCATCCTCTGTTCCCTTGTCTCTTCCTTCAGGCATCATTATAAGGAAAGATCTCCATTATTATTTTCAGAACTAAAATACAAAGCTACAAGCAAGCCAGGTCTCATTCCACTCTCTTCTCCGCCTGAAGTTAGCACGGTTGCATCACTTGCCCTTCAGCCAAGCCTGGGATCCTTCCCTTCTAGAGGCCACATCCTTGTGGCTCTGTCAAATCTCTGCATTTTGTAGCTACGGGACAGGCAATCATTCTCCTATGCCCTTCCACTGAGCTCAAGTCCTCCTCCTCTTTCGGGCACATTTCCCTGACTTTCTCTCTTGGTCGTTCCTGCTGCTGTTTCTTCCTGATGAAATTCCTTAATCCTCTCCACACTTCAGAGTCCGACAAGATTTTCTCCTGGATGTTTAGTGTTACGGCATTCCATACAACTACCATACAGGGCAAAGAAACTAAAAATACCTGGAAGGGGGTGCCTGTGGTTCAATGAGAAGCACATCTTCCGACAGAGAAGATATTCTTTGTGCTCCAGATGTCTAGAGCCATGGCAACTAAAGAGTCCAGGAATAGAACATAAAAATAAAGGGTCTGGTCCAGGAATGTAGAAATCTAAAACTGTAAGCCCAAACACATCTTGAAAGAAAAAAATAATAAAGTTGGCAGCTACTGTTAACCTTTAATAAACACTTTCTGCCTTAAGAGCAGACATCCTGGCAGCCACTGTGCACAGAGGTAAACTTTTAACAATTGTCTCCTGCCTCCCAGCTTCCCAGCTAAGCAGGTACTGTAGACTAAGGTTAGCTTCTATTGCCTCTATGGGACCCTCTGCTTGTATTTGCTTAATTTTAAACTGTCCACTACGTGAGTCTACTCTCTGCCTTGCATTCTTTCAGGAAACATGGAAAGCCATAGGCTTTCTCAAACATTGTAAGTTAACATTCTACTGTCTTATAACCGGAAAGTTGTAAAACTTAAAATGTACTGTAACTTTAAGCCTGACCTCAAGGTTGTAAAAGTTCTATGACCCACACCTGGTGTTTGATTTTACAACAAAAGGCCCAAATCCCGTCCCCATTACCACAATTTCAGAAGCTGGGTCTCTGGCTGTGGTCTCAGGTATAGCTGATAAGCTTTGTGTGCCTTTTGATTTTTTTTTTTTTCTGGAATAAAGTTTGCTTCTGGTTCAATAGACTTGGGTGGTCTGTCTGCCGTCATTGTGCTACCCCAAACCCAACCCAACAAGAAATCTATCCCTACTGAAAGACACCATTCTCCTTTTCATACTGTTAAGTCACTTGTTTATAGTTCTTGAATGCTTGAATTTTTTTTTTCGAGTAAAAACTCCATGGAGATACCAACATTGTCATGGCATGACCATAGAATTTTTATAAGCAGTGTGCTGATTGATTGCTGGATCGAAAGATACTGTCCAATTACTCAGAATTGATTCAAAGGCTACAAATAGTTCATTTGACTAATATTCCTTAAGTCAGCACACTACCATTTGCATGTTATTGAAGATTTAATGAAAAATTCATAAAGGACTTGATTACACTCATCATTTTGGTTGTATTGCATCTTTCTTATCAACCTGGATACAATAATGCTAATAAACTTGCCTGCATTTCTCTCATGTTTGTGGCTCTCTCCCCAATACAGCCTGCCTTATTGTTCTATTTCAGGGATAAGTGTTATCAGCTATGCTGCTGGTAAAAGAGAGAAACAAGTCAATTTAATGCATTGGTTCCGATTTGATATTTTCCTAGGATATTTGTGGTTTACCCAAGTACAAGCAGCTAAACACACACTATGCAACAACTTTCCCCAGCAAGTACTTAAAGTGTTTAGGGGTGCACGCAGGCCCCTACTCCTGTACCCATCTCTACCCGTAGTCTGTATCTTCTGTTAGGTTGAGTTGGATAACTCTACTCTTGGAAACTCAATTCTTTCATATTATATTCCTTCCCTTCTTTCCTGTACCTGAAAGGCTCAATCTACTCTCACTCCCTTTTTTGCCACCCCCCCCACACCTTTCTTAATGTAAAGTGGCATATGAGGAATTTGTCCTTAATCTCAGGAATATTTTCTATCAGTATGACTATTCTGACCAATAACACTGGTTAAACAGTTAAATTTGGTTTTTACATTGATGCATTGTTTTATTTATTCTTTTTTTTTTTTTTGGATTTTTCGAGACAGGGTTTCTCCGTAGCTTTTTTTGGTTCCTGTCCTGGAACTAGCTCTTGTAGTCCAGGCTGGCCTCGAACTCAGAGATCCGCCTGCCTCTGCCTCCCGAGTGCTGGGATTATGATACGTTGTTTTAAAATCTGCATGACTTTTAGGACTAGGGAGGTGTTTTATTTTTGTTTTTGTTTTTTTTTTGTGTGTGTGTATTGTGCTTGTATGTGTGTGTGGTGTGTTCACATTTATGTCTGTATATGTATGTAGAGGCCAACATTAAGCTGGTTGCTTTCTGCCTCCTCAGTACTAGGCTTAGAAGGGTACCAGTGCAGCCACGCTGGCTGTTTATATTGGTGCCAGGGATCCAAATGCAGGTAGGAGATCATGCTTACCATGTTGATAAAGAGGTGCCTCTTTATCAACGGAGCCACCTCCCCAACCCCTGAATTCCAGAAGGTTTAAGAAGTAATTTTATGGACTAAATATTTTAACATTGTATATTTTTATTTCCTTATCTTAACAAATTAAATTTAAAAAATTATTTCAGGAACCTGTCACACAGCGGTATGAAGGAGAATGAAGTCCAGGTTTTCAACTCCCAATCCAATGACCCCGACTTAGGAACTGCACATTGTACATTGGTCACCTCAAAGCCCATGCTGTGAAGCCTGCGGAGAGGTTCACGGTCGTGGGAAATCCTTAGGACACTGGGTGTGTGCCCTCACAGGGATTTGTAGGACCCTGCCCCTTCCTTGTTCTCTTTTGTTTCCTGGCATAAAGTTGAATAGTTTTTCTCTGCCATCCCGTGATTCAGCAAAGGACCAAACACTCTGGGCAAGTGGGCATAGACTAGAACTTCAAAACTGTGAGCAAATAAAAATGAAAATAAAAACTGAACCTTTAGTTTATAAACAACATACTTCAGATATTTTGTTACCATGAGAGAAAGCCAGCTAATACAGATGTGCTTACAGATGTGTTACAAGTGCTATAATCTGCTTTATGGACTCGCTTCTCTTGCTGCCTTGAATTGGCCTCCAAGTCTTGCTTATATCTATGATCTTCACTATGTGTTCGGCTACTCTGATTTGTGATTCTTGGGATACTTACATTATGGCAGAAGTCCTGTCCTCGCCTCTGCCCATCCCTTCCTCCATACACACCAAAGTCGTCAAAATACAAGCACAGCGAATTAGGTTTCCAGCACAGGGACTAGAGTTCTAAGAGGAATCTTCCAACTCACTAAGGAAGGGTCGTTAGTGCACATTGTTCCTGCTGCCCCAGAGCGCTGATGTCTGGAAAAATGAGTTAAGGATCTTCTTGGCTAACAAAAATGAAAACACCTGATTAACATAGACCTAAATATTGACAGACCAGCCCCATATACAGCTACTTAGAATGACTCATTACAGATGGGTCATTTGCAACACAATCATTGAGCATCTCCCACATATTCTCTACCTTCAGGCACTGAAACACACAGACACACAGCTCATTGTCTGTCTGCCTAAAAGGGCACGTTTTAGCCCTATGGCTCTTAACACCTATACCATCCAGTTTATCAAGGAGGGATTTTTTTTTTTTTTTTTTTTTTTTTTTAGATTTCCAGTCCCTGGCACAGGCGAACTTCTGATTCGTTGTCTCTGGAAATGCCCAATCATGTGCATATCTAGCATCTTCCAGGTACATCTGAAGTGAAGCTCCTTTAGCAATCTGAGCTATGGGAAAGGAGCTCAGTCCGAGTCTAGCCAATAGGATCGCTCGGAGGAACAGTACGCCCAACATCATGGAGCATGGCATGAAGCGAGAAACCAATAAATGCTGGATTTTATGTTGGTTTCTCCCAACAAAGTCACTATCTTTGTCATTAGTATGATTGTATTTATTATTATTAAGGGGCGACAGGTGGATGTTTTCAAAACTAATCAGTCTGTTTTCCACTGCACGATGTGTGGGATCCCTTTAAAGACAAACTGGTAGAAAAGCCAGTGCAGGTCTCTGGAAGGCTTTCTTGCCAGAGAGGAGAAATTAAGCCGCTGATATCAAATCCTTCTCATCTTCTGCTTTTGATGGGGTGGAGAGCGCTGGGACTTACAGCGGTGTTGACCAAGGTGAAAGGGATTATCCTGAGGAGAAGGAAGCCTTAATCACAAAGGAACTGGAACTATCAAAGTGAGCGGAAAAGAATCCTCCCGAGGCCTGCCCAGTCCCCACTTAACAGGGGCAAATTTCTCTCCACAAGTGGAGTCCCATCTCCAATCTCCTTCTGCCTTTGTAAAGCCCATTATTATTATAATGGCGGAGTCATTAGAGAGGAAAATGCTGGACCCCTTTCTATAGCTGGAGGTCTGCTGTTCAAACCTCAGGCTGAGCCCAGCTCTGCTCTGTGGCAGGCCCCCTGAAAACTGCCTCAGCAGGACATGGCATGTTAAAAGGAAGGCTATTGAATAAGGAATACAGAAAATAAGGATTGATCTCCCAGGGAAAACAGCTGTTTCTTGTTAGCAGCTACCTGAAGGCCTCTCCTTTCATTTTGCAGCCCTCTGAACACTGTACTGGTCTAGAGAAATGCCAACTGAGGCATTTGCACCATTGAAGAAAGACTGTGAGCTCTTTTTATTGTCTAATTCCATTTAAACTGAAGTGTATAAAATTCTCTAAACAATGACTAAATCTCCCCCCCAAATTGTTGCCTGCTATAAGCCAATCAAAATGAACTACTCCTGACAGAAAGGTCCTTACTACACACAGAATAATGCAGGACACACACAGACCCTCAATCAAAAAGCATTCGGTTAATGTTCGATAACTAGGAACAGGAACTACTGGAGTATCCATGCGGTGACCTTTGCTAGCCTAGCGAAGGTCTATTTAAGCATCTCACATGAAAGATACACTGGCTGCACATTTGTCAATATCTAACCTTAAATTTCTGAATACACATTTTTGTCTTAAAAATCACTTTCTGTTTCTGTGAGCAGAAATTTGTAAACACACACACACACACACACAACGAGTTCCTGAAATGACATTTCTGAATGAGAACTAATGTCCTGCGGGAATGAAGGGTTATGTTTGTGTGAGCCTCTGATGTGGAATTCACACATAATCAGAACAGCTGCATTCAGTATTCCAGGAATCCAAGTGTAAGTGTTCCCATAGATTCTGCTATAATAAATCACCTGGCATACTAGGTAATGTTGCCTTTACGCATTGTTATTCTTAGAATTTTCTCTTCATTCTTCATACCCTGAGGTTTCAATGTAAAAGGTTAAGGGGTACGAGTTTAATTTTAAAGAATTTATTTTTAAATTGTGTTTGTGTGTGTGTGTGTGCACGCGTGCACACGCGCACAGGTGAGCATGCATGTATCTTTGTGAATCTATGCCATGTGAGTAAAGATGGCTAAAGACACTGGAAGATGGTATCCAAACCCCTTGCACCTGGAGGTACAGGCAATTGTGAGCTGCCTGCTACGATTAGATTGGATTCAGGTCCTCTTTAATATCACGAAGCTCTTTTAACTGCTGATTCATCTTTTCTTCCTTATGAAATTAATTTTAGTCACCTCTGCAACAGTTAGTGATTGCTTCCAATCTTACTCTTGCCCATATGTGTATGTAATATATACACGTATATATTATATATTATACATATACATATAATATATGTATCCCAGAAAACTGTTATTTCAAAGCCACTTCTTACTATTGTTTGCTTACTAATAAAACTACAGTGATCTTTTGACTCCTGATTTTAGTCCTTATTTTTGCTGTTTTTCCTCCTTTCTCTGTCTTACTTGGAAATCAGTACACATGAAAGCAGGTCTTCGCACTCTCTCCCTCTGAACTACTTCTTCCCCTGGTACTGTTCTTACAGTTGCCTGCAATGGGCTCCTCAGAAAAGGCAGCTCGCCAGGGCAGTGTGAAGCAGCCTTCCCCAAGATTAAAACACTCCATCCTGGAAGGGAATACTTAAGACAGAAGTTAAACAACCCAAAGTAGCTTCAGGAAGTCTCTGAAGCTGACAAGCTTTACTAGGGACCACCCCCTCAGTGTAAGCAATAAAGACAGCTGAGAGTCTCCAACAAGCTAAATTGCAAAGAAGACTCTGAGGCCAGCCAAGCTGTCTAGAAGAGGTTTAGACCAACTCAGTCACTTGGAAGGGACGCTCTGCAGCCTGTTGAGCTGCCTACAAGTTGTACTATGTGCTCCAGGTTCCCAGACTTTGTAAACTGTCATTACCTATGCTGGGGTGAGCTTTGATGATGTAGTTGCCTCTGAGTCCTTTCTGCTCCTATAAGTAACCCCTCCCTCCAAAGACTCATCTAAATAGTTCCAATAAGACTCATTTGCTCACCAAGTTGAATTTCAGTTCTGGGTGTACGTTGGTCTGGCATGGGCTCCCTATCTGGGGTGGGTAGACATGTGTGTTCCATCTTCCCAGAAAAACTCTTGTCACAGAAGGCAGGGAACACACATTCTCTGTCTGTTACCATTCCCCTTCTCACAATTTCAAGATATACAGGTGGACTACATAGATTAGCTAAGGTCGCCTTGCCCTCCAAAATCTCAGAGAAGGTTGGTTCCAAGCATCCCAATGCCACAGTCTGCCATCAGGTGACACGGTAAGTGAAGGAATGAAGGAAAATACAGCCAGCTGGTAGGAAGCCGAGAGCTCCCTCAGGGCTTGAGCGTGCCATACTGGGCACATGTGGACACAGTCTACTGATGCGCTCATTTATTGTGAGGGAAATGTATTTCTACTATGGAATATAATGCCTCTTCATGTTTTATCACTTACAACAATAAATGTTGAATGCAAATATTTTCCTCCTTACCTTTATTTTCCAAAGTGTCCCAGTTCAGGCAATAAGTGGACTGAGTAAACTTCTCCGTGACCATTGTACTTAGGTGGCTGTATGGTCACTTGGGTGGCAGTTTATAGGGACTCTTGGAGTCCTGTCTTTGAAGACGCACTCAGTCACAGGTCCCTAAATTGTCTCTATTACGTGAGTAAAGCAGATAACTGCCTGCTAGTTTGTGAAGCCTCAGCCGGGGAAGGAGGTGGCTGCCTTCACCTGGTAGATGCCTTCATCATTCCCGTTAACATCTCATACAAAGGTAACTCTTTATATCACTGAGTCTTCAAAATTATTTCATTGTATTAATTTGTTTCTGCCTTCTTGCCCTATTAAACACCATATTTCCTGGAAGAAGATTATGTTTCCTGAATAAAATACTCATAAAAGTGTTCTTGTTTTCAAATTATTTCATATAAATATTATAAAAGTTAACATCTTTAATAAGTCATCTTAATTAGAAAGAATAAGCACATATTAAATCAGGATGCTCCTAGCAAGTTTGAGTAATAGAACTGTTTATGTGAAGCAAAACAAACAAAGAAACAAACAAACAAAAACAGAAATAAAAACAACAAAAACCCAACCAACCAAACAAACAAACAAAAAGAGAAACAAGAAAAAGAAACCCACATCATTCCTGAAAGAAAGTATGAATTATATATAATTTCCAATTATAAATTAGATGCTATATTCTTCTGAATGGTCCTAAATCACTCTTATCTAGCTTTCCAAAAAAGAATAACCTAGTTATGAAACCCCCAAGTCATCCTAATGTCTCATTAACCTCAAAGGGACTGTTTATTACTCTCCAGGGTTGAAAATAGCACACGAAAATTAGCATCAAAGAAACAGCAACATTTTAAAAAGCAAAAGAAAGTGTGAAAGTTCTCATAGAGAAGGTCAACGGCACAGCAAGGGAGAAAAAACTCTGTGTGAAGCGCCATGTGACAAGCCCAGGTCTGGCCTGCTACACCGGGGTGATGGGCTCCAAGCTACTGTTTGATAAATACAGCTGCAGAAACAGCTGAGGTGTGAGTTAAAATAAATATCTTAGTTTGCTTTCTAATTCTGTGATCTTGACCATGACCAAAAGCAACTTGGGCAGGAAAGAGTTTATCTTAAATTGTCTTATCATAGTCCACGACTGAGGGATGTCAAGGCAGAAGTTCAAGGCAGGAACCTGGAGGCAGGAGTTCATAGAGAGGCTGCAGAGGACACTGCCTCCTGGCACGCGCTTCCTAGACAGCTCAGTATGCTTTCTTATGGCATCCAGGACTTCCTGTCTGCAGTGGCTGAGCCCTTCCACATTAATCATCCATCAAGAAAATGCCCCACAGATATACCTATAAAACAACCTGGTAGGGGCATGTGTTCAATGGGGGCCTCCCTTCTCAGATGACTAGATTCTGCCAAGTAGTGCCAGAAAATAAATGCAAATAAAACCCCAAAGGGAAACTAAATCTTGTGATGGAGTGAGAATTACCTTACACCCAGGAGGGGTAGGTGAATGCCACATTCCCAGGTTTTCCTTCTTCACAGAGCAGTGGAAACCATCACTTACTGAATGGCACCCAGGAGGCCAGTATGCGCATTTATCCCATTTGGTCCTTCTTGTCTCATACCAGATTAAATAATCATTAGGGATGAATCAAGTAGGGCCACCAATCTGGGACGTGGAAGAGATGATTTCAAAATGTAACATACTTCATAACTTTGACTTATCACTTGTCTAATGAATGGCTTGAAGTCTTTAGATGATTTTGATATGAAATACATAGATTTGGATATCAGACGTACTGTTTGATTAAAAGAAATAGCTAGTAAAATCAAGCAAGGGCAGTTCTTTGTACCAATCTCCACCCTGTGACTCCAAGCTGACAACTGAAGCTAATGTTTTGAAAACATGCTGGAAAGTGAACGTGGCACCAGCTCTGACACCAAAGTGATCTGGGGAGCTGGGCTTGTGCCACCAATGCTGAATATTAGGGAGAGATCTGGTGCCATGCTCAGGAGCAAGAGTGACAAGTAAAAAGCATATAAAGTCTGCTCATTAGTTCAATCCATTACAAATCCAAAGTAAGAAGAAAATGAAACTAATTGAAACAATTTAAAAAAGAAAGGGTTAAAAAAAATAAAAGACTCCTGGCCTCGACTGTCCATGATACTGGAGCTGGAAATCAAGGGCACAGATATTGATATCTGTGACTGGTGGGGAAATAGTTTATGTCACATAGCAGTAAAGTTAGTGGCCAAAGTCAGATCTACCTAGATCTCCCTGTTATACATCATCTTCAATTTCTCCTAATTCAGCGAGCAGTCTTACTGTTAATGAGTTCCTATGAATTCACCTAGACTGACCACCAGTTCTCACAAGCTCAGGAACACGTCTGTGTAAGGGTTTAAGCAACACTCGTGATTTCTACATCGATGGAGTTTCCCCTCTCCGTTTTAGAGCAGACTTCATCCGGGTTCACTTTGCTAACGTGTTCTAACTAAGGAAATCTAGGAAAGTGGACAGACCTGGGACCCAAAGCCTAGCCTTCCAGATAGATAATCTGACAGAAGCAAAAAGAGCCCCTCTGTTCTACAAAAAAGACAGTGACTGCAATGAATTGAATTGTTTGCCTTTTTCTGCAAATAGTGAATGAGACAGGAGTTGGCAACTGAACAAATGTTGTGTGAACTGACTGTCAATCACAAAGCTTTCCTGCTTTAACAAGCTAGAGGTATTTTTGTTTTAATCAACTCTTTCTTCTCATGCAAAATGACTTAGAGATGTTGGCATTTGCAATGAACTACGTATTTGAGGAAATGAATACAAGCCTGCCCTTTGAAAGTAAAAGACAACACGCAATTGTGTTTGCGAAACTACTCGAAAGAGGAACCTAACCGGATTTTGAATAATTGAGCTTCTTGTCCCTTCAGCGACCAGTTTTTCAATATTAAACAACCAACCACCATTTACAGGTAATCATACCGAAAGCAGTGTTTAAAACTGGCTGCTAAGGAGAGCGCTGGAAGATCCAAGCTTCCTGTGAAATCTAGTATGGATTGTTTTAAAACTTTATTAAGGCTACATGAAATAAATTCATAAAATACAAGGATTTTTCAATAGAGACTGTGACTTTTATTAGGGCTTTTCATGAAAAGCATCCTCAGTTTGATTTAAGATGGCAATAAAAATATAGCAGGTTATGGGGGAATCTCTATTTTCCCTTATCTTCAGGTCTGATACCTGTAAGCAAAAATTGTATATCACATAGCAGGCAAATTAATGGACCAAGTAAGTTTATCCAGCCAAATATTTCCATTGAAAGTCAAACAGGGACAACTTTGTTCATATAGTATTCCTTAAGAATATTCAACAATTATATGCATACTTTTTCAATGTACAAGAAAGCAGGACATGGTGTATTTATACTTTGAATAGTTTGCTTGTTCAAAAACATTAGAAAATCTGAATCCCTTACCATCTTTTGGGCCATGGACAAATAGAAGTTGAAACTCTTACTGTGGTTTTATAATATATTCATTCTACACACTTCTAAAAGTTTGTTTCACAGGTTAACTAAAACAATCTGTGTGTTATGTCAAAGAAACCCTGTCTCGAAAAATCAAAAAAAAAAAAATTCCTATGTTGTTCATTTTTCCAGACAGGGTATTAGATCCCTTCAACTTTGACACTTCATTTCCTAGCCTATTTCAAAAAAAAAAAAAAAAACCATACTTTAGGGGTAAAGTATTATAGTTGTTTAAGTTTATCTTTGAGGAATACATGAACCTAATGGAGTCTGGGCCTTATAAATTAACCAGGATTTTTAGGGTTATACTGATAAAGTTTTATCAGACAATGAACTTTTTGCTGTTAATTTGGATACAGGCTTTAGACTGTGATCAATCCTGAAGATAATATTTTAACACATAAGAAATACTTTTTCATAAAACTTGACCACTTATAGCTGCCAATAGCATCGATCTGTTTTCCAGCCCTACATTGACAATTTACCATAAACAGGTTCTCTGCAAGACACAGATCAGAGATACTAGAAAATCAATGCAAGGCCCTTATCTTCAAGGCATTTTAACCAGGTGATATAGACAGGCAAACTGATAAATAAGACAGCATGGGAAATATGAATAGAGTCTTTGCTCTAAGTAACTTGAGAACACAGAGAAATAAAGAGATTGAGTCTTCATTCTTTATGAGGGGAAACACATCAAGCTGAGGAATATTCCATGAGAAGTTAGTGCTGTTGAGTGTCTTAGAAAGACAACACAGGGTTACTTAACAAAACCCATTTCCTCTACAAAAAGACAGAGAAATCTAAAGAGTTCCTTTAAAAAAACAAAAGCTAAGGGGGCTGGAGAGATGGCTCAGTGGTTAAGAGCATTGCCTGCTCTTCCAAAGGTCCTGAGTTCAATTCCCAGCAACCACATGGTGGCTCACAACCATCTGTAATTGGGGTCTGGTGCCCTCTTCTGGCCTGCAGACATACACACAGACAGAATATTGTATAGCCATACTGATGAATATCTTGCATATCACCATAGAACCTTCATCTAGCGATGGATGGAGATAGAGACAGAGACCCACACTGGAGCACCGGACTGAGCTCCCAAGGTCCTAATGAGGAGCAGAAGGAGGGAGAACATGTACAACGAAGTCAGGACCACGAGGGGTGCACCCACCCACTGAGACAGTGGGGCTGATCTATTGGGAGCTCACCAAGGCCAGCTGGACTGTGACTGAAAAAGCATGGGATAAAACCGGACTCTCTGAACATGGCGGACAATGAGAGCTGACGAGAGGCCAAGGACAATGGCATGGGGTTTTGATCCTACTTCAGGTTCTGGCTTTGTGGGAGCCTAGACAGTTTGGATGTTCAACTTCCTAGATCTGGATGGAGCGGGGAGGACCTTGGACTTTCCACAGGGCAGGGAACCCTGACTGCTCCTGGGACTGGAGAGGGAGGAGAAGAGAAGTGTGGGGAGGGGGAGAGGGGCGGGAGGAGAGGGAGGGAAATGGGAGGCGGGGAGGAGGCGGAAATTTTTTTTTTCAATAAAAACAAACAAACAAACAAAAAAAAACAAAAGCTACCCAGAGATAAATTAAAAAGGATATCCAAGATAACTTGCAGATGTTTGATAAAGAAAAGAAATAAATGACCATGTTGTCAGGGCATCATCAAAACTGACAAAAATAAAAGTTTATGTAGAGAGGTCCTATACACACTGAAGAAGTTGTTGACAATGACACTCCCATCTCTGATCTTCCACCTGCAGTGACGTGGGAGTGTCTTCTATCTATCTGTTGCTTTCATTGGTTAATTAATAAAGAAAACTGCTTGGCCTGATAGGGCAGAATTTAGATAGGTGGAGTAGACAGAACAGAATACTGGGAAGAAGGGAAGTGAGGCAGACGCTATAGCTCTCCTCTCCAAGATGGACGCAGGTTAATTAAGATCCTTCCCGGTTTACACCACCTCATGGTGCTACACAGATTATTAGAAATGGGTTAATCAAGATGTGAGAGATAGCCGGTAAGAGGATAGAGCTAATGGGCCAAGCAGTGTTTAAAAGAATACAGTTTCTGTGTAATTATTTCGGGAAGCTAGCCCAGTGGTGGGAAGTGGCCCACAGCTTCCATCACAACACTGCAGAGCTGTAATCAAGGAAGGCTAACATGACATCACAGAAATGTGAATTAACTGGTTCTCAAGACCTCTCTCATATGACACTACTAATGGATTCCTTTTGGTCCTTTTCCTTCTATTCCCCTTGCTGCAGTTTAGTATACTACACGAGATGACCCAAAAGTTCATGCTATAGTTTGAACAGTATGATCATAGTAAGTCAACCAGAAACTCAAAAGCTGCTTGTTCTCAAATGTGAAAAAAAACATTAGATGCAGGATTCCAGACTGAAAAGTGTACTGTTGTAAGAGGCCCTTCATTCGTTCCCAGCTGCCCAGAACTAAAAGAACCACACAGAAACTGTATTAATTTAATCACTGCTTGGCTTATTAGCTCTAGCTTCTTACTGGCAGCTCTTACATTGCAATTTAACTAATTTCTATTAATCTGTGTATCACCATGTGGCTGTGGCTTATCGGATAAATTTTGTCTGGTGTCTATCTCTGGTGGGGCTACATGGGCTTCTCTCTGACTCTGCCTTTTTTCTCTCTATATATCTTTTCTATCCTGGTTATGTTCTGTTAAGTCAAGAACAGCTTCTTTATTTATTAACCAATGAAAGCAACACAGATAGAGAAGGACCTCCCACACCAGTGAACTTGGATTTTAAATTTCTATTCTGTTCCAAATGGATGCTGTATTGCTTTCACACACATGCTATTGCCCATGCAAATCCTAGGACCACATCAACCAATGAGTAGGCAAGACATCATTTCATTCAGGGTAGTATCCAAGCCATGGCAAAGGACAGGCACTTTACAATTCTCTTGTGAGGTGAGAGAGTACCGTTGGAAATCATGCGGACTGCTGACTTACTGACCCCTTGCTCTCAATTTTCTTTTTGCCTTCTCTGTGAAAATGGTTGTAACTCTTGTTAATTTCTTTCTGTAACTGAACAGTGATGCTGGGTCTTGTTCCTAGTGAGCACTGTGGAGTGTGTGATGAGACATTGTAAAATAATCAATAGTCCTTTCTAGTCCAGTCTATTCTTAAAGACAAACACCTGCAGAGACTTTCACAGCATCTGGACCCTCAGAGTAAGTGCTCTCTCCAGTGTGGCCTAGTCAGCACATAGCTCTGGCAGTCTGCTCAGCCTTCCAAAGCAGGCTTCTCTAGCATTTCTCTCCTCCAGTATGGTCAGTTTCTAATTTTTACTGCCAGGTTTCTGTCTTACAGTCAGCTTCTTTAATGCCAGTTTCTATGGGGAAGAACATGTAGCTTCCTCCACACCCAGCTTCTGCAGTGACTGGATACCAGCCTAACCAATGTCCAGCAGCTTTCTTTGTTCCCCTTGGGACAATGCCTCACTGAAATCATATCTCCATGAATGCTGGTTAAATATCTCCAGTCTGCTGGTTAAAAAAGCCAGAGTTTCCATTTCTGTGGCTGTGGCCACACAGAGACCATCCCTCCATTCATTACACTGTGGTCACAGCTCTCCCAGCATTGCTTGCCTCTCACTCCACTGAGAGACTCTTTTTTTAATAACACAATCACTCATCCCGAATTTAGTGGCTGAAGTCTCTTTACATATTAATAATTCCTTGCTACTTCAGTCTCTGCCACCAGTAGCATCCTTTAAACTTTCTCTATATTAAACTTTGTTGACTGGACCCAGACTTATATAACAGTTACATTAAAAGTCATCCTAGGAAGCTATCAAGTGAAATCAGATGAAAGTGAACCAGTAAGGAAAGTACTTATTCATTTCATCATAGTGTGGAGTAAGCCTCTGCCTTTGGGCAGGTGTTGATGTAGTTTTCTTTCTCCGTAGCTGTACTTCACCAGTTTTGCTTGCCAAACTCTTTTCTTCCTTTCACTTCCTTTTGTTTTGTTTTACTGAGTCTGGGTCTCATGGAGCCCAGCTTGGAATTGCTATGTATGCAGGGATATCCTCAAATTCCACATCATCTTGGGAGTGTTTGGGTCACAGATGTCTGCCACCACATCGAGCTAGGCCAAACATGTCCTAAAGCTCTGTAAGCACCTTAATCATTTGGACAGGCTATTCAGACCTATCTGGAAACAGACAGCCCCATTTTGTTCTGTTTGAACCTGTGTTGAGTTTTAAAAATATGCCTAATTTTTTTAATCTTTCTCAATGGTTGAGCTTGACCTCTTTGAATCCCTCACATCAATATCATATGCATTAGAAAGGATGCATGAAAAATAATATATTAACAGCTGCCATGCCTTCAAACAACAAATTTCACCTTTCATTTCTGATGCATTTATTAATCTGTGGTTACCATAAATTAAATTGTTCACATCAGCAGTCAATCAGGAGGAGATTTTTTGATAGGAAAATTGAACATAACAGAGTTTTACAAGCAACTCCTTTCATTCATCATTCTTCAGTTGAAAGGGATAGTTGTAGTTTTAAAATCATTTCTGTTAAAATTTTCAAAATGTATTATTTAAAAATTCAAGTTGAAAAATCTCCTCCTGGTTGACTATTGATGTGAACAATTGGTAGGAAATAAAGTCAACCTGAATATATTGATTTCAAGTTAGTCCATTAGAGATCTGTGAATCTACTTATTTATTTGATGACACAGATACAACTTCTAAATAAAAGGCAATATCTTAAACTCTATCTGAAAGAGCAAGCAGACCCTACAGCTCCTGGCATCATCTGTTGCACTCTTGTTCCCTGTTCGCGATCCTTTGAGATGTCCTGGTTCTCATCACCGCCATGGGATTTAGGGGAGGAGCTTAGCCTTTAAAACATAATTCCCTAATGCTTTCTTCAGAACTTTAGCTCTTGGACTCCATGTCAAGCTCTGGGTTTGGACATGAGAACTGATAACCTAGAGATGTTTGAAGATTTCCCCCATTCCTTATGCCTAGTTCTACAGATGAGGAAGCAAAACCCAGAGGAGAAATAAAATGCCTTCCAACTTGTGCAGTGGGTCTATCTGAAGTCACCAATGAGGTCTCTTGATGTCCAAGTGAAGTATCATACAGTTGGAGTTCATGTGGACAGAAAGGGCAAATCTCCTCTGCTATCAAAGAGCACTCTTGTGAAGTTGGAGGATTAAACTAACTCATCTAACTCAATAAATCTCACCCATGGCACCTGAATGTTTTCTGTATGTTAATGACAATATATTTTGTGCAGGTGTGAACACACATGTGTGCATGCACACATGCACACGCACACATACACACACATATTATATTCTCCTTTAGGAACTAAAATATATACTCATGATTCTCATCCTGTCAGAAACTGGCTTATTTCAAGAAAGAATCTCTTTTAAGCCAAAAACAAGTTTTCGAGCAACATTCATTTTGTTTGCTTATATGTATACAAAGAGCTTTTCTTTAATGAAGTAGTTTTTGTTCCGTTCTCTCTGCAAACTAGCTAGCAATTTCATTTTCATTGGCCTAACCAACTGAAATGAAAAGAGGGTGAGGAGGGAGAGAAAGAAGAATGATCATTGAAAGGGACATGTTATACAGCAGTAGCCTGTGATGTTACTAAGCTCAGGCTTCTGTGCTTGTCTTAGTTAGGGTTTCTATTGTTGTGAAGAGGTACTACAAGCACAGACACACTTACAAAGGAAAACATTTAATTGTGGCTGGCTTATGGTTCAGATGCTTAGTCTGTTATTGTCATGGAAACGTGGTGGCATGCAGGCAGACAAGGCATGCTGGAGAAGGAACTGAGAGTTCTACATCTGGATCAAAGGCATCAGGAAGAGGTTGAGATACACTGGGTCTGGCTTGAGCATCTGAAACCTCAAAGCCTGCCCACAGTGACACACTTCCTCCAATATCACTACTCCAACAAGGCCACATCTACTCATAGTGCCACTTCTGTGAGCCAAGCACTCAAACACATGAGTCTATGGGGTCATTCCAATTCAAACCACCACACTATGCAACTAAACCATTTCTCTCAAAATGCATTCCATTGAACACTTACAATCACTGAGTTGTAAAGCTTTAATTTCTAAGATTTCTAAAAATGTTTGAAAAGCATGATCATGAAACCTGAGTTAAAAGGTAAAATAACATTTATTTCACTTGTTTTCTTTAAGAAGGCTTTATTATGAAGTTTTAATTCTCCATAATCATTTGACCATGGATCTTTTACCTTTTAATAAAATCAATTGTTTGACATATATGTATCTCTATGACCATATATGTTAATATCTATGCTTAACATTTTATTCACTTATCTAACTTGAAAAGTAAAGAATAAAATGTAGAGAATGTGTAACTGCATGGCTCAGTCATTCTACTTCTGTATAAATGAGAATGGCATATGTCCAAAGTAGAGGCAACCAAAAATGCCCATCAACTGACAAATGTGTAAACAGGAAATGTTATGTCTCTATATGATGGGAAATTATTGAGGTGTAAAAATGAATGAAGCACTGTTGCTGGGCACGGCAGCATCCAGAGTTTGAGGCCTGCCTCTTCTGCATAAAGATTTCCAAGATCATCGTGAGCTTCTGTCATACATATGCTAAAAGTATGTGCTTATTGATATATATTACAATAGGGATGCACTCTCTAAGAATATGTTAAGTTATTCACAAAAAGATATATTATATAGAATTCCAGTAATAGAGAAGTCTGGAAAAGGGAAAAGTATTTAGAGGCTAAAAGTAAAGTTGCTGTTTATTAGAACCAAGGGAGTAATAGTAATATAAGAAGGTGATCCTAGAAGTTTCTGTGTGTGGTAACAAAATATTCTACAGCTGATTGTGGTGAGGGTTGTAGGAATGAGTGTGTGATTATGCTCAAACCATGGGATTGTAAAACTTAAGAGGACGAACAATAGGGCATGCAAGTTGTTTCTTCAAATAGATTTTTAAAGAATCAGAGACTATTTTATACCATCTTGTGCACCCCCTCGTTATACCTACATTAGCAAATATTTTCTAATTACCTGAGAAAGCAGCTGAGCTCATTGTGGTCTATGGAGCCACAGCACCAGCTCTCCTGGAGCTCGGGTCCTCCCAGCAGAGGCACGTTTGAATAGATCCTGTAGGGATGTTACACACACTGAACTTTATGGCACATTGCACTGTGTGCACTTGGGAGTCTCCTAATCACTCCGTTTATTGCAGTGCTTGTACACAGCTATTCTGCCTTTTCATGTCTTACTTACTCTTTGCTCAGATTAAATCAACTCACTTTTAATAAGGACAGCAGTAATGAAAGGCAATTTGCCTAATTTCCTTGGCTGCAGGTTTAATGTGTTTTCCAGTGATCAGTCAGGCCTCTGAAATGTGAAGATTATTTAAAGTCTAAGGAATTGTGTTAGAAATCCCAGATAGCTGGCTTAGAGCTTTAGTCTTCTGGATTCTGGAAAGTCAAACTTTCTTTAATAATTGATTTAAATGTGAAGCTTCCAACTTTCTTGTATTTAACATACGATTGTGAAGCAACTTATTTGATCTCTACTGGAATTCAATTTATAATCATATTTTAACTATAACCAACAATTTTTGATGAGTTAGCAAGGGGTCAATTTGAACATGCCCAAAATATTTAAATCTTCACAAACAAAGAAAAAAAAATTTTTTTTGTCAGACTCCTATTGGATGTTTTTGTTCTTAGGAAGAGGTCTACATGAGTTCACATGTCCCACTTAGGCTGCTTGTTGGGACTAGAAAACCTTACAACACTGTGGTGGTTTGAAAGAAAATGGCACTCAATGGAGTAACACTATTAGGAGGTAGGGTCTTGTTGGAGGAAGTGCGTCACTGTGGAGGTAGGCTTTGTGATCTCATATATGCTCAAACTGTGTCCAGTGAGACAGACTACTTCCTGCTAGTCAAGATGTAGGACTCTCAGCTACTTTTCCAGCATCACGTCTGCCTGCATGCCACCATATCACATACCATGATGATAATGGACTAAACCTCTGAAATTGTAAGCCACCCCAATTACATATCTTTACTTTTTAAACATTGTTGTGGTGTCTCCTCACAGAAGGAGAAAACCTAAGGTAAGCACAATACAGAAGCCTGAGCTACTGACATAGAAAGTGCCCCTTTCAATGATCATTCTTATTTCTCTCCAGTTCTCAGACAGAAGAACCTGTGGCACCTCAACTCTTTTCTTCTCCATCTCAACTGTGAATGGGGCAACCAGGACTCAGTACCAAGTAGAGGCTAGCCAAGGCTACCATCTTTCTCCTTTCTAGGTGTATTCCTGGCCAGCAAGAGCCTCCCACCTTAAGTAGTGACTCTCAACATTGCCAGGTGGATTATTCCTGGTACATTAGCCATGGTTTTGGAATGGAGCAATTGCTTTCCTCAGTGTGGGATGCAGATTAAAGATAGCACCATACATTGACTATAGCAATTAATTTATAATCCAGTATCCTCGGCACTTTGGTAAACAATCTCAGAGCCTTTACTTTGGTACAGTGCCAGAGGCCTACCACTCCCTGTGTGAAAATCAGAACAGCACTTTAAAAACAATGCTCTAGACCCTTGAGTGTGCTTTTCTTATTTATGTGAAGCACAGTTATAGTTTATTTTGTTTTCCCCCCAAAATAAGTCACTTCATTTTTATCTGACATTGTGTGTTGAGGATGACAGGTCTTCAGACATATGAAATCTAATAACAAACTTGCAATTTAGTTTTAAGTGGTTTGTGTTTTGATTAGAACTAACACTTATGTAATTGTCCTTATCAAATGAAAATATCTATTTATTTAAAATGTGCTAAAGAGCTGGGCCGTGATGGCTCATGCCTTTGATCCCAGCACTAGGGAGGCAGAGGCAAGTGGATCTCTGTGAGTTCAAGGCCAGCCTGATCTACAAGGTGAGTTCTAAGACTGCTAGGACTGTTACACAGAGAAACCCTGTCTCAAAAAATAAATATAATATAATATAATATAATATAATATAAAAAAGAAAATAAAAAAGTGATAAGGAATTTTTCTACAGCAAGAAAATTAAAAATAATATACCATGTTTACTTTTTATGATAGCAGTGGAAAGTAATATGGATTTTTACAAGAGCAGGAACCAGTGCTCCCAGTTTCAGCCCTTAGAAAAGCGCATCAGTCTATAACACAGGATAACACTGATCTGGGCTCTACATTCTACAAAGTATGAGGCAGATACACACATATGTGGCATAAAGACACAATCCTGAAGTAGAGACAGAGTCTTGGAAAGACTCATATAACAATATAATCTTTCATGTTGTGAATAAAACACAGCCTATTGTTCAGAGTATAAAACCTACTTAGACAGTAAAACATAAAGATCGTGCTGAAGTTGGAAAAGAGATCTCTTGCTGCTCCTCAGCCCAGCTCCTCACACACATCCCTACCATGATTGGCTGTCTTTGAAATTGTCACAGATGGCTGAGGCAGAGGGTTGCTTGTAGGTTTAATTGTATTTGTTTCATGTAATTGAACTAGAAGTACATTATCTCTCCCTTCTTTTTCTTCCCCCCAACTCCTTTCCATGCCCCCACCTTACAACCGCTTCCTTCTCCTCACCTTTTAGCTCCTTCTATGTCCCCTCACTCCTCGATTCATGGCCTCTTTTTCTTTATTCTTGCACGTCTATGCATACACACCCAAACACAGCCCACCGAATCCATTTAGTGCTGTTTGTATGTATACGATTTCAGGGATGATCACATGGTTTTGGACATACTATTAGGGATCATTCTTGGGAAAGAGTAACTCTCCCTATAGCCAAGGTAACTTAATTAGTTGCTTATACTTCCAAGTTAGTATGTTTATTGATATAGTCATTTTCAGTTCTTGTTTAGGCTGCCATATTGTTGAAGCATCATAGGTGCAGTTTCCCTGCCATTTCTGGGAGACACCATCACACAACAGACTTCCTCATCCTCTGTCTCCTTGAATCCCAATATGAGTGATGCCCCTCAATTGAATTGGTCATCAACCAGGAGACACCCTCCAGGAGTGTCTTTGATGGAGTTTAGAGAGAAGTTTCAGTTGCTCTGAGGATGGAAAACACACAGTGAGTACCAATGGTTCCATCCACGGGCTAGAGTCTGGGCCAACACAAAACTGAGAGTGCTGGTGTTCCTTTCTTTCCACTTCCTAACTCTGGATCCATGACCATCTTTCTACACTGCTGCGGTGCAGCTAGATCTACTATCTCTTCCACACCTTGCCCGCCATGATAGAAAATCATGGGCAAGACAAACTCTCCGTTCCTAAGTTGGTTGGGCCAGATACAGCTGCCACGCCCTTTTTGTGCACTAAGGGTGGAGGGGAGAAGCCCTCATTCTCTCATTTCTCTCTTATAAAATGCTCTCTCATTGGTCTGACCCTATTAAGGCAAAAAAGTAAGCCAGCTCATCTTGGGGCTTGGTATCAGCCAAGCTCCCTTTAACATACTGTAAACATTGGCTGAAACTGGGGGTGTTGAATTGATCCTTTTGAATGATTTGCAGGGAACTACAGAATTATTTAAAAGGAGAGACTAAAAAGAGATGCAGACAGTTTTAATTTTCACAGCAAAGCTTTAGCTTTGACTTTTCTGGCATTTTCTTCCTAGTCTGAAAGACACGGATACTAAAGAATGCCCTCAGAGTGTTGACAAAGCCTGCCCTGGTTGTAGCGCTGGCGGTTTTGTTGTTAAGAACCCAGGTGTCTTTTGTTGTCCATCAAAAGCAATGAGACCGCAAGCCGCATGGTAACAGGTGAGTTTCCAAAAGGGAACTGTATTAAGGAAATGGAAGGAGGGCCCTCAGTCCCAGGATTCCAATTTGTGCCTGCCCCATCCTTTGCAGCTCACTTTGATTTGGCATTGGGTGATGTCTTTCTGCTCTCAAGCCCCATGGCACTTCGCTTTTGCCTGCCTCATATTTACTCTGTTCTCTTACACTATGGCCGTTTGTGTACCCATTTTATCTCTTTTATTGAACTGGAATCTCCTTGGAGAGGGAAAATACTGCTGGCCATATTCTTTAACCTTCAACAACAAATATTATGGAAGAAAATAAAAGAAGAGAGAGCTACAAACGTACATTATTTGAGCATCTATTATACAGCAGGCAAATGTTGCATTAGTATTTTTGAGAAGGTTCAAGAAGAAATGCATGTTATCTGTCTGAATTTTAATTAATTATAACCCCAAATAGCCAGGACTTGAGAATAGAATGATGTATGAGTGACAAATGACTGGACTCCTAGGCAAACCTCCTGCCTGGCCGCAGGTGCCACTGGAGAATATCAGATGTCCCCATGTGAAGTTAGTTCTGCCCCAAGCGCACATAACAGGAGGGTTAACAGCAGCGTCTGTTTCTTCTGGTATTCACAAAACCAATTAGCAGATTCCAAAGAGGAAATAAAGGGTAAGCCAAACCTTAGCACCTACTTTCTTTCCACAAACCTGTATTGAGGTAATTTATTTCTCTCCTAGGAAGAAGGGGACTGAGTGCAAATGGGGAGGCAGAGAGGGATCAGGAACGTTCCACTCACAGGCATCTGTCTCTTTGCACACGGCTATAGGGAGGCAGCAGAAAGGTTTTCCCACTGTCATAGTGACTCATCCAATGTGCCACTTGATCCCCCCAGACTGCACCATGCTAAGTTTTTATAAATGTTTTTATAGATGATGAAATCTAACCTACACTAAGTAACCGGCCCTAAATTTCATAGCTATTTGACGTTAGAGAAATAAATGCACGAGTGTGTTGGCATGTTGCACACTGCAAAAGGCAGATTGTATTTAGGGCTTGAGTGAGAGAATAAACGAATGCATGCATGAATCAATGAGGGAGTAACACAGAATCTTCATACAACTGTGTAACTGCAATAAACCTAAAAGTGTTGAGCAATCTTTTCCAATGTGATGCATTCTGTCATTGTGAATGTACCAGCAAATTTTCAAGAACTATAAATCTTTCATATGCTGTGTAACACCAGCAGAGGTATAAGGCTTCTTTCATAAAGGACTAAGAGAAGCAGCACATGAAAATAGATGAGATTTTTTTTATAATATTTCAAGTTGCTTTTATGATCTCAAAAATACTTGTGCATCTTTACATTATATGTGCATACATCAATAGCTTTCACTACTTGACAAAAGCTAGTCACTTTTTTGAGTTGAGATGTACCAAGAAGGGTGCTGTTTCAAAACTAAAAACCACTGTAGAGAAGGATTATAACTTTAGCTTTCTGAACAAAAAAAAAAAAAAAAGACTTGGGGGCTTATTCTTGGGCAAAGCACACTGTACATCACACATAGGTGCCTGTATCTTTGGGGATCCCTACAGTTCAGCACACTAGTCACCCAGTGAATGTCTACAGACCAGATCAGATGATGGATTGATTGAGAAGAATAGCAAATAGGGGAAGGGAAATAAGATTTCATTTTCTATTTCTACAAATAAATGTCCTGGAATGTAGAGAAGTCTCTGCTTCATTCTGGGGCTTAGTTTTCTAGCCAGTGGATCGGCGACTCAAAGCCCCACAGTGCTGTAGCTCCATCAGTCTGAGGAACACTTTGCCTCCCCACCCGGCCTGATGCCAGCATAGAAGCTGTACTGCTGCTGTCGTGATACTCACCACCCAGAATAAAACTATGACTTTCCCTTTAATTTAGGAGACCAACTAGCAGAAAATATTTAAACTACAACTTTGTGATGGCCAAATGGCTCAGCTAGGCACATTTTAAATGGTAGCCTCTGCAGGGGTAAAATGGGCACATATGAAAGTAAATACAAGGTGTGCTGACTTGACATTTGTACAAATGTTTGACTGCATAATTTATTTTATTTAATTATTTATTTATTTTGCATTCTGACAACAGTTTCTTCTCCCTCCCCTCCTCCCATTTGCTCTCCCCATGTCTTCCTGCCCTTCAAATCCACTTCTCCTTTGTTTCTGTTCAGAAAGGGGCAGGCCTCTGATGCGGTGTCAATAAAGCATGGAATATCAGTTGTCATAAGATAAAGGACCTCCCCTTGTATTTAGACTGGGTCAGACAATCCAGCATGAGGAATAGGTTCTCAAGAGCCAGCCAAAGCGACGCCCCTGCTCCCATTGGTAAGATTCCCACGAATAGACCAAGCTACACAACTATCACATATGTAGAGGGCTTAGGTTGACCCCATGACTGCATAAGTATTATTCATTCAATGAAAACTCTTGCAGTTTTACTCTGTATCAGGCACTCTGCATTGGTGACAAAAGGTGGCAAGACCTAGTCTTTACCTGTATGAACAAACGTAACTGTCATGCTCTGTAAGAAGCTCTACACTAGAGGCATTCCCAGTCTCTGCAGGAAAAGAGAGTGATCATAATGCCTAGAAATAAGATTCACTGGATTAACTGCCTACCAGGAGCACAGGTGCTAGAATAAAGACTATGGGAGAGCAGAGGAGGTCGCACATGTGTGATAGTGGGCATGCATAAAAGGATTCTAGAAAAATAAGGCTTCTAAAAAGAAATATGATGTATAAAGTTAAAAGGGCTAGCATTAGGGTAGCAGAGTCTCAGAAGATGTTGACCTGATATCCTTCCCTAATGCCAGTAGACTCCAGCAGCACCATGTCCTTCTCCTTTGTAAAGATAAATAATATCTTCGACATTTTCAGATGTCTATAACACAAGTGAAAGACCTGTATAACAAGAACTTCAAGTCTTTAAAGAAAGAAATTGAAAATATGGGAAGATGGAAAGATCTCTCATGCCAATGTATCCATATGACTAACAAAGTAAAAATAGACATCTTACCAAAAGCAATCTACAGATTCAACACAATCCTCATACAAATCTCTATACAATTATTTACAGACCTTGAAGAAACAATATTCAACTTCATATGGAAAAACAAAAAACCCAGAATAGCTGAAATAATCCTGTACAATAAAGGAACTTCTGACTTCCGGAGGCATCTCTATCCCCGATTTCAAGCTCTATTGCAGAACTGTGGTATAAAAACCACATGGCATTAACATAAAAACAGACAGATGGATAAACAGAATTGAATTGAAGACCCAAATATAAATCCACATTCCTATGGACATCTGATTTTTAATAAGGAATCCAAAAATAAACAATAGAAAAAAGAGCATCTTCAACAAATGGTGCTGGTCTAACTAAATGTTAACGTGTAGAAGAATACAAATAGATCCATATTTATCACCCTACAAAACACTCAAATCCAACTGGATCAAAGACCTCAAAATAAAATCAGATACATTGAATTTGATGGAAAAGGAACTGGAATAGCCTTGAACACACTGGTACAGGAAACAACTTACTGGACAGAACACCAATCGTGCAGACACCAAAACAAGTAATAAATAGGACCTCATGAAATCGAAATCTTTGATAAGAAAAAGGACACTGTCAATAAGGACAAAACAACAGCTTACAGAATTGGAGAAGATCTTCACTAACCCCTCATATGACAGAAGGTTAATATCCAAAATACAAAAAGAACTCAAGAAACCAAACAATCCAATTAAAATGTGGGGAATAGATGCACATGTGGGAATTCTCATCAGAATCATCTCAAATGGCTGAGACACCAAAAAATTATCAACATCCTTAGCCATCAGGGAAATGAAAATCAAAATAACACTGTGATTCCATCTTACAATCAGAATGGCTAAGATAAAAAGACAGTTTATGTTGGAGAGGATGTGACGCAAGAGGAACATATTTCCATTGCTGATAGGAGTGTAAACTAATTTAGAAAGCAATATGACAGTTTCTTAGAAAATTTGGGAATCAATCTATCTCAATACCCAGTTATATGGGGGATAAGGAGCCTGAATGGGCTATCTCCTGTAACCAGGCAAGACTTCCAATGAAGGGATTGGGACACCATCCAGCTACAAAACCTTAAACCTACAGTTTGTCCTGCTTACAAGACAAGCTGGGGTAAACTTGGTACAAAAATCATTGGACTAGACAACCAATGAGAGGAAGCCCATTCCTGGCACTTCCTAGATGGGAGGGAACCAGAGGCTGAAAGCTCAGAGACCTAGGATAGAAACAAACACGACTGGAGAAAAAAAAGTCAATGTAATGAAGCCTAATGATACTCTGCTATACTCGTAGACTGAAGCCTAGCTTAATCGTCAGAGAGGCTTCATCCAGCCTCTGCAACTGATGGAAACAGATGCAGAGACCCACGGCTAAACATTAAATGTAGCTTGGGAATCCTGTGAGCAAGAGGGGAGGGGAGGATTGCAGGAGACAGAGGGGTCAGGGACACCACAAGAAAAACCACAGAATCTGAGTAGCTTGATCTTCTTGTGGGATTCCTAACAATGGGAGTAAGGGCTGTTCCTGATTCTTTTGTTTGCTTTTGGGACCCCTTTCCTCCTACTGGGTTGCTTAATCCAACCTTAACAGGAGGGGAAGGGTCTAGTCATATTGCAACTTGGTATCCTATGTGTGGTTGATATCGCTGGGGAGCTTGCCAGGTTCTCAAGAGATAAGAGCAGTGGTTTTCAGCCTGTGGGTCACAACCCCCACGGCACTTTCACAGGGTTGTCTAAGATTATGAGATGCCTATGAGAGTAGACACGTGCTCTGCAGCCCCATGACAGAGTTTGATCCTTGGGAACCATAGAAAGGCAGAAGGAGAGAACCAATTCTAGAAGGTGTACTCCAACCTCCACACGCCTTAGTGTGTACACACTCACACCGACAACCAAACACTCACACACTCAACAATACCCACCCCACAAACACACAAGCACACTTTCTCTCGCACACACACATACACACTGATAATAAGAGTATTTTTAGAAAGACAATTTCTTCACAAATTGATAGATCTTCAGAGGAAAATTTAGAGGATACGTTGTCTCAGAAAACCATCTACAAATGTTTCAGTCTCACTTGAGAGTACACTCTACACTTGTTACAGCAACTCTAGTTTTAAAATAAGATGATAAATACCCACTATAATGCTTTTTTTTCTATTTTAAAACCAACTTAAATAAGTTAAATAAACAACAGTCATAAGTGACTGCTCAATTCTATGGCTGTAGCATCCCACACAATGTTTTTGAAACCAACGAACCTTTCTTTTATCAAGAACAAGCCGTGAGAATGGGTCTAAGGACCCATTAGCCACTCACTCGCAAAGACTTTAAACTTTCCTGGACTTCTAAATCTCTTCTCTCAATGTTTGTTTTTTTCATTTTTAAAATTTTCCTATTATTCTTTTATTTATTAATTAATTTTATATACCAACCACAACCTCCATACCCCATTAACTTCACTCTGTCCCCTCCTCAATTCACCCCATCTAGAAAAACTCATTTTTAATGAGGTAACTCAGACCCCAAAAGGCTAGCATAGCATGTACTTACTCATAAGTGATATTAAATCATATTAATATAAATTAATCTTAACATATCAATAATAATATCAACATTAATGGATAACAATTGTAGAGTGAAGGATAACGATGCTACGATGCACAGACCCAGAGAGGCTAGGTAACAAGGAGAAATCAAGGGAGGATGCATGGATCTCCTTGGGAAGGGGAAATAGAAGAGATATCCTGGGTGGACAGAGTGAATGGGGATGAGAACTTGAGGGATTATGTTGTAGGCTGGGCAGAGGGGGAGAGCCCTGAAAGAGATGACTAGGTCGAGGGGATTTATGGAGCTGGGTAGAAGCCTGATGCAAGGGAAACTTCCAGGAGTCTACAAGGATGGTCCCAGCTAAGACTCCTGGAAGCAGTGGATACAGAGCCTAAACTGTGATCAGATTGATCCCAGATCTTGGCTGTCAACAGAGAGCCTTCATTCAGTGAATGATGGAGGCAGATTCATAGATCCAAGACCCAGAGATCTAAGGCCAAACATTTGGCTAAACTCAGGGAGACCTGCTGAAGAGAGGGAGCAGGGGTTGTAGGAGCCAGGGGGTGTTAGGGACATAGGAGGAAAATCTTCTCTCACTTTTAACTTAGCTATTGTGAACTAAAGATCCTGATTAATATGTAAATGATGTAGAGGTTATGGAATCTTGAAATCCAAAGCCAGATTATCCTGGGCCAATTTCTAGCACAATTTAATAGCCATCTAGTAGCCTTCTCTGTATGTGACCTACCATCTTTTTGATAATTAGATAAATCCTTTGGAATCTACAAACAGACACCTAGGTCACACCAAACCAAAGGTTTAGTATGCTATCAGGGATCATCCAATGCCTATAGCAAAATTTCCCTAGATTTTGTGACTCACTTACTTGGTATCCCCACAAATGCTTTAAAAAGTGTCTTGATTTATAATTCCCTTTTCCTATCAATATAAAATCTCACAGAACTGTTAGCATATTTAAACATGGAACACAGGCTGAGTTAAATCAGCGTTTCTGGGCTAGGACTATGATCACCCATACTTGGCTCCAGAATAAATTGTCTCTTACTTCCTTTGAGATGGGAGTTGTATATTTATATCAACACTATGTTTATAAACAAGTTTAAGCCACCACGTGGTCAGCAGCTGAGCCAGCAGCATGACTAGGCTCAGCTTCTACCATAATCTTCTCTAGCATAACCTTCTCTTCCAGTCACTTCGGGAAGTAAAAACAAGGGGTTCCAAGATGAATGAGACTGCAGGTAGGGGTAGTCTTTGCATGAAAGGTTCTTCCTTATACATCTCATATCCCTATTCTCAGTTCTGGAGCCAGGTAAGAGCAAAGCATCACTACTCTATGATGCTCCTGTTGAGTTTCCTCAAGTTAGCTTTAGTCCTACACGGTTTCTATAGAGCTACCACAGTTCAGTGCAGCCAGAGAAAACACTTTACTAAATAGGTGATGTAGGATTTCCCTTTGTATGCTGTGATTACCATTAATGAATAAAGAAAACTGGCTTGACCTGTTGATAGGCGGAACTTAGGTATGCGGGAAAAACTAAGCTGAATGCTAGGAGAAAGAAGAGAGGAGTCTGAAAGATGCCATGGAGCCATGGAACCACTGCGGGAGGTAGACTTGCTGAAACTTTGCTAGTAGACTATGACCTTGTGGTCATATACAGATTAATAGAAATGGGTTAAATTAATATGTAAGAGTTAGCCAATAAGAAGCTAGAGGTAATGGGCCAAGCATTGATTTAATTAATACAATTTCTGTGTGATTATTTTGGGTCTAAGATAGCCAGGTGGCCGGAAACCAACAAGTGACTTTCTCCTTCAACAGTTTAGGGTCGATGGAACAACTTGAGTCAAGATACAAGACAATCAATTTAAAGTGCACTGTGAGTTATATGGTCTAACTTGCACTGTTAACCTAACAACTGCTATAGAATGTCAATAGATTTGTTAGGTCTAACATCAGCTACTAACTGGGCAAGAAGTGTGAAATGTTTCTATGATAATGAAAGTGATGGTTGTGATAATCCTCAGCAAAAGGCTGACACCAAGTCACTGCCTGTCTGGATGGGAAAAGGTCACCACTAGCAACATCTCTGTATCTCTTTTGTAATTTGTACGTATGTCTGATATGGAGTACTACTGCCCACCACATCTGAAGTTAGAGATTATCACAAGAAAGTGAATGAATGAATAATGAATGAATGAACAAATGAATGTAGATGACGCTTCGCCCTTATGAATTTATACCTTCCCCAAAGTGCCTTCCCTGGGTGAAACTTAGCTCTGAAGATCACAGATTCTCTTGTCCTTGAATATGCCTGACTGTTTATCTTAAATCTTCCAAATTAAAGCACGTCCAAGTCGTGGCAGAGAAGACTGATCTTTCGAACCTGAGCTGCGAGGCGATTGAGTAATCCCTACTAAATGTATTACCTCAGTCCAGGCACCTTCTCTGGTAATGTCTTTTATTTATTCTCTTTGTCTCTTTATTCATATGTCTCACTATGAACACTGTTCATGGAGGCAGGGAGTGAGAGTTCCTAGGATCAATGTCCGCAACACAACTGGAATACTTTTCTACTTATCATGCTCTAAAATAAACAAATCAGGAGGCAATGGTGCCTGAATTTTTATTGATCTGGCATTATAGTAGAATGAATAGAGAAAAAGCCAGAAAAGACAAGAGGGAGTAGAGACCTGATCCTCCCAGGCCAGATTACCTACTTAGTGCTTTGAGTGGGAAACTCTCTGCTCCCCTTCACCTTCCCAAGGTGAGCATCCAGTAAACAGAAGGTAAGCAAAGTGCATGGCTATCCCGAGCCTAGGCTGTTCACCTCTATGCTAAGTGTTTTAAATGCATTGTCTTATTTAGGTCTCAAAGCACCTTTGCTGGTGGTTTCAGTGGCTAACATTATCCTAAATTTTACAGATGGCAATCTCAGAGAGATTAAGTAACTTGCCCAAGGTTACACAATTAGGGGTAGAGCCGAGAGTAAAACTGGTATCTCTGTTCCCAGTGAGTTTAACCCCACTTAAGGATTGCCAACCACATCAGTTTGTAAGATCTGAGCACACATTTCCATCTTCTTCTCTAATCAATGAGCTCCTTCAGGGAAGAATTTATTGCTCATTAATATTACATCTCTAAAACAAAGAATAATGTCTAATAGAGAACAGAAACTCAATGACTGTCAAGTAAATAATACGATGAATTAAAAAAATAAAAGATGAAAAGAATTAATGTGAAAAAGAAAGGTTAAAGTCAGAGCCAACGCTCATTTGATAACATATGACTCTTTTATAAGAAGCACCATTTTTTTTTTGCTATAGAAATAAATACAATGCTTTCAAAAATTTTCTTTACCCCAGGACTTAAATGAATGATTGAAATTCTATAATCAAAACATGGCATAACCAACACCAGCACATATGCTGTCTATAATAAGCTACTTGAAGCTTTCTAATGGGTCGCAGTTCTGTAATCTAGGCATAAGAAGAAGATATGCTCTTGGCAATATTTAACACAAGTGCTTCAACTGGCTTAGATGGAAAACAACCCCCATATTTGCATTATATAGATGTTCTCTGTGTCCTTATTAGGAAGCAGACAGTCGTCTCTGGTACCTTCACATCCTCTGCCATCGTCCTCCAGCTTTTGGCCAGCTTGACATCTGCAGTAATAACTGCCAATCGTATTACAGCATTGGTCTTGACAGCCACCATTGTCAACAGCACATTCGTTTATATCTGCAATTGAATAGTTGTATAGAATCAGTCTTTCCAAAGTAAACACACAGAAAAACCCTTCAATGTCTCTCCTAAAATTGATCCACCATTTTGGTATTTTTTCCTCATCAGATTTTAAGGAGAAAAGAAGAGCATCTAATTTTATTTTATTTTATTTGTTTTGTGTCTATGTGCATGTGTATATGTGTGTGAATATACATGTGACTGCAAGCGTGCACATGGCACAGCATGCTGATCGAGATCAGAGGGCAACCTCAGGTGTCCTCACCTTTGACCCTCTTTGAGACAGGTTCTTTTTGGTGTATGCTATGATAGTTGGTCTTTGAGTTTTTGAGATATCCCTTTTCTGTCACATCTTGTCACAAAAGCACTGGGTTTGCAGCTGTGCCCAGCTGTGCACGGGTGATTAATCTTAGGTTCTCAAGCTTGAGCAGCAAGAGGTTTCTCTAGTGAGCCATATCCTAAGCCCGAGCATCTCATTTTAATCAGAGCTAATGTGTCACAGAGAAATAGCCACATTCTAATCCTTGATATCTGTAGTGCTATTTTTAAATAGTTAAATAAGGAGTTTTTTAGTACTATAGATTTGGAGAGTTTGTAGGACAGATATAGAAATTTCTTACCAGTCAGCAATTCAACGTGAGATCCAGAACATAGAGAGAAATTACAGTAGTGTTCTGTAGTATCTAGCAGGGGTTGGGGATTAAACAGAACTATAGCTTTGCCGAGTCTCCTTCTAAACCCATGGCCTAAAGTCATCTTTAGTTTTAGAACTCAAATTTATGCATTGCTCCTATCCAACTAATGCCTGAGAAATATTCTAACTTATTTTTAGCCTTGACAGTGGCCTGGCTGGTTACATTATTACTCTTTTTTTTTTTAATTTCAAATTCTATTTATGTGTTTGAAAATTAAAACACACAATTTTGGAAAAGTGTTTTAGTTTCAAAACTGAAAAGCCAAATTTCTTTCCGCTGCTGAGTAAATGTGACAGAATATTCTGTCCTTCTTTTATTTATCTATTTATTTTTTTTATTAAAAATTTCCGCCTCCTCCCCGCCTCCCAATTTTCTCCCCTTCTCCCCACTCCCCTCTCCCTCCCTCTCCAGTCCAAAGAGCAGCCAGGGTTCCCTGCACTGTGGGAAGTCCAAGGTCCTCCCCCTCTAGACATTATTACTCTTGTGCTCATATATCAGCATAGTCAGTGTAAGCAGAGTAGTTACCTTGATAGATGCTTGCTCAGTAAGACGAGTGTGGTTAGGAGAGGGAAGGTGGGGAAGGAAGAGCATGAGGGAGCAGGGCAAGTAAGGATGGAAGATCTGGGCGGGGGAGAGAAGAGACAATAGGAAAGACTGACCAGTGAGGGCATCCAATCTGAGGGCTTGTGTGTGCTAGGCTATGCTCTGGTGTGAGCCTATCCACAGACAAGCAGCACAAGCTCACTGCAGGGACCAAGTATGGTTATTATTCAATAAACATTCTGTGTAGCTGAAGGTCACAGCTGCTTTGACCTTGAGACACTACAGGCCAAGTTCACTTTTTTGTAAGATGTTCAGACAAACTTTGTGGATTTTTCTGTGTTTTTCTCCGCCTTCCTTCATTAACCATCCATTTATAGACACACCCTTGAGCTGCAGGAACTTGCAGTTCAGTCTTTCTTGCTGTATCCCGAATACTGCTGTATCCTAAGGATTTATCAGATGTTTATTTATCCACTTCACAGATAAAGCACTATTGATCATTTTTTTTTCTGTTCTGGTGACGGGGAAGAATGTTGACATGAATATTCTCACCTAAGCAAGCCTTCAGTGGATTTACACATGAACTTCCGCTGGATGATAGATCTCAACTAAAGTCACAGGGTCAGATAGTCTGACATGTTCTGTTTTAATGGTTATAACCAAGCAGTCTCCCAAAGAGATTAATCTGATTTATACTCCCACCAGCTGTGTATTGGGGACCAGATGTCACTAATTTCTTCCAGTATTTGGGATATCCTGTTTCTGATTCAAATTCTCTGGAGATTTTATAATGGCATCATGTTTTGTCTTAATATGCATTTTCTTGGTTATTAATTAATTAGGTTAAGCACATTTTCATGTTATTGGCCATTTGAGTGACATTTGTTGAAAAGTTTGTTCAAATAGTTTGTCAAATTGTTAACTCTTAAAATATTGATTATTATAGTTATTGGTCTTAGGGCACAACCTCAAACTAAAGAGATTTGTAATCAACTTTATCTCCCTTCAAGCCTTGAAAGGATGGCTTTCTAATATGTACATCCTTGTAGTGGAAATGAATCTGTATTTCTATCAGTCCATATATAAAGATTCATCTGATCAGATTAAAAATGCTGTATTATGAATTCTAATTGGTCTTAAGAATAAAAACCCAAAGTCGGATGTTAGGGGTGAAAGCTGAAAGATCAAAGAAGCAGAGCAACCACTCACTACGGAGTTCTTACCTCTACCAATGCTCAGACCAAAGGGGTGATCCTGTTGATCCTGTTCCTATGAAAACTCAGACTGCATCTACAGACTGCATTGGAGCTCCTGTCTCCTTCTATCTCATATTCTCCTCTCTGCCCAGTCTTACCTCCTCTTATCTCCACATCCCTAGTGATGGGATTAAAGGTGTGTGTCACCCTCCCTAGCCTCTATAGCTAACTAGTGGTGGTGCATGCTGATCTCCAGGGAAGCTTTATTTGTTAGATTATAAACAAAATATCACTACAGAATGTTCTCGTTTCATACATATTTGGTTCAAAAACAAGTGATAGGTCTTATAATTATTGAATATATACAGAAAACTATTTTGTTTCTTACTAATTACACAAGGTAATAAATGACACTGACTGATTTTGCATCTCTAAAATAAACCTCATCAAGATATTGTGTCCCTTTCATATGATTCAAATGATTCATTTATGATTTCAGCTAGGATTTTTAAAACAATTTTTGTGGTTATATTTATGATATGACTGGTATTCTTTTTTTTCCTTATAATCCCCCACATTTTTGATAACACCAGGTTCTTGTACCCACCTCTCATGGGAATGAAAGCAAGTTAAAAATATTTCTTTTTTTATCGTCTAAATAGTTTGGTTTTATTTCTTACATCAATGTTTGTTTAAGTTCATTTACTATGCCACTTGCAGCAAGTGGCTCTTTGTGTAATGTGTCTCTCTATGTGTGTACTATGTGGTGTGTTGTGTGTGCAATCACTTATGAGCTTAATTTATTTGTTACACATAAAAATATTTGATTATACAGCTTAATGCATTGGGGTAAATTGTATCACTTAAAGAATTTTTTCTATTTCATATAAATTTCTGAATATACTGCTGCTAAGTTTTTTCAATATTTCCACACTTTTAGCTACCCAGACTGCTCAATCTGTACTTAACTCTCTACTCTTGTTCCCAGAACCCATTTTGAGGAAGGAATACTCAGTAATGTGTTTGTGTTAGGTTATAAATTTTCTTCTTCTTTATTTTTACAGGAATTGTTTTAAATTCCCTTATATCTTTCTGTTGTCTAGAATCTGTTTATGATTTACCTATCTTCTATCATCTATCAATCTGCTTATTTATCTATCTGGGTAAGTATGTATATGTCATCTGTCTATCATCATTCATAACTCTATTTAGTCACTGTTCTATTACTGTGAAGAGACACCATGACCAAGCAATTCTTACCATTCCCCACCAAAGGAAACATTTAAATTGGGAACTTACATATAGTTTCTGAGGGTTAGTCCTTTATCATCATAGCAAGGATCATGGCAGCATACATTTTTCTGGAGCAAAAGCTGAAAGCTACAGCCTGATCTATAGGCAGCACACAGAGACAAAGCAACACTGGGCGTGGTGTTGGTTTTTGGAATCTGAGAGTCCACTTTCAGTGACACACTTCCAACAAGACCATCCCTCCTACTCCTTCCCTGACAACTCATCAACTGGAGACGGATGTTAGCTTATTCTCATTCAAACCACCTCATCATCCACTCAACATCTCCATCCCAGCCATTTGCCATTCATCTTGTGTTTTCCAATACTAAGGTCTTGGCACTATTCAGTTTTCAGTGTTGCTCATTTGTCTTCTCTCTTAATTATCCTGTGCTTTGTCACTACCTTTCTTCTTCTTTCTGTGTGTTTCTCTTATAGTTCTAACTTCAGTCATTGTCTTCTAATCTTACTTTAAAACTTTATTTCTGTTCACCATATATGCATGTGACAATCTCCCCCAGCAGTGAGTGGTTAAAAGAAATCGTGTTATTTTCTTTCATGTTTCTGGGGATTGCTAAGCACAATTTGATGGTCCTCCCAAGACGGTCAGTAGAATCAGTTGGCAGTTGAACTCCTCCGGTATGCTGGCTGTTCACTCACAAATTGGGAACTGGGAGGAGGCTCTAGGACTTCTGGAGAAAGAGAATGAGGAGAAGGAGAAGAAGGAGGAGGAGAAAGAGAGGAAGGATAAGGAATTTGTCCTTTTAGAGAACAGTTTCATTGGTGACCTGGGAGAGAAAGACACTATGATAGTTCTGAAGACAGTGCATTGCACTCAGATGTTTGGGGTAGGTATAATTTTCCAAAAGCTAAAGTATTGCCTATCCCTCACTTGCTTTTGTTCCTCATGTTGCATTTTAGTTATTGTTCAGCTCAAAACATTTACTAGTATAAATAAACATTTCTTATTCAGATTACTTTAAATTGTATTTTGGGGTCTTTCTTCAAAACCAGTGTGAACTTTCTATTGTTTCATTATAAAATGCTAGATCAATTTTATGGTGCAGTACATATATATTCAACGAAATCTCAATTCTTCAAAATCTGTTAAATTACTTTAATTCTAGCACTTCCCCAGTATGGGTTTCAAATTACATGTATACAATTTGAATATGTATAAACATGTATATTTAATTAGTTCAAGTTTGCTACCCGGCGTTTTCATATTTTTTCATCTTTTGAGGATTTTCTCAATCTCTTTATCAGATTTTGTTTGTCCTATTATGATGAAAAGTTTTGTTTCATACAATTTGAAGCTTTATTAACATTGTCACATTTTCCTAGCACACACGACCCTTTGTTATAAAACGTGCATCTTTAGATCTAGCATCTCTCATTAGAGCTGACTTTTCTGTTAGATTGTTACCTGTATCTATTTCCTTTTGATGACTGTTTGCATGAATTTCATTCTCTGAAGTCTACTTTTACACTTCATTATCCAAACATTTGAAATGTCTCTTTGTATTATTTGAATATATTCTAGCTCTTTCTGCACATAAACATATTCTAGATACCTTACTCTTTAACAATAGGATGATAGTATGTAACTGACCTCTAGCTACTGACATCTTCAAATTAAATCTACCATTTGCTTATTTCTATGAAGTTACTGTGTATTATGTTACAACTTCTATTAATAAGCACCTTATTTTAAATTTATGATTTTAGTCTGTAACTTTTCCTCTCTTTTCAACTGCCCACTGAATATTAATTTACTACTTTTTGTGACAACCCTAGCACAGCATTCATTATTATATTCTAATATAAATTAGGGCTTAACCACTTCCAGAACCTATAGTCACTGGAGTTCCTTTGACTGTGTTAGGCTTGGAATTTTTGCACCACTGTCATCGTTATGGTGGTTTCAGATGTTTAAATGATGTCTACCTCATATTATTAGTTTATGTAATGAATAACCTCTGTTTACCCTTCTATGCACTCTTTCTTGGACTTATCATTTCTTCCTCTATTTATCTTTCCCTTTCTAAAACAATGGTGTCTTTCTGAAAATGACCAGAATATATATTTTCATGTTTATAATTAGGTAGGAATTTTTCATGTTTTGTTGGGAAATATGTCTGATTATGTATTTTAAGAGTTTTACAATTAGGAGAAAATTGTAAAAATAAGTTACCCTGCACCACACATTCCCCACATCCCATGACTATAAAACCTTGTATTAGCTATATACATTTATTTAATTAATGACTCAATATCAATAGGCCATGGTTACACTTTATTGACATTTCCTGCTTTCAAATAATCCCCCTCTTCTGTCTCAGGAGTCCTTCCATGACATCACACCAAGTTAATTGCCTTGTCTCCTTAAGCCTCAAACTTTCTATACTTTTGACGCCCTTGAGAGTTTTGAGAAAAACTAATTAGATGTTGTGAGGTGTAATTTTCGATATACTTTTGTATGATGTCTTTCTTGTTTTAGGTTGGGAATCATGTTTTTGATGAGAGAGACCACAGGGATAAAGGGTAATTTTCACATGTACAGGACTTAGCTTGGTTGGTGCTGACCTTGATATATGGCTGACTTAGTACCTGCCAGTTTCCTCATTTTACAGTAACAAGGTTGTCCTGAGTCTTTCATCCTCTTTAAAGCAAAGCAGTCATACAGATCTGTGCAGTATAAAATTAAAGCATCCCATAGTCACCTGAAACTTTCTCCCTGGAGACCTACCTCTTCTCCATTTACTGTATGACAAATTTTAAGAGCCATATGTTACAACACGCATATCCATTGATCTATCAACCATGTTCTGAAAGAAGAGTGTGTATGTGTACATACGTTACAGTACACATATCCATGGATCTATCAGTCATGCTCTGGAAGAAGAATGTGTATATTTACATGTGTTACAATACACATATCCATGGATCTATCCATCATGCACTGGAAGACTCAGCAAGAATAAGGTTAAATATACTCAGTAATTAATCATGAATGAAATGACTGTGTATGGTTTTGTTTTGTGGTTATGTATCTCTCTATTTCTCAACTTATTTTTAGTAAAACTTGAGGGAAAAATGATAAAAGGAGAATGACTTTATGAAGCTACCACGAGAATCAGATTATATTACATGCTCAAAATATTTAGTGCATTTTGTGATATAGAATAAGCTCCATAAATAGTGACCATTATTGTTAGAAGAACAATACTGGATTTTATTATCACATATATAGGAGGCCAGTATATCCTTGTGCTCACAAATAGCAGTAGGGGAAGCTGGAATGTTAGCACACCTGATTGTTCCTTCAGCAGAAGGAACAAAATATCTCCTCTCTGCCCAGAAGGCTGGGAACAGACTTGCATAGTAGCCTGGTGACCTATGTAGTATCTGTGTGAGACCACACTGGACATTATGCCAGAACCTCATCATAAGTGTGTTTTTCTCAGTCCATTTATAGTACCTATCTTTACAGAAGGTGTCGTGTACTTTACAAAGAATTTCAATGAACGGTCTGAGGGCTGGCCAAGAGGCTTGGAGCGCCGCCCGCGGGGCGAGAGGTCGCTGGTTCAAATCCCGGCTGTGTCTGTGTGTGTGCTGTGTGTGCTTGTGACGTGTGCATAATTAATCGGGAAAAAAAAGAATTTTAATGTAGTCACATTTGATCTTTATTTACCTTACTTTGTTCCTCAAGGAGATTTATGTATGTTTTATATTGCACACGACATTGACTTAATTATCACCAGGAAAATTTCATCAAATTGTGTTGCGCTTAAATATGTCTAAAATAAAACAATTGGAGTCAGACTCTCAAAGTTTGAACCAATATCAGCTACTTAGTCATGTTGAACTGAACTACCTTCTTGACTCCCAAGGATATCCACTCTGCTGGCCACGGAAGTCACAGAAACCAGCCCCTCCCCCACCCCACATATTTAAAAAGCCAAACCTGGTTAGCAGGAAGTGTTCAATTGTTTTCTGTTTAATTTAAATTGAACAATAGCAAGACCATCTTCTGACACAGCCTATTGTATACCTTTCAATACAGAAAGCTCAAAAACAATCTTGATTTCCCTGGATATACTTGCATGCAATTCTGTTATCTATCAACTATTGGCTGAATAATCCGAGGAAAAGTTAAGCCCCGATGCCTTAATCTGTTGACTTTCCAGTTGCACACTGACATTCTATGAATATAAGTCACACACACACATGTGATCTAATGGCATTAATTTCTACTTCTTTCTAAAAAGAAAATGAGAACATATGGTACATGCTAAGTGACCTCATGTGCCCATAAAAATACATGAAAACATAAAGTTTTGTTATCAGTTAAAAATTTGCTGGGTTTGTAAGAAAGTATTTGAAAGTCATTGACTTTGAAGATGGTTCTGAAAACCAGGTCAACACTTAGGATTTTAAATTGCAGTTTTATAAGACTCAGGCATGATAGATTTCAGGCTGTTTCATGTAGCCAATGTCATTCAAGGTTGCAAATAAATTTGGTCTTTCAAAAGCAAGATGAATGACAAAATTCTCTGACACACAGCAAGTCTTCCAGGTTTGTCATGACAAAAGTTCAATGATACCATCAAGGCTATCAGTCCATCTGTAATGACAAACTGCAGTCTCTTTGGGAATTAAATATAATGGCAGCAAGAGCAGTACTGCATTTCTGTTACAGGACAAAAATTATAGTACAGCCTGAAAAGAGGAAAAAAATATCTGCATAAAGCAGCTATTAATTTTTCCCTTTAAGCAAAATTAGTATATTTGGTTCTTTGTATGTGATCATTTTATTAAATGGGGCATCTATCTCAAGTCTCATGCTTCATTTAGTCTGTTGTTTCGGTGTTAGTGAATTTTCATATGGATTTTAGAAGCTTGACAGCTACAGTGAAGAGAGGTAGTGACAACAGAGCAAAGAGGTAAGAGGAGAAATGTTTGATTTTAATTCAAAATTTTCTCCAAACTAAATAATATATGTCCTCCAGCTTAGCATGCATATTATTGCTTTATTTTGAAGGGACTTTGTGTTTCCTTTGTGAAAACTTCCACAAAGTGTGTGTAAACCTTACATACCATCTTGATTTTGTTTTTTGAAACAGGGTTCCTCTGTAACTTTGGGGCGTGTCCTGGAACTAACTCTTGTAGACCAGGCTGGTCTTGAACCACAGAGATCCGCCTGTCTCTGCCTCCCAAGTGCTGGGATTAAAGGCATGTGCCACCACCACCCTGCTATCAGCTTGATTTTTAAGCAAGTATGTTTAATGAAGTTATGATCTATAGATCTGACTGTAGTCAGTATCTACAGAAAATCAGTTAAACTGCATTTAGGTGTCATCTTTTAAAAATTCTTTGCAAGTTAAAGTGACCTATTGCATCACTTCATATCACTAGCAAATTCATATTTGCCATGTCTTAGATCCCTCTAATTTGTTGACATTTTGGAATACATCAAAAGTACATAAAATATCTCTTCTGAAGATTATAGATAATATGTAGAAATGACTTTCAGCTACAATTTGTCTTAGGTTATTATTACAATGTTGTAAATGTGGTCCCATTTAAAAATCCGCCTGATTCTCTCTATTCCAGTCACTAGGAAACAAAGAAGACCTCAGAAAAATTATCTAGACCTCCATGAGTCTCCTGAGGCTCAATTGAGTGTCTTCCACTATTTATCATCATTGATGAAGATAGAAGGAAATAAAAACCCATGCCATCAGACAACAGGGCACCAAACTTATGGTTCTGAGCATCTATTGTCTGTTTCTGTACTGTCATAAGTGTCAGGTCGTATCTCTATTCTCACTCATTTCAAAGAGTGTGACAGTAATCCACTAAAATATTGAGTGCTGTAGCTATGAAAATCTGCTTTCCCTTTGAAATCTAGCCTGAGTGCTCTAACTGATGTGAAAACAAATGCCTTGTTACATTTTCTTTCACAGAAAACTATTTAAAAAAGACTCAGCAGTTTATCCAGTGAAGAAAATTGATGACGAAAGTTACAAAATAATTCCACACTAGTTCAGAATTATGTATAATAAAGGGTTGTTGATTTAGTGGTAGACTAACAGATCACACTCTTAGATCACAGTCTTCTGCATGAATGGGGAACAGGAAACAAATTCATCAGTTGTAAGTAAGAGAGTGAGTGCACGCTTTACAGCTGCATTTATAGTAAAAGAGACCACACCCAGGTGGGCTGGTATCTTAAAGGCTCTTGTTTGAAGGACCTCCCACAGCACCTCCCCCTTTTGTTTAAATAATAGCATTCTAAATCCAATATAAAACTATATACACTAGGAACAAATATCAAGTATACGATTAGAATTACAATCAGCATAAACAATATTAAGCAAGGAGCATATGGTAAATGTTTTAATAATCATTATATCCTAAGGAGTCTAAGTCTTGCATTAGAATTGGCCTGTCTATCTCAGTTGTTAAAGCATGAGACTCTTAATCTCAGGGTCATGGGTTTGAGTCCCACATTGGGCATCATTTATTGACAGAGGATTCTGTCCCATCCAATCCTACAGTTGTTCATTCCCAAAGAAATACAAAGAGGCTTTTATTACTTATAAACTGGTTGGCCTATTAGCTCAGGCTTCTTATTAACTCTTATACCTTAATTTAACACATAATTCTTGTCTGTGTTAGCCACGTGGCTTGGTACCTTTTATCAGCAAGGCATTCTCATCTTGCTTCTCTGTGACTGGGTGATGACTGTAGATTGAGCCTTTCCTCTTTCCCTAATTCTCCTGTTCTCATCACCATGCCTATACTTCCTGCCTGTTCACCCTGCCTATGCTTCCTGCCTGGCTATTGGCCAATCAGCATTGTATTAAAACAATACAAGTGACAAATATTTACAGGCTACAAGACCATTGTCCCACAGCAGAAAATTGTGAAAAAAAAAGAGAAAAACACAGGATTCATGTTCATAGAAGAATTCTACCATAAAGTGCTGCATTAAATAAACATACACAAGCACTGGGACTGAGACCATTACAGGCTACATCCATGTAATGTAGCCTACTTGTTATTTTTAAGAAGTTTAATGAAAGTTATGGAAATACTGTAACTAAAGCATGCTCTCTTTAAGCTTGTCCTAGCTCACAAAGCTTGCAACAAATCATCCCACTAAGTAACTAGTTTGAAAAGTTATTCATCTTAACATTGTTAATACTTGTTCATGGTTAATATATTGGCAGTTTAGCAGGTAAAGGCTCTTGCTACTACACATCAAGACCTAAATTTTCTCTTGAAGACCTACATGGAGCAAGGAAAGAATTGACTTCCTCAATTTGTCTTTTGACCCTTAGGGGTGAAAAAACATGCCTGTGTGCATGCACACACACACACATACACACAGAGAGAGAAATGCAATAAATTTAAGAAATTGGGATACATTTGTGCTTTTAGAGCCGAGAATGTGACCCTGCTAGTAGAGAATGCATCAGAATGAACAAAGCCTTGAATTCAATTCTCAACATTGCGTAAAATTAAATGTGGTAGCAATCTGCCTGTTATCTTAGACTTGAGTAACAAGTTTGAAGCCACTCAGGACTACACAATACTCTGCACTCTATAATAGATATAGAATATTTGATGTTTTAGAAGCTTACTTGAAACTGAAAATGTCTAATGAAATAAGCAGTTGCATGTTAACTACAGTGACAGTCAAGTTAAGGACATTGTGATGGTTTGAGTCAGAATGGCGTCATATGCTCAAAATTTGAATGGTTGGTCCCCAATTATTGGAATTGTTTGGCAAGAATTCAGAAGTGTGGCCCTGTTGGAGCAGGCACAGCCTTAGTCTGTCACTTCAAAAGCCCACTCTGGGTGCAGGTCACTCTTCCTGACTGCAATTTGCCGATCAGATATAAGCTCTCAGCTACTGATCCAGCACCATGTCTGCCTGCCTGCTGCCAATCTCTCTGGTATAGTAATTATGGACTAACCTTCCAAAACTGTAAACAAGGCCCTAATTAAATAATTTATTTTATATGTTGCCTTAATTATGGTGTCTCTTCACAGTAATAGAAGAGTGGCTAAGTCACTGGATCTGAATTGCAAATCTTTCTTTTATTTAGTTCATATATCATTTTCCCTATTCTGCGTCTGTAAAATGAGGCTAATGACATTGATACCTCCTCTATCAGTTGTTTGTGAAAATTAAATAAATTATTATGTAAAATTGATAACCTGTGAAGGTTCAATAAACTAAACTTCCAGTAAGTAGTATCATCATTTTCCCAATGGTAATTACTTAAAACTTTTATTCTCCTTTAAAATGTCATTCTATTTATAGTAAAGTGATCTTCTAAAACAAATTGCTTTAACTCAAATTCTTTGTGCAGTTTATAAATAATCCTCATCAATTTACTGCACAAAAAGTTGTTCCATTGAACGACATGATTTATGTAACACCTGAGTTTACTGTACTTTCATCAGGAAAAGTCACAGGCACAATTATACAATATAACTAAAAAATCTTATAAAAAAGTAAAAGTAAGCCGTGAGGTGCAGTGAATAAAAGCACTTACTTCAAAGACCTCCTAGAGACTTGAGTTTGATCCCCTGGGTCCATGCAGAAATGCTGTGTGCAGTGACTCACACCTGCAATCCCAGCCCCAGAATTTTCACCTCCACATGGGTTCTGGGAGGCACATATAGAAGAATAGGCCAGAAGCTCCCATATACTTCACAGTGACAGAAATATCAAGAGACTTTGTGTCAAAAGGAAGATAGAGGGAGAAAACTATCTGCTGCAATGTGTCCTCTCACTTCCTTTAACTGAGCTCTCTCTCTCTCTCTCTCTCTCTCTCTCTCTCTCTCTCCCATTTCTCTGTGTCTCTCACCAATACATAAAACAAATAAATATCTTAAGGTAGAAGTAATTCATCTTCTCATTTCTGTCTCCTTTACATTTCTGTTTGCTATCAACAGCCCAAGTATAGTCATATACTGTGATGTAATATAAACATAATTGCATTATATCACTTTATAAAGTATTCATTTTCATTAGAATTTTATACTCAGAGTAGTAATTGAAGTTCACAAATCAGAGAGACAAAGGATAATTATGCATAAAAAGGTTGAATAAAACTGTCTGAATTATCATGGTGATCTGGAAACTTTGATTGCAGAACAGTGTTACGTGATCACATGAAGAGTTACAAGGGATCAAGCTTGCTGAAAGAGGAAGAATCAGCCTCCTGTAGCCATGAGCTCCCACACAGGCTGTCTAGTTCCATATGGTCACTCATGGATACATGTGCATTTTGACAAATGAAATATATGTACTTAGTAGATTATAAATATATGCATGTGCACATAAGTATATAGATTCAACAAAAATGATGAAAGACAAAGTCATGAATTTCGGGGACACTGGAGGAGTTAGAGCTAGAAGTGACAGAGATGCAGTACCCGTGTGTGCAGTTTTCAAAGACAAACTATTCTAACACTCAAAAACGAAAGGAGGAAGGAAGAGAAGGGAGGGAGGGAAGGTGAGAGGGAGGGAAGGAGGAAGGGAGGGAGGGAGCGAGGGAAAGAGGGAGAGAGGAAGATGAATAAGCCTCCAGAATGAAGCACAATGTGCTGTCTCAAAGTCATCTCTTGGTCAGCATCCCAAATGGTCTTACATTATGGGCTCATGGCAGTCACAGATGTGCAGTGTGTTTTACACAAAGTATTGATGTATCCTGAGACATGTCAAGGAGATAAATTGTAACTGTAGGTATTTGTTCATGAACTAGCCCTTTATGATTTAGAAATATCTCTTAGTTGAATATACGACAAGTGCAAATAATTCCTGGATGGAAAACTCAGCTATTAATTTATATTTTATAAATAAAGAAACTGAGACAATAAGCAATCATTGTCAATACCTTATTTAGTAAATGTCATTATCTTTATCCCATAGCTTCCAAGGAGGGAGACTTTATTGGTTTGGAAGTTCATCTCCAGAAGCTTGCTGGTCTCTAGGGATGCATGAACTCAACCAGTTGTTTTAACTTAAGAGGAAAGGTTGTATTTTCTCTCACTATGATGTGATCTTTCTTCCTCAAAAGTAAGTTTCCTTCTCTCATCCCATCCGCTCCGTCAGAAATTATTTAAACTGATTTAAAATATCAGTTTCCATCCAGTATGAACACAACATCAATACCGTTGGCATTCAGTTCATCACTGCAGTGGTGTGCCATGCATCTCCCCAGTCACTGGACAGGCAGCTTTTACAGCCCTGATAACTATGTGTTTGTGAGCTCCTGAAACCACCTTTTAACTTCCTTCATTTAATTTTCAACTTTAAAATAGAGGGGGATAAAGCCTTAGTGAAAATATTTATTGAGTCTCAGAAGATTGATCTAAAGGAACAATTTTTTCTTTTGTTTTCTTTCTTTTCTTTTTACTTCTCTTCTTCCTTCCTTTCTTTCTTTCTGAGTGCACACCTCGATGTGAAAGGTGTGAAGGTGTGTTCATAAATACCAGATACACCAGGACATAGAAAGGTGCTATGGAGCCAAAGTTGAAATTCTGACTCCAGCTCTTCTTGGTGACATATCTATTAGTGCCTCTGTATAAGGAAATCACCCTGAAATTCAGTGACTGAAACTACAATTACTTTGTTATCTGGAAGGTTCTGTGGGTTAGGACATAGAAACAGGCTTGTCTTGGCAGTCTTGGCTCCAGTTCATTCTCTTGGGTGCAGCCAAATTGTAGCTGGAGCTGGAAGTGCTAGAAGCTGCAGCCTTTGGTTTCTTCTCTTCCTCCCTCTCCTCTTCTTCACTCTCCTCTTCCTACCCCCCTCTCACTTTCCTTTAAATCTAAGCTGTTCCTGACAGTCTCTTCCTTAGGGTAGGTAGCTCCATAATCTCAGAGCATGCCAGCCATGGGCAGATGGATTGACAGAGCTACAGAAGGCCAGAGTCTCAAAATGATGTGTGGACCCTCAGTCCTGACCTAACCTTGGGAACACCCACAGCATCACTTCCTGCTACATACTGGTTGTTTCTTTGGAGACTCTAGCAAAATGTAGATTCAAACAAAGGAATGAGGCCCCTCTTAATGAGGCAAGAGCACAACTGTTGAAGCCTTATGGGAAGGGTGCTGCTATTACAGACAGTTCTTCTTCCAAACCCTAACTTTATACACTTTTGTCCCATGTCTACAAAACGGAAGTACCCTGTAGTGCTTATTCAGATTTTCCAGAGATTCTAAGAAGGTAATCCTCTTTCTAAGCATTCACAACAACAACAGAATGACACCCCATAAATTTTAGCTTTTATTCATGCCTTTGCCTCTCAGTGTGACTATCACCCTAGCTTCGAAGCATTCCTTATTTTCTCCCTGAGTTTTCACCCCCTCTACAAACTCACCATAGCTGTGAAGTTAGCTCCTGTCTATAGAGGCCTCCAGACTTCACTTTAATTATGTGTTTGTACGCACGGATCATTTGTGTATGAATCCTGCTTCTGAGGACTCTAAAAACTCACCCGGTGGTACAGGTTGGCTTGTTTGGGACTGATTTAGTCTACAGTAATGATGCAAATAGCAGGAAGGTTATATAAACTATGACCAATGGTGAAAATGAGGCAGAACAACTCAATGATCACATTGTAAAGAATGCCTGATGCTAACTCAGGTTCACTCTTTTTAACAAGGTTTCTTTTTTTCCCCCCACCTTGAGATTTTCTGTTTTTTGAAAAGTGAAAATATATATGAAAAGTAATAACTCTGAAAGATTTGATAACCAAACTAGTTACCTGACAAATTTGTATGGTTGGTAATTTCTTTTTACAGTGTTGAATTCTCATACTTCTCTTTAATTTATGTTTAATTTAAAAAGAATAGCACAGACAGTGCTGCTGGAAAATGTCGAGTCGTACAGTCAACACTGTGGTTTTCTCCAGTAAGGGCTGTTTTCTCCACCCCATTGTCTAGGAGGAGTGTATCAGCCAAGTCCTGCTTCATCAGACTCAGCCTTCTTGGTCCTCCAGTTTAACAGGGTTTCAAAGACTATGGTCACCTTAGTAACAGAAGGAGGGATGTCCAAGTTAAATACCTGGCTATGAGTTGGAAACCTTAGGTCTTCAGTTATAAGGAACATAGAATACCTTCTTATGACAGAATCTCAGACTTAACTGGCATTTCAGTGATCACCTCTCTCCTCACAGAGGAATCAACACTGTGTCTCTTTCTAATGCAATGAAATCTGTTCCAAGAACAGCACCCATATCAAAAAGAAAGACTGGGGCTCCTTCTAGACTGAACCACAGGCCACCAGTCCTGCAAAGTTTTAAGTAGGACTTGCTTTCTTGCTCTGTGCCTAATCATTTAAATTCCATAAAAAAGAAAATCACAGTACATTAAAATTTCAAAAAGCCATTTGGGAATAATACAACTCTAGCATTCTCATTTCCCGGGAGCACAGAGATATTTCAGATGGATTTGCAGTTGAACTCCAGGAATGTCAGGTCTCAGGAACAACAGACGAAGAGGCTCTAATTAGCTGTGATGAACACTGATTATAGAGCACGGATATAACAATGATTGCAAAAGAAAAAAACAAGAGGTGATGCGGCGGTCCTCCATATCAAGTGGGGCTGTGTAATTAGAGGAATTTAATCCCAGCAGGCAAATAGATGTATTTGTATTTGTGCCATTTTGTGGCTTTGTAGCAGGGAGTTGTTCTCGGAAAGCACAAAGGGGATGGAAGCGTACTTATTCTGTGTGCTTTATCTATTATCCATTTAATTTGTAATTTTTTTCTTGGTCATTTTCTGCTTCCTTCTTATTCTCCACAGAAAATCCATTTCCTTCTCAATATCTGGTACTGTTACCTGATTAAAGTGATCTTTTTAGAACAGCCCCTAATCGTTCTGATTAATAGAAGAGACATATGCTCACAGGGAAGAGGAGATGCTATTTTTATATGAAATATGTGCTTTTAAGTCAATGCTGTCTCTCTCACATCTCCAAAACAGAACAAGAAAAGTGTGCCAGGCAGTGATTCCAGGGACAGTGTTGATGTCCAGAAGCCCTGCGAGGCTGCCCAGAGTATGACTGATCATGAACAAATCTCTTAAACATAAGAAGCCCATTGGTGTCTGAACTGCCACAGAAGGACCAGTCACTTGTTAAGAGATCATGAGATTCTCTTGAGCAGGAGCCTGTCTTGAAAGTCACTGTCTTTTGATTCCCTGATGGCCTGATGGAAGAGACAGGAGGGGAACGAGGACCACACCAAACCCTGCAAAATACACAAAGACAAAAGCAGCTCACAACAGCCTTAGCTACTGATAGCAAGTTCCTGTAGCCCTGCCGATTGCTCACAAAGCCCCTTTCCTGGGTTCTTCTGTAATTAAGTATTCAAACTGGAATGAAGAACAAACGTAATATCTGTTTTTACATTGTAAGAAGTTATTGTTGGTGAAGTTAGATTGAGTGGCATAATTCCTTGTTGTGACAGATTGTCTGTGTTTGCTCTGGGAACACCATGTAAGTATAGAGAAGCAACATAAATTGTTAGGCACACACAATACACGCCACACATCCATGTGCTCTGCACCTTCTTTAATATTTCTATCTAATAATTCTCTAGATTTAACCAGTACAATACAAGCATAGTCACTCATATGAAAATTATACCTCAGATTTTACTATCCTACAATTTAAACCACAAAAAAATTTTCTGATGGAAAGCAAATTATGCTGCCTGTGATTTATGAAAAATGTGAAGAGAACACCTCATTGTCATACACATTTACTAAAGATCTGCTATCAAAAGGCACTTTGTAATTCCTTTTGGGGGCACATATTTGTAACAGAAATGATCACTGATATATACATAAAGCAAATATTTCTAATAAGCTCCCGTTACATGACAGGCAAAAGATATGGACAAAGCAGGCCCTGGACAGAATTGCCAGGGTCCAATATGTTCAATGGGTCTCAAGGCCACAGTGGTGCACAGGAGGAAAACACATGCAATAGTGTATGGCTTTCTGCTGCACTGGAATAATCAGTGAAATTTACTCATTAAATATCAGCACTGTATACACACCAAAGCGTTCAGGGCTGACCTGGGCCACAGCCTACTAGTTTGGATATTGTTGTACATTGTGGCTTCAGCCTGGATTAAATGTGCTATGGACTGGCAGTGACAAGTTGCGATCAGTGGGTGCTCAGGGAAGTCCTAGAGCAAGACAGACAAGTTAAGAGTTATAATTTAAGAGTTGACATAAATTGCTATGCAGGATCTTGGCAATTTAAATACACAGTAATCTTTTCTGATGATACACAATTACTCACTTTTCTGGTATCTGCCTGATGGTTAAACATGAGGTTAAAACCAAAGCCCTCAGTTTCACCCTAACATCATCCCAATATCCCCACTTTCTGTCGCAAGAACATTACACATAACAGAAAACAGGACAAAGTCTACATGGCAGCTTTGTAGTCTGCATATTGAATGGAAGGGGCATCCTTCCCACAACTAAGGAACCTTTCCAGGAGCTAAAATCCTACCACCCTGATACTCTGCGTAGACTTTGAGCTTTCTGCCTTCCCGGGGACCCATCTGCAAAGGAAGTAGAACATGTCCTTACCCAGAGGATGGCAAACACTATTGAGTTCCACTCAGAAAACAAGTAAGGACAAAATCAGCATGATGGTTGCCTTAAGATAGGAAAAGTAAGTCACTGTTTTCTCATCTATTTTTAGAGAGAAAGGATAGATGAGTGCCTGAATCCGAAACCATGAGGGGCTAATAAAAGCAATAAATAAAAAATGATGGTTTTGTCTAAATGATGATTTTGACCAAATCGTGGGTAAATTCCAATGTTACTTTCTTAAACCTGAGTGATAACAGAAAAAAGATCCAATTCCCTAGCCCCCATCTTGTCAAGCTAATTTTTCCTCAAGGTGACTGCATGATCATGGTTCTAAGAATTAATGGTGTTCAAATCCCTGTTTGCATAAGGACACATGTTTTTACTGTAATATTGTTAACAATCTAAACATTCCAAAATGGAAAACAAAACTCCCAAATCATGGCAATGTTCAGGGAGTCTTGGCTTCTGAGTGTAGTAATATTTTACTCACATTTTTTTCTACACGTTTATTCTTAAAATGTTCTCATATATGTCTTACAGTCTGGTCAGATATCTCTAGTCTTGCTGTCCTTGGTAACTGTCCCCACTCTGTCAAGGACACCCACTTTTGCAACATTCCCAGATATGTTTTTTTATTTTATTTATTTATTTATTTTTTTTTGTTGTTGTTAGGACAAGTTTAGAATGAACTGTTATTAAAGACTTGTGTTGCATACGTTTTTTTCTGGGGAGACACGAACAAATGCTCGCACTCCCTCTGATAGAGCAGCAATGACAAACAAAAACAATCCCAGCAAAATCCAACCTTTTGGACAACTAAGACGTTTATTGGACTTAATTACAGATCATGGGTGAAGGGTTTCTCATAGGATCATTAGGCAGCTACATAACACCAAGTCTTACCCCAAATAGCGACAGATGTGGAGTTCCTTCTCTGCGGTCTATATAATCTAGCATTCCATAAGGCCATGAGGCCATGTTCATTGAGGGCAGAGTTACATAGAATTGGCTGGGAGGTTTATAAGGGAGCAGCATGAACCCCAGGTGCTGGACCAGTGACCTCATCCTTTTCTCCTTCTGTAAGGGAGTATCAACAGTCAACAGGCCTCACCTCAAGGATCTCTTTCAAATGATCACAGCCTCTCTGATTAATGACAACTGTCATGCTGGAAAGTCGGTACTCCATAACTTGCTTTCCTGCTCACTAACAAAATAGGACAGGTACAAGGATAATAGAAATAAGGAAAGGTATTCTTCAAAATGAAGAAGAGAAAATGTGATACTGTCCCAGCACTGAACCATATAAAAGCAAGGGTGGCAAGAGCTGTGGGCCTACCAGTGGCAGCTGGATTGGCAAAGCTGGAGGGATGGGATTGGAGAAGAAAAGTGAATCTCAGAGAAAGGGAGAAAGATGTGCCTATGATAAAAATTAAGTTCCGTTTACTGTCTCATCTCTCCCTTAAGGAGCACCAGGGGAAGAAGTAATTTCAAAACTGCACCTTCTGTGCTTACACATCAATTTTGATTTATGATAGGTACTGGTATTTCAAATATTACAGTTCCTATAACTAGGAAAGATGAGGAAAATAAACTGTCCAAACTAGATTTGAGCTAAATCCTATTCTGACTTTTCAAATAGAGAATAATTTCAGTAAGAGTAAAGGTCTTTGTCAAGAGGGGAAAAATAGACACTATATTTAGCTCATCATATCCAGGATCAGGGTAATTCAAAAGCATAGCCATCTGAAACTTGGCATAGGATACATCCTTTAAGATATGCTTACTGAAAGGGAAATATAAACAAGAAAAATGTGTCCTAGAGTGAGAAATTTAGTAAAAGCCCACATGCATGTGTGCATTTACAGATGCACACACACTCACAGAGGCATACTCACACAGATGCACATACTCACAAATGTGCATATTCACAGATGTACATTCACACAGATTTGCATACACTCACAGATGCACACACATACAGTTGCTCACATACAGATGGACACACACTAACAGATGTATACTTACACAGATGCACATATTCAAAGATGTTCACACTCACAGATGTACATTCACACAGATCTGCATACACTCACAGATGCACACTCACAAAGATGCACACTTACTCACAGATGCATACCCACAGATGCACACTCACAGATGCACACACATGTAGTTGAACACATGCTTACAGATGCACACACACTCACAGATACACACATACAGATGCACACAGGTGCAAACACTCACAGATGCATACCCACAGATGCACACTCACAAATATGCACACTCACAGATGTAAACACTCATAGGTGCACACTCAGAGACGGACACACATAGAGTTGCACGCATACAGATGCTCAGACACACAATACAGATATACACTCACACAGATGTGCATACATTCACAGATGCACACACATACAGATGCACACTTAGATATATGCACACTCACAGATGCACATTCACACACATACAGATGCACACTTAGACATATGACACTCACAGATGCACATTCACAGATGCAAACTCTCACTCATTCACACTTACACAGATACACACTCACAGATGCAAATACTCACAGACACACACTCATTAATGCAAACACTCACTGATCCACACTCACACAGATGCAAACACTCACAGATGCACAGTCACATAGATACACACTCACAGATGCAAGCACTCACAGATGCACACTCACAGATGCAAACACTCAAATGCACACTCACATACACACTCACAGATGTACACTCATACAGATACTCCCAGATGCAAACATTCACAGAAGCACACTCACAGATGCAAACACTCACAAATGCACACCCACACAGACGGACGCTCACAGATGCATACTCACGGATGCACATTCACATAGACGCACACTCACACAGTGCTAGTTCAGAAGGCTGAAGACTAGAAGAGACACTTTCCTTCCCACAGTCCGTGATGGAAAAATGTCTCTCACCTTTGACCTGCATCCTGAACTCTCAAAGACAACATTCCTATTAATTATAATCCTCTGTCTAGTGCTGGAAAGCTAAAACCTAAACAATTACCAAGAGTGGTTGAAGGGTTCTGCTTGGCTGAATTGGGGGGAGTTGGTTTGAGATCATCATCCATCCCACAACTGTCTACTCTACAGACTTGTGGCCAGCCTATGTGTCTTTGAAACTGGACATATAAAGCATTCAGACAAATAGTAAGTGTATAACTAGACTCTTCCCAGGCAGTGGGTCTATTCTCTTAGCTCACATACTGCAAGTACTCGTCCTTTCTGTCTTCTGCTCTCCGCTCCTCCATCACCAGCCATGGATGCTGTGGCTCTCTTTCCTGTTGTGAGCCTTGTAACTGTACGATTTGACTCCAGAAGGTACTAATGAGCATGACTTTGCCCCTTTGTGATTTTATTTTGGCATCTTTCAACAAACCAAGAACAGGCTGCTTCCTGCCTCTGGAAGGAAAACCAAAGCATATCCTCATTTACCTTACTCACAGCTCTTGTGACTCTCTGATTTGGGGGAAGGTGGATGCATTCGCAAAGGAAATCAGCAAAAAATCAAACCACTTCCCAAACTCCCGAGTCTATAAAAACACCTGCCTATTTTAGCTGTGGACTCTGTGGGTTCATAGGATCATTAGTTAAAAGGCTGCATTTTCAGGATTTCTACTCTCTGGAATGTTAACTTTACCTCCAAGCTCACACCAGTGCCGACAAGAATTCAACTTCATGCATATTTCCTCTCATCATAATTCTGCACGAATGTACAAACTAGACAAATAAAAATAATACTGCTTAGGCTGGAGAGATGGGCTGGTGGTTAAGAACACTCGTTGCTCCTGCAAAGGACTTGAGCTTGGTTTCCATAACACATATTAGCCAATTCATAACAGCTGGTAACTTGTGCTGTAGGAATCTCCTGGCTTCCATGGCACTTGGACTCATGTGCTTATACTCACATATGTACACACACTTAAAAAAAAATCTAGAAAACGCTGTTTCTTCTTGTAGCTATTCCTTCATCTTCTCATTTTATCAGACCTCTTTTCCGGTATCATGTTTTATAGATTGAGCTATTTCTTGTGTATTTTCTCTGCAAGCCGACATTTGCTTCCATAATTTTCTGAAAGGGTGGCTTCACATTATGAAAGGTCTCCTCAGTTTGAGTCCAGTCTTTTCCTTGTAATTTGTTTTGAGTGATGTCTGGAATCAAAGAAAGTTCCTGACTTGATGCCAGCTTCCCTACTGGCCTCCCACTCAGTCTCATTGTCTTCATCTTTTCTATCTGTCATGTTTATGAATGGCTTATGCGATTCTTTGTTTCCAGACTAATTGTCTTAAAATGCATTCACATCTTCGTATGCTCTTGCGCTGGTGGTATCAATAGTTTGTCCTGCACCATCACTTTGAGTCTAAATTCCTTTGTTTGCTTTATGTCGCCCTTCATCGGTTTGTGCACAACAGCTATTTGTTGATAACCATGTCTAATCAAGATTAATCCTTGCAACCAAGATCCAAGGGAAAAAATGAGAATATACAGGGTATAAAAATAGAAGTGAGACTCTTTATTTCAGTTTTTTTTTCTGCTGTTAGTTGTTGCTGCTATTATTGCTGTTGTTGTTTTGACAACTTGAAATAGCCTAAGGTCATCTGAAAAAGGGGACCTCAAATGAGAAATCAAGTACAACCACTAGGCCATATAGGGGCATTTTATAGTTTAATGATTGATATGGGAAGAAACAGCCCATTGTGAGTGGTACCAGTCCTCAACAAGTGATTCTGAGCTATATAAAAAGCCTACAAGTAAATTATGAAAAGCAAGTCAGTGAGTGGCACTTCTCCATAGCCTCTGCTTCATTCAATTCCTGCCCTTTGGTTCCTGCCTGGAATTTCTGCCCTCACTTCCCTTCATGAGTGACTGTACAACCTGTAAGTCAAATAAATCCTCCCTTTCCAAAGTTATTCTGGGTTAGCGTTTAGTATTTTTTTTTAATTTTAAATATCAGATTGCCATTAGAATTTCAATGCTTATTCAAGAAAACACCTTACTTCAAGTGGAAAAAAAGTTTGAGGATAGCCAAGGTGTTCCTAATACCATTCTGTGAAGGTTTAAGTACAGCTTTCCCCACTTATTTTATTTTGAAAACACACTGATGCTTCCCACTCAGAAGAAATAGGTATTGCGTATGAAGGTGAACATAGATTTAGTCTGTGGCTGTCATGAAGGACGTTGGGAAAGAGTAGTATTTATGAACTCAATTTTTTTGTTAATACTTCCTTAACTGTAGGTTAATGTTGCTTTTTTGAAGGCTAACACACAGAGAATGTCATTACCACTACCACTTGGGGTCACAAGTCTTCCTGAAACAAAACAAACACAAATCTTTCATGAACGTGCATCTTCAGATCTGATAGACAATAGATAGTACGAAAGAGAGATTACATCTCAGTTACGCTCACAAAGCAGATGCTTAGGGAGACGGCACTGTTCACAGTGGAAATCATCAAGTCTTGGAAGTGATTTTAGAATGTTCAAAGTATCATTTTTCAACCTGTGAATCTCTATCTCTTGACACGGGGTGGGGGTCATATATCAGGAAGCCTGCATACAAGGTGTTTACTTCATGACTGACAAGAGCAGTAATATTACAGGTATGAAGTAACAAGTAATTTTATGGCTGGGGGTTACCACAACATGAAGAACTATGTTAAAGGGTTGCAGCATTAGGAAGGTTGAGAAGCACTGGTCTAAAAGAAGAGACACTCCATACCCAGCTATACTTCCCAATAGTTGATTTAAACTAATCCTTCACTGAAATAAATAGATAACATCTGTGCCGTGGAAGCCTATTAACATGCCCCCCCAAAGGTTCCACGGAGTCCAGAAGGAGAATGTAAACACTAGAAAGAACAGGCATGAGGAAAGGGGTGCACTGTTTCCACAGTGTACAGATCATTCACTTGTTCTAAGACTATCTATTTGTTCTCTGCTACCAACCTTGACTCTTCAGGCATGGTTTATAGTGATTGGATGAAAAGATATGAAACATTCTGATACAAGCTTTCTGGTCAACGACTTCAATTTCAGAACAGACACACTTAGGGCATCATTACTTTCACAAACAGCCCGAACTCATCAGTCTTGTTAGCTATAGAAGAGCAACTTAAACTTAGCAGCTCTGGAGCTTTGTCTATGGTGACAATGGAGGCAAGGTCAAGTCCTCCGAGTCTCAGATATCAGAGGTGCCCATGAACATAAATACAAACTCCCCAAATCCGTTCCATTGGGGAAATGACTCCTGTTAAGACCCCAGAAGCCCATAGATGCTCAAATACTTGGTCTCCAGCCTCTCACAAACCACCTCATTGCCTTCCCAATGCAGTGCAGTACCTTCATCTGGTTCTAATGTACGCACACATGTCTAGTTGCATTGGCTTCCCTGGGGAATTGCATTTTAACTCAAGAGCTTGAGATTTTCAATGGCATGTCTATGATCAGTTACAAATTGCTGAAAGTCTTATAATTGTTCTCTTAATTTTTTTATATGAGCTAGATGTTTACTTTCTGTTCACCTTGAAACCTTCTAGCATTTCAGAATAATGTTTAAAACATGGTATTATTAAGAACTCTGAGATTACAGCTGTGAAAACAGATATGTGTCATTATAATCAGAGAGAATGTCCCCTTCACTGAAATTTCAGTGTGTAAAAGGAAGTCATGCAGAGAATTCAGAGTAAGAACCAAAAGGAAAAAAAAAAAAGCAAGAAAAGAAAGGGGGAGGGGACCAATCAAGCTAAGAAAAGGGTGTTTCTTCTTCTGACAACTCATTTGAAAATATGAAAGTGAATTAATGCTCGAACACAAGTCTCTTTCATTGGGAATGGGCTGCTGCCCTGCATTAGCTTGCACAATTGCTTTGCATGTTGTATCTAGTAAGGTACTTTCTCCTTCCTGCTGGAAATGGCTACTAACCTATCTCCTTTAGTGTGGGCTCTCAGGTGCCAGACCCTGTAGTATACCTCTGCTAAGACAGCACCTGCACAGAGTCGATATTCAATATTTATACTTGAAAACATGATAAAGATAGGAAAAGTGTAGAAAGAATATTTTTTATTAAACTCACACACAGAATGAGAAAGATATCTGGGGACAGAAAGCTTATCTCATTTGAGGATTATATTAATAGAAGCAAATGGCTAAGGTATATTAGTGCACTTGTGAACACAAAGAGCAAGAAAATTCTCCATCACTCCTTCAGGGAAATAGTCTCCTTCAGGCTAATGTGTGTGTCCACCTGTATGATTGCCTTAAGGCAAGGGACGCCATGAGGAGCAGTGGGGAAAAATGAAAAGCAGAAGATGGTATTCCTCATGAGATGTGGTTTTATGAGAAGTCTTGACAAGTAAAAATGATGAGACCCTCGGAGTCATTTCTGAAAAAGGAGCTCAGGAACTTCTAAACTGTTAAGAGGGAAGACATTCCAAAAAGGAACTGGCAAAGCGAAAGAGTAACACTAGGGTCCTGTCACAGATGTGCTCTGCCATATCACAAGGTGTCTCTCAGGTCATACCCCACCCAGTGCCTCTCTCACTTCATACCCCCCAATTTATCCCACCTCATACCCACCCAATGCCTCTCTCCTCATACCACATCCAATGCCTCTCTCATTTCATACCCCACCCAACGGCCTTTCTCCTCATACCCTACCCAACGCCCTCTCACCTCATACCCCACCCAATGCCTCTCACCTCACACCCCACCCAATGCCTTTATTACCTCATACCACAGCCAATGCCCCTCTCCCCTCATATAATATTTGTATCTGAATCCAGTACATTTCTATTTAAAAGGCATCTATAAGTTTCACTGAGCTGAACGGATATTAATAGTGAAAAGGGCATACAAAGACCTTGGTGAGACAGTTCATTTGCTCAAGCTGTTTAAGCCTTGCAAGTGTGAGGATCTGGGGTTCAACCCAACAACTCCCATTAATAAACCATCGTGGTGGCACACATTTGTAATTCTCTAGTTGGGGAGGCAGAAGCAGGCAGATACCTGGGGCTCACTGACTATCTAGCCTATGCTAGTTGGTAAGTTTCAGATCAGGGAGAGACTACGTCTCAAAAGCTGGTTTTTAAAAATAGGTGAGCAGCACTTGATGAGAACCTCCAAAAGTTGTCTCTCACCTTTACACACATGTGCACCTGCACAACATGGACACCTTCACACACTTGAATATGCACAGACAATGAAATATAAATCACACAGAGAGACACCACAAACAGGTGATCAATCACCCAGTGAGATCCATGAATGTCTACACCCTTCATCACGGGGAGCAGGAGTGAGGGAACGGGAGCAACTTTGTGTGTTAGTAAATGACTTTCAGAGGAGCTGAATGGACTCAGAGAACACAGTTTGTGACAAAATCTGTCCCAGTCTGATGATCTTTCTTGTTCTTCCCTCCTGAGATATGAACTTAAACTTTCCAAATTAATAGAATTCATGGCAGGGGGCAGTAGTTTCATAAGTAGCTACATTCTATTTTTATGGATTAGGTTTTGGGGTAAATCAAGGCACCTCAGAGAAAACCTGTCCTTGTGTTTGGGGCAGGAGGGAAAGGAGGTAAGAGAGGCCCACTACAAGGTAGCATGGACAGCCTTCCAGCTTCTTTTCACTTAAAGAGCTCACCCAGCTGATATCGCTTCAGTGACCTTTTCTGAACACTGACCACATCTAAGTTCCTGATGGACTTCCCTGTCTACATTGGCAAATGTTTCCTAGATATGAAGCATTCCTTGTTGAGAAACTTCTGTGACTCTAGCACAATTATTTCCTCAGATAGAGGGCTATAAATTTTCTATGAGTCACCACAATCTCAGTCATCAGAAATAGACATTAATTCAAAAATTAAGAATGCGAGCAATAAAGGGAGATGCCCAATGTCAAACACTACCTCGAATTTCTTATTGGCTAACTCTTACATCTCAGTTTAACCCATTTCTATTAATTTGTGTATTGCCACGTGGCAGTGGCTTACTGGGAAAGATTCAGCACGTCTGTATCTGGCGGCTCCATGGTGTCTCTCTCTTACTCTGTCTTTCTTCCTCCCAGCATTCAGTTCTGTCTTCCCCGCCTACCTAAGTTCTACCCTATCAACTAGGCCAAGGCAGTTTCTTTATTCATTAACCAACGAAAACAACACACAAACAGAAGGAACTCCTACACCGGGTAGTTTGAATGAGAATGCTCCCATAGGCTCATATGTTTGAATACTTGCTCCCCAGGTGGTGGAACTGTTTGGGAAGAATTATGAGGTTCAGCCTTGTTGGGGAAGGTAAGTAACTGAGGGCCTGCTTTGAGATCTCAAAGGACTCGTGCCATTTCTAGTGTGCTCTTTGCTCCCTGTTTGTGGATCACAATGTGCTCTCTCAGCTGCTGCTCCAGTGCCATGACTGCCTGCTTGCTGCATGCCTCCCACCCTTCTTTCTGAGTTGTCTTGGTCGTGGTGTTTCATCACAGCAGTGGGGAACTAACTAATACACTAGTTTGCCAAGAGGCTTCGTCTTGGACTTACAGCTTAGAGAACTAAGAAGAAATCCCTTTCTCTAGCTAACTGTTACCGAGCCAGAGGCTGAAATTGGCTGATTTTTGCCTGACCTAAGAATTTTACTGATGCTAAGTTGAGAAGAAATGAATAGTTTATTCGGCAAAGGTCATTTTAAAACAGCCTAATATCACAGCCAGCATGTGTTATTGATTTTGCAGCTTTTATTTATGTCTTTATTTATTTATTTATGTTATTATTTTGACAGCTTTTAAAGACTGTACCCCCAAGGAATGATTCCAAGGCAAGTCTGATATACTGCATTTTGAATGGCGAAGGAGCATGAATTTAGGGACTCAGTTCATCAGCCAATGGGAAGTCAAAGATTTTGAGCTAAGACTATTCTGATGATCTGGGATGATTTAGGTCGAAAGATTTGGATGTTTTGTCTAGAATAAAAGCTCAATAGGGAAGATGTACTTGGAAAACACTGAGTTACAGGATCAGCCCAAATACAAAATAATGAGGTTGCAAATTGTCTTACTGACAGCAGTTATTGTCATAAAGTGTATTTAACTTGGGAACTGATTGTATAATATATAACCAGAAAATTAAAGAGTCAAGGTGCTGAGTGTTCAGCATAAAGCAGATAATACTAATAAGAATGCAAGTGTAATTTTCAAAATCAGGAATTTATTGCAAATACAGAATGAAATAGTGCTAAATATTTTACTCAGTTTATTTGTTAACAAAGATAAAACAACATGCACAGAGACAAACAAGACTGCTGCAATCAATTTGCTAATAAATGCAGACTAGCTACTACTGTAAAGGTCAACAGAATGACTTATAACATTCTTTTTTATATAGTTCAGGAACCAGTGTATTTTTCTGGATCAAAATATCTGTGAAAAAAAAGAATCATTTGCATGACAATCAGGTTTCTGCAACTTAACTCCCATGCTTCAGGCTTCTGAGACCATGCATTGAGGAGAAAACAGTCAATAAAACCAGACAGTCCTCAAGGGCTCCCTGCAGGACACTACAGTCCATGGAAAGGCAGATACCCTTTGCCATCGCCTTTGCTGCTTTCCAATCCTATATTTCTCTCCTGACTACAAATGCAGGAGAAACTACCTTTTCATTTTAGACATGATAAGTGTTAGGTATGCTATGTACATAGAGCCAAAGAAACTCAGAGAAGTCCTGTATGTGGTCAGAGCTACAATACTGCAGGCCAGCTGAGGAGCAAATGGAAGCCAATTATCAAGCACCCATGGTTTCCCATATGTCCCCATAGTGGGTTCATATCACTGAGACAAGATGAAGGTTTGACATTTGAGGTGACTCTTAGAGAAGCTTCCTCTTTGCTGATTAACAAAGACTTAACTGTGATCCTTTGCCTAAACAGACTTTGGAAACCTTTAGTGTTCTCTGTCTGCCTTTCCTCTTTGGGTGCTTTGCTCCCCAGCGTAGATAGTTTATTCTTAGAGGTCTGCAAGATGAGCCCTAGCATACATATTCCAGCTTGTGGTTTCAGGAGAAAATGATTAGTCCAATCTCGACCTGAAGAACCCAATCCTGTCTTATTCTACTGGTGCTGAGCTGAGTCCCGATGCATACTAAGCCGTCAGTAAATATTGTGCCTCTCACAATGATGAAAATCTCTCCACTCATAAAATGATATGATTTTGATGCTGTCCTTTGTATCTTTTGTGACAGGTACTGGGGCTTTGTCTTTCCAACTGACTCTAGAGCATCAGCCATGGGGTTATTACTAGTTCTGGGAAACTCCTCAGTCAACCACTGTGTTCCTTCCTTGGCCCATTCATTCATTCCTCAAAGATTTCTAAAACCTTGGTGTCTGCTAGGTGTTGTTGTGTTAGGTCCTGAAAGATATCCAAATAAAACGTTATAATCTTTTTCACTAAAACCAGAGCCAACACAGAGCTACAAGGCAATGAACATTTGACCTTTGCCAGTTCATAGCAGGCCTGTTTCTGTATGCTCAGAAAGGAGTCGTCTGTCAGAACAAAGCAGACTGTACCTCTGAGGTGTGCCAAGAAGCAGAGATGAACGCAAGGCTTTCTGCTCACATCAGGTCCAGCTGTCGTCTTCCGCATTTTGACAAAATCATCATGGGAATTCTTTGCAGCCTTATTTCACTCTCCACAAAGCAACAAAGGCAGTGAAGCAGCTGAGCCAAAGGCCATCAATTTGGCCTTACAATTTCCTAATTTTACTTGTAATACAAACTTAAAAATTGGATCCAAAGGAAGACATCAGTAATGTTCATTTCTCTATAATTCTGGTTTAATTACAGTCACCTAAAACACCCAGTCTGTACCTCTTAACTGTCTTAGAATGTCAAGGTACCTTTAACAAGAACACCTGTATACTAATTTTCAAGAAGATTACTTGATCAAAGATATTTTAGATCACCCAGATTATGAGAAAAACATTGAACAAGACAAATATGGTGATATTTTATTTGTGTTTTAATAAATGAAGCTTGCTTAAAGATCAGAGCACAAAGCTAGCCACATTACTCAGTCATACAGACCAGACAGTGGTGGCATATGCCTTTAATCCCAGCAGTCACACTAGCTAGCCACATTTGTGCTAGCTGCATTTGTGACATTTCTGAGCCCTCCCAAGGCTGCAGGGTTGTCCAGTGCAGAGATATTGTTTATTCATTAATGTATAATTCCCCTCTGTATGCTATGAATATGTTTTATTACCATTGGTTAATAAAGAAGCTGCTTCGGCCTTTAGCAGGGCAGAATATAGCCTGGTTGGAAGAGATACAGAGAGAGAGCAGGAAGAGTCAAGGTGAGACAAAATGCAGCTGCCAGAGGAGACAGATGATCAAAGCCTTACCAGTAAACCATGAGCCTCACAGTAAAATACAAAATAATAGGAACGGGTTAATGTAAGTTGTAAGAACTAGGTATTGGCCAAGCAGTCTTGTAATAATATAGTTTCCGTGTAATTATTTCAAGTCTGGGCAGCTGGGAAACAAAGAGCCTCTGCCTACAGATTGCATGCCAACGTGGGGCTGACTACATCCATGTAAAACATGAAAAATCTTGGAAAGGAATTCGAGACCCAAAAGAACAGAGTTAAGCATGGCTTCTTGGTAGCCAGCAATTTTTTTTCTGGATGGGCTCTGTTTGCTGGCAGCAATCAGAGCGCTGTTGCTCCTTTAAGAGAGGTCTTCCTGATTCAACATTAGCAGCAAAAAAAAAAAAAAAGTGGCTCCTTTAAGCAATAGCGACTTCCTGACAACACAAACTCTGGTTCTTTCAGGAGGCCAAGTACTTGAATGAAGTTTGTGGTCAGCATACTGCAAGTTACTTGGTGGCTGCATGGGTCAACTAGTTAACAGAGTTGAAATGATGATGATGGCTCCTACCCAGAAGTCAGAGGCAATGAACGAACCTCTGTCATGTTGGACTGGACAAAGTCAAAAGACAAAGCAGCCTTAGTCCTAGTCACATGGCTTAGATTTAAAGAAGCAGTCCTGGACAGAAAAGGATTTCAGATACACAATAGGACAGATTCAGACATAAAGGACCTCCAAACGAGACACAGTGTGTTTAAATAATGTATGTAGGCTTGAGAGAGGTAAAAGAGTATAGACAGTTATAAGAGTATAGACAGTCATAGATTAAAGAAGTAAAGATAACAGAATAAATATTAAACTTGTAGAAAAAGTAATAGAGTATTGGGGGGCTTGAGTACTAGCTTCAGTAACCCTCAAGGCTCAGAATTGGATGTCTATGGCAGACGAGGATCTGAGGGTAAAAAATTAACAAGTACATTACCTCTGCATCTTATTTATTTTTCACACAAGGGGAAAAATGAAATGAAAGGGTGCAGAGGAGAAGAAGAATAAGATGAAGAGTAAGGGGAAGAATAAGAAGAGGTAGAGTAAGGATGAGAAATAGAAGTAGTGAGGAGAAAGAGAAGAGTAAGAAGGGTAAGGGCTGATGTCCATGAGGTTTCTAGTTTTTACATACACAGTTGGAAAATTCCACAGGCAAGGATAATGATAATATGCATATCAAAAATCACAAAAAGGAATATGTAGAACCTGACAAAGCAATACTCTGAAACAAGTGACTGGACCCAGGAAAGAGCCAGCATCCAAGGGGAAGTATCTGACATTCCAAACCATTAGATAAAGTTAATAAACATCCCTGAATCCTGAATTCACCCATTCTCCTCATCTAATCTCTTTGGTGATAACCAGCTTTGGGGATGCCCGGTATTTGTTTGTTAGTAAAGGTGGGGTGTACTGCCTTCCTGCTCAGTGCCTGTCTTCTATAGAAATTTCTATGTGATCTATTAGTGGGTAATTTTGTGGGATTGACTCTAATTAAAATTTACTGTTAGAAGAAAGAATGAATGTTATCGCTCTAAGGCCCCATGGTGTGGTCACTCCATTTCCCCTGCAGAGGTTACACTGCTGAGGTGTTCTGGGTATGAATCCCATTTCAAAGGGAAGAATCATGGTTTCACAAGGTTTCCACAGATATAACAGTGACTTTTCCAAAAGACAAGTGTTCCTGCTGCTCTGCAAAACAGGTTGCTCAATGTGCACATGTATGTATAAACTTCCCATTGATCTGCCTATTGGCTTGTCATCTGTACAGTCCCTGTAAAGTCTTGTGGGCTCCAACAATAGAGCAAGAAAAATGAGCCACATATAGACAGAAAATACACAGAGTCTGGATTATGGATACTATTGTGTTTTATTTGAATTTTTTGATTGTGAATGAACTAAGTACAGAGAGACATTTCATTGTACAGGCTACTAAGCTAAACCAACATATATACTTTAAAGGTATCTTGACTTCACAGTTTGGGTCTAAGGATATGTTCTTTTGGAAAAGAGGTCCTGCTTTTGTTGCCATAGAGTATGAGAACCTGTGGATTTCTTCCAGGGTAATGTGGTTTGATGAAACAAGACCCCCTGAAAGGTCTCCATAAACCTCTAAAATTACTTTGCCCAATAAAAAGCAGGAAGCAGCCGGGTGGTGGTGGCGCACACCTTTAATCCCAGCACTCGGGAGGCAGAGACAGGCAGATCTCTGTGAGTTCGAGACCAGCCTGGTCTATAAGAGCTAGTTCCAGGACAGGCTCCAAAATCACAGAGAAACCCTGTCTCGAAAAACAAAAAACAAAAAACAAAAAACAAAAAACAAAAAACAAACAAACAAAAAAAGCAGGAAGCAGTTAGAAGAGAACTATGCTCAAATTCCCAAATATTATTTATAAATGTTTATTTACATTTAAAGAGGGATATGCTATAGAGCTGAATACTTTTTATTGTTATGGATTTTGTTTATTGAAACAAATTTAAGGTCAATTTTGTTATATGAATATTTCTGGTCTTGATTAAGATATTGTGTTTGTGCAGATCATTTAAAATGTAATGTATAATTAAGAAATGCAGGTTAATAGTTCATCATCTAAAATAATCAAGCTTGTAGTCATATTAGTTAGGTTTTCTAGATGTACAAAGATAAATTTCAGATGGATAGTTATTCTTTAGATCTTTCAAAGACTACCAGAATATGTCATTTAAAATGTTTTTAAGAATTTATAACTTTTCATGACAATGAGATACATCTGCTCCTGGCAGCATCACTTACTTCAAAAGGAAGATGGGTATCGAAGAGGCTCCTTATGGAGTTTTCCATCCATTTGGGCAAGAAACTTCTCTTGCCTGGGCTGGTTGATGTTATGCTATATGAACTGGACATGCAGGACCCACAGAAAAATGACTGCTAAACTTAGCTAAAGATGAGACAGTCCTTAGGCTTCCTGCCTCATGAAAGAGTCTGCCAGACATTCTGCAGTACACATAAGAAAATGACTGATAAACTGCCAGTGTAGGCAGAACTGTCTTTGAAAATTTCCTCCTTCATGGAAATGTCTCCCAGATGCTATGAGCCTATAGGCTGAAGATGGATGCCCCAATGTTACAGAAGAACTTTGGATGACTGTCCAGGCAGCGAGATGTCTCTGTCAATTCTAGAGTTTTTGAAATTCCTTAAAATTCACTTTCTGTTTCCTTAGGTAATATTATATCTTTCTGAATTCTTTGATTGAGCTGAAGAATAGATAGTTATAGTGATAGTTTTTCATAGTTATGATAAAAAAGAAAGTAGATATTATAACTGTAATTCTTGCTTGATACCTGTTTTTGTTATACATAAATTTACTATTTTAAAGTTAAAACCTTTCTTTTTATTTATACAGAAAAGGGGAGGTGATGTGGGATTCCCCTCTGTATGCTATGAATATGTTTTATTACCATGGTTAATAAAGAAGCTGCTTTGACCTGTAGCAGTGCAGAATATAGCCTGGCTGGAAAAAAATATATAGAGAGAGTGGAGTCAAGGTGTGATGCCATGTAGCTGCTGGAGGAGACAGTTGCCTGGAGCCTTCCCAGTAAACCACAAGGTTTGTGGTAAAATATAAAATAATAGGAATGGGTTAATTTAAGATGTAAGAGCTAGCTATAAATACTCTTAAGCTATTGACTAATCAGTGTTGTAATAATATAGCATTTATGTTATTATTTTGGAGCTGTGAAGTGAGAAATGAACAACTAATCTCTGCCAACAGTTCATACCTCAGCAAATCTCTAAAAGAAGAAACAACACAAACAAAATGCTGTCTTTGGTGACTATGTGTTGAGGGTAAGCCATGAAAAAATTTAAAAAAATATTCCTAATTTATCATGAAAATAAAAAAGAATCAAACCAGAAAACTTTACCTTTTCGTTTTGAAATGGTGTGTTTTAAGGAAGGTATCCTAAAGAGGAAAAAAATACATTTATTTTAAATAATTCTCTTCTATTCCTCTTTTATAGGTATGTTTTGTTTAGATTTTGGTTTGTGTGCGTGTGTGTGTGTATGTATGTATGTATGTATGTATTATATCAGTGTGTTTATAGGTATCCATGCATATATGGTTGCACTTGTATATATGTAGATGCCAGAAGAAAATCTCAACAGTCATTCCTCAGGTACACTACACCTTGTCATTTGATGGTGTCTCTCACTGGCCTGGGGCTTACCAAGCAGGATATGTTAGTTCTCTACATGCCTCTACTTCCCTGGTGCTGATGGTACAGACAGGTATTGACACATCAAGGTTTTTTTGTTTTTTTTTCCTGGATTCTGGGGATAAAACTCAGGTCCTCATTCTTGCAAGACAAGTACTTTACTGACTGAGTTATTACCCCCAATCTAGTTATAGGTATCAAGATAACTTTTAAGCAAACTCTACACAGTGGAGTTGCATAGATGTCATATCCCTAAGCATGTATAAAGCAGACTTTGAAAAGATGTAGATATATAGTAAGAGGGTACATTTTTAAAATTTACCAAGGTCATTAAGACACTAAATAAAAACTGTCTTTCATTTATCAAAAGCCCTGGAAATATCAGGAGGTAATTGAAATGATAGATGAAGAGCTGGAATTTTAGAGTAATGGACTGTACATCAATGAATCAATGTCACATTTATATAAGTTTTTGGAAGATGATTCCAATTTCTGCTCTTTTAAAAGTTTTAACCCAAAAGAGTATATGTAGACAAAATAAAATAAAATAAACCAAGGAAAACTGAACTAGGAGACCATATTGATCCTGCATAAGCATATATACTGTGATTCTACTCATAATAAATCGTATTTCTTTAAACTAGTTACAGAGAAACTTCTCACCAACTCTCCCCTTTTGCGTTATGTTCTCTTCTCTTTCTTTTTGTGAAATCATAAGTTCATGGATTATCTAAAGTGGGAATCAATTTTTCTTTGTTTCCCCTCTCTAAGAATTCAGGGATATTTTATAATGAAAAAATGGTTGGTATGCTAAAAGCAGGGTTTTTAAATTGATGTCTTTTTTTCCTTAATTAAAATTGAATATATAATTGACAAAAGTAATTAATATAGTTTAGAGTTGCTTAAAGTTAGACTCACTAAAGAGAAAACTTATCTTTCAGAGGAGGCTTTTTTTCCTAAGGTTCAAACAGGCATAGATTCTGTCCGATAATGCTCTTGTACACTGTAAAGATCTGCCATTCATATTGGATTAATAAAACACTAATTGGTTAATAACCAGGCAAAAAGAATAGGCAAAACCACCCGACTAGAAGAATTCTGGGAAGAGAAAAGGCAGAGAGTCAGTCACCAGATGGACAAAGGAAGCAAAATGAAAATGCCTTACAGAGAAAAGTTACCAAACCACATGGCTAGACATGAACAAGAATTATGGATTAGTTTAAATTATAAGTGCTAGTTAATAATAAGCCTGAACTAATAGGCTAAACAGTTTATAATTAATATAAGCCTCTGTGTGTTTCTTTGGGACTGAATGGCTGTGGGAGCTGGCATGATAGAAACTACCATCTACAAAGAGGAACCTTGACTTAAGTGATTGTTTGAAGTAAATTTTCTCTGATTCCCCTGAATAAAAAAGAACCTGTTTGGAAATTCACAGAGAGCAATGGAAACCTAGTTCAGGTGCGTATGTATCAGCAATTTACAATTCTCAAGAGTCACAAAAGTGTCTCCTCAAACAAGTAAGATTTTGTAGCTACAGAAAAAATTTGTTGCAACACCTTCATCAAAACTTTTCAAAGTTGCATATGTAGAATTGCATGTGTAAGTCAAACCCAATGCTGGGGTTTGATTTGGTGACTGCAAGTGAAGCCTAAATTGGGCAATGGACACACAGCTGAGGCTACAATTCTTGGGAAAGGTCACTACCTTGACATCTATTTCCATCAGCCACCACGTAAGAATTTGGCTACTGAAAACTTCCATAACACTTGTGATGGGAAACACAAGCAGCCTAAAGGACAGTGCCCAGTGCTCAAAGGGTAGGGAGGAAAGAAATTCAGAGGAGACCTAATAAAATGGAAAATATTCATATTCTAAGGTCTGATTCATACTTGAGAATCTGAAATCCTGAACATAACTCCTCAATTAAAATCTCTAAAAGGATTTTAGTGGCTGGCATGCATTTGAGCTGTTAAAATAATGGTGCATTTGCACAGTGATTATAAAATAGTGTCTGTGGAGGGTAGGAAGATGATATGGTAGTTTGAATGAAATGTTCCAATGGATATGGGGCATTTAAATACATGGTATCCAAATGGAGATTGTTCGAGAAGAATTAGTAGATGTGGCCTTGCTGGAGAAGGTATGTCACTGGGGAGGGTTTAAGATTTCAAAATCCTCCCACCAGCCTTCCAGTGTGCTCTCCTGCTTTCTACTTGTGGACTGAGATGTGAGTTCGCAGCTGCTGCTCAGGTCACCTGCTGTCATTCCTTTGCTCTGCTAGCAGAGACTCCAACCCTCTGTAATCATAAACCCAATTAAACAATTCTTTTATTAAGTTGCTTGGTCTCACGTAACTAATACAGATGGCTTGTCAGGTAAAGCCACCTGGCCTCATGCCTGAATGACCTGAGGTCGATTCCTAGGACTTCATAGTTAATAGAGAAAACTGACTCCTGGCAGTTGTTCTCTGACCTTTCTGTATACACTGTGCACACGTGCATGTACAAACACACACCACAGATAAATCAATAAGTCCTACAAAATGGAATAGTGTCTGTACTGAGATCTTTGTATGGCCCTCACTCCCTGTGCTCCCTAACCCAGTACTTCTGGATTCTAACATAAAATGTGGGCTCTTAGTACCAGGTAGCAGGGACCCTCCAGATCCTGGCTTCCTGACTTCATCTGAATGTGGAGAGTTCCTGTGATGTGCAGGGTACAAAGAACTTTCCATGTCACTTCTTCTCGCTCCACGTTTATAATGAAGTATTGAACCTGCTACCAGCCTTTCCCCACTCTTATCTCTGCAATGCTCCCACTCCCACTCCTCTTCACCACATGTGTGAAACTAGATTTATGTCAACTTGACACAGCTAGCAACATAGGAAACCTCAATTGAGAAAATGTTCCCACAAGATTGGCCAGTGAGACACTTTCTTGATTATTGATTGATGTAGGAGGACTCATCTCTCTGTGGGCTGTGCTACCCTTGAACATGTGGTCCTGGGCATCATAACAAAGCAGGCAGAGCAAGCTATGAGGAGTGAGCTAATAAGCAGCATTCTCCTATGGCCTTAGCATCGAATCCTGCCTCCAGGTTTCTGCCCTGACTTCCCTGGATGACAGATGACAAGCTGTAAGATGAAATAGACCCTGTACTCCCCAAGTTGATTATGGTCAAAATGTTTATACAGCAATAGAAGCCAGAGACACTAATTCAACCCAATGTAATCCCCATCTTTGTCATCTGAGGCTGCAATGAAGCTATCACTTTATGTCACTTAATTCAAGGCTTTGGTTACTAGTTTCAGTTCCAGCAGTACTCTCTGAGATTGGTACAGCAGGAATCAGAATGAATATGAATTTCCCCTATGTCTTATCTGGCTTATGAGATCCCCCTCAAGTGCTGTTTAGTCATGTCTTGTATTGTTATCAGGCAAAACAAACTTAGTGACCAAGGACTCTACTTACACACCTTCAAGAAAACGTATATTCCCCTCTTCATGTATGTGAGGGGCCTTTTCCCTTGGAAACTCAAGTGTTTCTAGAGAATCTCAGAGTTAGTTTGGTTTTCATTTTTCATTTTCTTAACATATCTTGCTGCAAGAGTAGTATTTAGCATTTTAGAGTACAGAATCATCTGGAGTCCAGGAACAGAAAAAAGCCAATCCTAGGTGTTTGTATTGATATGATTATGAACTATAAATTGCTACACATGTAGATAATCCCCTAATCTTCTTAATTTTGTACTGGATGTGTTTCATATTTTTATCTCTTATTTACAGATTAATAATTGAGCATATAGTCTAAACATATACTATTTTAGCAGTGTGAGAACCCAGTGTAGGATCTTTTGATGTGTCATTTTTCAAAAACTTAGTAACACTCCATGAATATTTTCTAGATTTTGACCATTGTACAATATTTTACTAATTATAAATATGTGAAGTAATTTAAGAAATATTTTCTTATATAGACTTAGTTTATTTCTAGTTTTGGTGTTATAGTAACTATCATACACATGAGTATACCTATATTTCATGTTAAGTATACATGGTTATAATTTGATTCCTTAATGTTGTTGTAAACAAGCATGCACAATAGAAACCAGCCTGTTTTGTGTATGGTTGAAACACTGTACCTGCAAAGGAAATACAGCTAGTACCCTATGCACTGACACTATAACAGTGATTTCAGGAGTCTTTTCTCAGAAACCTAGGTCCAAGTGTCTGACACATGCATTCTCAACTACAAAATAATTATTACTGTCTTTATTATTAAATTGCAAACATAAAAATACTAGTTAGAGTTAGAAACAGTATATTTACTATAAAGTATCATTGAGGAAACATCACAAATAGCAATAATAGATTACCAAAATGTACTCAGATTATCAGATAAACTCTTTAAATAAATGTTTGTCAGTCTTGAGGAAGACCCACGTAGAGCCTCGCCTCACACCAAATGGATTTGGGTAGATTTCAGTAATATGTATTTCAAAACTGCCGAAAAACTTAAATAGAAATGGAATACCATCAAATCTCCAAAGAGGGAAGAGTTTTTACAATTAGATGTAAGAGAAAAATCACAAGTGACATAGTGCTGAGAAAATTGCTTTTAAAACTTTTGAATGTAACATAAACAGAAGAAAATGTGAGCATGAACCATAAAGCTCACATCAAGTAACATCAAATCAAAATAACAGGCTGCCATCCTTACTAAAAAGAATACTCATTAATGTAAAAAATCACTAAATAAATAAGAAAAATCTATAAAGGGGGTGTTCCCACCTGAGAAACATTAAAGTATCATCCTCATTAGAAATCAGCAAGAAATGTGTACAATCAAGATGTAGTGATATTTAATCTATAAATAAAAGATATGATACAATTAGAATACAATGAAGCATGCTTACTCTTAATAGTTTTTTACAATTAGTATACATTAGAACAAATTTGTATATAAATTTTAGGAAGAATTATGCAATTATAAAGTAAAAAGGTATATGAAATAAATGTCAGGAGAAAGCAAGTATGATTGAGGTGGTATATAGCTAAAAGGGTGGAGGTTGGAGGGCAGGGTAGAGGAAGTGTGTGGATGGATAGCTAATACTAAAATACTAAATACCTTCTGAAAAAGCTATAGGAAAAATACTACCACAGAACCTTCTTAGAATACAACTAAATGGAGTTACCCTATAACAAGGTAACATTGACTCCACTAGAAACCAATGGCTAATAAATAGCAGGCTACCACTTTTGGAGTTGTTGACCATAGAGTCCCACATATTATAAAGTTTTGTCATTGCTCTTAGTTACCCTTCAGAACTTAATAGTAAGACCCTGTTGCTGAAGACACCACAATATGTAAGTCATAGATTATAAAGAAATCACGTTTGTATTGAGCTAGAAACCTCATCCCTGCTGGCAAGCTTTTGGAGTGTTGTTAGGTGCAATGTGGGCTATTGGAGCAAAAAAAAAAAAAAAAAAAAAAAAAGTGCATCAGTAATACCCAGCTGTGAACCCTGATAGCAACTATGATGACTTCCCTGAAAGATACGCCCAGGGGTATAATAGTGGTACAAATGCCACGGAAGTAACCAATCACATTCTGAATAGATGTCAGACCTGTTCCACAAGATTGAACAAATAGCTGGCTTTGCTACCAGAGCCAAGAGCCAGTGGTTTGGCATTTCATAAGCTCTGGGGGAGAACTTACTTCTCTGACTTTGCTAAATGGACATAGTATGAAAACAACTCCTAGTGACCTGCCATTATACCCATACATCAGCACATCTCTGAAACCCCATCAGAGAAACTCTTTCTACAGTAGACTGTGTTGAACCTTGAGACCCACAACTGGTCAGCATGTAGTGAATTAGAAACTGTGAAGTGCTGAGACCTAAGTGGAACATCTCTATCACATCTCCTGTGGTTCAGAGATCATTGCAGAAGAAGGGATAGAAAAATTGTAAGAGCGAGAGGTGGTTGATAAATACAAGAAAATAATGGTTTCTGTACAACCAGACATTTTGCACAAATGAACTCATAGTGGTTCTGAAAGTATGTAGAAGACCTGTGCAAGCCCAGGTCAAACGAATCCAAGCATTGGTGGTGGGAGAAGGGAGGTAAGTTGTGGAACTATTGATAATTAATAGCTTCTCAGAAAGATTCAGTTTTATTTAAGGATGAAGCCTCTGGTAGGTGGAATGCACCCCAAATGGATGGACCACACATAAGTGAATATAGCTAGCACTAGTTGGACTGGATAACTTCTAAAAGAGATGAGGACATGTTTTAGTTATTGCTGTGAAGAGACACTATAACCACAGCAACTCTTATAAAGGAAAGCTTTTTATTGGGGTGGCTTACATTTTCAGAAGTTTAGTTCATTATTGTCATGGTGCAACATAGTGGCATACAGGCAGACATGGTGCTGGAGAAATGGCCAAGTGTCCTTTATCTAGACACGCAGGCAACAGAAAGTGATTTGTAATACTGGGAGTGACTTGAGCATATATGAAACAAAGCCTGTCTCCACAGTGATACAGTTCTTTCAACAAGGCCATATCTATTCCAACAAAGCCACACCTCCCAATAGTGCTACTCATTTTGGGGACCATTTTTTTTCAAATCACTAAAGGGCACAAATTTGGAAATTGGGGACTTTATGGACTGGAAGTGGATCTGGGCAGAGTTGGGGAAGGGATTGAATGAAATAAAAATATAATGTTTGAAACTCCAAGAGAATAAAACCTTATTAAAAAATATATACTCTTAATTCTTTGAAAATCTAATAATAATAAATAATCACTGGGAGGGTGTGAATTTCTGTACACTCCTATTGAGAAAATTTAATGTTGTGAAGCAGTGTATGTGCACATATATAAATGCAAAATTCACATGTGAAATCTGTCCCTCAGTTCAGGTTGCCTGCAACGTAGATCTCATGTAATCAATAGCTGTTAAATGGGGAAAACAGACACATAACAAAGAATAGAACACTCCCCACTCAAAAGAAAAATGTACCAGGAAAAAACTATAGCTGGACACCAAAACCCTTAAATCAGCACTGTGGAATTATAGATGGTTATTTTCAGGCTCTGACTACTGTTTTCTTACATATATGCATTTTTTTGTATTTTGTTAAATTACATTTCTGTACGTGTCTGTATGTGTTTCTGTGTGTGTATGTTTCTGTATGTGTGTATGCTCATGCCACTGTACATATTCAGGTCAGAAAATTACTATTGGGAGCATGTTATCTTTCCTTCTACCACATGGATCTTGGGGATTTCACTCTGACCCTCCGGATTGTTAGCAAGAACCTTTTTATCCACCAAACAATTTCTCCTGTCCTAAATCTTTTGTTAACACATGGTCCTGTTATGAGCCTTGGCTGGACTTAAACTCTCTATGTAGAACAGGTTGGCCTTGAACTTTGAGCATCCTTCTGTCTCTGCCACCTAAGTGCTGAGATTATAGGTCACTGCTACTGTAGTCAACTTTTAATTAAAATCCTTATCATAATAAGCACACAACGTAGAACTATGTCCCTTTTTAGTTTAAATCCTTTTGAGTTATTGTACCTAACACCATGAGGGGTTTTAATTATGAGATGGCTTCTTCTGGAAATACAAAAAATGTCTGATTCATGACATATTTCTTCTGGTTTTTGAATAAATCAACCCCAAATATTACTGGAGAAGAAAGGAAAATATGAGAAAAAAATCTCTAGGATGAAGCCATGGAGATGTCTGAGAGATGTCCATTGTGTCCAGACTAGTATTGATGTAGTTTTCTCATGGGCAATTGTAGTGGCATTTAATTTGTATTTTAATAAATAAAGCTTATCTGAAAATCAGAAAAGTAAAACAGCCACATTGACCAGCCTTAGAAACCAGGCAGCAATGACATATATCTTTAGTCCCACTAGCCACAATGACAAACACCTTTAACCCTAATAACTACACTTCCTTGCCATAGAAACCAGGCGGTAGTGTTGCAGGCCCTTAATCCCAGAACTCGAGAGGATTATAAAACAGGAGGAGACAGCTCTCAGTCTCAGTCTCATCCTGAGATCCCTGGAGGCAGGATTGCTATTTTCAAAAGGAGGTAGACGTAACAGTCAGTGGTTGGCTATTTTGCTTTTCTGGTCTTCAGGTTGATCCCTAATATCTGTCTCTGAGTTTATATTAATTGCGCTTCATTTGGCATGAGCAGAATTTGTAAACAGACACTATCCTTTCATTTCCCAGCCTCCCAGACCCAAATAATAACAAAGACACTATATCAATTGCAAGACTCTTTGGTCAATGGTTCAGGCATATTCCTAGCTAGCTCTTACATCTTAAATTAACCCATTTATATTAATCCATGTATTACAACGAGGCTGTGACTCACTGGTAAGTTTATAGTATCTTTCTCCTTCAGCAGCTACATGGCATCTCTCTGACTCCATCCTCTTTCCTCCTCTATCTCTATTTGAATTTCCTGCCTTGCTATATTCTATCTTTCATGGGCCAAAGCTGCTTCTTTATTAACCATTGGTAATAAAACATATCCATAGAATACAGAGGGAAGTCCTACATTAGACAAGTACATCTAGTACACTAGCAGACACTCTTAAAGAAGCCATACCAAAGCTAGAGATTGTAGAGGATCCACGTCTGTTACCAGTAGCAAAGTAATTCAGGATATTTTGTGGAAATTCAGCCTACACTGAGGAGGCACCACGCAGTGTGCAGAGTACCTGGAAGCTGTCAGAAATATTCCAGGGCTGATGGACTGCAGGAGCTCAAGGCCAGAGCCTCTGCAGATATTCTCAGTTCCTTTAGGGTTCATGCTCTGAAGCTCCATGGGAGGCTCTGGGCTATTTCCATACAATCCCTGCCATGGTCTTTATGATGTGTTTGGTTTCTACTCTATTCTCTTGATATTCCTCACTCTGCCACATAGCATAGTTACTGTGCATTGATGTGTCTATAAGTTTTTTCTCTCATGTAATAAGTCTGTTTTAATTAACAACTTCTGCTTTAAGAAAGACAGAGAGATTTTACATTTTACATTCAAGCCCAGATGAATTGAATGTGACTTCTAAGTGTTGCACTGAGTTCTATCTGACATCACAAACAACATATCATGAATATCAAGTTTATCTTCGGCCTAGCATGGGGTCAACAATAGCTGTTTGGTATTATCCCCTGAATGGGAACATTCCCAAGCAGAAATGAGACCAGGATATAAACAAAAGGTCATGTTCCTACGAAAGCAGAAAATTGGAAAATTCTTGAAGAAGCCTCTTCCCCAACATCATGAAATAAATAAATAACAAATGGGAAGGACACTGAGGGGGGGCAGCTGCAGAAGAGACTGTTGGCTTGTGAAGTGGTCAGCCAGCTGTGCAGAGAGCTCCAGGGCAGCTGCTGTTTTCATGTATAGTCACTTGGTTGGGGTGAGCTTTTCAGTGATGCACCTGAGTCATGCCTGCTCCTGAAACACCTCAAATACATCCTTATTAGTAACTCCAGGAAAAACTCACTGGGTCACCTTGTTGGACTTCAGTGCACCTGGGACTGTTGCAGCTTTCCACTGTGGGGTGAGTAAGTGTTTGTGTGTGTGTGTGTGTGCGTGCGCGTGTGTGTGCGCATGCATGTATGCATGTGTGTGTATGTGGGGGGATGCATGCATGTGTGCGTGTGTATGTGCATGTGTGTCTGATCTCCCTAGGAAAAATCCCTCGTACAACACCTATATATGCTGTTAGTCAAACAGGCCTTAACTCAAAAACAGGATGATTATTTTATTAAACGAAAGAGACCTACTTTGCTGCACATTACAAGTCACACCACATATATAACTGGTAGGGGGTTGATATTACTGTACAGATGCCAGAAAAGATGAATGGTGTTAGCAGAATAGGGAAGGATGAAGGGAGATGGGGAGGGGGGAGAGAGAAAAAGGACGTGGAGGACAAAGGGAAAATGGAGAGGTGGAGATCAACATGGAAAGGACTAGGGAGGGGGAGAAGAGGGGAAGGAGGAATGGGGGAGTAGGAGAGAGGAGGGGGTGAGACAGAACATGGGAAAGGAGGATAAGAAGAGGGAAAGGAGACAGAGGGAGGAAGAGCAAGATGAAAGGGAGGAGAGAAGTTGGTGTTTACCTAAGATCTAACCTCTGTTTAAGACATGTGAAATTCTGAGTGTATGCTTCCTTCTCTGTGATCTGCTTCTGAAATCACCATCTGTGTGAGATAAATGACAGCCGTAGGTGAATTCCCCCTAATATCCCCATTAAAGTAACAGATGCAATAAACAACAGCAAGCGCTGTGTCTTGGGAATCCTAGTCGGGGAGGCTTTCCAGATAGAGGATTAATTCACTTCTCTGCAAAATGTCATGATTTCAGCTATGAACACACAGAAGATAAATCTTTCTGATAAGAATACCTCACTAGGAAAATATTGAATATCACTTTCCTCTTCATGAAAAGTAGAGGCCATTCCCATATTTCTTGATTTTACCCCACTGTAACAATAAGAAGTTTATTATGTCTAATTTAAATGAAGCCTCCTTTTGTATACTGCTCCAGGATTGTTCTCCTCCTAATTGGTTTTGTTGTTTTGCACAGTGAGACAGTGATCCCAGGCTGCCATCCCTCTAGCCACATAGTTGTGGATAACTGAACTTCTGATCTCTTACCGCAACCTGGGAAGTGCCAGGATCACCCGCGTGTCCAATCCTACTCAGAGTGTTCCTTTACTCAGTGTTGATTTGATAACTATTAGTGCTGCTAACTGACTCTCACAGCAGCTACGTTGTCCTGATCTGAGAGGAACCCTGTAGTTCAAAGTTCAAAAACTTAAGTGTTTATCCGGTGAAACACTTAGTTTCTTTTAAGTGGAAAACATTTATGATTATTTGACATCCGTACGTTGTATTCTAGCGATATATTTGGCAACTACCAGAGACAAGATCACTGAACACCCATTTTGATACCCACCTGCTATTTCCCCCTAAAACCTGAAGAGTTTTTCACAGCTAGCGGTGCTCTCAGGTGATCGCTATTCTTGGTTGCCAAGTTGACATACCTGGGAAGAGGAAGCCTTAGGCAGTGCATTGCCTTCATCAGATTGGTCTATGGACATGTCTGTGGGGCATTTTCTTGATTGATAGTTGGTGAAGGAGAGCTTCTCCCACTACATGTGGTACCAACCCTGGGCAGGTATGTCTGGTTTGTTCAAGGAATCTGGTTAAGCAGAAACAGGAAGCAAGCCAGTAAGCAGCATTCCTCCATAGTCTCTGATTCACTTCTGGCTGCCAAGTTCCTACCTTGCGTCCCTGCACTGGCTTCCTTTCATGATGGACTGCAATTGACAAGCTGAAACAATCTTCTTCCTCCCCAGATGGTTTTGATCAGAGTTTTATCAAAACAACGAAAAGTCAGCTAACACCCTCTAATCCAGTTGCAGATTTTAGAGTGTAAACAAAACACTGTCAGGATTTTCAGGAGCGGTTCCTACGGCAGGCTGATCCAGTCCACTTCCTGCTGGACTGTTTGCAGTAGTTAGGTGCAAAGCCTGCAGGTGCAAAGCCCTTTTGAAACCTCAGATGGCAAGTTCAAAATGCAAGTGACCTTTCCTGGCTGCTGGGGTGGGAATAAAAAGAGCGTGGGTACCTGAAAACATTCTTAACTCACATCTGGCCCTGGTGACATCACTGAAGCTGTTCCAGCGACTCTGGCCATTTGCAGTTAAGCAGTTTGTTTGAAACAGCACTGAGTATTCATACCTGCTTTCTCAAGGAGTAGATACCACCGAAATTGTTCAGATTGTTAAATATCCCCAAGAAGATTTCAAAATTGTAAGACAGAGTCAAGGTCACTTCAAAACTGCCAGAGACTGTCTTGTAAACAGAGGTAGGAACCCCAAATGTAATGTGTATTTCTAAGCGCTATCAATGTTCCTTGAAAACTGAGTCATGAGAAATTGTTATTCCCAGGATTGCCAGCCAGAACATACCTTGTTCCTATCAAAAGGCAAGCCAATAAATAAAACTTTTTGATGCCAAACTGAATATGAATATATTCTAGAAATTTCTTCTCAGATGTATCTTTAAATGACAATTCATCCTCCTTAGGAAAAAAAATGCCAATAAGTATCAGAAAACTCAAACCAACTTGTCAGCAGTCAAGAGTGTGAGGAATTGAAGCAAGTGGCGGAGAGTCTTACAATGGATTTAATAACTAACAATTTGGTGCAAAATTGAAATCAAATGTATTCCATCTACAGGATGTTTAGCATTGATTTTTTTTTTCTTCTTTCATTTCAATAATAAGATGTTAAAAATTCTGTGTGAAATAACTTTAGACACTGGAGAGCTCAGCTGTGGGATTTTAATTTTAAGAGTTCATGTAAATGAAATTAAAAAAAAAATGTTTGTGTCATTGTCTCTTCTCTTTGAGCTTTCTTACCCTATCAGCCAAGAAGCAAGGAGTGGTCATCTATGCATGTGGAGTTGAAACTCTGATGAAAACCAGGTCAGAGGCTGAGGAGACAGCTCAGTCAATAAAGCTTTGCCTCATAAGTATGAGGCCTCAGAATTCATGCTTAGAACCCATGTGGAAAGGTAGGTGTGGGAGCACAGGCTGTGATTTCACAAAGTGAAGATGATAGGCAGAAAAGGCAGATCCCTGAAGCTCACTGACCAGTAGTCTGCTTACTTAGTGAAGCTCCAAGCCAATGAGAGGGTCCCAAACAAAAAGTTGGGAGGTTTCCTGGAGAATGACAACTGAAGCTGTCCTCTGGCACCTATATTCATGGGCACACATTTGTTCAGCACTCACAACAAACACATACCCACCCCCCATACACACAAACAATCTAGTCTGGAGAATGGTTGGCTAATTTAAGGTATGAAATTACTCCCTCATCCCTCCGTCTGACTACCTGAAATGGGCAAAATAGGTAGGCTTTGTTTACCAAGTCATAGTAACAAATCTGGCTCATTCAAACATCAAAGTTTGAATTAAAAGAAAGCAGTTCCTCTGATATTTCTGATCTTTTAATTTAGCATGAACAATAGATAAATTACAACATTACACAATAATCTTAAATCACTTGAAATGTCTTTGAGAATTAGAGCACTAATTGACATGGGTACTTAATAGGATTTGGCAATGGAATGAGCTAAAATGGGTAAGAGCAAGTTAAGGCTCACCAAGAGTAAAATGGATATGGCAAAAAAAAAAGTAGAAGAATTTGGCAACTCTAAAAGAACAAAGGGACTGAATAAACGACACACAAACATCACTAAATGACCTTAGCAGAATGGGCGTGTGTTTGCGTACATATATGAATAATAATAATCAAAGAAGAAGAGGACATCAATTTGATAAGGAATAAGATGGAGGGGTCTGGGAGGCATTGGAGGGGAAAAGAGAAAAGTGATGTAATTATATTTTAATTAAAAAATTAAAGACAGATATGATTTAAATTAATTAAGCATCAATATTAGCCATAGAAAGCACAAGTTTAGAAGTCATGAAGATCTAGAACCAAATTTTTACCTTATCACATAAAATTAGCAGTCCTTGAGAAATACATTTTAGTGTCATTAGTGTTCTATGAAAGACTATTTACCTCTAAGATTTTTTTTTTTTTTTTTTTGAAAGGATTAGATGAGGCGATGCCTAAGAAGTACCTGGTTCAGTTTCTGGAAGAAAGTAAATATTCAATAAATGGTTCTTATGGTTTGTATTTTTAAATTGCCCCCAAATAGCTTGTGTGTTGAAGACTTGGTCCCAACAAAGAAGTGGTTGGCTCACCCTTTGAGTTCCTGCATGAGATGCTAGAAGACGGTACTGAGATGGGGGAGATGGAGGAAGTAGCAGTTTGCCTTTGAAGGTCTGTTTTATACTAATAGTATCTATCTGTCTATCTACCTACCTACATGTCTGTCTGTCCGTCTATCTATCATCTCCCTATCGATCTCTGCCTCCTGTTACTAAGAGGTAGGTAAACTTGCTTCCATTAGTCCACCATCACGACCCACTACTTCAACCCAGTCCCAGAGACAGTGGGGGCAGTTTCAAAACTGTAAAAAGATGAAGCAAAATTAGCTTCTTAAAGAAAGTTCTCCTTAGGTCTTTTCTCACAGCAGCACAGACCTGACATACGCAGTAGTATTATTAAAGCATGAGATTTGTTTGGGAGCCTGGATTGTAACCAATAGGAGGACTACAGACTGGGATTCTACAAGTAGCATCCTAGCTACTGAACTGCAGTTTGGATTTCCAATCAGAGGAACTGAGTATATTCTGAGAGTGGAGAATCCAGTGGTTTAAAGTATTAATCTGAGGTTCTAATATGATCCAACACCCAGTGTCTCTGGAAGTGCTGCAGTGAGCGTGACCTGGACCCACAAACACAATTTCCTCAAAATCATCTCAGTGCCAGTATGGGGTTAGCCAGGTCAGATCATCTATTGTAGTAAGATCTTAATGAAGTCAGCTTCCAGGACTAAAGTATTACTTCCCAATTTTCATGCATCAAACTCTAAATGAAATCACCAATTAGTGGGGGACATAGAGTCCCAGTAGGACATCTTTAATCACCAAACAAAGCTTACAGTACTGTAACTGAGCTATATCTAATTGAGTGGTTGGCCAAAGGGGCATCATGGAAATCACCAAACAACCTAGGTTTTTGCTAAGAATGTAGGTGACTCTCTACAAACTGACAGCAAGTCCCCATTGCTAAAGACAACACTTATACAACTCACTGAGCATGGATAAGTCAAGCTGGTGCCTGCATAAAGCCCTATGTTCCAGCATCTTTGGTACAGGAAGACACTCTGGATGCTCTCAAAACAGAAACAAAACACAAAACCGGCCACAAACCCATTACCAACAATAGTGTCCTGCCTACAAGATAATGCTATGGCAGTGAGTAACCAACCAATGTCTGATTTGACTTAAGACCCTCTCCGTGAGACAGAATCCATACCCAATACTGGTTCAGAGACTAGAAAACCCAGGGACCTAGGGGAGAACCTAGTAAGAATGGTCTAGAAGAGAAAAAGAAAGTGTAGCAATTAAACAAATCCTAACGACATTCTGCTGCACTCATAGATCAATACCTTATTAGCCATCATCAGAGAAGCTCCCTCCTGTAGCAGATGGGAATGAGTACAGAGAGTCACAGCCAGACATGTTACACAGGTGAGAGACCATAGAACAGTCAGTCCTAAATAGGTTGTATCCATCAAATCCCTCAGGCAGAGCTCAGGGAACCTTGGAAGGGAAGGTTAAAAGAATGTAGGGGTCAGAGCGATGGAGGACACCGAGAAACCAAAGCCCTCTAAGTCAACATGAGCAAAGCTCAGATGAACCCAAAGATTTTAGCGTCATGCGCAGCGCCTGCATGGGTCTGCACCAGGTCCTCTGTGTATATTATTGCTTCCAGCTTAGTGTTTTTATGGGCTTTCTGAGTAGGTTTCGGATTCTTGCGCCTTCTTTTGGGTTCTTTTCCTTCTATTGATTTGTCTTTGTTCGACTTAGATATAATAGTTTTGTTTTATCCTATTATACTTTCTTTTCTTATATTTTTTTAAAAAATGAATGAATGAATGAATGAATGAACTGTCACTTATATCTGCTGGGAGAGGGAACATCAGTTTTCTCCAGTAGGGCTACCCTGGGTATATCAACCACTCCAGGACAGACCTCCTGTTCAGGAGTAGTTGACCAACATATAATTTTACTCCATAGGTTTTTTTGTTTCTTTTTATTTGTTTACAGTTTTTTTTTGGGGGGGGAGTATTTTGTTTTCTTTGCTTGTGGAGTTTTATTGTTGTATTATGTTTTTGTTTGTTTTTTGAGAAGGAACTTAAAGTTGAATAGGTAGGGAGAGGATCTGGAAGGACTTGGGAGAGGGGAAGAACATGATCAAAATATACTTAAATTTAAATTTTTTTAAATAATAAAAATACAATAATAACAATAGAAGTAGAAACACGGCCACATTTCTTCTTTCCGTTAAAGTTCAATAGGAAGTTGAGCTATTTCCCACATTGTCCTCCTGACAAATCTGTGTTCATTACTCATCAGAACAACCCCTTGTCTTGGAAATCACATGTCTGGTTTCTAAGTATCGTAAAATACTTTAAAAATATTATTTCCAACACGTCCTACATTTAAAATTGGTTACGGTGACTTCGTTTTCTACATTTTTGTGTAGAGGGGGAGGTATCTCAAAAAAGACTTGTAATTTGTGGGATTTGTCTACTTCTCAGGGGGTGGTTCAGTAGCATCACAGACAAGCTGTGTCTTCAGAAAGAACATCCATCTATCCATCGCACCAAGCGCGGCAGGTAATCTCTCTGTTGAATTTAGCCAAGATGAGTGAAGTTCTAATTGCTAGCTCTTTCTGAGTCCCAGTTTGTGGGGTTGGATTAGTCTCTAAAAATAAATACCTATAAAAACCAAGGGCTTGTCTGTCTCTGGTGGCCCCCACCCCACCCCCACTAGCTGGGAGCCAGCACTCCCCTTTCCAATGCTCTCCTTTCAAATGTCATAAAAGCTTTTTTCCCTTCTTCTGGGTGACCTGCTCTAATTGGAGCTCATTTTGTGTCTTAGCCTTTCTGACCGCCCCGCAGGCTTCTACTGTTCACTTGCATCGGTCCTTGCTGATCTGTGCATGTTCCATTCAGCAGATAATTGCCTTTTGCATTTCAGATCTTAAAAGCAGCCCCGCTTTACAGATGGCGGGCTCCTGTGGCTTCCTTGTCTTTTCTTTTCATCTGGGTGGCTATCTCTGTGCATAGCCTTTCATTCTCCCACCCCAACTTTAAAGTAATTCCTGTATTTTGCTCATACTGCTTTACCTTTGAGAGTCAGCATCCAAGGGATTGCCCCCTCAAATATGCTAAGCTCAGTCAATCTGTCTGTTTTATTCATCTCCGGATTCTGCCTCTTTGCTTCCTTTTCCCACCATAACTGCCATTTCCCCACCACTGCTTACCCGCAAGGAAGTTGAGTACCATAATTACTCTACTTCCCACCCAATGAGTCCCTAGGGTGCTAGCAGCCCCTTTTCATCTGGTACCATTCCAATGACTTCAAACACATATTATTCCCATTGTGATGAGCCTAAGAAAATAAACCTAGAGCTGTATAATCCAGAACGTTCTTTTCCCAATGGTTTTGTCTTCAAAAACCCAGTGATTTTCTCACATTAAATCTCCTTTTATATAAAAAAAGTCTCTTTCCTTTATTCTAGTTCAGCTAATCATGTTCTTTTTATTTACATATTTATAAAGAGCTTAAGGCACATGCAGCACTTTCAGAGTAATAAAGAGAACCGAACTCAAACACAGCCTTTACCCCGAGAGCTTAAAATCTATGTTCACATATTTCCAGTGTTTTTCAGAAATGCTCTAAATGAGCCTGAAGTTTGACTGCACAACGGCACCTGTTATATCTGGAGAGCCCAGACAACTGAGAAATAAATTGTTTTATCCCAGACTTAGCTATAAGGGGTGTGAATAAGTAAATAGTTTCCAGTCTTTCACACCTGAATGAATGGATTATAGCTGGCAGGAAACCGCTCATACGAAAGATTTAATTAAGACAGAAGGGAAAGAGTTTTCTTAGGACAAACAGGATTATGACATTTCATAGATAACATGAGAAATTTATGGATGTGTCATGTCACCAAACTGAACATTGTTTGGTTGAATTGCTTTTTTTTTTTTATTTCTGTATGACTAGATGACTGTTGAATATATCAGGAAGCAAAATCATGATAGTGCTGATATATTTGTTTTTTCAGAATAGGATTGTTGCATATCAATGAGGAACTTTTGGACAAGCATCCAGCTGCACAGTTGGAGGTTAGGGGGTCATATAGCCCCATATATATGTGTATATATATACCCGCATGACACTGCAATGAAGCCTCTCAAAGGTATATATATCTATGAGCACAGGAGACACACTGAAGAGAGCAGAAAGAGAGAGCTAGCTCCATGAGGGTAGGAAACACTTTCTGTCAGTAATTGTGTTTAGGACATTGCTTGACTAGGAACTCTGTGGTAGACATGTAGTTCTCAAAAATTTTGGAGCCTAGAGATAGTCTCCTTGCTTCTCTGCCCTATCTGTGGTCAGATAGTCTTGCAATTCCCTTGCATAAAGTTCACACTGACCTCGGGTGCTGAAATTGCCATTTCTGGCTTTACCACAAGGACATGAATTCTTTGCTGGTGTCTTTGATCCCTATACCCCCAGGGCCCTGCACTGAGTCTGACACAAAACATGTTTATAATCAATAGCAGTCTATTCGATAAATGAAATAAGAGGTAGGTAGGTAAGTAGGTGGTAGGTAGGTAGATAGGTGGGGAAGTAGGTAGATGGAATTAGTTGAACTGAACTAATCACGAATGGTAATTTTATGTTCGAAGTTTAATCACTGCTCACACTAACTCTCCCAGGAAATCTATTCATGTTCCTCATTTCCTTTCTCCCTAAATACACAGACATCAATCGAATGATTCCGAAGGGTGCAGCACTGATTAGAAATCCTATTTTTGCTCCAAATTAGAACTTGTGAAAGTCTTTTGGAGTCTGCGACACCAAGACTTTTATTGAACACTGTAAGTCATTGCCACCCTTTGGAGACTAAAAATAAGTTGACGGACAGCTTTGCTCTTTTGTCTTCTGGTAACTGTCTAGATACTGCTCCTGCTTCTGTGTGTTCGTGTGGGCGCTCACGTGACAGCCAGTGGGAGGAGTGCTGGCTTTCTGCATCACTCCCCTTATTTTTCTGATTACCTTTGGAAACAATGTCTCTCACTGAGCTTGGTATTCCTGGGTTTGGCTGACCTGGCTGGCTACTGAGCCTTTAGGACCTTTCTGCCCTGTTGACCCACCACTAGAATGATGGGAAGAGGCCACTGTATCAGGTTTATTTTTATTTGGTTACTGTCTGTTTTTTGTGTTGTTGATGTTTGTTACAAGAGTGTTGGAGATCTGGACTCTGCATCAAGCCCTTTACCTGTGACTTCATTGCCCCAGTGCCTCCTTCCACTGTCTTTTCATTTGAACATGTTTTCTATCAAAACGACACACACTCCTTTGTACCCCCTCTGGAAAAATTTGAAAGCATTTCAGAGGTTAAAAAAAGAGGAATAAGTTAACGTCATTTTGCATTTAGACAGCGTTATCTCTCCAGGTTTATCAATATAACCTCCCTAGATGTATTGTACCAGATGTAAGGACCAGAAGAGATTAGAGCAAAAGAAGAGCCAGGCAGACTCTAACCTCAGACTTTTACAAATGCAGTGTCCTTGGATGACAAGGTGATGTTTGGGCACTTGCCAGTCTGGAGTGAGTTCTGTACCTGTCTGTCATTTTTCACTGTGCAGTGCCTTGCGTTTGGAGTCTTCCTTCCCCCAGCTCTGTGTCACCTCTGGTATAGTGAGTGTGCCTGCTTCCCCCAGGTCCTGCTTGTGGAAGAGAAAATTAAGCTCCCAGCCAACGAGTAATCATTAAGTAACTTTAATGTCTTCCTGCAGAGCTACAGGATGGGGGCTCTGGTGGGGAGGAAATGGTGGCTTATCAGGAAGAATCCAACTGAAGTCAGAAGCCAGAAACCACTATTAAGACCAATTTAACCGGAAGACTTCGGTAGGAGGAAAGTCATTCACACATGGCTCTGCAAAGAACAATCCCAGTGAAATCACAGTTGCACGTGAAGGTAAGGGTGGATGGGAAGGGAAGACACACTTTCCACACACCGCCCCCTCCCTCTGTCCCCAGCTTGGGGTGTACACACAATTTCCTTTTGGAAGACAGACTTTCTGCCGCACCCCTGCTTGAGGTGCATATGAATTTCCTTCTCTGAAGTCAAAGATATTAAACAGAAAGCAAGTTTAGCTTGCAAAATTCAAGTTTGCAAATGGAAGCAATTGTAACAATACAAAGCCATTTTTGACTGGTCTTCTAAGATAACAACTGCTTAGTTTAATTTCAAACAAACAATGCATCGTAGCTCAGAAAGCACCAACACCACCTCAAAATGTCTTTTTGATCATTAAAAAATTAAAACTAGGACAAGGAGACTGCTCAGTGTCTAAGAGCTCTTCTTGTTGAACAGGAATCAGGACCTGAGTTCAGATCCAACACTCCTGGAGCAATCTCTGTGTGTCCCTGCACCCCTGTAATGCCAGCTCTGTGTTGGGTGAGGCAGGACGGTCCACTGGGCTTCCTGGCCTACAGCCTACTCCAGGTTCGGAAAGCAACCCTGTCTTAAAATAATGAAGCCGACTTTGATGGACCAGGGCAAATAGCATCCTCTTCTGGCCTCTGTAAGTGTGCTCATGGGTGCGGTACCTGTGTAAATACACCACATAGGCACACAAATAATGAAAGAAATCTAAAAATACGAAGTAAAATTAAAAATTATAGACATGATCGCAGTGTTTTGCAAAAGCAGTTCAGCAATGAAGTCTGAGAGAAATGAAGCGATGGTTTGCAGTAAAGCATGGCATTTCACACAAGACCTGGGGCCCACAACAGGGACACCCATCTTGCTTTAATGCAGAAGTTATCACAGATTCATCACCGTCAGGTGACACAGCATGTGATCCAGCTCTTTACCCACACAGTCCCGTGGGAAATGCTGCCAGTGGGGGCAGTTGCTGTCTTCCTCTTGCTAAATGTCTGAAACATGTTGGAAAAAGGCCGAAGCCTTTGGTGCTGCTGTGTCTTTAAACACAGTGCTGTGAACTGTGCAGGAAGACCAAGAGCTTCATTCCACAAGGCCGGGCTCCAGGGTAAGAGGACTCACTACCCACTGAATAGGCCCTAATTTCAGCATAAATGCTCTGGCTGGAGTCCTGCCCAGCCACTGAATGCAAGAGATTCAAAGGAAAAACCATCGCCTCTCCACTGCCGAATTATTGCCACAGTGGACAGCAGGAATGCCAGAGTGTGAGCGTGGGGCTGAAGAAGTCAGTCTTTCAGAAATTAGCCTCCTGCAGCTCGGATGGTAGGACAGCAAGAGTTCCAGAATGACACGTGGGTGTGCAGACTAAATTGCAAACTCCTTCTCAATGTAAGGTCAATACCTGAAGGAAAATCCTTTGGCTAATTCTTGAAAACACTGGGTGAGTTGACAAAACAGTAAATGAAAATAGACATTTTAAAATTCTATGGAAACTTTGCATGGGAGGAATGCTGTCTGCTTTTTTTCTTTTTCTTTTTCTGGTATTGGAGTTGAACTCAGGGCCTTGCTTGTGCTAGGCAAGTATTCTACCCCTGAGCTATATTCCTAGTTCAAGGGAATTACTTTGATCTAAAGTAATCAAATAAAATTTTAATGAAATGGCAAAGTCTGACTTAGGTCTCCCAAGGCTAGAGCTCTTGGTGGCTACAAGGTGTGGAGAACAGAGGAGAGGTTATAGGCAGAATTATTACTATCCTCTTATGTGTTAGTAAAACAGAACAAAACTTACAGGCATTTTGATTTCTTCATTCTATCGTTTCTTTAATCTTCTCACCCGTTTCTAGTGCTGCCTCCTCTCCCAAACTCTATGGAGGATGGGCCAGTTGGAAGATATAGGTTAATTTAATGATAATAAAAAATGTTTCGGGCTAAAATAAAGGGGGAAAAGTGTAAATACTGGACACACAAGCAAAGAGGAGCATTCTGCTCAGGGACTGTAAACTGGCTGTAGGAAAGAGACAGTGTGGTAGGAAGCCTGTGTCCCTGCAAATGTCGATTTTTTTTTTTTTTTTTAACAGGGCCAGCAGCTAAGGCTGTTGAAAGTGAGCTATTGAACACAGAGCCCAGGAAAGGCCTGTGCTGGTTTCAACCCTGTGAACTTCCTTACCAAGTGTCTTCCCTAAATGCCTTCTGAGCCCAGCAGAGTGTGTGCCCTGCGGTATTAGGTGAAGAACACCCAGTGAGAAACTAGGAAGGACTCAACAGGAGGCCAGAGCATCCCAGCATTAGGGAAAGAATGAAGTATTTCCAGGTCTTCCTTCTGAGTCCCTGTAAAGGAGGGTGCTCAGAACGTACAGGAAATGGTCTCCAAAATATCGTTCATGCTGTTCACTAAGCAGGAGACAAACAAGAGAGTGCTGGGATTTTAATGACACATAGTCCTTTTCAGTCCACACTTCCCAGCCTGAAGTGAGTGCCCTTGGCCTACATCCTAGTCTCCAGGGTAGATAGCTGGTTCTCAGATGCAGACTGGGCCTCGCTGGTGTGCCTTGGCACTCAGCTTTCTGAAGAGGTACCTTGACTTGTCTAGTACCTGCGCCTCCAGTTAAAAAGGGAAGAGAGGCACCTGCCTAGGGCTGAGGCAAGTAATACCATACACTCAGGAGAGCATGAGAGCAGTCTTCCTAAGCTCCGGTGTCACCTGGAGAATGAGGGAAGAAAGAAGGGAGAGCAAGACAAAAAGAGTTCAAGGGAACATTCACGGTAACTATCTGGAGCACTTTGGGAAGGTTGGAAAAGAGACACACCACACGTGTGCCCAATTTTCTTCCCTCATATTTATGGGAAATTAAAAAAAATAAAAAAGAGCTTATTTCCCAGGGATAGGAGTCTTTCCCCTTCCTACCGTCTCATTTCCATATCAATGATTACTGTCTCCCTGCCAGGAGGAAAAGAAGAAAACACTCAGGCATGTTTTGATTGTGTTCCTTTCTTCTGTCTTTACCTGTCAGCTCCAGCTCGTTTTTTTTTTAGTGACTCGATGATTTAACTCTGCTTATGGCAAACACCTGATATACCTTTTATTTAAACTGAGAAGTCAGTGCTTAAAAAAGAGACCTAAGTAAAATATTTCACACACGATTCCTGGGAGAGCTCAGAATTAAATTGTTAAATGTTCTACTATAATGAAATTTAATATAATCAGCAGGGAAGTAGCTGTTGTCCATTTATCAGTTTTTTTTCTAGCGACATTTTTTTTTTTTATGCATGGAGAGCATAATTAGAAGACGCCACAGGTGGAAAGTCTTATCCAATAATAGCACATTTTATCAGAATGGTGCTTCTTTCCTTGGAAATGTTAGGCCATTTTATAGTGATGGCCTATTAACAATAATAGCTATCAGATCCCTGTATAAATTTCCATTTAAATATGGAAATTTATGGAGAACGAAGAAAGCACTTGAAGAATTAATTCACCTTGCCTAGATGCGCTCACAAGCTCAGTTGCTTCTAAATACATATACATAGAACAATGTTTAAATTTTATATTTTATATGGTATAGAAAAGATGTGCACTTGTAAAGTTTGGGTGTCCCTGAAGCCTAAAGCTATGGTGGCTTTCAAAGCTCCTTTCAGGTTTACAAAGGGACCCATAGGCCACCCTTCGTGGAATAAGCTCTCTCTGAGACACACTGGCCTTTCTGGTCTGGAGACTGTCCCCTACATTTTTGTCTCCAGTGTCTTTCCTGGTGCTTGTTTGCAATCCAAGATTCCAAAAGGAATTATTGAATGATGGAAAGGTCACTTCATATTTGAGTGGATCACAATATTAAAATGAAGCAGTAGTTCAAGATGAGCATATCACGTTAAGTAACTACGAAACCACTCAGATCCACCCCAACAAAAGAAGAATCCAAATTCCAATGAGAGCAAAATCTGCATAATATGAGCGAAATACAATGCACTTTAGGAAACGTCCTGGCACAGTAGCGATTGCTGGCATCCTGGACCATGATTGCTTAGGGTTCTTTTCTCCTTGATCCTCCTTCTTCTGCCTTTTCAGATTTTACTCACAAAGCAGAAATAAATTTGGCTTTGGAAGCATGGGGTTACCATAGTCAAGTCCAGTCAAATAATAGTATTCAAAATGCCTTATGAAAACAATTTGGGGGCAGGATAGCTCAGAGTAAAGGTGCTTGCCACTTAGCCTGACAACATTGTTCATCTCTGAGACATACAGAGCAGAAAGAGAGAACCAACTTCTGCAAGTTGTCCTCTGACCGTCACACACACATGCATGCGCACGCACATGCACATGTATGTGTGTGACAAATTAAAATTATTTCGGAAGTTATATCAGCATCTTAAAACTGGAAAAAATAATATGACGGGAAACACTAGAGAAGAGTCTATTAAAACTAACTGAATTTGGAAGATATAAGTAAAAAGGCAGGCAGTGGACTTTCAATAGGATGGATGGGTATTATTGGTCCCCAACAAGAAGAATTTAGGGAAGAAGACAGTCCGAGTCACTGGTGGTAGAGTCTACTAGGTCCAGCCAATGTGCGGGTAAATTTGTAGCTATTTCTACTCTTAAAGATTATGGTTGCTTGTCCTTTAACACACTTTTCAGTTTTATATCTAACCTAACAGTCTTAACTTCATACCTTTTTGTTCAATTGCTCATAAATGGCTACTACATTTGTCTAAATTTTATTTACCATTTATTATTAATTAATAAGATGGATGAGGCCTCGGACATGTGTTCCTTTTATTTTTATATGATGCTTGTATTGGTTAGCATTTTTATAGAAATAACTGAGAGAATATACTGACATACGTAAGGATTTAGTATGACAACTGGCTCATAGAATGGGGAGCCTGACTAGTCCTATGATATGTCAGTAGCAAATCTGAATGCCAGGAAATCCAGTGGTGTGGCTCAGATCAGGACCACATCAATGGCTGGGGTTGGGGGAGCTAGTGGAAGAAGTGCTGGTTCGGATCCCAGAGTAGGAAGCGTTGAGAACCAGGACGTCTGGTGCTCAAGGACAAGAACTCTGATCTTCCAGCTCTAGGGATGTGAGCGGGGATGAAGGGGGTGAATACGCTCTCTCTTTTTTCTTCTAACAGGACTGTGGACAAATGGCAGGAATTGTGTCTGCCTATGTTGGTGAGAGCAGATCTCAAATTCATTGACTTCTCTATTGATTTGAACGGTAATCTCTTCCAGACACACTCATACACACATTCAGACACACTCATACACACATTCAGACACACTCATACACATAGCCAGAGTTCCTGTTTCATTGGGTGTCCTGGAACACAGGTTTAATTGTGATTAAGCAGCAGATAGGAGTCATACTTTTAACTGTTAAACTTATATTCTTAATAGTAAGATCACCATTTCCTAAAAGTTGACTTAGACATATGAATATAATGTCACTGAAAACTGTATCTCTTAGTGTTTTTTCTTCTTCAAAATTATTCAAAAGTCATGGTTCAAAAATGTATTCCCTGACCTCTTAAAAGCACTGTTTCCCCAGCTCACGTGACTCTGTTACTGCTTCTCATTGTTCTCAAGCCTAAGCGTCCAGCACGCAATATCACTCAGACCTCTTTAGGAATTACCCACAAGTCGTCGAAACCCTTGGAGTAAATTTTAAACTAAGCAAAGTGTCAGAGGACCGATAGCTAATCTCTTTCCAGTGTGGACAGTCTTTCGGGGTGTGAATTGGTGGTTGTGCCTGCAGTATCTGGCACCTGCTCACAGGGAGCTCTACTCCACAGCTGGCTGCTTTGTAGAGAGAAACTTAGAAAATGTCAGAGAAAGGGTAAAAGCACAGATATTACAAGCTCAAAATAAATACAGTGGTGGCACGAGGCATTTGTTGACTGAGCACAGAACACCATGTGGCGTTTTACAATAACAGCAGAATAACTACATGAGAATTCAATTCATAAGTAACTGGAATCCAGTAATAAAGATGGCAGAATCAGGGGAACAACTGAGTTACATTAGAGCCACAGCAAGACCCTGGCTCAGAATTTTCACATTCCAATGTGGTTTCCATCTGCTTGTTGGCAGCATTTTGATTTAGAGTCTACATAAAGCCTCCCTTTATGCAGTGGCTTCTTCACTGGGAATAGAAATTCTCTCCTTTGATTCTCTGCTTAGAAAGGAAGGCTGTAAGGTTGGTCAAACTGTTTCTTGGAACGGTGACATTTTCAAAGCCACAAAGCAGCAACCTGCCAATTCCATCGTTCTCCTAAAGAAGAGCAATAACGGAGAGCCTCGTGCCTGGATACTTGGCAGGTCTGTTAGCTCTCGTCTGAGTGGTGAGAGAGCCCTGGTTTGTACGCAGATGACATGCAGTGGGGATCTTCTGTACTTGCTCAAAAAGTCCTCTCTCATTTTCATGTTCAAGCACAGAATTACTGAATCTACAAAAGGACAGGTTCCAAACCAGAATATTTGCCATTCTGGCCAGATCACATTTGCAGCTAAAGTCTTCAATGACATGAATTGCTTGTGTTATAAGAAACAATAAATGCTACACCTGCCAACTCCAATACGGGCATTCAAAATATCCCTGACATTGCCCACCATGACACAAACTAGGTAAGCAGTTTCATTGGCCAAAGCTTTCTCACTTTCATTTTCGCAATCGAGACCTCTAAAGTTAAATTCTACCATGAGGAACTTAAAATAAAAAGTAGCAAACTCATATAATAACAAGTGCATAAATTACCGTAAGTTGAAAACATGAAACTCATAATTCACAGTATTTTTAAAGTTATGATTTGTCTTAATTTAATGTTTTATTAGTTTGCTCAACATTTGTAATATTAACTTTCAAACTCCTAAGGGGAAACCAGAGGAAGTTATTAACATGAAAATCCTCTATAAAAACATGGTCAAATTCTTCCTGTTCACAGTTCATTAAAACTTGTATTCTTATTGATGACTATATTGTTCTGCAGGTGAACAATTCAAGGGCAGATGGAATGAAATAGTGTCACTAGCGAAGGATTTATAACAGGGACTCTGAGTAATAATGGTGTGAACATTCCTAAGGAAATGCTTCTGTTCAAAATGACAATTTGGGTGGAGGGTATGGCTCAATCCAAGTTCCTGCCCCATAAGTCTGGAAAGCTGAGTTTGAATCCCAGGAACCTACATAAAAGCTGAAGGTTTGCCAGTGATGGCGGCGCACGCCTTTAATCCCAGCACTCGAAAGGCAGAGGGAGGTGGATCTCTGTGAGTTCGAGGCCAGCCTGCTCTACAAGAGCTAGTTCCAGGACAGGCTCCAAAGCTAAAGAGAAATCCTGTTTCAAAAAAACCAAAATAAATAAATAAATAAATAAATAAATAAATAAATAGAAAAAAGCTGGAGGTTTATCATGAGTGTCTTAATCTCAGAGTTCACACTGGGAGGTGGGAGGGAGAGACAGGAGGATAACTATCAGCATGTATAGAGCACAAAACAACAAAGATCCTTGTCGCACAGAAGGTGGAAGGCGAAGCCCAACACTTGAGATTGTCCTCTGATCTCCAGACATGCACCATGCTACCTGTATACCTGCATACAAATGCACACACATATACACACACACACATGAAAAAATAAAAAGAATCATTTATAATATCTCCGATTACTGCCATTTGTAAACAAACAATTGGTGCACCTATAACAGTTGAAGCACAATTAATAAATCCTCAGGGAGAGAAATTGGGCTTTAACTTTAAGATCCAAAGGCAAAGCAGCCGGCCATTGACTCTTACCTCAACCTCAGTGCAAAATAGCGATCCTGCATCCAGGAATCTCAGAATGAGACTGTGTTTGAGAGCTATTTATTCCCGTTTTATAATCCTCTCCAGGACTGGGATTAAAGGCATGCACTGCTCGGTTTCTATGGCAAACTAGTGTGGCTACTGGCATTGAAGGTGTGTGTGTGTTACCATTACCTGGTCTGTAAGGCTGACGAGTGGGGCTATTTTACTCTCAGATCTTCATGCAAGCTTCATTTATTAAATACAATTGAAAAGCCATTCCAACAGTCATGTTTTCTTTTTGAGTAGTATATAAGCTCATGCAGAAGAAGTGTAGACCCTGTGGAGTGGAGACTAGAGCTTCTCAGCCTTCATCTGGGTAAAAAATGAAAATCACAAAAGTTGGACCTAACTTCCTTATGACTACTTAGCTGATAAATACTGGAACTGATGATCTCACTTAAATTTCATTCCATATTAACATGGTTTTGTACATCTCAATGTGAATTACAAATTTTGCACAACATTTGATATATTTGGTACCTCAGGGACAATTAATAACGTATAAACATGTTCGTTTCCTAGTATTTTTAATGCTTCTTCAAACACAGAGTGTGCCTGATAACATGACAGAAAGATTGGAAAGCCTTACACCAAGCTCAATGACTCACTCCAGGGGCAAGCACATTCCCACGACACACAAAAATACATCTGGGCCAGATGTGCCCAAAATTCTACCGCATTACTCATCTCAAAAGGTAAGAGAAGGATCTTTCTCAGTTCATTGTTCCCCTCTACAATAACCAGAAAGGATATCAATTATTTTTGCCAGACAGGCTGTCACTGCCCGTGGTAAGTAAATATGGTTTTTGGAAGGTTTTATCTGAAAGGATATGAAATGTATGTCACATTCCTAATCAGCTGTCAGGCACCTTTTATTCTAACAGGTTTTCAAAGAGGAAGATAAAATTGCCATTTCCAAAAACGATAGAATCTCTGAGTGTTTTTGAATATATGTATACATGTGCAGTAAACATATGTGTGTGTGTGTGTGTGTGTGTGTGTAAGTTGGGACAAGTACTTTTTCCAGAGAGAGAGAGAAAGAGAATGAAAAGACCAGCAAAGTGGCAAGTCACTAAGCATCTGTGATCTGGAATAAACAAGCAAAAGGTCTTTATAAAAGCTCACACTCATCTTACAACTGCTTAAGAAAAGGGCCAAACTTGGAGTCCCAACACAGTGCGTTCCACACAGTCAAGCTGAAACCAGAGCCAGGGCACCTTTCACTCCTTCCTAATGGGAAGAATCCACAGACACATTGTTGATGGAGTGCCCTATTATTTGATATTTAATAACAATAATGAAGTGAAAACGACTCAAAGACCATCTAGCAAAACAGAATGAATGCAAAAGCCCATTGAGTTGCTGTCTTTTCTTGGTAACAGAAAGGAAAATGAGAGGGGACAAGAGAAATATTGCTGACAAATGGCGTTTTGAGTGTTTTCTACATGAAGAACTTTATCATACATGTAAAGGGAGCCCTCAACCATGCCCATCCCCAAAAATGCCCATTCTGGCAACATATAAAACAAGAAACAAATATAAAAAAAGAGAAAAAAGTCTTTGTGTCAGGTTATAAGCGAGGCTGCCACAAGCTGCATTCTATTTGCGCTTTGCTGTCAAACAGATCTCAGCCTTTATCATGGTCCTGGGTTCTTCCAGCTCTTCCGTGACCTCCCTTCTTTTAACTGCTGCTGACTTCTGCTGAACGACACAGGACTGCACTTGTACAGAGGCACAATGTCCCTTCTCCTCTTATCTAGTCCTTCATGGCAGCAAGCAGCTGATATGCTAAGTCCCAACCTCTCTGGAAAGCGGGCTGAGGATAAAAGTGATTATTTTAGTTTGACATATTTATTTCTAAAACTAGATGTGAGTTGTTTTTTTTTTTTTTCCTTTGCTGTGGCAGGTTAGTTTTCCTGGGTTTTCCTAATTTAATCATCGATTCTGTTCTATTCTTGACAGCCACAGCTGTCAGAAATACTCTTAAAATTGTCAATCTTGGGACAAGTTGAAAATATCAAGATGAGTGAAAAAAGTGAAATCACATTTGTAAATGGAAAAATGAATCTAGAAATAGCCTAGGGTCAGGACATTGACATTTTAAAAGGACATTATACGCTTGACAGAGTCTAACAAGAAAAAAAAAATGCCGGAAGCCTAAGAACTAGAAGCAAATTTACACTCAGAATAATTAATGCATTAAATTCCAAGCTTTCCCTGAGCCAACAAGGGAGTACTGTGTACTCCAGTTGAGAAACATCCATCTCGTAATGCGCTAGCTTCAAAACTGAACACAAGGAAAAATTAAGAGTAGACTAATATTATGAGTAAACCTGAGGGCAATGAAACACACTTCTAAAAATAGCTGATTGTTAGTGAAATTTTATCCAGAATGTCTGGCTAACCTAGTATCAGAGGGAAAAAGATTGACCTCCACATCACATGAGAAGAAACATGATGTGTCCAGAAGGCTGATGAGAGCAGCCTGCAGTGTAGCACACTGGTCCAAAGACCAGTGTTGCAACGAGGCTGCAACTAGTCAGAGGTAGTGCTGTTTCATATCTGCTCTCACCATAGGAGCCTCAGAGTTGGGGGAACTTGGAATACATGGCTGTGCCCCCAAAGTCATAACCTTCCCATTCAACTCGACAACTGACTAAAAAACAATTTAGCACTAAGAGAAAGCAACACCACCCCAGAGTGTAAGCCACTAACCTCACACAGTCAACGTGTTCAAACACTTTATTTTATTCAGTGTGTTTTGTGGGAAGGCCAGTTTGGAGTGCCGTTAGCTTTGTCAAAGCTTACACCCAGTAGCACTAACAGCAAATTGATGAGTCTGTGTAATAGAGACTGCCTATAATTATGCTTCAACCGGTAAATAACATTTAACAGCATTTTCTAACCCGATGAAAGATCTTCAGTCGGGTGCGGAAGTCTTGGCAGACAAGCTCTTGGGAAGAGAGCAGTTAGCGGGAGCAAATCAAAAGCAGCCCTTCAATGAAGCTGTTATACACAACATCAGCAGCCTCCGTGGAGCAAGGGCTTGTTAAAAATCGATTCATTCTGGTGATCAAAGCTGAAGAATCGTTCTGCAGCCTGCTTCATATCAATAGACAATTTTGTGCAGTACATCACACACACAAAATAAGGTCTAGCAGCAGTCAAGAGCATCAGAAATCTGCCTTCCAAAACGATATTTAAAATGGATTTCTGTCAGGGAGAAAGAAGGGGCTTAAGTAGAGCACTGGATCAAGTTAAAAGGTTGAGCCCTTTAACAAACAAAAACAATCAACGAAGCCTCTTTTTCAGGTTTTAATGGGTAAAAAAGAAACAGGAATGATCCAGAAAAGGGGTGTATTTGTGACCCCTGACCTAATTAAAGATGCCTTGCTCAAAGAGTGATCAAGGGACTCGTATCTTCTGATCACTGAACATGTTTACACATGCAGCTGGGTACGATATGTCGGGATGCTCTCAAGCCCATATGTAATTTCAGTACCTTAACTATTTCATAGCTGGGATGTTTATCCAAAAGGGACAAAGTTCATTTGGTGGGAGTTGCTTCAATAGAGCCACAGAATAAACGATTTTCTACATCACAGGAAGGAGAACTAGACCAGGTCTGCTCACAAAAGCTAAAAGTCCGCACCATGCACACGCGTGTGGAGTGGTTCCCCAGACACTACTGGAGATATTTCCGGGGCTAGGGTTATATTCCAGTGGGTAAGATGCTTGCTGTGTAAGCATGAAGACTTGAGCGCAGATCCTCAGAGCCCACGCAAAGAGCAAGACATGATGGTACATGACTGTAATCCCAGTTCTGTTGATGCGGAGAAATGAGGATCCATGGGGTTTCGTGGACAGCTGTTCTAGCAAAATTGGTGAACTCCAGGTATCACTAGAGACCCTCTACCTCAAAAAATAATATGAAGATCAATCAACCAAGGAAGATACTTGTTGCTGACCTATGATCCTCACAAAAACACCCACATATGTATACACAGACACACATACATGCACATACACATGCATGCAGTTCAGCACATACAGCTATTTCAAGAACTATACAATGTGTCAAAATTATAGATGAAGTAAATAAATTCAAAGGTAGATGTTGGGAAACAACATTCACAATAAGAGTTTAATTTGAAGTTAAAAACAGCACAGCTTGTGCCTGGTAACATTGAACGAGTTTAGCAGGGCGTGCATGGCAGTGAATAATTCTTGTTTTGTGGCTTCATCCTCCTGAGCACTGGGGTGCATTTGGAGATAATGGGTAATCAGACAGTGGTTCTCTGGGACGTGCTTCCTACTGGACAGTAGGGGAAGCGAGTAGACAGTGGCAGAGCAAGAGGAGAAAGTCCCTAGGTTCATAACATTGATCGGTCCCGTGTGGTCATCTCTTCCTTGTCTTCAGGCAGGCAGATTCCAAACTCCCCAAAACTTCAAACCCCCATATAAATAGTGATAATTTGTTTGGTCAACTTCAGATGAGCCTATCCTTTGGAAAATGAGTGTTTTAACCAAGGTTCTATTTCTGTAAAATTTAATTTTCACAATAAAGTTTACCTCCCACATAAAATAGACATATGCCTTATGTTATTAGTTGCTTTTTCAATATTTATTCCCTCAAATAGGGATAAATCCTAGCCACAATTAACTCTCCTTGCCTGAGCTCTGCCGCTCATCCCCCTTATTATTAAAAAACTGAAACATGATTCTTGGAATTTTATGTCACATGTTAAGCTTATATTCAATTGTTTTTTAAAGCATTTTTATTTATTAATATTTATTTATTATGTATACAATATTCTGTCTGTGTATATGCCTGCAGGCCAGAAGAGGGCACCAGACCTCATTACAGGTGCTTGTGAGCCACCATGTGGTTGCTGGGAATTGAACTCAGGACCTTTGGAAGAGCAGGCAATGCTCTTACCTCTGAGCCATCTCTCCAGCCCCTTATATTCAATTGTTAAAGGAACCATACTCTAATAATTATTTTTAAAGCCATGATTAGTTAGAAGTTAATTTGCATTTACTTCTTCAGTATTAACCAGGAGTACCACATGGTGTATAATCTTATATGTATTCACCTCAATTGTGTCCAGAAATCACATAAGAACCATTAAAAAGTATAATGCTCATAACACACACACAGATGGGGGGGGGCATGTAGGAATGGATTACCTCATTATAACCTTATAATTCTTTAAGTTCTTTAACCTTATAGTACTTTAGAACCAATAGACAACAACAAAAAAAATTGGTCATTTTCTTGCCCCTTTCCCCCAAATCAAATTAAACAAAACGTAACATGAAGACTAGAGAGATGGCTCAGCAGTTAGGAGTTCTCTGCTCCTCCAGAGGACTGGAGTTTGCTTCCCAGAACCCTGTCAGATGGCTCACAACTGTCTGCAGCTTCAGGTGGGGCAATGCCCTAATCTGACTTCGACAGGTGCCACTGTGGCATTGTTGTAAATTGCCTTTTCCTCTAGTGACATTTCCCCATGCATGATACTGCGGCAAAGCAGTACTGCCTATGCTTTGGTATCCAGGTCTATGGTGATGGTAATGGGGCTACCGACACTCCATAGAGAGGGTCAAGAGACTCTTGCTTGGGATTTTAACTCTTCCTCCCTCCCCAGAGCTGAAATTGCCTTGGGAGATGCTGGGTTATATGCAAAAATGAAAGGCTGATTAAAAGTGGCCTTTCATGATGAAGCTTCTGAGTTTGCCTTCTATAGTGATATTTTATTAATGTCTTATAAATAAAACTTGCCTGAATACCAGAAGGTAAAACTAAGCCACTAGAGGCCAGGCAGTGGTGTCACATACCTTTTAATCCCAGGATTTGGGAAACAGAGGCAAATGGAGCTCTGTGAGTTCAAGGCCACCCTGGGCTGCACAAGATCAATGCAGAAACAGATCTAGGGGGTGGTGGTTCACACCGTTAATTGCATTACTAGGGAGTCACATGCTTTTAATCCCAGCACTAGAGAGGAATATAAACTGGGATGAGACTAGAACTTTCTTTCAGTCTGAGGATTTCTTAGAGCTCTCTAGTGACTTGGCTGCTTTGCTTTTCTGATCTTCAGATTGAACTTCAATATCTGTCTCGGGATTTTTATCATTCGTACCACAACCCACCATTTATGATAGTGTAGGACACTGAGTGACACAGGTGTATGATGTCACCCATATTCCTGTAAGGAACCCCTCACCTTGCTCTGTGAGTAAGCCCATAAACTCGCTGGTGTCACCAATTTGGACTTTGAAGAAATCATACTTTGGTCTGTTGTTGATGTCCATCTGGATTGATTCCATTATAGAAATTCTAACCAGCAAAGAACCAAGCATAAACTTAGAAAGATGGGAGAACTCCTTGTTACTTATGCACAAGTTAAAACCTAAGCTAATACTTTGTTAAGATCCACCCTGACACACACAGACCCACATACCCATACACACACACAATTTCTTACAGCTTTTAGTGGTAGTAGTGTGGTCTCTAGAGGGTAGTCTTTCAGTTCCAAGTCCACCAGAAAAAACTGCATCATAGTTAGGTATGTTTACAGGAACAGAAATTGTAGCAACAACATTTTGCAGGTAGATGTTCTGCAGGTAGCAATAAAACACAGAAACATTAAAAAGCAGCAATAAATGCATACAGACCAGCATGGAGCCGTAAAAGGATGCCTCTCTTAGCACACAGGACTCACAGAATGGCCTTTATGCAGATAGTGGTGGTAACTACTCCTTAGGGCAGTTTTGGCCAGTGTTTGCCTTTTCAAGATAAGGGGTAAGGAATCAGGAATCTGTCATATCTAAGTATAACCTTAACTCATTTTATTCCTATTAATCCAATTCTAGGAAAGAATTATATTAAGATATCAAAACAGGAGGATTAATTTTATTTTGTTATGTACATATTTAAGACTACAAAAAATGTATATATTTACATCATCTCCTCTTTAACTGCATGTTCTCTTGTCATTCCTCAGGAAAAGGTATTGAAACACATACACGTGTGCGTGCACACACACACACACACACATACACACACACACACTATCTTGAACATGAGGGCTTTTACCCGCCGAGGCCAGAGTTGATGACTGCCTCTGGAGCCAGAGCTGCAGGAGGCTGTGAGCTGCCTGATGTGGGTACTAGGACTCAAACTTAGGTTCTCTCCAAGAGCATTATCTGCTCTTAACCATTGGACCATCTCTTCAGCATCTCGCTCACATTTTTTTTTTATTAAGTGACCTGGTAAGAAGTCACCTGAATTACACACCAGGACTGTAGTGTTCCTCCTTTGCTTGGAAGTTCTCCCTTTGCTGCCCTGGGTTTCAAAGGACTTCCTTGTATAACTAAAGGTTTCTCTCCTGCCTGCCAGTTCCCAGATAATCATTCTGAGGCTTAATATTAACTATAATTTCTTGGCCAGTGGCTCAGGCTTCTTACTTCCTAGCTCTTACATTTAAATGAACTCATTTCTTAGAATCTGTGTATTGCCACGTGCCCCGTGGCTTACCAGTAATGCTCTGGCATCTTACTCCTCTGGTGGCTGCTGGTGTCTCCCCTATTCTGTCTTGTTTCTCCCTGTATCTCTGTTTGGATTTTCTGCCTAGCTATATTCTGCCCTTCCATAGGTCAAAGCAGCTTTGTTATTAGTCAATGGTAATAAAACATATACATACACAGCATACAGAGAGACATCTCACATCATCCCTCTGCTCCACATCTGTTTCCCTGAGGAAGAACAAAGGATGACTTCATCAGCCCCTTGGCATAGATACAGTTTGTGCCAGATAAGAAAGACATGCTTCTAATTCCCAGAAAAATGCTTAGGATATTTTTAAATTAAGTATTTCACAAAACTATTATCCAAAAGGTGCTTCTATACCTTAGGAGGGGAGAAATGATGCCACTTCTGGGCTTTCGTGACGCTCTTAAACATATCTGTTTTCTAGACATTGGCATGACATACTGGGAAGGGTACTAGATGGGCTACTTAGGACAGTGTGGTATCCTTTCTGCACTGAAGTTTCCTTAAATAAGCTGAGAAAATACTACCGAAATCCTTGTTAATGTTAAACAGTGAAAACACACACACAAAGTTAATGCTATCCTCAAAACAGCATGCTGCCAACATAAGGTATCATTTGTAAGTGAGTGTGGGCTGCATTCATTCCTGTTATATACTCTGACACTCATTTCATCGGGCATCGATGCAACTCATTGCACTTTTCAGATTAAAACTCACTTTATTATATTTTCTTAAATAGAGTGTAAATTATAAATATTTTATTAATTCTTTGAGAGTTTTATACAGTGGATTTTGGGCACATTAGACCTCCCACATACACCCTCCTTCATGCTGTGCAGGCAGTCACAGTGCTGTGAGTTAGTGAGTTCAGGCGTCCACGTATCTTCAGGAGAGGTAGGACATAGGTGCCCAACCTGTGCCTGAGCACTTCCCTGTCACTTACGCTCTGCATTTTCTCCGTTGTCACTTTCTCCATTGACCACTGTCGTTGCACAGTGGAGCTTCTCTGATGAAGGCTAAATGCTGCATGAATCTATGGGTAGAGATATGAATTTGGAAGATAGTTTGATATTATATCTATCTAGCAACATGATATAGTAGTGAGTCCATCTCTGAGGCCTATAAGCTCACACCATGGTTTCTTGGCCAGATCTATAGTTTTTCATATGTGTTTTCTCCTGTGGAGCAGGTTTTAAATATAATAATAATATAAAAATTAGTTGGTTATCTCATAACACTCGTGGCACTAACATACCTGTGGATATATCTTACCATGCTGGAGACATACATATTTATCTCAATTTTATTAGAATGTGATTGTTGATAGAAACAAACATAAAGGTTAACTCTTACACATTCCATTTTTATCTGCAATTGGACCCTCTAATTTATAGAAAAAATACTTATATAACACACAACTAACAGAGTTAGAGGCAACACTTGAACCTGGTCTTCCAGCTTTTTTGTAAAGAAGGGATACATAAATAGATCAGTAAGAAAATGTTAGTTTTCCAAACATAGAACCTGAGTTCAATCCACAGACCCCACATAAACATTAGGCATGGTGAAATGTACTCAAAGAGCCTATCTCACTGGGGAAGTGGAGAGAGAAGGATCCCTAAGGCTTTATGGCCACCCAGACGAGCTTACTTGGTGCCTATCAGATGGTGAAAGAGCCTATGTCAAAGAACAAAGCAGAAAGCATGCCTGACCAACAATGTCTAAAGTTGTCTTCTGGTCTCCATGTGAATCTGCGTACACATGTGTGTGTACATCCTAAGTACATGTATGTATCTAAATACGCAATCTCGCACACAAATGCCTATAAAACTTCCAGTAAGAGATCTACACTGTCTCAGTTACACTCACTAGATCTGACATCTTTGCCATTGGAAAGGAAGGAAGGGAGGAAAGAAGAAAGGAAAGAAGCAGAGAAAAGGAGGAGGAACTTATATAAAAATTAAAATTGTACTTGCACAGAAGAAAAGGGGCATCTTTCAATCACCTAAGATGTACCAGGTATTGAACCAGATGATCTTAAAGATAAATATATTCCTGGGCACCAGGTTTGATTTTGTGGCTGAAACAGGGTTTCTGGACAAACATAACAATGCATGCTCCCTACAGGAGACTTACTCTGGTTTTCAACCCATCTAAGCCTGCCATTAGAAGGATAATCAAAAGGACAATGTGGTTAGATGGGAAATGCTGAGAGTAAAATGTGCCGTACATACGTGTGCACTCTCTGCAATTACAACTTTGTGTAAAGGACTGTGAGTTCCTTGGGTGTAACAGCAAGCCTTCATCCTCACTTCTGTGTGTTAGCTCTGCCAAGCTAAAGCGAAGGCGTTGTGAGGCTGTACCTCCTAACAGAACAAAACAGTACAGAGAACTGACAATGGTCCAGGCTGCGCTGTCACAGAACTTAGAGCAGCAATGCATCTTCCTTCCACTCCCAGTTTTCTCCAAATCTGAGAAAGAAGAGACAATGACCTTTCTTTGTTTGATACCATCAGTTCATGACCTGGAAGGGTTTTAAGACTGAGGGGTGATGTTTGTTACCAGCTCTGCATCTCACTTCAGAGGCTATGTTGGTGCCCTCTAACTTTCTAGCTACAGAGGAAGAAGTGTGGGGGCCTGCTTTGCTGATAGGCTCAATTCTATCTTAAGTCGCTGGACATCAGTCTCTATTTCTTTGTCGGGAGCCGTAAGTGTCAATCATGCAGGGATGCAGGGAGCTGAAGAAAAGGCTGCCTGTGGAAAACATGATGGAGGCTTCATTACAATGGTCACAGTGACAGATAATGCATGCTTTAACATTTCCTTACCAGTTATTTTCAGACATTTACTTTTGAAAGTCAAATGTAAGAAGTCAACGACAGAAGGAGAGAGCTGGATGAGAAACATGCCCACAAAACAGAGCCTGGCTACCTCCATGTGTCTGTTTCCTCAAGGTGTATTCAGAATATGAAATACTATTGTCTTGCTTGCTAAGTCACTTTGCCTTGCTGAGAAAATACATCCGTAGTGTGGAAATAAAGAATGACATTGAAGTCTTTCATAGTGGTGAACTAGCAGGCAAGTACAAAGTTCTCTAGATTTGGGGATGAGAAGGAAGGCAGGGAGAGAAGGGAGTGCATGGTGAAATGATAGGCAGAACCCCGAGACAATGGCTCTCAGTAGCTCTTCTAGGCCACCACGAATGAAAATGTTCCTATACCAAATATCCCACATGGGCATTCTCAATAATCCCTGCTCTTGACCAAAAGCTCATTGTTTGGCTTGTTATCAACAGTTCATAATTCTCAGACTCAATCCAAATCTTTCTAAGTTTAAAATGTTTTTCTGGTAGACACATAAATGATTTTTCTCTGATGGACAAGATGTGCTCAAAGCCTATGTTCGTCTTGTACATCAATTAGGATTTCCTTTCTCATAACAAATGTTGCATTACATCATTGTCAACTAACTATATAAATTCTGCTCCAATCAGTTTGTGACTATCTTGAGGTCTTTATCTGCAAGGCGAATAAATTTTTTTTTTTTGGCAGTCATATGTTTAAGATTGTTTAAAAACTGTTGTGACATCACTTTTTTCGTCTAGAGGGAAATCATGTTCTTTCTTCCCTCTGATAAACTATTTCTGGACACACAGAGAATCACTCCAGTATCAGAGCTTTTCCAGGACATGAACAATAAAAGTTACATGTTGTAAAAAGAAAGATAATGCCTTTAAATGAAGATTGAAAGTTATGGTTTTCTTCAAACGTGGTCCCTTTGCGTGTGTGTGTACAATAATAGTTCAGGTGAACACTGTTTCAGTGACAAAAACAAATTAGGAAATCTATGTAAACTATACATCTGAAAAAAAAAAAAAACCAGTCACCATGGAATAATCCCCATGCAGGCAAACAAGGACAAAGGCATTAAGTCCATAGCCTTACTTCTTCCTTGGGCAGTTAAAGCATGGACACACGCTGATTCCTGAGGGCTAACAGGTTCAGCAATTATATTTTGGGAATTCTGCACTCCAAAAATTGGAAAAAGAAAAGAGGAAATTGTTCTTTTTTAGTATTTCTAGGTTTTCTATCAAATGGCTTCCCACTCTTCATGAATCCCCTTTAAAAGAAAGAGACAGGAGTCTGAATTAGGCAAACTGTTTGGCTGAGAATCCTCATTGACGTTTACTTTTTATTTCTTGGGCATTCATTTCCTACTTTACATATAACAAATGAGTCTTGTTTTCTATTTCCATTGTTAAAAGTGTAAATTTGAAACAAAAACCCGAAATATATTTATAAAACGGTAGAAGGTTAGAGCAAGGAGGAGAAAGTAAAGCTTTGGGATACTGTGCCAGACACAATATTTAAAGTAGAATGCTACTTAAAATTGCCTGATTCTGAGGTGTCTTTTCAAAGAACTACTAGTAGCAAAGCTCTCCCCGACCTCCTGCTACACACACCCACACCTGGAGGTGTCTCAAAGGTAAGTTAGAATGGGGAGAAAAGACTGAAGATCAGGGGACTGTCATTCAAACACTGGTCCTCTCATTAACTGGATATGACATTTCAAATGGGCAAGCTCACTAAAATACAATTTTATCATTTCAAACTTCAGTAAGAGACATCCTTAGAGGCTCTCTCTTCAATGTGTAGAGATCGGCTCCTCTGACATACACTAGCCTCCTTTCCTAGATGCTTAGTTTCCATAATACAGTGGGACACTAATTTACTTTCAATGATTTCATGTCTGCTTGTTTTGCCATTTTTGCAAAACTAAAAGATTATTGAAGATCACTTCAAATCTTCCTCAGTAATTTAAAGAGAAGTTTACTCAATGATGGCCAAATAGTAACACTAAATAACTGGGGACATAGGTCGATAATTGATCTGCTTTTAGCATCTAGTAGAAATCTAGGGCTTCATTACAAATTAAGATGCATTTATAAAATAATATAAAATAATTTTTAAAACATAAAATATTTTAATTTGTTCTACTTGATAGAAAATTTAGTTTAATAAAAACATGATGTTTGAGTGATTGTGCCAACCTTCCCAGTTCATGTATAAAAGTCTTTCTCCCTGAGGTATGAGGAGTTGGAGTTTTTTGTACAGAGGCCTTTTGGAAGGTTATGCGGTCACAGGAGAAGAGCTCATGAATGAATGTATCTTTCAGAAAGGTCCTGGGGTGGGGAGAGGACACAGTAGAGTGGCTATCTGTGAATGACAAGGCCAACTTTGACCTACCATGAAATATGTTTGTACCTTGGCCTTACACTTTCTAGCTTCCAGGTTTACAAGAAATGAACTCCTACCATTTATAAGCTGCTCAGTTTATGAAATTTTGTTATAGCTGCAATGAACAAAGCCAAAAAAATTGGTAAACTGAAAATGCTCTAAGATATATGTGTTTAAGTTATTACCTAAAATCTACCAAATTTACTTGGGAATTAATGATGTTGAATTTGATAAGTTTTTAACCTCAAAAAATCATCAATACAACTAAAATACCTCAGATTTGTAATGTCTAATACAGAAATAATTGAATACTGAGAACTATATAAAATTTAAAACTTGTTTCTTAATTTACATACATTTTAAGTACCTGGTAATGGCTAAAACATTAGCAGAGTCCTTTCTCTCATTAGAGAAAAATCTACCACACTACACTTCCTAAAAATCTGAGTTCTTCAATGGAGATAATATTATAAAGAAGACTGTTGTGTGGGAAATCCTTCTGTATATGTGTTGCTTTTAGTGGTTAAATAATAAAACAGCTGCTTTGGACTGTGATAGGACAGAATAGAGCTAGACAGGAAAACTAAACTGAGTGCTGGGAGAAAGTAGGCAGAGCCAGAGGATGCCATGTAGCCACCAGAGAAGAAAGATGCAAGCTGCCAGCATTACCTTGCTTGTAGGCCACAAGCCTCATGGTAAAACACAAAATAATAGGAATGGGTTAATTTAAGATGTAAGAGCTTGCTAGGAATATACTAGAGTCATTGGTCAAGCAATGTTGTAAATAACATAGTTTCTACATGATTGTTTCTCGTCAGGGCAGTTGGGAAACAAACTAGCAACCTCTGCCAACAAATTGGCACCAACATAGTCAACTAAATCCACTTAAAAACCTGAGAGAGCCTGAAAAGGAATTCTACACACACACACACACACACACACACACACACACACACAAATAGAGCTTAACACACCTTCTTGCTCTCTTTGCTGACAGAAAGCAGAGATGTGGCTCCTTTAAGGGGTTTCCTTACTGAGCTTTAGCAGAAAAACTATGCAGCTGCTTTAAAAAGGATAGCTTCCTGGCTCCCGAGCATTAATGGCTCTGACTCTTTTGGGAGGTCTGTCTATGAAGCATTTAAATGGGATTTGCAAACAGAATGCTACAACTTGCTTAATGGCAACATAGGCCTGCTATGACCTGACCCTGGATCTGGGGCAGAGAGACTGGCTCTCAGAGGTTGGACTGGACAGAGAAAACAGGCAGTGCCAGGGAGTTAGTACTAGCCAAGCCCACTTAGAATTCTTTTTTTAAAAAGGCACTTCTGGTCAGAATATAATTACAGATATACAATAAAGACAGATTCAGATAAAAAGACCTCTACATGAATCATAGTGTTGAGTAAATTTACATAAGCTTGGGAGAGAAAAAGAAAAAGAATATAAACAGTTATAAAATGAAGTAAATCATTTTTTAAAAGCATAAAGGCTTTAAGAGACAGAGTATAGTCATAATTAAAAGGAGTAAAGAAAAGTAAGTCATGTAAAGATGGAAAATACACAGAGAGTCTGGATTATGCATATTGTGTTTTTTTTTTAATTGTTTGCTTGCAAATGAGCTAAGTATAAAGAGACACTTCATTGTATGAGCTGCTAAGCTAAACCAACATATATATTTTAAAGGTATTTTGACTTTACAGTTTGGGTCTAAGGATATGTTCTTTTGGAAAAGAGGTCCTGCTTTTGTTGCCATAGAGTATGAGAACCTGTGGATTTCTTCCAGGGTAATGTGGTTTGATGAAACAAGACCCCCTGAAAGGTCTCTACAAACCTCTAAAATTACTTTGCCCAATATAAGCAGGAAGCAGTTAGAAGAGAACTATGGTCAAATTCCAAAATATTATTTATAAATGTTTATTTACATTTAAAGAGGGATATGCTATAGAGCTGAATATTTTTTATTGTTATGGATTTTTGTTTATTGAAACAAATTTAGGGTCAATTTTGTTATATGTATATTTCTGGTCTTGATTAAGATATTGTGTTTGTGCAGATCATTTAAAATGTAATGTATAATTAAGAAATACAGGTTAATAGTTCATCATCTAAAATAATCAAGCTTGTAGTCATGTTAATTAGGTTTTCTAGATGTACAAAGATAAATTTCAGATGGATAGTTATTCTTTAGATCTTTCAAAGACTACCAGAATATGTCATTTAAAATGTTTTTAAGAATTTATAACTTTTCATGACAATGAGACACATCTGCTCCTGGCAGCATCACTTACTTCAAAAGGAAGATGGGTATCGAAGAGGCTCCTTATGGAGTTTTCCATCCATTTTGGCAAGAAACTTCTCTTGCCTGGGCTGGTTAATGTTATGTTATATGAACTGGACATGCAGGACCCACAGAAAAATGACTACTAAACTTAGCTAAAGATGAGACAGTCCTAAGGCTTCCTGCCTCATGAAATAGTCTGCCAGACATTCTCCAGTACACATAAGAAAGTGACTGATAAACTGCCAGTGTAGGCAGAACTGTCTTTGAAATATCCTGCTTCATGGAAAAGTCTCCCAGATTCTATGAGTCTGTAGGCTGAAGATGCATGCCCCAATGGTACAGAAGAACTCTGGATGACTGTCCAAGCAACAAGACGTCTCTGTCAATTCTAGAGTTTTTGAAATTCCTTAAAATTCACTTTCTGTTTCCTTAGGTAATATTATATCTTTCTGAATTCTTTGATTGAGCTGAAGAATAGATAGTTATAGCTATAGTTTTTCATGGTTATGATAAAAGACAAAGTAGATATTGTAACTGTAATTCTTGCTTGATACCTGTTTTTGTTATATATAAATTTACTATTTTAATGTTAAAACCTTCCTTTTTATTTATAGAGAAGAGTGGAGGTGATGTGGGATTCCCCTCTGTAGGATGGGGCAGCAGCCTGCTTCCTGCCACCCGGGAGGGCTCCCGGCCACTGGCTAGCTTTACCCAAAATAATTACACGGAAACTGTATTCTTTTAAACACTGCTTGGCCCATTAGCTCTAGCCTCTTACTGGCTAACTCTCACATCTTGATGAGCCCCTTTCTATTAATGAGTGTAGCACCATGAGGTGGTGGCTTACCAGGAAGGATCTTAACCGCCGTCCATCTTGGAGAGGAGAGCTATAGCGTGTGCCTCACTGCCTTCTTCCTCCCAGCATTCTGTTCTATTTACTCCACCTATCTAAATTCTGCCTTATCAGGCCAAGCACAGAGGATGAAAACCTGTGAATTCCTTCCAGGATAATGTGGTTTTATTGACCAAGATCTCCGAAAAGGTCCCCATGAACACTCCCAAAAATTACTTTGCCCAACAAAAACCAGGAAGCAGTTTGGAAAGAATTATGCCCAAATTCCCAAATATTGTTTATAAATGTTGATTTATATTTAAAGGGCTGTATGCTATAGAGATTTGCTTTGGTGTGGATTTGGGGTTATTGATAAAAATTTAAATCAATTTTGTTATATGTATATTTCTGCTCTTGATTAAGGCATTGTGTTTGTGCAGCTTATTTGAAAATGTAATGTATAATTAAGAAATTAATTTGAAATGTAATGTATAATAGATAATCTTCTATAATAGTCAAGCTTGTAGTCATGTTAATTTGGCTTTCTAGATGTGCAGAGATATATTTCAGATGGATAGTTATACATCAAAGCTCTCAAAGACTAACAGACTATGTCATTTGAAACATTTTTAGAACTTAGAACTTTTATGACAATAAGACACTTCTGCTCCTGACAACACTAATTACTTCAAGAGGATGATGGGCATCAAGCAGGTTCCTTATGGAGTTTGCTAGCTATTTGGGCAAAAAACTGCTCTTGCCTGGACTGCTTGGTGTTATACTGTATGCTGTATAAGCAGGACCCACAGAAAACTGACTGCTGAAATTGCCTAAAGGTGAGACGGTCCTTCAAGGTTTCTGATTCATGAAAGAGTCTGCCAGACATTCTGCAGGACACAGAAGAAAGTGACTCACAAACTGCCAATATATGTGGAACTGTCTTTGAAGTTTCTTGCCTCATGGAAAAGTTTGCTGGATACTGTGGGCCTGTAGGCTGTTCATGGATGCCCCAATATTACAGAAGAACTTCGGGTGTCTGTCCAGGTAGCAAGATGTTTCTGTCAGTTCTAGAGTTTTGGAAGCTGCTGACAATGCAGTTCCTGTTTACTTAGGTAATACTATATCCTTCTCGAGTCTTTAATGGAGTTGAAGAATAGATAGTTATAGTTACAGTTTTCCTTAGTTATGATAAAAGATGAAGTAGATATAAATATTGTCACTATAAATCTTGTTTGTTAACTGTTTTGTTATATGTGATTTTATATGTTAAAGTTAAAAGCTTTCTTTTTATTTGAACAGAAAGTGGAAATGGTATGGGAAGTCCTTCTGTATATGTATATTAGTTAATGAATAAAGAAGCTGCATTGGCCTCTGATATACCAGAATACAGCTACGCAGGAAAACCAAACTGAATGCTGGGAGAAAGTAGACAGGGTCAGGGGAAGCTATGTACAGCCATAGATGGGCCAAAGTCCACTGATACTTTGCCAGTAGACCACGACCTCATGGTGATACACAGATTAATGGACATGGGTTAGTTTAGGATATATGAGCTTTCTAGAGATATACTTAAGCGATTGGCCAAACAGTATTGCAAATAATTCAGGTTCTGAGTGATTATTTCAGGTCTGGACAGCTGGGAACAAATGAGCGGTCTCCGCCAATAAGACTGCCTTTGCCAACGCCTTATAGCAGAAGAAAATTTGAGAAAGACTTGCCTTAGGTATCAGAGGCTGAGAAAATGGGGCACATCCTTTATTAACTTTACATAATTTAAAAATTAACCTGCCTTAAGTGGAACAAAAAAATTGCCATTTATAAATTCAAAGGGTATTGCATATATGAAAGTCAATTAAGGAAATATGGACTAAACTTCATTGAAAATGAACTTCATATTTCTCTAAGTAAGCCTATCAAACACCCATGACCAGGAACTATTTAATATAAGTTTAGCATAGCTTGCCTTTCCAGCTTCATTTTCCATTGTCAAGGATCCAGACCTCTAGAATTCTGAATGAGAAGAACGTTAAAAACAATTGTAAAATGACTCCTGTGTCCTAAGAACCACAGCCAAATTAAATTACAGCATATAGGACACGGAAAGAGAAATTAGGTAGTGACAGTTCAATAAGCAGATGACTTATCAGTAGGAATACATGCATGAATAAGTAAAGATACATGCTTTGTTGACATGAGTTTCTTTGCTTCTCTTGATTTTCTCCCATGGATAATTTGAAATAATTCCAATTACCTACACAGAAAAGTAGGATCATGGTAGTTCTTTAACTAGCTTTTTCTTTAAAAACAAACAAGCATGTGGCCTTGTAGGCAATCCTGAGCGGAGGTGAATTTGGGAAAATGCTAAATACAGAAAAGAGTTGGCTGGTGCATAGGTATAATATAAAGTCCCAGAAAATTTCCCATATCCTCCTATTCATTTGTAATTCACCAAGGAATCATCTCAGGACCATGGACAAACTGTCCCAGTAGAAGTGGAGGAAGAGAAGTATGTTCAAAGTCTCCCCTGAAATAGACGTTCAGGAAGAGAGCATTGACAAAGAGACAGGCACAGCAGAAACAGAGGAGGAGCAGGGTCAAAGCGAAGGTCAGGGTAGAGGTGGAAGACAGGAAACAAATCTGAGAGGAAGAAGCTTTAGTTTTGCTAAAGGACTGGTTGAATGACAAGCACATGTGGAGGCCTGTTCTCAACATTCATGGTCCTTTCTAAGGCGCTATTCACCTAGTTTCCTGAGACAAATCTCTCCCTGGCCTCAGACTCACGAATTAGACTAGGCTGACTGGTCCGTGAGCCCCAGGTACCCCGGGTCTTCTTCACCTGAACTTTGGGATTATAGGTGCATTGCAACACTTAGCTCACAAATGTGCTGGGGATTCAAACTCAGAACCTTATACTTTCTTGGCAAGCACTTTACCAACTACGTCATGCTTTCAGGCCCTGTGAAATGCTTTTCAAAAGTAATTAACAATGTCATTCAGGGGTTATTGGTTCTAATATAGTTAAAGAGATCTTCTTGAAGTATGGATGGTGCTAGGGTCTCATCTGTGTGTGGTAACACTGACTTGAAGGTTTTCACTGGCTTGCTTCTTGGAGAGCCTGTGTACACATCAAGGGCATCATGCCAACAGTGGAGCCATTCCTGCAGCCACTGAAACCAAGTATGGGTCGCCTTCCTGTTCTGCACCAGGTCTCACCCAAGCTTGATTTCATGGGCCACAAGAGCACATCTGACAGGTCCCACAGAAGCCTGGAGTCAGGAGAATCAGCAGCAGGAAAAGAATAAAGCACAAAAAGTTTCAGGAAAATCAGCCATTAAATAACATTTTACACACAAGCTGGTGAAAGTGGCTCACTGTCTCCAACATAATGTGTGGTGAAGAGTAAACATTTAATAGCTCTTTCTAAATTTATTTAGTGTGTATTTCTTCCCTGCCTGTTGTCTATTCTCTGGAAAGTTCAACTATATGGTCTCATCTAATTCAGTCTATGCCAATCATTCTAGATTTAAATGTCAAAATTCTTCCAACTTCAAATCTTATTTACAAAGCTTGAACTTCCAAACTAGCAAACTAACAAAATGGAAAGAAATAAAAATACAACCTAAGCTAAATTATGGATATGTCAATCTATTGGACTCTCATGCTACCTAAAATTTCATCTTTGAAAATGCAGAGCTTTTGAAAGAGTAGAAATTCTGAACTCTTTGTTTTGACTCAATTTGGAACGCTAGAAATGTGTATCGTGATGCAGAAACTCAGAAAATGACAATAGCCATGCTGACACAAGACATCTGAATGCGCAACATACAATTATATCTCGTGTCAAAATCCTAAGTAAAAATGAACCATCACATCATAATGGAAACAACAGATAGCAGTAATGGATCCTACTCCAAGCCTGGTGATTTAGAGATAGCAAAACAGAATTAGCAGCTTTCTTTCAGTCTGCATTTGAAAAATATGATATGAGGGTTGACTTAGGAAAACCAGGGAATTGGACAGGTCTAAAATGCCTAATGATCTGACTTTTGGGTATCTCACAAGAAGAATTGACAGCTGAGGACATTTAATGCTGGACCAAAAGTAGTTCCAAACCTCCCTGCTCCAAACCTCCCTACTCCAAACCTCCCTGCTCCTGTTTGGTTTTATTTTTATTTGTCTCCATGCTTGGTTACATTATTTCACTACATAACCCAGGCTGGCCTTGAACTGATGACCCTCCTACCTCAGCCTACTGAGTACTGGGACTCTGTAACACACTATCATATGCCTGTTATCTTACTGTTCACGAGCTCACTGCTATTTGCTACTTGATCCGTGTTTATGTGTCATTTGCTTGCAGTTTGCTTTTTTGCTCTGAACTTCATCGCTCTCTAAATTCTCTGCCAGTCTTCCCCAGTTTTGCTTCTGTGACTCCCTAAAATAGAAATATTCATCTTCCTTGGTCTCTCCCTTCAACTTCCCTACCACCACTGTTTCTTCTCTTTCCCCAGAAGCTCATATGCTGCTGCTGAACACATAGTGCTTTAGATAATAATTTGTGGTTTTCCAAGGCCAATGGGCCAAACTTCTCAAAGCACTATGCTTTAATCCCCAAGTCACTCTATACCAACATCAATTCCTTCGTAGAGAGTGTTATGTCAGGATGGCATTCTCTGCAAGGGCACAGACTGCAAGCAGGGCAGGCTCTTCTAAGGCATCAACACAAAGACCCTGTATGGAGAAGGGAGCAGCAGGACATACATGGGAAAGAGCTTTCCACACAGAGCAGGACTACAAAGAAGATGGTGAGGGTTGCACAATGGCCATCAAAAGGGTAGGTTCAGAATCACCAGCGTACAGGCAGAAAATCAGTGACACCAACAGAAAATTGAGGTTTTCTTTATGGCTTCTGAGTTCACTGCCAAAAACCATGGATACAGTGACAGGAGTTTTGAATGTTTGCCCAGGCAGTATAGATATGGCTCATTAGAAAGCTGTGGCAATTCTCAAATGAAGCAGAATCAAGTATATTCAACCAGGGTGTATCGGTGAAAGAGAGCAAAGTGCACTCTGCCATGCACACGACATGAGCTGAAAGTGGTGAAGGAGGAAGATGCACAGTGACTCTTGCATTTCCAGCTTGCCAGCTCAAGGATGGCAGCTGCCATGTATTCATAGAAAAATAGAAAACATAAAGAGACTTAAATAAAACAGAAATTTAGCTGGGCAGTGGTGGCAGGACAGGCTCCAAAGCCACAGAGAAACCCTGTCTCGAAAAATCCAAAAAAAAAAAATAGAAATTTTAAATTGGGTAAATATTAAATAGCAGACTTGGGTATCCAACTTTTAGTAATAAAAATAATTAAGAAAGCCTACAGATAGGAGGATATGGGTCTCTAGAACACAATAGAAACATGTACCAACACTCATGTAAACACACATCCATACACACAGAGAAAATAACTTTTAAAAGCCAGCCATTCCCATCAAAGGGCAGCAAAAATGTAAAAGAAAAAAATATTTTTAAAAAGTGTCTATCAGGTTCTCCATAGGCTGTCCAGAGTCATATTTTTATAACAAGAATTATTTGCTGGTTTAAATATTTTATTGTTCTATTAAATCTCAGATTTTAACTCAAGTTAGCATGAACACAGAAGACAGTTTGTTATTTTGTTGTCTTGGATTCAAGGCAGGAATTGTTCAAGATTTCAGTTATTTCTCAGAACATTCATGCCAGTTTGAAGTGACTCCAGAGTGGCAAGGTCACTTCCAGGTAGGACAGTTACCTGAGGACCTATTCCACTTTATACCAGAGTTTCACATAGAAAGGACTTTCCCCATATATACACAAGTAAATGTTTTCTTAAAATTAAGTAGAGAAATAAGTTTACCAAATTCATTTATTTTTCCACATTGTATAAGGGGAGCCTCCATTGTTCTCCTGCTTACCCAGTCCTCTGGTAAGCAATAGCATTTTGTTCAGGATCAGAGAAAGATTCATGCTGCATACTTTTAAAAACAAACTGTGCGTGTGTGCGCATGCATGTGTGTGTGTGCACGTATGTGTGTGTAGTGTGTGTGTGTGATGTATGTGAGGTGTGTTTGGAGGTGTTTGTGATGTATGTATGAGTTGTGTCTGCACGTGTGCGTGTGTGTGTGAGTGCATGCATGTATGTATGTGTGTGTGGTGTATGGGGGTGTGTGTTTGGGGTGTATGTGAGGTGTGTGTGCGTAGCATATGTATGTGTGTGTACACATGTGTGAAGGTCAGAGGACAGTTTGCAGCTCTCCTTTCACCATGAAAGTCCTGGGGATCAAACTCAGGTTTTCAAGGTCAACACGAAGCACCTCCACCCACTGAGTGGACTTCAGCACAACTCTTGATAAAGAACTAAGTGGATATTGTCACTTGCTATGGGCTCCAGCTCCAGTCCTTCTTGCTGTTTGTCTTTCTGCTCAGCTTAGATGCAGGAAGTCCCCATCAGTCAATAAATTTAGTTTTAGACACATAAATTATTTCCCCAAAATGTTTCATACAGCCCTTTGATAGAACAGATGGCTACCATCCATACAGATCAATGTTTCGTACACTTGCCTCCATTCCTATCCAGGGTCATAGCAGAGAGTTGGCAGCATGTCAAAAGTAACTCTAACCAAACACGTGAAAGACCTGTATGACAAGAACTTTAAGTCTTTGAAGAAAGAAATTGAAGAAGACACCAGAAAATGGAAACACCTCTAAAGCTTTGGAGTAGGCAGAATAAACCTAGCAAAATGACAGTCTTACCAAAAGCAATCTACAGATTCAGTGAAATCCCCATCAAATTCCCAACACAATTCTTCACAGACCTCGAAAGAACAATATTCAATTTCTTATGGAAAAACAAAAACTCAGAATAGCTAAAGCAATTCTGTACAAAAAATGAACTTCTGGAGGCATTGCCATTTCTGACTTCAAACTCTACTACAGAGCTACAGTACTAAGAACAGCCTAGTATTGGCATAAAAACAGAGAGGAGGACCAATGGAATCCAATCAAAGATCCGGATATTAATCCACACACCTATGAACACTTGATTTTTGACAATGAAGCTAAAATTATAAAATGGAAAAAAGAAAACATAGTCAACAAATGGTGCTGGCATAACTGGATTTCAGCATGTAGAGAAACGCAAATAGATCCATATATATCACCATGCACAAAATTCAAATCCAAATTGATCAAAGGCCCCAACATAAAAGCAATTACACTGAACTTCATAGAAGAGACAGAGGGAAGTACACTTGAATGCACTGACACAGAATACCACTTCCTAAATATATCCCCAGTAGCACAGGCACTGAGAAAAACAATTAATAAATGGAACTTCCTGAAACTGAGAAGCTTCTGGAAAGCAAAGCACACGGCCAACAAGACAAAATGACAGCTTACAGAATGGGAAACGATCCTCACTAACCCCACATCAGACAGAGGTCTGATCTCCAAAATACACAAAGAACTCAAGAAATTGGACACCAAAAGAACAAATAATTCAATTTAAAAATGGGGCACAGACCTAAACAGAGAACTCTCAATAGATGAATCTCAAATGGCCGAAAGAGACCTAAGGAAATGTTCAACATCCTTAGCCATCAATGCAAATCAAAACAAATCTGGGATTCCATCTTATACATGTCAGAATGGCCAAGATCAAAAACACTGGTGACAGCTTATGCTGGAGAGGATGTGGGGTAAGGGGAACACTCCTCTCATTGCTGATGGGAGTGCAAATTATTACAGTCACTTTGGAAATCAGTATGATGATATCTCAATTAGCAACTAATTTGCCTCAAGACCGAACCACACTACTTTTGGATATATACCAAAAGGAAGCTCATTCATACCAGAAGGACATGTGCTCAACTATGTTCACAGCAGCTTTATTGTAATAACCAGAACATGGAAACAACCTAGATGCCTCTCTACCAAAGAATAGATAAAGAAAATGTGGCCCTTTTATACAATGGAGTACTACTCAGTGGTAAAAAGTGATGACATCTTGAAATTTTCAGACAAATGGATGGATCTAGAAAAAAACATATTGAGTAAGGTAACCCAGACCCCAAAGGGCAATATGATATGTACTCACTCATAAGTGACTTTTAGACATAAATAATCCACACCCCCAGAGAACCTACATAAAAAAAAGAGAACCATAAGAGATACATACATAGATCTAAATTGGAAGGAGAAAAAAAAAACAAGTTCTCCTGAGTAAATTGGGAATATAGGGGTTATGGCAGAGGGTAGAAGGGGAGAAGGGAGGAAGGGAGGGGAGTGGAGAAAAATGTATAGCTCTATAAAAACAAACAAATCACAAAGAAGGTAAAAAAGAAAAAAGTAACCAATCACATAATTAAACACAGCATTTCCCTCACCTCAAAGGACTGAGAATCTTTAACAAAGGATGTGTCTGTTGTAGCAGATTACTTTAGATTTAGCCTCAGCATCAAAGGAGTAATTGCATTTTATTTTTTAATCCAAAATCTTTATATAGAATATTTTCCAGAAGTGGGAATTTTCATCTTAATATTGATTTGAATTGAAGGAACCCCAGCCGGCAAAGATAGTGTCATATCAACATTCTGATGGCTCCTCTAAGCTAAATCAACATTTAGAACTAACTCAAACATTTAACAGCATCTAAAAATCTCTGGATTCCAAGTTGTCACGTGAATATAAAAATGCTCAGTGTATTCTCTGCTGTGTCTTTCTAGCTCCTAGGGGTAGACCACATTTAAGAATGAGTGTTTGAAGGTGTCACCACCTCTCAGTCTTTTGACAGTCCTCACTGACTTTCAAGCAAAGCACTTTTCATTATGGTTGTGACTTAATAACATTATTGGGAAGTACAACATAATACAGAAATATAATTATAGATTTCATTCTTTTATATGGGAAATATAAAATGCCTTTGACATATGAAAATTCTTTTAGCACTATTTTATATGTAGCCATTTACCTATCAGAATGATATCATTACTCATATTAGCTCAAAATAATGTCACTAATGCTCTTTTGTTCTCTACAGGTACTTTTTACTAGAAGCTCTGTCAAAAAGACTACAGCAGGTTCTTTTCTCCTAGAACTTGAGCAAAGAAGTCAAGACCGCAAGGGGGGCACCCACCCACTGAGACGGTGGGGCTGATCTATTAGGAGATCACGAAGGCCAGCTGGATTGGGACTGAAAATGCATGGGATAAAACCGGACTCACTGAATATGGTGGACAATGAGGGCTGCTGAGAAGCCAAGGACAATGGCACTGGGTTTTGATCCTACTGCATGTTCTGGCTTTGTGGGAGCCTAGCCAGTTTGGATGCTCACCTTCCTAGACCTGGATGGAGGGGGGAGGACCTTGGACTGCCCACAGGGCAGGGAACCCTGACTGCTCTTTGGACTGGAGAAGGAGAGGGGGAGGGGAATGGAGCGTGGGGAGTGGCGGGAGGGGGAGGGAAAAGGGAGGCGGGGAGGAGGAGGAAATTTTTAATTAAAAAAAGTTTAATAAAAAAAAAATCAAACAGGAAAGTTACCAGTTTCTCCACCTTCGGGCACAGTTAGCTCACCAGCTCTGTGTAGACACCCTTGTGTACTTCTAATTCTCCTTTATTACATCTACAAATCTTATGTCAATTCCATTCTTCCAAATCTCCAACCCTTTAAGTTGCAAGGCCACACATTAGACTACAGCTACCTGGTAACCATGCTATTAACTCTAGCTTGGTGGGGAGAAGTTCTGATGCTTTTGTCAGCATCCCAAGGACTTGTGACCTAAGTACACACAGGATGAACCCCAGCCACAACGTATCTCTTCTTTATTCTAGCATCTGTATTCATAGCCTGTTTTAATTAAATCATAGATTTAGGCCTTCTCTGTCACAACCCCATAGACCTAGAAATAAAATCAATCTGCCTTTCTATATCTTCCTATGAAATAATTTGCATGACATCTTGGTATAACCTATATTCTAAAAGAATTGGATGTTAGGCCCTATGTATTCAAGCTACATACTTGAAATAAAGTGGGGGGAATCAGTAAGAGAGGCAGTTGTCTATTATGTATACCTTGAAATACTTAAGTAATTTCTGTCCATCAAATTTTTTTCTGTAATCCTTTCTCTTCAATGTCTGCTATTCTTTACTTTTAGTAATCATTGATCTAAAAGCGAATAAAAAGACTGAGCGGCACATCTTTTATTGTCAACGTGGAAATTAAATCATGATGCTTATGCGCATCAGAGACACATGTGCAGCAGCTCACTCGTATCTCCTCGTGGGCAACACCACCATGCAGCCTCAGCCTTCGCACTGCTACTTTGCTACTCTGTGAATGAGATGTGCAGCCTATTTCTCCAGTCATCAAAAATAGGCTGCTCCTCAGTCAATTTCACACACACACACACACACACACACACACACACACACACACACACATTGACAGAAGTCTGTCCCACCAGGTCCCACAGTCCTTCAGTCCCAATGAAATACACAGTGGCCTACATTAATAATAAACTGGTTGCCCTATTAGCTCAGACTTCTTATTAACTCTTTTAACTTATATTAGCCCATAATTTTTGTCTGTGTTAGTCACGTGACTTGGTACCTTTTTTGGCGAGGCAGTCACATCTTGTTTGCTCTGTGTCTGGCTTTCTCTGTGTCTGGGTGATGACTGCAGACTGAGATTTCCTCTTCCCAGAATTCTCTTGTTCTCATTGCCCCACCTCTACTTCCTGCCTGGTCGCTTTGCCTATACTTCCTGCCTGACTACTGTCCAATCAGCATTTTTTATAAATAATAATTTTCCCAGTGTGCGCACTCCCGCATACACACATACACAAACACGTGTGTCAGAAACAGCAATGAATTTTTTCTCAGGATCAGCCTGAGACTTGAAGCCTCTATTTTTGCCTTCTTGCAATGCTTCTACCATCATCTGAAGAAACCTAATCTATTGGGGAAAGAAATGAGGCACAAGGTAGAAAAGAATTGGAACATCACAGCAAACAAACACATTTAACTGACAAGTTCTTAAATAGCATTGTTTGAGACTACCCATTTGAGCAGCCACATGTCCACAGCTCTAGGAGGGGTCCAGGCAGTTTCATCAGCAGTAGTAGGCAAAGGACACATGAACTGAGAGAAACCCTCATGTGGATGTAGGAAGGATGCATGGCTTCTGTGAGAAGCACGTCCATTTTCGTGTGCTTCACCCTACACTGATAGGTAACTTACAGAAAGATTTGTGTCATATTCAAAAGGATGGATGACAATTTGCTAGCCTATTACTGTGTTTGCTCTGTATTTCAGTTTGTAAGAACAAAATTTTTGAAATGTCAGCTACATAAAGTATTTTGCAGTTCACCTTCCCCCAGTTAACCTTCACAAAGCCTATATATTTCCTTCCCATTTCCTTCCACGAAGACTTGAATAAAGAAAAGTGTCAAAACCACCACTAAAAAAATCAGTACACACATTAGCCTGAATTTTCTCTATAATTATTATGACATCTGGGCTATTTCTTGTTCCCCTTGAGAACATGAAATAGAAGGAAAAGTGCTAGGAGGGATTAACACAAAATTGTTCTCTTACCGATACTGCAGATCTTTTCAAGCTGGGCTACTTTTCATAATCTTTACAAATCATTTCACTAAATAGTCTACCTAATTAAATCTCCTCAGATGCCTTTCTATGAAAATGGTGACAGCAGGAACACTGAAGGTAATCTATCAGAATCTTCCTTCAGCATTGATCTTCTTTACGGCTGATGATAAACATGGGCAGGGGTTTCATTTTCTAATTCTAGTTTTGTATGATTTTGCAGTGGGTTGGGTGCAGATGGCTGTGTTAGTTTCCTTTCCCTGTTTTAACAAACTACACTAAATACAAACTTAATCTCCTACAGATTTGGAAGCCAGCGATCTGGAAACTGCTCCTGTGAGCTAACATCAAGTGTCACGAAGGACTGCATTTCTCCGAGATGCATTTGTAGAGTCCATCTCATTGCCTTCTACAGCAGCAAGAGTTCCTGGCATTCTTGACTGAGAGATCCTCTATGCATGCTTTAGGCCAGAAGGCCTGCCTTCCAAGCTCTGTGTCTCCACCATCATGCTGTCTTCCTCTGTTGTCTTCATCTCTCTCACCATCAATAATCACTTCTAGGGATACCTGTGGATAACATGAGTGGCACCTAGGTAATTTTCTTATGTTCCAGTGCTTAATTTAATTATATCAGGAGAGTACCTTTTGCCGTAGCAGCTGACAATAATCACAGGATCTGGGAGTTGGGCTGTCGATGTAAGGAATGCTTAGCCCCACCACTCAACTGGGCTGTGGATATAAGGATGCTTAGTCCACCCACACTATCGACAGCTGTTTCTTAAGGTCTAGACACCTCGGATAAGGCCAGCATTGAACCAGCTCAAACCAGGGAAAGCAATTAAACACCTTTGTTGAATAATATTAATTTATGATACGTTACATTTGCTTATGCTGTGAAACATCTGTTTAATGATGCCAAGATGTGTTGCGTTCTTTGATGTTACCTTTGCTTAACTCTGGGAAGCTGTGTTATTTCGCCTGTCTAAAACACCTGACAATCTAACAAAGCACTGGACAGCCAATACCAAGGCAAGAGAAAGGATAGAAGGGGCTGGCAGGTAGAGAGAATAAATAGAAAGAGAAATTTAGGAGGAGAAGATCGAGAATTGAGGAATGAGAAAAGAAGTGAGGACAGCAGAGGACAGCCACCCACCTACACAGCCAGCCATGAAGTAAGAAGCAAAGAAAGGTATACAGAATAGAGAAAGATAAAAGCCCAGGGGCAATAGACAGGATAATTTAAGAAAAGCAGGCTAGAAATAAGCCAAGCTAAGGCCGGGCATTTATAAGTAATAATAAGCCTCCATGTATGATTTATTTGGGAGCTGGGTGGACACCCCCTCCCAAAAGAGTAAAGAGAATAAAAGAAAACAACTACACACCTTAGGTTAACCACCATCCATCTATAGGTTAAATCAAGCCATAATCAAATCACCTGGAAGATCTAGATAAAGCCAAAGGATGTAGGGTAAAAGCACTCCCAATGTGCTCTCTGAGGTAGGACTCCTCATTTCTGTTAGTTTGTTCTACTTAAGAATATGAATATCATCATTTATCTGTCAAGTTCAATAAAGACTTCATCGGCAATAGTTGCTTCTAGGGGTGCTGGGTATTAGAGCCTTTTGTTTAAATTTGAGCACAAATAGCAGTGAAGGCCTTCCTGCTTAACTATCATTTTAATGTATTCTTACCTAATACTGTTCCATTTTATTAGCAGCATAAAAATAAACTTGCTCCATAATTCTTTCATGGACAGTGTTGCCTACTTGAAGGCATCATAAAGCTATAAGCACAGATTCATAATTCATCCATTATTTAAAAGGAAGAGACCCTTAATACATTTTATCTGCAAAAGAAAGTAATGTATTTCAATTGACAATTACATTACTGGAGAGAATAATTCAAGCATGTAGACAAAAGTATTAAGACCATATAACGGAAATATAATATTTGCATGTTTAAAATCTCATTGATTTAGAAAATAAGTAATACACTATTTCTAATCTCTCGTAAGGGAGATATTTCACAAACTAAATCAGATAAAGAAAACAAAGCATTAAACACAAATGCCTGTGAGGATGATAGGGAATCAAATGCGCATTAAAACATCTTATTATGGAACAGATAAAGCAAACTTCAGAACATGATCTAAACCAGAATATTACAAAGCCACGGTGTGCACATTAACTATTGTCATTTCTTCAGAGCTCAGGCTCCTTACTGCTTGGGTTATAAAGATAAATGGCAAATGATTTTAGAGACTTAGGAGTTGAGGGAAATAATGTTCACAGCCAAGTTGTTGATAACCAAAGGTCAGAGCTGATAATAAATCAATCACTAGTTATTTACTATACAATATGTTTTACATTTTAAAACCCTATATTGACCAATTCTTCTCAGTAATGAAAAAAGAATCCTTCATAATCCCTGGTCCATCCATTCCCCAAATCTCATGAAAATGGAAAGAAAGAGCTCAAGCACTCAGAGACTGGTAGAGGGGATGTGAGCAGACATAACAGCCTTTTTTCTGGAAGGAAGAAAGCCATGGAGAAGAGGCAATCGAGGCAGCCAAACAAGAAGCTACTTCTTACGGGGAGGCAGTGAGCCTTCCCCAGAGCAAACGACTAAGTCCCTAAGCGCGCTCTTTGGCAGACTTAGACATTCATGGTACTGGGGAGCTCTGAAATGCAGGGAACAGGGGAAATGGAGAAGAGGACATCCGCTTTTCAGTCACTAGAAGGGAAGTCACTTTCAGATCTCAAGGGCCACTTGGACAGAAAATTGCTCACTTCCCACATGAGTTTGCTTTCTGGGAATGCTCAGGTGCATGAGCCAAGGAGGAGGGTGAAGAAGTGCACTGAAAGGAGGTGAACTATATCCTGCATGGGGAAAGATAGCATGGAATTGTTTCCTGGAGGAAGAGTGACTCACAAGACCATCAGATTTGAATCGAGGTTTGGATATCTTCTCCCCAAACAAGTAAACATGCTAGTTATCTGTCCTTTACCGGAAGATGACATCTGCCTCCACACCAACCCTAACACACAAACACCGTCACCAAAGCTCTTCTGTGCTTTGCTTCAAATTCATAAATCAGTAGTCAAGGATGATATTAGAGAAATATTCTTAAAATGAAAGAAACACTAAAGTAAGCAGTAAGAAAATAAGCACCTAAAATTCTTAAAGGAGAACCTATGGTTTAAGGAAATAAAAATAAACAGATTCTGGAGAGATAACTTGGTAGTTAAAAATACGCACTGCATGCTGGGTGGTGGTGGTGCACACCTTTAATCCCAGCACTCGGGAGGCAGAGGTAGGCAGATCTCTGTGAGTTCGAAGCCAGCCTGGTCTACAAGAAATAATTCCAGGACAAGCTCCAAAGCCACATAGAAACTCTGCCTCAAAACAACAACAACAACAACAAAATGAGTACATACTGCTCTGTCAGAGGACCAGAGTTCAGTTCCTAAAGCTCACATAAATAACTGCTTGTATTTCCAGGTCTGGGAATCCAGTGCCTTCTTGTGATCTACCAGGGAAACTTTAGGCATGTCAACACCACATATGTATGTGCATAGGCTTGCACACACACACACACACACACACACACACACACACAGTGACAAGAAATGAAAGACTAAGTTAACAGCTCCATCATTTTATATACAAATACTGCAGATATGTACCTATATAATTTAAACAGGAGGGTATAAACAGAAATATTTACAATCCAGTTATACTTCTTATAAAATAATGGGTTCCAACAATAATGCAATAAAAAAGCTGAAAAAAATGAGAAAGCATATAACAGATAGATGGAGATTGGTATATTTGTATGAGCTAGTCCATCTAGGGGCATAAGAATTGACTAATGAAAGTTATAGACAGAGAAAACAGGGTCAGGGTGATTTAGTTAATAATAAAGTACAAAGGGTTTGCATTTTGGGTTAAAAAAATTAGTCAAATGTACACAACAAGCAAGTGGAAAACATCTCACACCAAGACACAATATTGAGAAACAATAGGAGACAATGTGCAGAGAAGAACTGTAAAACCTACCAAAAATACTGGTCAGATTTTGCTACCAGTAAATGGATTTTATTTACTAATGTGATCTAGGAAAATGAAACAATTATTGACTCACACATGACCAATATTTATATAGCTATATTAACATGAAATGCTAATTTAATAAAAACAAGTGACAGAATTGTAGCTGACTGAAACAAAAGGAAAATTCTTCCTGGATAATACAAGTGACATGGAGATCAGAAAGCTAATAGATTACATAGATAGAAAATGGAGTTTGTCTTCTAGAATTCTATAATAAGCCATATAACCAGGTAGTTAAGATTTCAAGAAGCTAATGAAAGGTATTAACCATAAGAAATAACCAGTCATGTGATAGAGAAAACAGAAGACCCATTGTGAGAGACACAGAAGCATCTTTTGGGATGATGATGCAAAAGAGATATTTTCCAAAATAATGTTCTGCCCACATTCAGAAGAAAGTCAAGATCATTGTAACAGTAGTTGATTGGTCCCCAGAAGTTATCCATAAGAGAAAACTGTCATTATATTCCTTCGTGGTTTTGACTGTTGTTGAGATAATTCTGAATTTTTCAACTGAGTTAAAGTGACAAACACAGGGGAAAGTAAACAAGAAAGAAAAATAAATCAATTATTGACTCCACAAAAAATAGTAAAGAAATGCAATCACATAGACAAAACAGTTAATATATGATCAATATTTATATAATTAAAAAATCAAAACATGAGTTGTAGGATAAAGGGAAAAGAAACTGCCAGTAAAAATGAACTGAGATCTACAATAAGAAGCCCGAGTCTCAATTTTACAACAAAATGGCAGATCATAACTAAATAGAAATAGCAGGTGTGGGGCTGGGGAGAAGGCTCCCAAGGCACAGCGCTGGCTGTGTAAACACGAGAAGCAGCACCCACAGAGAAGTTGGCTGTGCTCTGCCTGCAAAGCACTGCCGGGAGAAGGGTGGAGAGATGAGAATCTCAGAAACTCACTGACTACCCCATCTAGTAGAAATAGTGTGCCCCATGTTCATTAAGATAGGCCCTGTCTTAAAAGCAAGGCGCTGAGCAATTGTCAATTATACTCAAGGTCACATACTTCTGTATATGAACACACAGGTGTATGCACCTGAAAAAACATGTGCCCACATATGAATCTCCCACATCTCTCTTTTTCATACACACACATACACACGGACACATGCACACATGTTCATGCACACATACACTTGCATGGACATAAAAGAAAAATTAAAAAAAAACAAAAGTAAGGCGTATTATTTAGGAATACATAAATATACGAGGAGAAACACCTATACATTGTTGAGATCAAGTCCTGACAATGGGGCAGAATGAGAGCCTGGTTGGTAAAGGGTTTTTAAAAACATACCCTTCAAAAAACTGTAATTAATCTCAAGTTACTCACTATGCAAACTGTGAGTTTATCTCTCTCCCTCTTAAAATACAAACATATGTTTAAAATAAGCACACATCTACACACAATCTTGCAATTCATTAGTGGTTAACCCTTTTCAATGCTGGTACTTGAGGACCACAGTGTTTTGACACTGTGTATCAGTTGTCACTCCAGCCACTGATTCCCAGCACTTTTGTGACTCCAACTGCAATTTGCCACAACTCTGAGAGAGCGCTAAGGCAATTCTGAAGCTTTCGGCATAAATTGGTCATCCGAATCACCATGTGCACATTTTCCACAGGCTCCAGATCTCCAAGTGCCTGGATACATTCAGAAGACACGGGCTCTGTCGTATGACTCATTGAGCATGGTATGAGCAAAGCAAGTACAAGGATGGTCCTCACCCTTCCAGAGCGCAGTCTTTGAGATGCTCAGTTTCATCAGTGTATTAGTTAAAATGAAGAAAAATATGCTTAAGTCTACTATGTCCAGGCCCTGTACCAGGGAAAGAGGGAACAGAAAGATGCGCACAAACTCACACTATCCAAGGACTCTACAGGAAGAAGAATTCAAACAGTGGCATCTTTTGCACTGACCTCCAATTGCCTGGCTTACCAAACAGCTTCCCTCAACCATTTCTTCCTTTAGAACTAAAGACTGGGAAGCAAGGCAAACACATTCACAATGCAGAATGAGCTGCGCCATCCAACTAAGGTGTAACTATAATGGGCTCTGGTGGTGGGCCTTGCCCAACCCATATATCCTCTAAAGTTTTCATTGCAAGTTTCAAACATCGGTTAAACTTTCTAAAACCAATAAAATAAGAGTGTTAACACAAAACAAAAATACCTGACATAGACAAGGGATCTGTATGGACAAGTGAACGCGACAGAGGTGGGATGGAGACACCGGACAGTCTGGGGAGTGAGGTAATCACGAGGCATTGTGTACATATACAGAACTGTCAAAGAATAAATTCAATCAATTAAAAAATAACTAACTAGTTGAGTGTCGGGGGGAAGGTCTACAATGATCAAAAGTAAACATGAATTGCTGAGCTAGAATGGAAATAACTCACCCCAAACAAGACTTTTCTCAGATAACCATACAGGCAAATTTATTTTTTTGCTTATTCTCAAGAAAAAAAAAAAAAAAACTGAAATGAGGAGTATTTTCTTTTGTTTTCTCTCTACTATTTCCCTGTAAGAATTGGCCAACGGCACCAGTCTGTACAAGTCCCCTGTGTGGAGGGTCACAGGAGACTGGCCTTTCTTAAAGTTCTTAAACTAGAGATATTTTAGTAAAATATATGAGTAATATGAATATTTACAAACATATATGTACATATATAATACACAGAAATATTTAAATTACAGATTTTAAATTCTGAATATGAGACTAGAAAAGGGAAGATGTATCTATTATTTTCAAATTAGAGATGTTTTTGTTCTGCCTAGATGAGCTGCTTTTATCATTGCACCTTTGCATTATTTTAAGTAAAGGAAAATAAAGTCATAAAATTTTATATTATAAAAAATGGAAATCATCTAGTAAGTAGTATTGTATATATATGAGCATTCTTTATAGTTCCTTCAGCAAACAGCTGGTCAATGGCTGCCACATTCCCTATAATGGCGGAATTCAACCTTCTGAAGCAGCCTTGAGAAAACTAACAGGTCTAGTCTGAGGAATCCCTCAGCAATCTGTTCTTTTGATATCTTCCTGGAGACTTTTACGGTCTTAAGACTCACAAAAACATGCTCTAGTCACCAAGGATGGCCATTTCTGGAGCCACCTCTCCAACTATTTACAGGAAGAGTGAAGGGAGGAGTGCAGAAGAGTCTGAGGAGAAACCTCAGTTGGTTAAGCGTTTGCTACACAAGCATGATGACCAGCATTTGATTCCTAGAACTCACTGGCCGGCCAGCCTAGCCTGACTGGTAGGCTCCAAGATGGCCAAGGTGGATTGGCGTATGAGGAACAACGTCTAAAGCTGACCTCTTGTTTCCATAGAAATAGGTACACACATGCACGCACATCTACCTTCACATGGACACCTACACACATACACAGAGTTCCTACAAGCCACACACACTTTAGAGACAGCATTTGGAGGACTCAAGCTCAAATGGAACTGGAAGCTTCCTCCTTGAGGAATAACACTCATAGTGTCCAATACAAGCTAATAAGGGAGAAAAACACTTATTCAGGTGCAAAGCTTGCGAACAACAACAATGACCAGCACAATAAGATATCCCCAAAGGTGCAGTCATGGCTGCAGTCATGGCACTTACACCTCAGAGGTAACCAACAGCCCACTTAGACTCGAGGTCCTGTCTACGGGTGGGAACGCACGTCTGGTACTTTAAAAGTTAGAACTCCAGAGGAGAACCTAATACTGTCATTTTCCTAAACCAGCATAATTCCCAGCTATATCATAAACACCTGCCCTCATCCCAATAGGCAGACAAATGTAACTCTCACCTCTCATCACAAAAGATGCCTTTTACAGCAGATGGATACTATTACAGAAAGCTGTACTTGGTCAAATGCAAGAAACAGCTGACATGGGGGTGCCTGTCCCAGCTAATACATTTACAACACAGCCTGCACACTGAAGACTTAGGGGTCACTGCAGAAGAGTGAAAGGCAATGTCGTACGGGTCAGAGGACCAGAACATCTGCCACCAGATCGTGTCTTCTGTATACGATAGGTAAGCAACACGCATGAAATCTGTTTTTAATTTCTTTTTATTTTTCTCTCGTGTATTTTCTCATGCATCCTGATGACTACAATTTCCTTTCCCTCCCTTCACCCCAGTTCCTTCCCTACCTTCCTTCTCCTCCATATATATTCATCCTCCTGTCCTCCCCTCCCCCCGAAAAATAAGAGCAGGTCTCCCAGGGATATCCAATGAACATGGCCTAACAAGGTACAATAAGACAAGGCACAAACCCTTAGGTCAAAGCTGAATGAGACAACCCAGTAGGAAGAAAGGGTCCCAAGTACAAGAAAGAGTCAGGGACTCCCATTGCTGGGAGTCCCATCAGAAGACCAAGCTACACAATCATACGGTATATGCAGAGGACCTAGCTCAGACCCTACAGGGTCCATGTTTGCCATTTCAGTCTCTGTGAGGCCCTATGAGTCCAGGTTAGTTAATTCTATGGCTTTTCTTATGGTCTCTTTGATCACTCTAACTCCTACAATCCTTACTCCTCCCTCTTCTGTGGGGTTTCCCTGGTTCTGTGTAGTGTTTGGCTGTGGGTCTATATCTGCTTCCATTGGTTGCTGGATGACGCCCCTCTGATGACAATTGGGCTAGGCACCAATTTATGAAATTAGCAGAAAATCATTAAGAATCATTTCATTGACTCCTTTTTTAATAATAATAATAATAAAAACCCAGTCATGTTTGCTTCTACCCTGGATCTCTGGGCTGGACTGCCTCTGTGTGGGCTCCCTCTCATGGCGTGAGCCTCAAGTTGGACCAGTCATTGATCAGCTACTGCCACAAGTTCTGCACCACCATTGCCCCTGCTCATTTTGCAGGGTGAAGGATTTTGTGGCTGGTTGGTGTTCCAGTCCCACTGCTGGGAACCTTGCCTAGTTACAGAAGATGGCCGGTTCAGGCTCCATGTCCGCCATTACTAGGAGACTTGCTAGGGTCACTCTAGTAGATTCCAGGGAATTTCCACTGCACTGGAAATGACTGGAATTTGGGGACATTTGGGAGGCGATGTCGAAACCTAGGAAAGCATGGAATTTTAAGAAGATTGCCTAAACAAGACCTGCACAAAGACAGCCGAGCTGACATCTTCATGTGGATGGGAAAGCCTCACAAGACCCCACCCATATATGAAGAGCTACAGCAACTAATGACTGCTAAGGAAAGGAGAAGCAGTTTCCTGCAGGGATAGGTCTCCTGATAGGTCATCCAATCCTCAGTGGTCACACACACATACACATACATACTCACAAAAGTGTCATGAAATTTTGAAATTGGAGGTGAGAGGCTCTTCAGAGGAGTTGGAGGACGCAGTAGGTAGACTGATGTAAATACAATATTCATTTATGAAATTCTCCAAAAGTGTTAAAAACCAGCAATGAATCAATTCTAAAAATACTAAAGATAGCTTCCTGGCATCTCCTGGAGTTTCTAAGTGCTGCTAGCTGCTAGCATGACATAAAACAGACATGTCAGGAAACTCCCCCTCCGTAATATGTTCACCATTCTTCTGTGCCTGAATGTGTCACAAGCTGATTTTTTTTTCAGTGTACCCGAGTTTTTCACTCCAAAGAGACACTCCATGGATAAGAATTTAGCATCGGTTTGGCAAGAAAAGACACTTCATACTAACAAGCTTGAAGGTCTAGAAATGCCTCTAATATATAGTAAGTGGTTTTCACATTGTGATGTAAAAGAAAAGCAAATAAGCAAATCTAATATTCTTTACCTTGTGAACAGCAGGAAGTCTACCAAATGATTGCCAATAGTATGTGTTCTATGACAGAATCTGCTTGGTCTGTGAGAGAATTCGTCTCATTTATCAAGTCGTTGCTCACACATTAACAATCATGGAATTCCTAGGTAAAGAAATGGACCCCTGGTCACAGCATCCTACCAAACACAAAGGTTTCATTTTATTTGAATTGTAATAATTGAAACACAGGTAAACACAACTATACCAAGAAAAAAAGAATCTGTTATGTTTCTGATCGCTCCATAGTAATTTTAGGGGTATCAAAAGTGCAGAATGTTCCACAGTATTCTCAGTCACTACAATGAATTTCTTAGAAATCAATCTCTCCCTCTGAAGGTGTGTCTGTCTTACATGGTCGAGGTTTGTTATTCTATTTGGAGCATCGGATTTCCCTTGCATGTCCCCTCCTAGTGAGGCCCCAAACACAATCCTTTACTGAGGCTTTAGGGCTCAGGAACCAGTCCTCTGGCCTTGCCCCAGGTTTGTCATGATCAGTATGTTCTGCTGGGTTTAGGGGACTCGTCTTCCCTCCCTGCACCTGGCTCTGTTCTCCCTGGACCCATCACAGACACCCACATCCTGGCAATTCCTCGCACACACTGTTGAAGCGAAACACGAATAGGTTGGAAATTTGAGGAAAACGAATGAGCAGACAGACCTTATGTATTTTCCCTTTTATTAATGAGACAAGAAATAAAATGTACAGTTAGAGTCCTCAGACATAACTTCACCATAAGGGACACAAGGGACACAGTCCTCCAGCATAGCTTCAACCTCATAACAGCAGTGACAATACTGTATGATAGTGATTGTTCTTATTCTTTACTATATTTGTAAATTATGTGTGTGAGAGTGCGTATGCATGACTTCATCTGTGTACAAGTGTCTGAGTGTTGTATATATGAGATGTGTGTATGAATACATGTGTATGTGAGTATATGTATTAAGCATTTGTGTTTGTGGGTCAGTGTTTATGAGAGTATGTATGAGTATTGTTGGTTGTTTTTCCTCTTTTGTCTTTCGGAGGGTCCATCACCCAGCTCTGAAATGAGTCACACACGGAGGTTTATTCTTTTGTATAAATGCCTGGTCTTAGCTTGGCTTGTTTCTTGCCAGCTTTTCTTTTTTTTTTTTTTTTTGATTTTTCGAGACAGGGTTTCTCCGTAGCTTTTGGTTCCTGTCCTGGAACTAGCTCTTGTAGACCAGGCTGGCCTCGAACTCACAGAGATCCGCCTGCCTCTGCCTCCCGAGTGCTGGGATTAAAGGCATGCGCCACCACCGCCCGGCTGCCAGCTTTTCTTAAATTGCCCCAATTATCGTTTGCCTCTGGTTTTTCTCTCTCTCACTTCTATAATCTTACTTTCACTTTTATTACGTGGCTGGCTGGGTAGCTAGGTGGCTGGTCCCTGGCATCCTCCTCTCCTTATTCTCTAGCTCCTTCTTTCTTCCTTCCAATATATTTTTTATTTATCCTCTCGACCTGCCCATCCCACACATTTCTCTCTCTCTTGCCTCACTATTGGTTGATCAGCTCTTTATTAGACCATCAGGTGTTTTAGATAGGCATAGTAACACAGCTTCATGGAGTTAAACAAACGCAACATAAACAAAAGTATGATGCCTTAAAATATTCTACAGCATATGAGTGTGTATGTAGGAGTGTTTTTCTGAGTGTGTGAGTTTGTGGGTAAATGTGTATGTGTGAGTGTGTGTGTAAGCATGTGTATGACTGTGTAAGCATGTAAAAGAGTGTGTGTAAGAATGCGTGAGCGTGTATGTTAGAGTTTGTGTATATGTGATCATGTGTGTGATTGTGTATAATCATGTGTGTTAATGAATGTGTGTGAATATTATGTGTGTGAGAAAGCATTACAGGAGCATATGTGTGAACATATGTGAGCACATGTATATATGAGCATGTGTGTGAGCATGTGCTTATGTGTATGTATATGTGAGCACTTGTGTGTGAACACGTGTGTGAATATGTGAGCATGTATTTGAAAATGTGCATGTGAGCTTGTGTGTGAGTGTGTCTGAGCATGTGTACGAGTATGTTCAAGTATGTGTATGAGTGTGTGTGGAAATGTATGTGATTCTTTATGTGCAAGCATGTATGTATGTGTCAACCTGTCTGTGTGTGTGTTCACATGCAAAACATACACGCACTGCTATAACACTTGTTGGGAGGTTGAAGATCACTTGCAGGGGTGGTTCTCTCCTTGTACTGCGTGGTCCTGGGCATCAAACTCAGGTCATCAGGCTTGGTGACAAGAGCCTTTACCTGTTAAGTCACCTTGCCAGCCTCAATCATGTTCCTCTCACCTGTTATACACCTGTGTTGGTGACCAGAGAGCTAGCAATCTGGGTAGCTGTGATGAATGGGGGCTCTGTATAAATGAATCAACTGATGCTAATGCATCAGTACAGCTTTCATTAGTCGTTAGTTAGTGACTGCATATTTTTTCTACCTACTTTTTAAGTACAAAATAATGGGCTTCACTGATTCTTCCATGCATGACTGTAACAATCTACTGTGACCAGAGTCACCCCTTTGTGCTCTTTCTGTCTCCCCACTCCCCTGTGTTGTGGCTCTCTCCACATCTCTCTTAGTGTCTCCTTGAACTGTCTGTGCACCTCAACTTTTTATTCATTGCAAAGATCACAGCATCAATTTTGGGCTAAGGTTAGGCCTAAACCCTAATCTCCGAAAAGCACATTTTAAATTAGATAAAGTATTTTTATTATTTTACGAAATAGTATCTTTGGATTGCTTGCAGAATTATTTCCATCAGTGTGGATATGACATTTTCAGCTTCAGTGTTAAGAAACATGATTCAACAACTCTTTTTAGAAGGCATTAAGATAAATGAATATGCAAATGTGGGTCTGCTCTCCCATATGATACGGGAGAGAATCTACTTCTTAGTGTATGATGCTTATGCTGGGTAACACATGGAGGAAGAAAATAAGTCATTAGCCCATTGGCATATGGACCAAGCCACTAAGTGTAAGTGACAAGATTCACAGTGCAGAAGCAGAAAGCACAGTCTAGTGTGCAAAGCTGGGGCTTTGCACTCCCAGAGACTTACATCTAAGTTCTCTTCCTGCTTTTCTGGGTGTTGAATTCAGACAGGTTCCTTCACCTCTCTGTATTAGTCAAGGTTCCCTAAAGGAACAGAATAGATAAATAGATAAACTGAATATCCAGCAAAGACTATCTCACTATGGAAAAACCTAGAATCTGGTGGTAACTCTATTAAGAGGCTGGCTGTCTCCTGAGTCCCCATCTGGCACCAATGTCCTGGAGGTTTGCTGCGGTGGTGTGTGTGTGGGGGGGAGTAACTGATCTTCAGTCTACTTTGAAATCCTAAAGAAGTTGGATTTTGTAGTGGTCACAGCAACAAAATAGACTCACCTCCCAGAGGGAGTGAGGGCAAGCAGGCAAAAAAGCAACTTTTCTTTCTTCCATTATCCTTTTATGTGGGCTGCTATCAATAGTGTGGCCCAGATGGAGGGTGGGTCTTCCCGCTCCAAATAATCTGATTAAGAAAACACACACAGGAGTGGCAGGCAGCTCACGTTTTAGCAGATTCTAGATGAATCTTCAAAGAGCCTTTTAGAGAGTGGCACCTACAGAGAAGTGGCCAAAAGCAACTGTGAAAGTAGGCGTGAGGAAGACAATAGCTGGGAGACCCAGGGAAAATCTGGAAGCACCGTCCTGATTGCTTTATAACACCTGGAAGCCCTCTGACATACCATGGGTCAGTAACATTCAGGTATGAAAATAAATATTGTTTAGAATAACTCTTGGAGTTAAGCATCCATTTCCTTCTCTCTCTATTTGTAGATAAAGTTTCTGGGGTTATACTCCTCTGATTCCTTCAATGAGCCTTAAAGTCTAACAAGTGTTTAGAATAGGTATAGATCATTAAAAATCAAATTAAAAAGTGCCATTTCTTCATTGGGGCTATAAATTTCATCTAGAGCTGCTAGCATTCCCCCTGAGTGTCCAGGTTGAGGCAATTGTCCATCACCAGACCCAGTAAGACCCTGCACCACCCATACTGTTACTAAATAAGATATCCCTACCTTAAGACCAGACTGGTCTCGACCAGACCAGACCAGACCAGACTGGACCAGACCAGACTGTGTGTCCTGCTAGCAAGAAGCTGAATCAGGATGATGATAGCTACAGGCTGGACCTTCTTTTGCCAGTTACTGACTTATCCAAAGTGAAAGGTATCAGAGTCACTCTATCAGGCATGCTCAACCAGCCGTTAGTGGGTCATGGGCATCCCGGAGGAGCTGCATAGAACCCAACCCATCTTTAGATGCGACACCATCCCAGTTTCAAAAGGCTGGACACCCCTCTCTGGTCTCAACTGATAAATTAAAGGTAATTATCTAATTATACATTCAGGATAATGATACTTATCAATTTATGGGAAATAAAATCAGAGACAGCATTTATTTCTAAAAGTGCCAATGATCAATTTCATATATATATATATATATATATATATATATATATCACAATGTCTTTTTATTTTCTGGGTATACTATGTAACAAATTGTACAAGAGCCACATGGGTGATTAAAACGAATTCTATATTGAGAATGAACACCAGAAAGACCAAGCTCATTAAATCACTTCCAGATGATACTTCACATTGGGAATGTTCAATCCAGTTCCCACTTCAGTTGCTTATTTCCAAAAGAAAGGGGTCTCAGAAACACTCAGAAAACAAACAAAGATAACTGAAGATATAATTATGAATTCTTTGACATGTAAACAACACATAGAGTAGGGTCAAGATTGCTGAGAGAAGAAAACGTTTAGTTCAGCTGATTTCTTTTGCAGCCGACACAGTGTATCCTTTCGTTTCCCATCTCCAGTGTTGATATTATCATGGCTTCACGTATTATTTTCATTTTTATAGTTCTTCCCTCTGAAGTAATCCCTTTCTGGGAGAAGAAAGATAACCTAATAGATTTTTCCTATCTTTAATTTTGTGGGCTCTGTGGATTTTTAATGCTAATGCTTTGAAGAATTCCTCGATTTAAATAAGATATTTGATTTTAAAAAAGTATTCTAGATAATCTTTCTACTAAATCTTTAACAGTACAGCTTTAAAAAAAGTTATTACCATATGCTCTTTAATGCAGAAAGCAAAGATCTAGTATGGGACCGAGAGTCATAATGAGGCCATTCTCAATTCCATCAATGCTCCGTTCTATTAAAATCAAATCCAATCACATTCCTCATTTCAACCCAGCATGCCTTGGCTTTGAGGTATGTTCAGAAATGCACTTAAATTAGAAAAGAAACATTAACATTTTATCATATGAATACCACTAATGGCTCGGAAGATTAGCAGTAACACATTCTGGAGACTTCTGAAAATTCACTCGCTAATATTTCCCCTCACATGCACTGCGAAGGTGGAAGCTGCGTTTTCAACTACCAATGCTCAGGGGGAGTTGGTTCAAAAAAGAAAGAAAATGGGCAGCCTTGTCATCAATGAAAATCCCTAAACCAGAAGCCCACTTAACATGTTTCCAGAAAACAGTTCTTCATTTACGTCATCCTCTGCCAAGTGAACCGGTGGGAGGAGGGGGGCATTTCCGTGTGAGCAGTAGATCTTTCCAGAAAGTTATGTAGGTGTTTAATTGATTTTATTTTTAGTTAGTTGTTTTAAGGGTTGAGTTGCTTTTTCTCTACAATGTCACAAAAAGAATCACATAAATTCTTCATAATTCCAGTGTCTGTGTCTGCACTTTGTACAGTCATGTAGTCCACAGGCTCAGCTCATCAAGATGATTCTCTCAGTGAGAAGCCTGAGGAGATTGGTCCTATTGTAAAGAGCTTACAGGCTGACACTGTTCCACACAGTAATACTACGTTATGCCAGGGGTGTCTTCATTGATGCCTATTTCTTTCGACTTAGCTAAATTTCTTGAGTGCCTAAATTACAACTACCACTGTTCTAGACATGTTATGGAAGCCTTGTCCTGTGGAGGAACTGTCGTGTGTGTGTGTGTGTGTGTGTGTGTGTGTGTGTGTGTGTGTATAACAAGTTAAATGAAGTTATGCTGCACCAACTATTGCAACTGCCCTTCGTTGCATCTCATAGTTTAAAGGTAAGATCCCCCTGCTGAACACACCACACAATGCAGATGCAAGACTTGGGGGAGCGAAACTGGAGCTGACCTAGAAACCGCCTTCCTGAGGACTTCCTCTCCTATTATCTGAGGATGCTTTGTGAGCTGTCAAGGGAGAAAAGCAATTAAAAGTCCTACATAGGTGTAAAGCCAATGAACCACGATGACCAGGAAGCAGCAGTCAACCATATCTCAGGGATAACCCACAGCCATCTAACCAGTTTACTTACCCAGAAGAAATGCATGCTGGTACTATAGCCTAGTGAGCTCCCTATGACTGGTGAAGCATGGATCCAGGAGGAGAGCATACCGCTGCCACCTTCCTAAGCCAGTGTAATTTTCAGCTGTATGCTAAAGACCTGCCCTACACCATGGATAGCTGTAGCTCTTACCTCTCGGCAAAGAAGCTTCTTTTTGTAGATACCATCACAGCCACCCATAACTGGTTAAAATGCAGGATACATATTTTATTGAGTGACCATCTCTAGCTGATACAGCTGTAACGCAGTCCTCACATCTGAGGTTCAGAGAGCATCATGGAAGAAGAAAGGGGGAACCATCCTATGAGGCAGAAGATGCACTGGGAGATAGTGTCTTTCATATATGACAGGGAATGGCACCCGTCAAATCCTAACAACTGGGTCTCTTAAAGAAGACTTGTTCCAGGCGGTGGTGGCACACACCTTTAACCCCAGCACTCAGGAGACAGAGGCAGGAAGATCTCTGAGTTGAAGGACAGCCTGGACTACAGAAAGAGTTCCAGGACAGCCAGGGCAGCCAGAGAAACCCTGTCTCAGAAAACAAAAAACAAAAACAAACAAGACCTGATCTTGTAAAACACCAGTTCAGATGCCAGTTTGAATGGGGAAAATCTCGCAAAGACCCATCCCTACATAAAGAGCTGCAGGCAATTAATGGTCACTAAGAAATAATCACTCTTTCAAAGGAACAAGCCCCCTGTTCCAATCCCAAGCAATCAGCCCTAAACACACACATATGAGCAACACTAAATGGGCTCAGTGGGTTATATATGTTTAAAAAGGATAGGTAATGAATTTGAGAGAAAGGTAGGGAGCAAAGGAGGATTTATAGTGAGAAGGGGGTGGGGTTAAAATGATGTAAATTACAGTACTGAGCTATGAAATTCTAAAAATAAATCTTAAATGTTTAAAAATTAAACCATCAATAATTTGTGAAAAAATTGAAAGCTTTGGCTTCTGGTCATAAAATGCTTTCCTGTAATGTTTTGACACCTACAGCATACTGGCCTTAACACAATTAGATCATTTGTAAAAATATTGATTTTTTAAAGGACTTTAGGACAAAGTCAGTTTTATTTAAGTTTATGAATATACAGGTGTCTACTAAATCTTGCCAATCATATTTTCTGTATATTTAATGCAAACACTGTATATGTAAATATAGCCTTAAATGTTTGGTCAGAAATTATAAATAAGTAAAATATGCTTAGTTTCTACAGTTAGAAATGATTAGAATAAGAACTATGATCTCACTGAATGAATGATTCAAGGAAGAGAGTGGGTAAAATATTTATTTCTCTGATATCCTTCTTCCCATGAAGTCTTAGGGAAAATATTATATGCATATATGTCTATATGAATTCAGAAAGATAGGCTAATATAGGCTAATATGCACACATAGGGTTGTGGGCAGAGGAGAAGAGATGCGGTGTGGGGAGAAGAAGAAGGAAAGGTAGGGGAGAGAGGACAAGAAGGAGAGAGAGATGCACACACATGCATACACACAAACACACACACACACTCACACACAGAGACACAATGAGGCAGTCCTGTGTGGCTCCAGAGACTTGCTCATGTTGCGCTAGGTCAAAAGCAATATCTGAGACACTTGTCACAAGAAACAACAAAGAAAGGTGTTTTGATCCTGGGACAAGAGTCCACAATTCTTAATGAGTCAATCAGAAAGAACTTAAAAGTTGAGCTCACGGGAGTGAAGAGAACAATGAATAATTTTACAAACCAGGAGCTCAGCAAAGGTATCTTCCTACTGGACTGGTATTCTCACAGGCTTCTGATGCCTATCCAGCTGCAGAAGCCGTATGCTCTGCACTCTGTTTTCATTGCTTGCTTTCAATGTTTATGAAAATATCTGTATAACATCATTCAGTGGCTCATTCCTTACCTCTAACTCATAACCCTGTTCTTTCTCATTGACTGTCACACAACTCAAACTCTAAGCCAGCTATTTGAGTATTTTCTCCTGGAAAAGATACTCTTCACTAAGTTTACCTGTTTGCTTGCTTGCTTTTATGGAACAAAATTTCCTTAAGTCTTACTTTTAAGTTATATGTAACTTTGTTATCTAGTGGTATTGACCCCTTTCTTGGAAATGTCATATGTTTCTGACATTTATTAGCACACTAATTTCAACACATGTATTCCAGGCTACAAACTTAATGCTTTGCATTATCTTCGCCCTACTGTGCTGTGCCCAGTATCTATTTATTGAAATCAATGGTGATGGATCCCAGGAAGCACAATGTTTTCAAAGTTCTTCTTTACTATCTCCAAAATCACCCAAGATTTCACAAGGAAATTATTTGTAAGGCAAAATCCAAGAATGTATAACCCTTAATCATATACATCGAAGAAACTAGACCTAAGACAAATATGATTAATATATGAACAAATTGTTATCCTCAGATACCTAAATGGTCTTGATTTATCCAAGACCATCCAATTCCACAAAGACCAGACCATCCAACAAAGCCACACTGACAATACAAAGACGAGCTGCTAGGGATACAGGGCTTAAGAAGTGAAGCCGTCATAAGAGTGGGAGAGCTGGTCCTGCCCCTTATCAGCTTCAGCCCCTACACCAAGCCTGGGCAACACAGTAGAAGTGGCCCTGAAGGTATAGGTACGGGAGATCTGACCCTGAGGACATAAAAGCAGGAGAATTGGCCCCACTCCTTGCTCACTGCTATAAGGGGTGAAGTAGCAAGGGCAATGCCAGAGAGCTCACACTGGTGGTGAGGACAAGGGAGAACTGGCAGGCTAGACAACCCTGCAACTACCGAGGCCCAGAACCAGGCAGGGTTGTGTGTTGGCCTATTCCAACATCCACCCCATCTATGATCTACTGGAGCACATGAAAGGACTCGTCCGGCAGACGCAAATCTGCAGGATCTCCACAACACAGGGCAACAACAGAATATCTGAGAGGAGATCCAGTGAGGACTCAACATCCACAGTGTAGCAGATACCAGAGGTCTCGAAGCAGACCAATGACTCTTTGCAACGAACACTTACTTGCAAGTAAAGATATACGAACCAAAGGGTTTACTGTGTGACTCACTGGGTCACACTACAACTTCCATGATGAAACTGATTTTTCCTTTTCTCTTTTATTTTCTTTTTTCTCTTAAATTTTATTTTATTTTTGGGGGGAGGAGGTTGCAAGGACAGAGAGCAGTTATGGAGGAATGGGGAAAGGAATGAGACTAAGATATATGATGTGAAAGACACACAGAATAAGTAAAAAAAAAAAAAAGAAAAAAAAAGGAAGTGAAGCTGGTGTACCCAGGGCTTTTAAGGCAGTGAAATGATTCTGCACGATGCTCTCATATTGGATATGGGTCATGTATTTGCAGGAACCACAGAAGATAAAACAGCAGGAGTGAACTATGGGCTTTGGGGGACATAGTAAATTAATTAGGTTTCTCGATTATAATGAATCCATCACTTTAGTGGCGGTATTGGTGATGGGAGATGTTATGCATGTGAGGCAAAAGGGATAATATGAAAACGTCTGTATCTTCTGCCTGTTTTCCCTCTGTCAGTATGAAAGTCTCTTAAAATGAAGCCTCTTAAACAAAATACAGACCTGTATGATGGTTTGAAGGAAAAGGGCCCTCAATGGGAGTGACACTATCAGGAAGTGTAGCTTTGTTGGCGTAGATATAGCCTTGTTGGAAGAAATATGTCACTGTGGAGGTGGGTCTCATAAATGCACAAGCCATGCCCAGTGTTTCAGACCTCTTCCTGCTGCCTACAGGTCAAGATTTAGGACTCTCAGCTACTTCTCCAATACCATGTCTGCCTGCATGCCACCATGTTGCAGAATGATGAGAACCTGTGGAAATGTAAACCACCCCAATGAAATGCTTTTTCTTTATAACAGTTGTCATGGTCATGGCCTCTCTTCACAGCAATGAAGCCTAACTACTAAGACAATGTGCCCGTGTTAAAGTAAAGGCAGGGCAGAGCGGATGACTCCGTGGTGAGGGCACTTGCTCTGCAAGCAGGAAGACCTGAATTTGAATTCCCAGCTCTCCTGTGAAAGGGTGGATATGGCTGTGTATGCCTTTGGGAGGGATGGGAGTGGGGAAGGCAATCACTGCCTAAGCAGCCAAGATCAAATGGGCAGCGACCATGTATCAAGGCAACAAGGCAGAGGCAACAGAGAAGAGCAGAAAGCTTACTCTGCTTGCAAATATGTATACTCCTGTACACTCATGAATCACAGCCACACACCACACCATATACCCATACCACATATCCACATAAAGAAACAATAACAGAGAAAGGAAGAAGTGATAGTAGCTTTTTTAAATATCCAAAAACATTTTTAACATTCAGAACAACATTACAACACACACACACACACACACACTTCCAATCCCTGTTTGACTGTCCTTTGTACTAATTTGAGGATGACGAGCTTGGGTTATAAGACAAAAGGAAGCTTTCCAATGAAGTGAGCCATTGGCGCACCCAAACCTTCAGAGAACCATAGCTAATTTCATTGATTTCCCTGATTGATGTAAATTACAAATGACTCTATATCCTGTCACGTATTTTTCAAATGGTTCTAGCTAACTCTGCATTGAGCCTCATGCTCTAAAACACCAAGGAAATGTGCCACAACCCTAGCCTGAAGTAATAGAGTACAATCTGTCTTTTTAAAAATTAAACACACCCTACGTAATTGTACTCAAGATTTTCAAAAGGTTTTGTGCCTTTAAACAGCGTGAGCATGCACTAATAGCATGGCCTTTTATAATTTTGAGAATAAAAACCATTTGGGGGACCCGAGAAGAAAGGTAGCCTTCAAGGTACAGGCCTCAAAGCAAGGAATGAAAACATAAAAGCTGATATGGTCTGCTTTAGACACCTTAGAGTAGAGAATAATGGCCTCAGCTCCTGTCCCCATTCCTCCTGTGATCAGAGCTCCATTTGCCGTTAATGGTGACACCTTCTATAGGAGGCTCTTTTAGAGGACATGGGGATTGTGAGCAGCCATAGAACTGCATCGTTCCACTGAATGGGCTTCTCACCAATCGCCCCTTCATAGACAAAGAAGAAAAGGGAGCTGACACAATCAGCAGGTATTCCAAGAAACAAGCGATCCAGAGACGGTGCCAAGTCGTAAGGGTAGCACAAAGAAACAACATCCTTATGCCACAAGGTTCAACACCTGGCAGCCTTGCTCACCAGTGTAGTAACTTGTGCTGTTTTCTCAGTCTTTTTGGAACCTGGCCTTTTATTGCCTGAAGAATGAAAGTAATGATTCTCACATTGCATGTCTATGCTGAGCATTATGTGATTGCTGAGACATCATGAACAGTGCCAGGCACACTGAAAGTATTGTACTATGACAATGGCTATAGTGACAATAAAGGAGCTACTCAGAGGTGAGAGCCACTATTACGAAGATGTCGTAGGCCATCCAACATTCGGTGATGAGTCTTCGGGGTGGGGGTGGGGATTCTCACTGCTTCTTATCTTCTGTGGGAAGTTCTATCTCATCTCTTTGAGAAGCAAGAGGAGCACTAAAGTTCATCTGATTGAGCTTCTTATTTTATCTTCACACACAAGCCACAGAGAGAGGTGCCTAGGTAAAAAGCCTCCGAGAATCCCTGCCTACCAAGGGATTCTAAAACATTTGACTTTATACATCCTCCAGCCGCTGTGCTGAGGAATAACTTTAGATTGACGGACAAATGTGATGTGTAGCCTGCATGTCCCGACCCTAGGCAAAAAAAAAAAAAAAAAACTGTAGTAAAAGATATGGCAAAAGTATGGAAAGAATTATTTGAGAACACCAGAGAAAGAAGTTGAGTAAATCATGGGAAGACAGAAGGAGAAGCTTGATAGATCCTTTCCGTTATAAAATAACATCGAAATTGGACCTTAAAGAGCGAGTACAGAGAGTTTGCCCACAGGGACCTCTCTGCATCAGCGTGTCATCAGACTTCCGCAGCCAACTACCATGGTGCTGCATTGTTACAGACAGTCCCACTAAAGCATCAACAGGTCATTCCACTTAGGAGGAAACAGAGGACAAGGGGTAGAGGAAACACCTTACACTTTGCTTTTCTCGTTCCAAAGGTGACTTCTAACCAAGGTAGGCAGGATGGTGTGAGTGGCACAGAGAGCAGTCTTGGGTGCTCATAGCAGCTCAAGTCGTAGTGTGGTCACAGTTGCCCCTTAGTACTGGGCAGGATGGGTGGTTAAATGAATTGATGATTGTAGTTTGCTTTGAAAATACACTTTGCTTAATAAATGCCATGAATCACTGTTCAATATTCTCAGGAGATGAACTTGCCTACAAATAGCAAGTCTCTGAAAGGATTGTGTTTAGAGACATTTAGGAGCTTTCTGTTTTACACGGCAGATGAAATTTTTAGCTAGATTTATTCTAAAACCATCATAATGCCTAAGGGTAATCTTTTTAAAATGCCATTATAACAGAATAAATCTGAAATTTCTCAAAATGCCACTTACAGGAAACATGAAGAAAAAAACGCATTAAACTAAAACAGCTTTGCTATCTCACTTAAAAATGTATTATAAGACAAAGAAAGCTTCCCACAGGGGCGGTGACTGTGATAGCTGAGAGAAAGTAAGAAGAAACAAATTAAAAGCTATCTAAACCACATAAACACATGGAGAGGGCTTCTTTTCACAAGATGGGGGAGAAACTACTAGAAGAAATTCACAGTGGATTCAAGTACTCAATCATTCTTTACTGTAGATTGTTCTCAGTAATGTCTAGAAATCTCTCCTGATCCCTTACAACAATTACAAGGAATTAAAAGAACATGAAATTCCTCATAAAAAGTGAAAATAACACTGATAATGTCTTATGCTGTTTAACGCTCTTTAGTTTGTACAGGAAATTTAATTATCTAAGTTAACACCCAAAGCACCCTAAAGTAGATAGGACAGGTATTATCTTTTCTCAAAAGAAATTTAATCACTTGAGGCTATAGCAGACTATATGACCTGAAAGACTAGGAACCTGGAGTTAGAAATCATCAGAGTTCAAGGCAAGAAGATTTACAGGCATCTACACTAGTAATCCAAGGACATCATTTTCAAACATACACACACACACACTTACACATACACACCTGTTAAATTGTTATTTCAAACGCATATAAAGTTTTATGACAGGCTTGAAAAGCATGTTCAAACATAAATCTTTTGACACTAAAATATAATTAATATTTACACTAATTTTGAAATGAAAGAAAATTCATTTTAGAAAAAGGAATTTTGCCGGGCGGTGGTGACGCATGCCTTTAATCCCAGCACTTGGGAGGCAGAGGCAGGCGGATCTCTTTGAGTTTGAGACCAGCCTGGTCTACAAGAGCTAGTTCCAGAACAGGCTCCAAAACCACAGAGAAACCCTGTCTCGAAAAAAGCAAAAAAACAAAAACAAAAGAAAAAGGAATTTTACCCAAGAAAATAGAGAAAGAGAAAATTTGGGCTGGTCATGCTGTAGGATGCTCATATCTTAGGCTTGTCACGCTGTAGGATGCTCATAGTTTGGGCCGGTCATGCTATAGAATGGTCATAGTTTGGGCTGATCATGCTGTAGAATGCTCATAGTATAGGCTGGTCATGCTATAGAATGCTCATAGTTTGGGCTGGTCATGCTATAGGATGTTCATAGTTTGGGCTGGTAATGCTATAGAATGCTCACCCTGCACTTGTAAGTGGTTAGTTTGAAAAGGTTATGATTGAACTATGCTCTTAGAGGCTTAGTTGGGGCCATTCTTTTTTATTATTTTTTCTATTTTCAATCTAAATTTAAATACCCTAAACTCCCCATATTCTCTAGCAAGAAGTCAGTCTTATGAACCATAAACTCATCCTTCCTCACACCCTATGAACCATAAACTCATCCTTCCTCACACCCTATGAACCATAAACTCATCCTTCCTCACACCCATGCTTCCAGAAATGCAGCACACACCGCATAGTAAGAGTAGTTCACAATAAGATGGAAATACCTCAGACTACAAATAATGGACCATATCTCTCTGGAGTGACACCTTTAAATGCCACCTCCCACCATGCAGAAGAGCAAGATATGCCAAACTATTTTCAAGTGTAAACAAAAGTAGTATTACTCATTGTACTATTGCTTGTGGGGTCTGCTTTGTACCACGCCAGGCTCCTAGACACAGACACACTTCTATCTACTGTGCAAGGCTTCATTGGGAACCCCATGGCAACTGGTATGATCAACGTGCAAACCAAGGACACTTTTTTTTTTTGGTTTGAATTATCAGTTAAAAATAAAAAGAAAGGAAAGACCATGCGAACATATGCCTAAAATAACACACCATGTTGGGTCCCGCTTGCTCACTGTTTTCCCTTCAGGAGCCATGTATTTTACTGTCTGTGTAGATACCACTCACACTCCTCCTCACTGGAATGACATGAATTCAGGTGTGAATCTTTTCCATCTGTCTTAAGGTCATGATTAGATTCTTACAACCAGTAACTGACTTACAGTTTGGAGATGAGTAGCAACCTCATTGCAAAAGAGCCCTCGTGATCTCTAAATAAATTGGTCATTAATATGAACCTCTAGAGTCATGGATTGCTTGGTGTGCAAAACAGATGTCTTGATGACAATGTTAGATTGTTCTTGCTGGAACACAATCCCTGAGATAAACAACTGAATGGAGGCAGGTGAATCTTCAGAGAGTTCTCTCCCACGGTCTACTAGATCCGTTGCTTTTAGACCTGCGGCCAGCAAAAAAACTCAGAGCAGATGGAAGTTATTCACCAGATGGCAGCCATGGAGGGAGAGAGGGAGATAGATACAGTTGGGACAGGGATGGGGGGAGGAAGAAAAGAAGTCCCAGAGAGAATCCTACTCACACTTCTCACTATCTCGATAATAGCAACAAATTACAGATTAAGAAATGGGTAAACTATTGATTAGTTCTAAGCCATCATGATCGCAGTCAGCTTTCCCCAAAAGTTTGACCTCTGAACACCTCTGACAATCAAGCCTTCAATAAGAAGCCTCAGCGTGGTTGTTTTATCTTCAGTCCAGAACAGAGGCACTGCTTAGGGAGTTAAGGAGAGGTGGACATACTAGTAGAGTATGCTGCAGGATTCTCGACTAGTAGTTGGAAGTCTGGTGTGGTTCTAGGCCTGTAGAATGGAAAACAACAAAAGGCAATCAAGCATGCCCTATTTGGCTGAGGCCCAGAGGACTATGTCCTGCTGTCTGCTTTGTTAGGACTGCAAGCACCAGGGGTGCTCGGGCTTTTGACTCAGAACCTCATACTTGTATAGAAAGCACTTTCCAAGCCTTAAGCTATCTCCCCAGTGAAAGCCTTAAGATAATCAATGTGAGGGAGGTTTTCTAACATCAGCAAAATCATAAATGCGAGAGGAAGAAGAGGATTTGGGGGGGGGGGAATTCTTGTTATAAGAAACAAATATAGATCAGAAGAGCAGTGTAGGGAATTTATTTTCCCACAGCTAATTCTCCCACCTGCCTGCAATCTTACCCTGTGTGAGAATTTCTTTTCTTTGTCTGGCTTTGCTTCTTTCTTTTTGCTTTTCTAAAATCGTATCTTAAAAGTAGGGGGTGGGAGATGAGCCAGCTAGTGCGGCATTTGCTACGCAAGCGTGAGGCTGTAAGTTCAGATCCCAGCGCTGGCATCAGCACACTTATGAGACAGAGGAACTCCTAGAGCTTGCAGGTCCTGTAGTCTTGCTGAATTGGTGAGCTCCAGATGAGAGAACTTTCTCAGAAGATAAGGGGGGAGTGAGGGAGAAGAGATAGAGAAACAGATGTCAGCCTCTGGATCCCACACACACTTGTGCACCTGCAATCACATGCACATGTGTATGCATCTATCAGACACACATGCATGCACAGGCATGAACATACACATACACATTCACAATACTCTTAGGTATTATAGCTCTAATTAGCTGATTTCTTCAGACAAATGTGCTTTCTTTAGCCAACTTGTTAAACAATAAATTTAGGCATGAAGTTTGACATGTTAAAACTCAATCCATAACATGCTTATTTTGCAAAATCCAAATAACAGGTCAGATAGGGTCAGGGAGTATCTCATGAGAGTTTAAACTTATTTCTTTGCAATATAGGAAACAGGTGGTGTAGGAGGTTTTTCTGTCTATGTGTTGCTTTCATTGGTTGAATAAAGAAACTGCCTTGGCCTTTTGATAGGGGAGCCCTTAGGTAGGCAGAGTAGATAGAACTGAATGCTGGGAAGAAGGGCAGATGGAGAGCCACCATAGAGACACCAAATCAAAAAACATGCTGAATCTTTCCCGGTAAGCCACGACTCCATGGTTATATACAGATTATTGGAAATGGGTTAAATCAAGGTGTACTAATGGGCCAGGCAGTGTTTAAATAAATACAGTTTCTGTGTGATTATTTCAGGTGTAAGCTAGCCAAGACAACAAGCAGCCCGCTGCTCCTGTTACAAACAGGAACATTCATTTGTAAAAATATCTCACTTCTAACAGTTGTCATTTGGGGGTTCAGCAAATTATGGCTACAATGAATAGTTTGCTAGGACTCGGGACTCAGAGAGCCATTAAAATCAGAGTGAGTTTACTATGGAGAAAGCATGGAGATGAAATCTGTCAAAGAAAAGGGGCTTTGGTTGCATGGAGTCTGGGGAGTTTTGAATCCAGAACTTCCATTAGTTTTCTCTCCATACTGAGCTTAATTTCACGACACTGATGTCCTAAAACTTGCTCCGTAGCTTAAGCTTCAGAGGTTGCATTGGAGTATTGAAAGGCAGCATGACTGCTTGATGGTGTACACCTGGTGGGTATCAGTCTCCAGGCTGACTGATACCAACGCTCGAAACCCACATCCTCTATAAAAAAAAAATAAAATTCAGAATTATTGTTTCAGATAGTATATGATGGCCTCCATCTTGGTATCTTCCTATCTTAGCCTCTGCAGTGCTGGGATTACAGCCATGTGTTATAATGTTGAGTAAAATGCATAAACTATTTTAAACCAGTCATTTACAGTAACTTCTTGACTTTATAATAAAATATTAATGTTAGATATTAATAAGTACCATTTTAATAAACTATTTTATAGTGTGAAGTTTCATGAATAATAAAAACCCAGACACAGAAATTGGGGTTCAACCTGGAAACCAGAAAAGCAAAGCAGCCAAGCCACTAGTGAAGTCTTACCTTTACCATAGCTGGGCAACTGCTAACTAATCAGATTAAGCCTCTCTCTCCTGTTTTATATTCCTTCTAGTGCTGGGATTAAAGGTGTATGACTCCCTAGTACTGGGATTAAAGGTGTGAGCCACCACTACCTGGATTTGTTTCTGGATTGATCTTGTGTACCCAGTGGCTTTAACTTTCTCTCTTGTCTACAGGTAAGATTTAGCTATCAAAATACAAGTAATATACCACTAGAGTATCATATAAAATAGCAAACTTCATTTATTTACCTATATTGTTTATGTGTGTGTGCAGGGTGAATATGTAAGGCAAAAATGTATGTGGCACAGGCATGTTATGTTCACAGCCAACTGTGTGAGTGTAGAGGTCAGAGTAGGACCTTGGATGTCTTCCTCTGGCCGCGTTGCCTTTAGACTGGGAGTTTCACTGAACTAAAACATAAGCCAAACACTTGCCTAGGCTGGCTGGCCAATGAGAGCCGACAGTTCTTCTGTCTCTGACCCCCAATACAAGGGTCTCTAGCATGCGAAGCCCTGTTTGACATTTAACATGGATGCTAGGGATTAAAAATCAGGTCCTCAAAACAAATACTCTTATTCATTGAGTCATATCAAAAGAACTATTTATGCATGCAATGTGATATACTTAAATTCTAAGAGAAAAAAAAAGTTACTCTATAGGAAATAGTGAATTCAGAATAGGTATGATTTGGATATTATTTCTCTTGCAAAACTTGCATGGAAAAGAAGCTGCTGTATGAAGAGAGAAAGACTCATGTCCTTTGTGGTTATCCAACCTCTCAGCGAACTGGTGTAGACAGATGTAGAGAATAATGGAACTATCTGGGAGGATGCCTTCTAGTCTCCCACACCAGATAATTTGAAAACCACAAACAGAGCTACTCTTTCTAGCTTTACTCAGTGACCCAAGAGACTTGTGGAAACATGCAATTTAACCCACACACATTGGTCATAAATGTCACTCTGAAAGCATAAAAAAAGTCCGTGATCAGACTTTAACACTGTGTGGCTCTGAGGCCTTGTAATGAGGAGGAGGAGATGATGATGTGACCAGATTCGGCTTTCTCATGGCTCCCTGTGAAGACAGAGAATAATGTGCAATAGTAAGAGGCAACCAGACAGCTGGTGATGATCATATGGATGGTCAGCAAACAAGTGTGCTCCCAATCTAGAAACATGCAGAGCAAAAGGACCTCCTGTGCTGGGAGCCTCCAATTGCACTAAGTAATAGCTCTGCAGAAAATCTAAGTCAGAATGGTCGAGGTCAGGCTGCTGGCTCATGCCCTCCCTCTGTGACAGCTCTAGGCAATTTCACCATCCAGCTGTTCTGTTTTTCAAAACTAAAGTAATTGGAATTGAACTACAGTGCTTTTCTAAAACCCTAGCAATTAACAGCACGTTCTCCCAAATTGCACTGCAATGGGAAAATGTCCATCAATCAACCCAGTGAAATAACACATTTTCTCACCAGATGTGAGATTTAATATCTTCATAACTCTCTGGATTTACCACTTATGAATTGTCAGGCCTGCCTCAAGCTCTGTGAATTAACGGACTACATCCCTGCTATGCAAGGATGGTTTACAGTTGTAAAATATCCCTCCCTCTTTGAGATGTATGTACCAAAGCATTCTCTAAGATATAATCATAAAATATACTAGATGGGAAAATCCCATCTGTGTATACGGGACTATGCATTTTAGTTGCCTAGATGAACTCCGTTCTCTTCTGAGTCTCAGCACAGCACATTCCTGTAGCAGGAATTACCATCTTCTCAGTGCCCGTAAACAAGAAATTACCGTGCGAAGATGTAACCATGGAAGGCTTCCACCTGATCATGTCCTCTATGATTTTCTAGACAGGAACTAAAACTATTCTGCTTCTAATTATAATACTGATGCAAATTTCACTGCTCATCTTCAACTAAGACAAGAATTCAAAGAATACATACTTTTGTTTTCTTTCAGTGGTTGTCACAGAGACTCATTCTCATCTTCGTCTCCACTCCCACTTCAAACAGATAAGCTCTAACTACAGCTAAACTTCCTCCTCAGAGCACAGAAAAGCATCTACCGGTGCCAAGGCCTCACATGTTGCAGATTTGGAAATATATTCTTGCTTCTCCACACAGGGAGAGAGTGGTACACAAACGAAGATCAGCTCCACAGAGTTCTGATGGACTTAATTCACCTGGCAAACTAATCTCTACCTACTCTGTCCCAATGCTTGCGCAATGAGATGCACATGGTGCCACAGCAACAAAGAGAAGCCCGAGGACATGGCAGCAGATCTGGACATGGGGCCTGTGATGTCACGAAGAAATGTTTCCCCAGAGGTGACTAGGTTTGAGATTATTTTCGCTCCACAAGCGAAATGTTTGCATGCATTGGGATCATCCAAATGACTACATGGTTTTGTTTTTGTCTTCGGGAAAGCCAGAGAACATCAACATTACAAGGAAAAAGGCCACTTAATTTATCCTCCAATTTTGTAAATTTGCAAACAGGTAACAAACATCATGCTATGGCATCAGCTGATAAAATTCGATCTGAATAACATGTTATAAATAGCCCACCATCCACTCTCATTCCACATCCGTTTCTCATTTCCAGTATTCTGCAGCTTTGGAAGGATGATACTATGATGTGGGGGTGGGTCACAAGAGGACCCCTCTGTTCCTCTTGCATGAGTTTGTGATTGATCTTGATGCTAGGGAATGAAGGTATAACCGACATTCCCATGGAAAATCTGGAACCAGCTAGGTTCTGCACTCTGGTAGAGATGTACCAGCAGTACAGAAGTTCACAGTGTGTCACACTTAGCTGAAGGAGGTGGGTTAGCCTTGTGCGGGGGGCTCTCCATTGGGGAGCAATCTCAGATTGTAGTGATCATAGAGATGGAAATTGTGACTGATATTTCTGTGTGCACTGTCAGCTTCTGTCCTCTGACCAGAGGAAGGCTTTATAACTCCCCTGAGCCTGACCTAGGGAAGACCTTGCCATTCCCATAAGTCTGAGACACTGGGGTTCTTGATATGGTAATGCTCATGTCAACAATACACAGTCACTCAGGACTTCACCCGCTCCCCACAGATGACATAAGGAGATCGCCTTATCCACATAATGAAGTAATTCTATACATTTCTATATGATATTACAAAGAAGATTAAAGTGACACAGTAATGATTACATTTTGAGAAAAATTCAGAACCCATAAAAACAAACCAATGAAAGATAATTTAGATGCTAAAATAAACACAATCTGTACATAAGTCCTCTCAACAATAGAAACCCAAATTCCTACTTAATAACTAGTATTGGGAAAAAATACTATCAGTATAAAAATTACCCTAGGTCAAATTTTCACTCCGCACTGTGTGGAATTTCATGGTGGCAGGAGTTAATCATTTTATTAAAAAATATCCAGTTGTGGGAAGAGACAGGTTCCTGATAGTGAAGAAATGGAGTGCATGAGGATCTCACCAGGGGCAAGATTGATACGTAGATACATGAACAACTAAAGCATAGACACCTCAACACATGACGGAAGAAAGCAATAGAATAAAACTATGAAGAAAATACATTTGTGTGCACATGTGTGAGAGTGTGTGTCTATGAGTGTGTGAGTGTGTGTGAGTGCATGTGTAAGTGTGTGCGTGTGTTCCTATTTTTGCAACTGTATACTGACTTAAAGATACAAAATAGGAGCCGCTTTCATTGGGAGGCACAATCCTGCCTCCCTCAATCTGGAACTCAAGGCTGCCTCCAGGGTACTCTAGGCTCCTCAGCCCTCTGAAATAACAGACCACGAATGGGGTTTCCATGTAAACTATTATGACTGCTAACGTCTAAGGCCCACATATTGGGTGGCTATTCCATAGTGAATACTATGCTTGGAGTGTAGGAGGTTGTTTATGGCTTTTGATAGTATTCACTCTTTTAAAGAAGAAATTTAGAGATACTTAACAAGACTTGTAAAACTATGCATTTGTTTATCTTATTTCTGCTGCTTACGTTTTTGAGTTCTTTACATATTCTAGAGTTAATCTTTTCAGATGTTTTCACATCTGTTGGCTGGTTCTTGAGTTGCTGGTTATTTTCTTGACTGTGCAGAGCCCTTTAGCTTCCTACAATCCCATGGATAATTTTTGGAAAAATTTACTGAGCTTTTGAAATTTTCTTCAAAAACATAAACTAAAGTGCAATTGTTGGTGAGGAAAGAGAGGAAAGGAACTCATGTATTTTTGGTGGAAGTGTAACCTTGGGGAGACACTATGACAATTATTATAGAGGTTCCTCAAAAAACTAAACATAGAGTCACAATGATATTCAGCCAGCACTCTTAGGAATACACTTAGATAGATGCTACATGGACACAACGGAGTTCTAATGAGCCACAGTGAAGGAAGAGATTATGTTATCTACACAAAGACTGAACTGGAGTCTTCAAATTGAGAGAAGTAAGGCAGATCTAATGGGATAAAACTCATGCTTCCTCTCATACATAAACTTAGATTTTATAGATGCACACATATGCATAGACCCAAAATGGAGTGCTGGTGGGGAAGGGAAAGGGGAGGAGTGGACATGTTCTAAGGAGGAAGGGAAGAAAGGAATGAAGACCGTCAATGGGCATGGTAGAGTTGATCAAGAGTGTCCTTATGAAATTCACTGATATTTTTACAGCATATACACATTAATTCTAAGTATGTCTGCTAAAATCCACTTACTTCTAAATGAATTTCTTTGTTATGCTAATTATACTTTAGGGACTTCATTTCAAGGAATACTACATTTGTTTCCTCAACTCTACTTCTCCTAAACTCTGCCTTTCAAAACATGGACTAGTCAGTCAAGCTGTAGTAAGACAGAGGCAATGTAAATACCGATCTATGAAAACCTAGCCAAACGAAGGCAAAGCTTTCCGGTAGCTACAATGGGTGAAAGCAGCTACAGGTGTAGTCAGCATGAGTGTGTGTGAAAACTGCGTATGTGAGCAACGCCAAGTCCACTGCATCTGGAGCCAGGCTCTACAGACTCTGATTAGAAGTGAGGAATGGCAATGATTAGTCAGGATGTAATCATATCTTTCAAATTGCGGTGCTTGCAATCATAGTAAAAATTGCTAGGAGGAGATACCTGTGCAGCTTTATACTTCTCTTTTGTGTGTTTGTCCCAGAAAAATTTTGAAAAAGTTAGTGTGGACTTTGTAATTCTTAAAGGCAACAGTTCATATAGAATAGAACCACTCTCTTGATTCTTTGATTATTTTTAAGGTCCAAAGATCAGGGTTTCTTCTCCTTATCAAGTCAAATCTCTGTTAAGTTGATTGAAAATACATTTTCTCAACATTTTTTTTAAACTTGGAAAGGTAGAGGAACTGTACACATTCATATAAAACTAGTCCAATTTTAATATCTACATCCCAACAAGCCAGTGAGAAGAAATTAAAGACACAGGCTATGGACAGGCTGTACTGGGATAAATTCTTCAGATAGACGGCTCTTGCCCATTTCATTCTCAGTGTCTCCTTCTGCCTCCTTCTCTACTGCTTGCCCTTCTCTCCTTTCTCTTTTCCTCCTACCTCTTTCCTCTTTCTTACCACCTCTCTCTCATTGTCACCATGTCTTTCTCTCTTTCCTTCTTCCTTCCTTCTCTCTCTCTTTTATGTCTTCCTTCTTTCCTTCCTTTCTTTCTGCCATCTCTCTCTTTCTCCCTTTCTCTTCCTCTCCTTCTTCTTTCCTTTTCTCCCTTTCTCTTCCTTCCTTTCTTTCTCCCCTTCCCCCCCCACCCGCCCTCGTCAGTGTTGGGAACCAACCCAGGGAACCCAGGACAATGCTATAGTGCCTAAAATGCTGGAAGTACTCTTCCAGTCAGCCAACATTCCCAGCCCAGCGAAGCCACTTAACCTTTGTGATTCTCAGATGTCCTAACTGTTAACAAAAACAATAGCGATTTTTGCCTCATTAGAAATGTTTTAAGTGTAAACGAACTATAAAGGTGAACGAACGCAAAGCTAGGAGTTGAGCCCTTATCCATGCATCCTGTCTGTATCTATGATTTTGTGCTAGTATTGTTTTTCTATGAACATTTTGGAAACCTCCCAGTTCTTTTTTTCTCTGCAACAACATTTTTTTTTTCCTTCTAAGAATCCTCCCTGGATATGTGTTTCTTCTTTCAAAGTGCAACAAGATGGTAAATATTTGGCGATATTAACTTCCACTAGAGGGAAAATTATGTAAAAATGATGCAAAACTACAGAATAATAGCCATGATTACTGTGTGGAGAGTTTCTGTAACCTCCAGCAATTTCTCTTTTATCAGCTATACATGAAATCTGATTACAGTTTTCCACCCTAAACTGAGACATTGGAATTTATATTACAAACAGGGGTTCTCAACAGGGCTCATTATCACAGCACTCACAAATCAAATAAATTGTCATTTTACCCATACACACTCTCTATGCTTCACAAGCATTAGGAAAATATAATTGATAACTATCAAATAAAATACGACTCCATGCTAAAGATAGAAATCCAGAACTATAATTACAGTTTTTTTTTTCTATAGCCACATCACCTTGAATGTTCCCCATGTCCTCTAATCTTGGAAGCTAAGAAAGAAAGATCAGTTTGGTCAGTACTTAGATTATAGTACAAGAATTATAATTAAATTCTATCTGTTCACTATTTGCCACTTAAAGCCTTGTTTGAATGAACATGGTGGCCTGGCATTTTGCTCTATTGTTTTAATAAATAATGAAAATTCACTTTAAGTTGCTCTTAAAATTATTTGCTGCATCAACCATTTCCAGTTTAAAAAAAAATGTCTTTTTTTTTCTTAATTCCACTTGAAGCTAGCTTCGGGCATCCAGAATACCATTGCATTTTCCCCATTGCCAGCCAAAGTGAGGAGCCAAGGCTCTTCAGAGGTGTGCGCGCTTCTGACCCACAGAGTGATGGGTGTCCTAGAAAGTTTTTTTTCTTAACCAAATGTGTGTTTATTTTGATCTAAAATAATGATTATAAAACATAAAGAGGTGTCCTGGTCTTCTTTCATCTATTCTTTACTCCTTAATAAGAGGCTATCGTCCATGGTAGATTCAGGAGAAATTTCAGAAGCTTAGTGTGACTCTTGTCACATTTGAGAGATATGATCTCGCATCTAATCTTTATTTTTGTCAATCAAAAAAGAGGACCTACCACCTACCACCACAAAGTTAGTTCTGCCCTAAGATCTTTTCTTTCTTTCTCTGTTCCTTTCAAAGCCTATGAAAATACCAAGATTTTCCATGTGTTTGTTTCCTTTTGTATCCATTCATGTTGTTTCCTTAGTTTAAAGTATATTATTCTTCCAGCGGAGACTGCATTGTGGTTTGGGTCAACAAAGAATAATACCTCAGAAAAAAATCAATACTGGACAATGCAAGAAAGAAGTCTTAATGGCAGGGATGTGCCTGCCTTTCAGAATGTCAGGCAAATCATGGAAGGAGAATCATTCATCAAAGGGGCTAACAGTGATCAGTGACATGTGGATGTGACAAACTGATTTCTCAGGAGTTATCACCTTGTTCAACTCTGCGAGAGAAGCTGAGGCAAGGTAACCAGATTTGGCACTGCCAAACATCATCGCGTGGTTCCATCAGGGTAATGCATTCAAGACTCTATTAATCTAAGGTTCCATAAGGGCAATGTATTCAAAGAAATGTTAATTTATTTCATATTGTGTTTCTTCAGCCTGACTCTTTCATTAGGAAGAAGGTGGTGTTCAGTAGATTTAAAGCTAACTTCTCCAAAGTCACACCAGGTAACTGTTCACTTATGCTGGTAAAAACACTACACACAATGGTCAGTGTGGTTATCGAACACAGCATAATAATAAGAAGCTTCAGAAGTGTAAGACACTTCAGGACAATTTGCAAGACGAATAAGACTTACTTTAGTACTAGAAAGTTGAGTTTCAGAGAAGTTAAACGAATTACTGGAGATTACAAGCTAAACAATTCAGACCAGAAGCCACAACCTTCTATAACAACAGAAGTACTATCAGGAAACTTGGGGGAGTGACAAGAGTCTCATGTAGGCTCAAACTTGTCATGTAGTAAATGATGACCCTGAACTCCTGATGATGCTTGCTTTGTATCTCAAGTGCTGGAATTATAGAAATGAATATAATGCCTGACTAAGTCTAAAATTTTGAGACCTTATAAAGATATCTTTAGTCATAAAGATAAACATTTTTGAAAAAATGAAAACCTTCTAAAACCTGGTCTTAAATCTCATTTTAAATATTCTGGCAATATGCATTTTACCAAACTCCCAGGCAAGACCAGAATAATGGAAATCCGTGTATGCTCTACTGAATGATTTGTTACCACGCAACATAATCTAGTTCTACAGCAGACAAAACTTTCCACCACTTGGAAATACCTAGGGCTTGGCAAACTCCTCAGCAGTAAGTGTTCCATAACATACTATACATACAACCTAAAGAATTTTCTAGGTTTCAAGTTCTGTAACTGATCAGGAAATGTTTTCTTTTCTCTTTTGTTTCGTTTCTGTTTTCTTAGAATAGAAAGATTTCTGCAGTCTGGAGACGTGGTAGTAACATTCTTGCTGAAGAAGCAGGAAGACCTGCATTCATGTACTTAGCTCAAAAGTAAAAATCCAGGTGTGGTAGTGTGCACATGGAAGCCCAGTGCTGGGGTGGGAGTGGAAACAGGAAACTCATGGGAGATTTCTGTTCAGCTACCCTAGCAAAATATATGTGCTCACGGTTCAGAAGGTGGATGGGCCAGAGAGATGGTTTGAGAGGTACAGCTTCTTGCCACCAAGCCTGACAACCTGAATTGGATCCCCAGAATGCTCTTGATTGAGAGAACAGACTCTTGCATGTTGTCTTTTGACCTCCACATACATTCTATGAGCACACGTACACAAATAAATACATTTTTTTTTTTTTTTTTTTTTTTTTTACAGACAGCAAGATGGGTCAGCAGGCAAAAAGGTGCTCACAGTGAAATCCTTATAACCCGAGTTGCATCACTGGAACTCAAATAGGTAGGAAGAGAGAACAAAGTGTACAAAGTTGTACTGACTTCCAGAGATGGATCATGGAACACATGTCCTGAAATACAGCATATACCCACCACATAAACAATAGTAAGTAAAATGAATTTTAGAAAATAATAATTTCAAAGGCCAGGAGAATGGCTCGTGGGTAAAATAAATTCCCATATGATATAACAGAAGGAGAGAACCAGCTCCTGAATGGTGTCCTCTATCCTCTACTTTCGCCATGGCAACTAGCAATAAATCAACTATGTTAAATAAAATGTATGCCTCTCTCTCTATGTGTCTCTCAAAGAAACTTTCATTTCCACTTTAATTTTAAAAAGTAGACTAAAAATTAATTAATATAAACTTAAAGGTTCTAAAGCTCTTGCATTACTTGGACTTACATGTGAAACTCTGTCTCTGCTAGTATCACTGACCCCTGCCCCGTTTTGACTCTGGGTATCTATTAGATATTTATAGCGGCATTACATTCGTATTTTTTTATTTTAATTGTGTTCCTTTTATTCCTCCCATTCTTTTTTTTTTTGTTTTTTTTTAATTAAAAATTTCTGCCTCCTCCCCGCCTCCCTTTTCACTCCCCCTCCTCCCCCTCCTCTCTCCCTCCACTCCCTACTCCCCTCCCCCTCTCTTTCCAGTCCAAAGAGCAGTCAGGGTTCCCTGCCCTGTGGGCAGTCCAAGGTCCTCCCCCCTCCATCCAGGTCTAAGAAGGTGAGCATCCAAACAGGCTAGGCTCCCACAAAGCCAGAACATGCAGTAGGATCAAAACCCAGTGCCATTGTCCTTGGCTTCTCAGCAGCCCTCAATGTCCACCATATTCAGAGAGTCCAGTTTTATCCCATGCTTTTTCAGTCCCAGTCCAGCTGGCCTTGGTGAGCTCCCAATAGATCAGCCCCACCATCTCAGTGGGTGGGTGCCCCCCTCATGGTCTTGACTTTCTTGCTCATATTCTCCCTCCTTCTGTTCCTCATTTGGACCTTGGGAGCTCAGTCCATTGCTCCAGTGTGGGTCTCTGTCTCTATCTCCATCCATCTCCAGATGAAGGTTCTATGGTGATATGCAAGATATTCATTAGTATGGCTATAGGATCGGGCTATTTCAGGCTCTCTCTCCTCAGCTGCCCAAGGACACAGTTAGGGACATCTCTCTGGACCCCTGGGAACCCCTCTAGAGTCAAGACTCTTGCCAACCCTAAAATGGCTCCCTTAATTACGATATATACTTCCCTGCTCCCATATCCATCCTTCCATTATCCCAACCATCCCATGTAATCCATCATATAAATAAACTGAAAGACAAAAACCATATGATCATTTCATTAGATGCTGAAAAAGCATTTGACAAAATTCAACATCCCTTTATGATAAAGGTCTTGGAGAGATTAGGGATACAAGGGTCATACCTAAATATAATAAAAGCTATTTACAGCAAGCTAACAGTTATCTTCAAATTAAGTGGAGAGATACTCAAAGCCATCCCACTAAAATCAGGAACACTACAAGGCTGTCCACTCTCTCCATACCTCTTCAATATAGTGCTTGAAGTTCTAGCAATAGCAATAAGACAACATAAGGGGATCAAGGGGATTCGAATTGGAAAGGAAGAAATTAAACTTTTGTTATTTGCAGATGATATGGTAGTATACATAAGCAACCCCAAAAATTCTACCAAAGAACTCGTCGTACATTTGTATTTTAATAAATAAAGCTTGCCTGAGGATCAGAAAAATAAAGCAGCCACACTGGCCAGCCTTACAGATCAGGTAGCAATGACACACACTTTTAATCCCAGTAGCCACACTAGTTTGCCATAGAAACCAGGTGGTAGTGGTGCATGCCCTTAGTTCTGGGATTATATAATATAAAAAAGAAATATAAAACAGGAAGAGACAGCTATCAGTTCCAGTCTCATTCTGAGATTTCCTGGAAGCAGGATCACCATTTTCAAACTAAGGTCAAGATAAGAGCCAGTGGCTGACTGATTTGCTTTTCTGGTCTTTAGGTTGAACTCAGTCTTAAAAGTCTCTGAGTTTTTATTAATCATGTTTCAGCTACTTTTATAAAGGTTCACAATTTAGATTATTATTATCAGAAATATAAAAATCCCAAGTATTATTCATATTGCCAAGGTACCATCTGTTTTACTTCACATCAATTTAAGTTAAAAGGATCTCATTTAAAAATGCAATTCTAGGAAAACTTACCTGAACCTATAAGGAATTCTAGACCAAAATGGGCAAGATCCTGTCTTCACAAATCCTCTGACTGAATGCCATTCTCCCCTTCTCTTCCTGCCCTATATTCCTCCATCTCTCAAGCCATAACCCTTCCTATCTCTCCTCCCGAGTTCTGAGATTAAAGGTGTGTGACTCCTTAGTACTTGGATTAAAGGTGTGAGCTGTCACCACCTGGTTCTGTTTCTTTCAGACTGGATCAATTTCATGTAGTCCGGGGTGGTCTTGAACTCACAGAGATCGGTCAGGATCTGTCTCCAAGAGTGCTGTTTTTAAAGAAGTGCCACCACTGCCTGGTCTCTGTGGCTAATTAATGTGGCTAGCTCCGCACTTTGATCTTCAGGCAAGCTTTGCTTGTTACAGCACAAACAACAAAGTATCCCCACACTGAACAGCCATCAAATGACAAGAACCTGAATCCCCAACCTTTAGAGAATTTTCCAATTGCTCATACTTGCTTCATTTTGGTTTTTAAATTGTTTGTTTCTGCTTCCTCCTCTGACCAGAGCAGGAACTTTTAAAATTATAGAGCAATGGCTTGACCAGTGTGGATATGTGGAATGACTGCAAGAAATCTAAATTTCCAAACCCAGACACATGACTACTCCAACCCATGTAGAAAAACACAATGCTTACTCAACACATGCTCTGGTTTCCCCATACCCCTGCATCTTCTTAGGTAGCTGTGATAGCTACAGCACTGTCGCACATGGGGTCAGATGATGAGAGTTGAGTCATCTCAGCACAAGCAGACGCATGGAGTTGCCCGGGGAAAGAAACCCAAAGCTAAAAACAGGAATGTGCTTCCACCAGTGACTCTTGTGTTATTCTCTACTTTTCTATTTCTTCTTTTAAGAAGATACCAAGACTTCTTAGCCTAAATGTAATAACTCTAGGCTTTCAACATGGTGGTCATTGCAGATGAAAATGTTTAAGTATGCATAACTTGCAGAAGTCTTCCTTCTGGCTTCACACAATGATGCCAATCAACTTCTGGAAACTTTCTCTGCTCTTAAACTCAACCTCCTTTACCTTCACTCTTTCTCGAGTGGTGTTGTTTTTTCCATGATCCAGGAAGTGGTCACTGAGAAAGTGCTAGGAGGGTCAGGGCAGGTGTTCTTACACCCCAGAAAAGAAGACAGAGCAGGTACCCGCAATAGAAGTCGAAGAGCAGCGTGTCTTCCTGCAACCATGTGCAACTTCAAAAGGAATCATTTCAACTTAAGAGTTCGGTTGGCTGCTCTGTAGTGAAGTGAATTATTCCAGCTGCTCTGTTTTTGAAGTTACTCTATCAGAATTTTAAATCCTTTCCATACATCCCCTAAGGGTGCGTGAGCAGAACCAAGCCTCCTTTCTGTTTTATGATGTCTAGGCTGACGGGAGTTCACAGCAAAAATAACTTCCGAACATCAATCAAGCCGGGTCTGTCTGCTCTTTTATTCAACACCCTTTCTTTTCATTGTGATAATACACTCTTTGTCACATTTAAAGCATGACATTCAATACGAATCGTTCGTTTAGGAAAAACTGCATGTGAACTGCAAACCTTATCAAGTGCAGAAAAATTAATAGAAACCATGAAGGAAAGAATGAAAGAGAATAGTATAGATTCAACAGAACAGTCTTTTGTTGTACTTAAGGAAATAAAACATAATCATGTGATGTGCTCGGGGAGTGCTGTACTTTATACACAAGCCCTGAGAGCACCTTTACCCAGTATGGAGGTGGGGAAAGGGGAGCACTCTCAAAGTGCTTTGCTTGCATGAAGATGGAAAAGGCCAAGGAGTTCATAAATCTCAAGAATTTTCTAGGTGTTTCATAAAATTCCTTGACCTTGCTTTGGCACCGACTTAAGAAAGAAGTTGTTATTTCTAGAAACAAAATGTTTATCCAACTGCAGGCTGCAACCCATTGATGAGATGTGAAATTAATTTCAAAGCCTTTGCTCATAAAATAGGAAAACAAACAATAACAACGAGCAGAAAAAATCTTGGAGGAAATTGTATATAAGAAAGAGAAAGTCTCTTTCAACATGCAGTTATGAATATGTGTGTGCTTCACAGCTGTGTAAATGCATTGCTTCGAATTTACCAGACTGAAATGTTTGATGATGATGCTGTACGTTGACATCCCCATAACAACATGTAACAAGCCAGATACTGGTGACAAAGCAGTTCCCACAACTTGTCTCCTCAGTTTCAGAAGACCATGGCTAGCAAGATGCTTGGAGTGTCTTTCATAGAAATGTCATTACAAAGCTTGCATGAAAGTGATTCAAGAAAATGAGCAGAACACAGCAGGTGTTTTCAGAAACAAAATAGACAAGAATCATGACACCTCACTTTTATTTTAGGCAATAGATCTCTGGTTGTGAAAAGTAGAAATCAGGATTGCCAATGAATTTAATTAAGGTCATGTTCAGTATGGGAAAGGGGGCATAGCAGAAGCACCATCTTTTGAAAGCTGTGAGGAAACTCCTAGTCTCTGGGTTTGGAGCACTGGCTAGGTGTTTCTATGACATCAAAGAGCCATCAATCTTCGGAAAAGGGAGTCAGCCAGCAATCACCAGACCAGCCGTGTTTCCCACTGGGTACCAGTTCCTAAGCACTCTAATTTCTAATAAAATATTTGGTTTAATAATGGTGCAGAAATAAGATCATCAATGAGATTAATATTGGGTACATATACTGAAGAGTTACTATGCAACTCAGTCAAACAAATATGTATCATTTAAATTTTAGAATAATATTATGAGATATTATCTACTCTCCATGTTATAAGAAAACTGAAGGTCAGACAGACTTAATAATTAGTGGGACTGTTTCAAGGTTTAAATGCAAAGCAATCAGGACTTCATTGCATCTCAGGATAGTGATTAGTAGCTTTGAACTCTTCTATTCTATATATCAGTATCCCAGACACCACTAAGAGGGAAGAAGAGAGTTCAGGAGGAAAGAAGTAGATGGATGAATAGAGCCAAGATTAGTTTTAGGAAATGCTAAAATATGAGGTTATGTGCTCTCGAAAATAGCATTGAAAATGTGCATATAGTAATTGCTATCACCCCACACATATATGGATCTTGTTAAATGACGATGACCTACCCTGACTGCACAATATTAAAATATTTATCTATAGGTATCTGTGAAAGGAGAAAAGAGAAGATAATAATCAAGGGGAGAGGATGGCTAAAGTGGAAATTAAAACCTAGTTAAGTCACTTCACAGCTGAGAGGTGGCTAAGGTACCCACCTCCTTTTCCATACTTGGCCTGGGCATCCATGCTTCCTGAAAAAAAGCACTAATAGGATTGGCCTTCATCTGAGATGCTTTAACCCTTGCAAACTGTGGTGGAGAGAGGACAGCCCAGGTGAAAGATACTGTGCAGTTATGTTCACAGGTCAGCTCTGCAGAAGCCTGCTCATATGATTTCCGAAGAAGCAACCAAGTCCAGACTACAGAAGGAAGCCTAGACCATTGTTTTTTAGTCAACTCCTATACATTGGTCAATTTCCATCTGTAAAGTTATGTCCCCATTCCTCTTTAACCCTAAGTCCCCATCTTTGTGGTTTGTCAATCCACAGAGCTCCTGCTGCACTTTTCTTAAAATTTTAAATATTATTTGCCCCAAACAAATGGGACCAACTAGCCATTAAAAAGTATGATACACTTTTCTAAAATAAATGGGTTATAAATAAAACTAGTTCATCAACTATTCATTTAGTTATTGCCAGAAGTCATAAAAAAAAAAACCCATGTGGAGAAATCTAACTTAGTGGTTTCAGAAAGAGAGGGCTACACGACATTAGGAAAACACAGCTTGGTTTAACGAATGGCCCAGATTGTTCACTAGGACTACACCCCATGGTGCGTGGAAGAAGCTAAATTAAAAATGGACAAGAACTCTGAGAGTAAAACCCTTAGACTCACAGAGAAAATACAGATACACATCTTGATGACTGTGAACTAGGGCCTGGTTCCCTGGCCCCAATGCCAAAAGACCAAAAGTACTTGTTCTTTTCAAAGCAGAAACAGAACAAAACTCAGAAAAAAAAATCCATTGTGTTCTGAGGGCAAAGACATCCTATAGAATTGGAATAAAGAATTTAAATTTATAGATTTGATGAGTTCAATGTCCAGAATATATAAATAAAACTTAAAACTCAACAATAAAGAAACAAATATTCCAACTGTAACTGGGCAAAGGATTTGGGTGGAAATTTTTCCATTAGATAAAATGTCATGGAGAAGGCTAAGTAAAAACTACAAAGAGATATTACCTTAAATCAACTATGATCAGTCTGAGTTTGCTTGGGTCTGCTGAAGCAACCAGGGGGCTAAGTAGATGGCTCAGATGTTAAAATGTTTGATATACAAGCATAAGGGCCTGAGTGTATGTCCCTGGCACCACGTCAGGTGTGTTAACATATAGAATCATTACCCAAGGAGAGGCAGAAATAGCCAGACCCTGTGCCAGACTGCCAAGCTGCGCCTGGTTGAATTGGTGTTCTTAGGACTGATTGAGAAAGCCTGTAGCCGGTTGACCACTGAGTCTGGTTGGTGTGATCAGGGTTCATTGAGAAATCCTTGTTTAAAACTAACATAAAGAGTGATACAAAGAGCTAGCCAGTCTCTGTCTCTGACCTCCACACATGTGTCAGCACCTGGACAAACATGTGTACACATGAGAACATTTACACGCATGCAGTCCATACTGCATACATATACATTTAATATGTTGAGATTATATTTATCTTTATATATCAGTTATCATTTTTAAGCCATTTTTGCAACAAAAAGACCTCTTTGAAAGTCTGTATCACATTCTCCTAAAGTACATTTCTCACTGCTAAAGTATATTTGGCTTCTTCCTTACAGAAAGCCAGTGCTCATAAAGAATGATATCAAAGTCATGGGTGCATGGCCTTTCTGCAGAATCCCATAGATTTTAGCAAGGCTCTGATGACTCTGAAAGGGGGCATAAATTGTAAATTTTAAAATGCCCAGGATGTAGGAGTGTGTGTGTGTGTGTGTGTGTTCTGTGACTTAAAACTTTGCTCTTGTGGTCAGTTATTTCTGAATTCAGTAGACTGGCCCTTTCCCTTGTTCCCTTAAATAATCCACCACTGAATAATGTATGAATCATTTTATTTACTGCATCTTGTATAAAAATATACCCTATTATATTAGCATTGAGTCAGACATGCATGATTGATGGCAATGCATTTGTTTTAGCTGCTTAACAATTGCCTCTAATAAATGAAAACACTATTATCCTACAGATAAAAGTATGTCTTCCCTTCAATCAAAAGTTTATGCAAAAATGCATATTTGATATCATCCACAGGAGAATTATTAGGAAAATTTCTAATGAAATGGACTTTTGTCCAAGCCTTATCTTCAAATCCACATTCTAAGAAAGCTAAGTCACCATTGTCATCAATACTGAGACCATCATCCCTTTGAGAGAACTTCAGTCTAATAGCAGATACTTCACAACTTTATGTAACAGCAAAAGAGACCAATGAAGTTATGTACACGGAAAAGTTAAGAAGCTTCATTTTACTGGTGGCCAAACTAACAAGAGCAAAAAAGTATAAACCTAAGCTGAGATCTCGGTTGCACTGCCTATGTGGTCAACACAACACTTCTGTAGTATTCAGGTTACTCAAAAGACAAGAAAGAGGTTTGAAATAAGGAAATATGACTATTAGATGTAGTCTTGTCAAAATTGTACCATCACCTTGACAATGCAACTCAGTTTGTTTTTATTTCTCTTCTATAATATGTACATAGACTTGCCTCGATCAGTTGGGGTGACTGTACTTGTAATGTTTGCACTAGTGTGATGAAGCAAGTAGGGGAGATGTTCTATCATATCTCTTTCATAAAGTGTGATATAGCATTCAATAATCAGCAGAAGAGAGAATGCTAATTCAAGGATTGCAGAAGAAGCAAAGTGACTGTAAACTGAAAACCTGAAGTCTAGGGTCAGTTTGACAGCAACTTTGCATCAGAAATCTCTGAATGTGCCTTTCCCCTCACATAGCATAGGCTGCTGATAATCATGTTCTTATAAATTTACTAAGAATATTCAATTCTTTTGGTTACATCAAAACAATAGGAACAAATATGCTTAAATGGCACAATAGGTATGTGAGACATAAGAAAAATATAACTTCGTGTTTTATCTTACTACTTGTTAATATAGTTTTGTTAAGTGAGAGCAAAGAATTTTATCTGCTTTATTATATATTTCAAACACCTACAATGGGTGGATTAGAATAGGCACTCAATATTGTAGGTCTAATTAATGAGTTCTTATGTAACCTCTATGCTGGGCTACATTTGTCCTCTCGATTTAACATAAAACAAAAGTATATAGCCGATACAAAAATATTTTTTTAATTTTGTAGACTGCTTTATTAAACAATTACCTAAAGCAACCAAAAGTCAACTTTTCAGTGAAGAAATGGGAAAGTCAATGGCAGGCATAAATTACCTCTGAACAAAAACCAGTTACACTAAAAAGAAAAAAAGACTGAGATCATTTCTAGTGATTTATCCTGATTTATTTGATACAGTGGACTGTGGACTTTAAACTAGCTGCATGCACTGACAAACTCTAGAGAAAACTGGAATCTTCATACCTGTGTTCCTTATCTTGGCAAATGTGCACGACTTTCTGAGCACCTACTACAGTCATCCAAGAGAGGTAGGTGCAGTCGAGGTCACCAAACTTTTCAAAAAGGATTTTCCCTGATAGAAGGTTTTGTTGGAAGAATTACAAAAATACACAGCTTTCTTCAGAAAGAGAGACATCTGTTTTTAAGACAATATTTGTAAATGTGTTAGTAAGCATACCCATGTACCACTATTTCAACGGAGGTCTTCATGTTATAACTTACAAAATTGTATGTGGCAGATATTTTATTTGCACTGTATAAAGTTGACTTGTATACCTCCCAGCAAAGCAGTGGAACCAGATTTGAAGTGTGTAAGTGCATGCATGTTTGCGTGTGTGTGTGTGTGCATGAGTGTGTGTGTGTGTGTATGTGTGTGTGTGTGTTTGTCTGTCTCTCTGTGTGTAGGCCATATGCTAACCCTGGCTGTCCTCCTCAGTCACTGTCCTCTGCCTTGCTGTTTTTGAGACAATTCCTCCTTTTAGCAGGGATCTTGTCAAGCAGTCTGGGTTCAGAGATCTGCTGTCTTTCCCTCACTAGTGTGGGGACTGTGGGCATGCACCTTATTTCTAGTTTGTTCTCCCTTATCATGATTTGTCCGGGGTTTTTGTTGTTGTTTTCATGTTTGCATGTTTTCTAAACAGAAAAAGGAAGAAAGGGTGGGAGTGGAGTTGGGTGAGTCGGGAGGTGGTCAAGGTGGGCAGGATCTGGAAGAAAAAAATCATGATCAGATTACCTCAGCAGAAACTTTTTTTCTACAATAAAGAATATTACAAGTTTTTCATCTTGGGACTAAAGATCAAAATAAGTTCCTCATAACTGAAAGGCAAGCACTTTCTCACTTCTGTGAGCCCCATTCAAAGCCATGAATCTTATTGTTTAGTACTAATAATTTTTGTGATACTTTTTACTAGATATCAATTGCATTGTTCTGATTTGAGGCTCTATAAATCATGAAACGTTAAAAACATACCTATTTCTTTGGAAGTAATTAGTATATATTCTCAAACTGCTGTTCAAACCTAACTCTGACTGGCCTAGGTTTTACCCTCCTTTAAATACAAGCAGCCAAGATACTACCATGAACTACCATTAGCTCTCCTGGATTCTGTTGTCTCCTTAGATGTGGTGGTGGTTTGAAAGAAAATGGCCCCCAAAGGGAATCACATGATTAGGAGGTTTGGCCTTGTTGAAGTACATGTGGCCTTGTTGAAGGAAGTTTGTCACTGCGGAAGTGGGCTTTGAGGTCTCATATACACTCAAACCATGCTAGGCAAGACAGTTCACACTTTCTGTTGCCTTTGGATCAAGATGTAAGAACTCTCAGTGCTAGTACCATGTCTGCCTATACATTGTCTTGCTTCCTACAATGATGATATGGCCTAAACCTCTGAACTGTAAGCCAGCCCCAATTAAATGTTTCCCTTTATAAGCATTGCCATGACCATGGTGTTTCTTCACAGCACCTTCATGTCTAACTAAGATGGAAGTCATCTTTTGGACTTCCATTCCTCCCCCGACCCCGCCAGCTAGCCCCACTGGATGGACTGCATGAATCACCAGCTAAGAGTAACCTGGTCACTCTATCTTTTTAGGTCACAGCCCTACTGTTGGCCTGGGGTCATTTGGAGGACACTTGCAGCAAAATATCACTTCTTGGTCTTTGCCAGAATCTAGAATATGAATAAACATTCCCGACAATAATGTGATTTTGTGACCTCCAATCTAGCCCCTTATTTTCTTATCCCGTCTAATACAAATAACCATAATTTCTTGTCTTATAAGTAATTTTCTTTTACTGCCTACCTAGAATCAAAAGCATCTCTCTCTCTCTTCCCTGGGAAGGAAGCTTAATTATCTTGCTGCCATTACTGTTTCTGAAAGAAACTTCTACTTCAAATTTATTACCAGAGCCCTTCACTTATCTCATAAATGCCATTTTGAGAGAGGACCTGTTCTTACTATTCTTACAGAATTTAAAGTTTATCTCTAGAAAGAGGAGTATGTTTTTCAGTATGATCCTCCAAGAAGGGGAAAAAAATAAGACCTCATCACCTAAATTATTCCATTACATCAAAGGCTGACAGTTCAATTCTCTGCAGAAGGATGTAAGGTCAAGCTACACAAGGTGAAGTCACAGATTTCAACATAACATAATTTGGTGAGGATGGAGGAAGGAAATGTAACAGATCATTCTAGCAGTTTCCATGAGGAAAAACAAGTTTCCCTGCAGGTGCTTTGAAGTGTGTGTGTGTGTGTGTGTGTGTGTGTGTGTGTGTGTGTATACACTTACGCATGAACATGAATGTGCTCATGCTTTCAAGGATACAATTGGCTGTTAGATGACACTGCCATTTATTTTGGAACTAAAATCAGTAACTAGATATTATTAACTTAAGAACTGGATCCAAGACAGATAAGAGCAATAATTAACATGGGTAACTGAATAAATACAGTCTTCTGAATGCAAAAAGAGGAAAAACTCACAGGAAGAGTGATGTAGGATTCCCCTCTGTATGCTGTGATTACCATTAATGAATAAAAGAACTTCTTTGGGTCTATAGCAGAGCTATAGGGGAACAGAGCTAGGCAAGAAAAACTAAACTGAATGCTGGGAGAAAGAAGGGCAGAGTCAGGAGAGGCCATATAGCCCCACTGGAGCCACACAGCCAATAAGCCACAGCCAGGTGGTGATACACAGATTAATAGAAATGGTTTGAATTAATATGTAAAAGTCAGTCAATAAGAAGCTAGAGCTAATGGGACAAGCAGTGATTTAATTAATATGGTTTCTGTGTGATTATTTCTGTTCTGAGCAGCAGGGACAAACAAGTAACCTCCTTACTACAGAAGAGTACATTGAGTGTGACTATAAAGATGCCCATATTTTTTGTTTCCATTTTGAACAGTGATATATTCTCATGGAGGGAGGTCTTAAGTAATAGGCAATAATTTCAAAAGTATACAACATTTAAAATAAGTTTTGAAGTTATTCCTTAAATGTGACAATACATGAGTTCCTGGCACTTAGAAGACTCAGCATATTGTTTAAACCAAGGATAACATACTAACCCACACAGCAAGCATGTCTGATTCTTCATTGTAAATTTTTGTCACATAGCAATGAGAATACTGAGCTATGCTTCAAACACAAAGTGAAAAAGATTTATTAATTTATCATCTCTCACACCTTTTTTCTTCAGGATATACCTTCTGAACAATTAATTATTTAATATTATCAACACTCATTATCTTCTTTTGTCTTTCTTTAGATAATGCTATTGCTTGCAGTGATATCTTATTTGTCCTATAATAAAAAATCAGAGTGTAAAGCGAGCTAATAGTTAGCCATAGAGGCCAGGCAGTGGTGACACACACCTTTAATCCAAGACCCGGGGAGGCAGAGGTAGAAGAATCTCTGTGAGTTCTAGGTCACCCTGGGCTACATTAGATTGATTCAGTGTAAAAGAGAAACAGCCAAGTGGTGGCGGCTCACTCCTTTAATCCTAGTACACAGGTATTTAATTCTAGCACTAGGGAGGTGGAGACAGGAAGGAATTTGGCTGGGCAGTGAGAGGAATACAAGATGGGAGGATACAGCACAAGCATTCTTTCAGTCTGAGGACTTGTAGAGACAGAATACCCCATTCAATCTGAATATTTCTTAGAGGTAAGAACAAGTGGCTGGCTGCTCTGCTTCTCTGATCTTTCAACTTTCACCTTGCAATATCTGACTGCAGGTTTTTATTAAGACCATTTAGAATACATGCTACAAATGCTTTTCATGTTTCTGTCTTCAAAATCATCCCCAATGGTACCTGGTCCTCTGTTCCTCGGGGGAAGTGGCTACACCTTTTAGAAACAGAATTGAGTTTTCCTAAGATTTGGTAAAAGTTGCTGAGTGATTTAAATTTTGAGCAAATCTCTTTCTCTACTTTGAAAGGCTTAATTGACAGTTCTGGCATCAGCACAGGAAAAATGGGACTCTTTCTCTTTTTCTCAAAAATATCCTCTTATAGCTGTTTGCTGTTTATCACCAGGTGACAAGATTATGCACTTAGATGGGAAAGCAGGTTAGCTACAGTGCCATTTGTGGCATATGACTGCCTGGGGCAGTTGGAAACATCTCCACTAATGCTTCTGAGAAAGAAAATCATCAGTCAATCTCCCTAGAAAAGCTACAGAGACAAAAATCAATCACTGTAAAAGAGCAAAGAAAAATATCACGTATCAAAGATAAACACTTGCAGTACTATATTAAAAAGAGATATGTATTTATTTTTTAGATTTATAAGATGTCATCCCTCCAAAGAATCTTCACTGAGCATGTGCACTTAGGACAAAGACATGTTAATCACAAAATATTCAAATTTTGAAGCATAAAATAATTATTAAGGCAAAATAGATTGTTACATTTAAAAGCCTCCTGCAGATGAGGTGAGCATACTTGGAGGGCATACATAGTCGGTGTTTAAATGCATTTCATTTCCTCACACTGTGTGTGTGAGTGTGCATTTTAATAAGATCACTGAAGAGTTGGAAATGTTTTAGAAATTGGCTTGAGTCCACAAATCTTTAAAATTTATGGTCTTCCTCACTTTACTGTAGGAATCCAGGTGTCAGTTCAATGTTCTAGGAGTTTGTTCTCCTCCAGAGGGTGCAGACTTCAATTTCTGCAAAGTTCGACCTGCTTCAAGACAAACTTCCATGTCTATCACCTCCTAAATCATAACTTAGCTCTCAAAAATATTTTTCACTTTCAGTCTTTGTAACTCTGTGCTTTCTGAATTTCAAATGACAGCACCCAATCTTTTCATTTCTTTCTTTTGTTGGAAAAGGTAAATGCTAAATCATCAGATTCATCTCTGCAATTTAAGTCTGTTAAAAACAGAAACAATCAGAATCAATAAGTCCTTCAACCTCAGCTGGGAGACTCATATGACACAGGAAATTGTCACCTTTATCTAACCAGCATGAGGGAAGAGAAAGAAATGTAAAGTATGCATGCATACTCATCTCTGGTGAATGATTGAATAGCTTAACATAACATCCCCCTCTCTTTATTCAAAATCTAGGTTTAGTTTCTCTTGTCAATCATTTGTAAATAAGGAATGATGCAAAATGGAAGATCATTACTTTCAGCAAGAGCATTTTCCCTCACATTTAGAATTATCCAGAAATGAGTAACACTTACACCCAGGAAACAGGGAGTGAGCTGCTTCATCACTGACAGGCTGTGGTAGAACAGGCGTTTAATCAAGCAATGATAAAATCTGCTCCACAATGCTTCTGTGGGCAGGATTTCCCACATGTGACCTTCCTACAGTTAACATTCTGCCAGGCTAACAGAGGGGCATGAGTGAGGATGTGGAGACCATAGGTCATTCTAGGTGAGCTTTGTTACCGTAAAAATAGAAAGTTTATAGGCTACTCCATCAAGATTCTAAAGGAGTGGCCAACTGAGAATCTGTGGGGGAAGAACGAGGCAAATTGAAATTTCACTCACTTACCTCGGGAAGAAATAGTTTATTGATTTGGGTATATTTTTTGGTCCCATGCATAAATGCCTACAGTTGAAGATATTCCCATGAAATAGAATAGAATTGAAGAGCTATACATAATGCCGCACATCTTCAGAAACTTGCATTTTTTACGCAGAGTCAAAGAATGCACACTAAGGAAAAGACAGCATCTTCAGTAGGCAGTGCTGGCTAACCTGGATGGCTGCGAGCAGGAGAATGCCAAGAGAATAGGTTCTGTCACCCTGCACAAAACTTAACTCCAACATCAGACCATACACACGAAGTCTGAGAGAAGAGAACGTTTTGAACTCATCATCACGGAAAAGTACTTTCTGAATAGAACACTGACAGTATGGGCACTAGAAACAATTAGTGAATGGGGAACTCGTGAAACTGAAAAGCTTCTGTATGGCAAAGGACACTATCATTTGGACAAAATGGCCATTTAAAGAATGAGAAAAGTTCTTTACCAATCACACATCTGATAAAGGGTTAGTATCTAAAATATATAAAAACTAAGAAGAACTAAACACCAACAAAACAAACAATCCATCTAAAGTGGATTACAGAACTAACCATGGAGGTGTAAAAGTTGAAACACAAATGGTTAAGAGACAAAGAAATGCTCAACATCTTTAATCATCAGAGAAATGCAAATTAAGACCACTTAGAGGTTTTATCTTCCACTGCTCACAATGGCTAAGATCAATAAAACAATGACAGCTCATGCCGGCAAGAATGTGAGGGAAGGGGGACAGTTATTTATTGCTGTGGGAGTACAAACTGGTACAGCCACTACGGAAATCACTGCGGCTGGTGGTTCCTCAGGAAGCTAAGAATACATTTAGCACAAGATCTAGCTAGACCACTTTTATACATATATCCCAGAGACCCTGCATGCTTGCTCGTATAGATACTTGCTCATTCATGTTCATTGTTGCTCTGTTCATAGTAGCCAGAAATTGGAAATAGCCTAAGTGCCCATCAGAAGATGAATGAATAAAGAATATGCAGTAATTTCACACAATGCAAAATCACCCAACTGCTAAAAAGAATAAAATTTTCATGTTAATTGATGGAACTTAAAAAGGCGTCCTGAGTGAGGTAACTCATCACAAAGACAAATATTGTGTTTTTCTCTTATATGTGGATGTAAGTTTTTAAGCTTTTGATATGTGTGCTGTAGTTCAAATAACCGCAGAGATTAGGTACTTAGTAAGAGACCAGGAGTGAGTGGAGGCTCTCCCAAGGAAGGAGAAACAATATAATATAATGGAAAGATATAAAGTTAACTTATAGAAAAGGAAGACTAAATAGACATGTATGGGAGAGAAAGGGAAAGGAGAGGATGTGGGGAGAAACACTAACACTAAATGCAATTTGAAAAGTCATATGGAAACATATAGCTTTTTTTTTATTGAGCTATACATTCTTCTCTGCTCCCCTCCCCTTCTACCCTCTCCCATGACCCCCATGCTCCAGATTTACTCAGATCTTTTCTCTTTCTCCTTCCTATTCAGATCCATGTATGTCTCTTTTGGGGTCCTCTTTGTTATCTAGTTTCTCTGGGGTTGTAGATTGTAGGCTGATTTATGTCTAGAAGCCACTTATGAGTGAGTACATATATTTGTCTTTCTGGGACTGGGTTACCTCACTCAGTATTTTTTTTTCTAGATCCATCCATTTGCCTGCAAATTTCCAGATATCACTATTTTTTACTGCTGAGTAGTACTCCATTGTGTAAATGTGCCACATTTTCCTTATCCATTCTTTGGCTGAGGGGCATCTAGGCTATTTTTAGGTTCTGGCTATGACACATAATGCTGCTATGAACATAGTTGAGCACATGTCCTTGTAGTATAATTGAGCATCTTTTGGGCATATACTCAAAAGTGATATTGCTAGGTTTTGATGAAGGCTGCTTCCTAATTTTCTGAAAGATCGTCATACTGATTTCTAAAGCAGCTGTACCAGTTTGCACTCCCACCAGCAATGGAAGAGTGTTTTTTTTTTCCCATATCCTCTCCAGTGTAAGCTGTCATCAGTGTTTTTTATTTATTTATTTATTATGTATACAATATTCTTTCTGTGTGTGTGCCTGAAGGCCAGAAGAGGGCACCAGATCTCATTACAGATGGTTATGAGCCGCCATGTGGTTGCTGGGAATTGAACTCAGGACCTTTGGAAGAGCAGGCAATGCTCTTAACTACTGAGCCATCTCTCCAGCCCCTCCTCAGTGTTTTTGTATATCTCCAAAATATACAAAGAACTAAAGAAACTTGACATCAAAAGAAAATTAATCCAATTAAAATTGGAGATCAGTCCTCTGTCTAATGTGTAGTTGGTGAATATTTTTCCAATCTCTAGGCTGCTGTTTTGTCTTGTCGACTATGTCCTTTGCTTTACAGAAGCTTCTCAGTTTCAGGAAGTACCATTTATTAATTGTTTCTCTCAGTGTCTGTGCTACTGGGGTTATATTTAGAAAGTGGTCTCCTATGTTAATATGTTCAAGTGTACTTCCCACTTTCTCTTCTATGATGTTCAATATATTTGCATTTATGCCGAGGTCTTTAGTCTATTCGGATTTGAGTTTTGTGCATGCTGATAGATATTGATCTATTTTACTTTCTCCTACTTGTTAATATTCAGTTTTGTCAGCACCATGTGTTGAATATGCTTTCTTTTTCCATTTTATATTTTTAGCTTCTTTGTCAAAAATCAGTTGTTTGTAGGTGTGTGGATTGATATCCAGGTCTTTGACTTGGTTCCATTGGTCCTCCTGTCTGTTTTTATGCCAATACCAGGTGATTTTCATTACTGTAGCTCTATAGTAGATTATAGTATAGGCTATACTTTAGTATAGTCAGGGATGATGATGCCTCCAGAAGTTCCTTTATTGTATAGGGTTGTTTTGCTATCCTGGGTTGTTTGCTTTTCCATATGAAGTTGAGTATTTTTCTTTTGAGGTCTGTGAAGAATTTTGCTAGGATTTTTATGGGTATTGCCCTGAATCTGTATATTACTTTTCGTAAAATTGCCATTTTTACTATATTAATTCTACCTACCCAAGAGCATGGGAGATCTTCCCATTTTCTGGTGTCATTTTCAGTTTCTTTCTTCAAAGGTTTTAAAGTTCTTGTCATACAGATTTTTCACTTGTTTGGTTAGTTACCCCAAGATAGTTTATATTAGTTGTGGTTATTGTGTAGGGTGATGTTTCTCTGATTTCTTTCTTAGTCCATTTAACATCTGTATGGAGAAGGGTTATTGATTTTCTTTAGTTAATCCTGTATTCTGTTACATTACTGAAGGTGTTTATGAGTTGTGGGAGTTCCCTGGTAGAGTTTTTGCACTAAGCTAAGTCCCCAGTTCCCTAATTAAAAATTATATATTCATAATCTCCTTATATAATTTTAATTACATAGATCCTGACTGTTTTTTATTCTATTTTCCTTTAGCTATACTATAAGATTCAGGATAAGGTTAAAAGTCTTTCTACCTTTTTAAACTGGGTCTCTTGTAGATGGTAGGCACAAAGACAACAACAACAGCTGAGTAAGTGCTGGAGAAAGAATGTTTTGGGTGGTGAGGAAACCTAGTAACACAGTGTTCAGGAGCAATGGAACACAGTGAAACCTTAGATGCTAAGCATTTCTCACCTGATAATAACTACATTGACAGGCTGCCTCTCTTGTGGTCCTGAATCATGACTCTGCTTTTGTTCAGGGAAATTTAATATTTTAGAGATGGGAAGGAGAGCCATGAAGTTGCAAAGGATGTTGCAGTAGAAGTCTGGTCATTTGCATTTTCATTTGTGTTAACTAGATCAGTTTGCTTGTATGGCTTTCTCTAAGTTTCTTTCAATGACAAACCAATGTATTTATTTATTATGCACTCCAAAGTCCTGTTTACCTCTAGTTCCCAGCTTAATAAGCACTCCCAACACAGACCTAGGTGCTCAAACTATAAATGTGAAACAGATTATTCCTGTACCATCCAATTTATAGTTATTAAGTTTATTCTACCTGTGGAAACACTGCCTTTTCTTCATTTTTATTGTTACCATAATGTAAGTCACAATTTTGTTTTTCTGTGATCTGTTCAATGTTGTGAACTTATTCATATTTTTACTAAAACAATTCTCCATGTAGTCATGACAGTAAGCTTCCAAAATTTTAATTCCATTGCTACCTCAAGAATTTTCTCAGTTCTGGCCTGTCTCCAGAGATGCCTTATCTACATGAAAGGCCTTTTTCTCCATCATTTTCATGTATTGTGGCTTTCTCTTTTATAGCAATGATGATCTAGTATGGTGTCAAGATCTGTAAGTACAGTGTATGTGTTTGTTTTACTGAGAATCTTCGGATGAGGACTCCTGGCTATCTGTAATCTAGAACTATAACTCATTGATGAAGGCTACCTTGCACAAAACCACACACTTCCTGGAGAAATTTCTAACCAGTGACTTCCAGATGTGTGTACAGCCAGAAAGCCCTACCGGGCTTTCTTGCTTCAATGTGAGGAGAGCTACCAACAATCTCCGAGGTCTAGAATTTCCATAGGATTGACTGAGCAACTGATGTACTGTATTCCAACTCAACCGTTGTCAGTATTCCCTTACTAGGTCATTTTCAGAAACATTCTCCAGTCAACCTCTTGATGGCAAATCTTAAAGTCTACTTCAGAAATAAAGTTCACAATGCCATCTGTCTCAAGGGTTACTTTAACATATGAACTACCACTCAACACTATTGCCCTTATTATTTTCTTTCATCATTACCTATTTATTCATGCAAAAAGTCTGTCCCAATTTCCAATTCTACAGAATAAAATTCTTATCAGGGTAGAAAACACCTTTACTATACTAGTATGTAGTTGGAAACATTTTTTAAATTCCACCCATTCTTTTCTTGTGGTAGACATTAGCAAACCATCTCATGTTGAAGATTTCTTGAATTGCCAGATTCCTTGTAAAGATTCCAAGCGATTATAGTTACTAATAGAGCAAAAGGTACCAGAGCTAGGACCACAAGAGCCCATGTAGAAAGCCACAAAACCAACATCCACTGCTGTAACCAGAATGAGTCTGGGAAGAGTTCATGAATAACTGCCTATCATCAAAAAGAGCTGGCTTTAATCCCAAACACAGGAAAACAAACGGTTCTTTTCTTTCTTATTGTTTTTATTGAGCTATATATTCTGTTCCCCCATGATCTCCACTTTCCCAACTGACCCAGGAGATCTTGTCTTTTTCTACAACCCAGGTAGATTGGATTCATGTGTTTCTCTCTTAGGATCCTCTTTGTTGTCTAGTTTCTCTGGGATTATGGATTGTAGGCTGTTTTTTATTTTTGCTTTATGTTTAAAAGCCACTTATGAGTGAGTATGTATTATATTTGTCTTTCCGGATCTGGGTCAACTCACTCAATATGGTGTTTTTAGATCCATCCATTTGTCTGTAAATTAAAAGATGTCATGATTTTTTCTGCTGTGTAATATTCCACTGTGTGAATAAACCACATCTTCTTTACTCATTCTTCAGTTAAGGGACATTTAGGTTGTTTCCAGGTTCTGGCTATGACAAATAATGCTGCTATGAACATAGCTGAACACATATCTTTATGGTATGATTGAGCATTCTTTGGGTATATACACAAAAATATTATTACTGGGTCTTGAGATATGTTGTTTCTTAATTTCTGACAACTGATCATATTGATTTTCAAAGTGACTATACCAGTTTGCACTCCCACCAGCAATGCAGAAGTGTTCCCTTTACCCCACATCTTCTGCAGCATAAACTGTCATGAATGTTTTTGATCTTGGCCACTCTTACAGGTGAAAGATGGAGTTTCAGAGTTGTTTTGATTCGCATTTCTCTTGGCTCTACTACAGTAATGAAAACAGCCTGGTATTGGCATAAAAACAGACAGGAGGACCAATGGAACAGAATTGAAGACCTTAATATCAATCCACACACCTATGAACAACTGATTTTTTGACAAAGAAGCTAAAAATATAAAATGAAAAAAGAAAGCATATTCAACAAGTGGTGCTGGCATAACTGGATATCAATATGTAGAAGAATGAAAATATCCATATCTACTACCATGCACAAAACTCAAGTCCAAATGGGTCAAAGACCTCAACATAAAACCAACCACACTGAACATCATAGAAGAGAAAGTGGTAAGTATGCCTGAACACATTGGCACAGGAGACCACTTCCTATCGCAGTAGCACAGACACTGAGAGAAACAATTAATAAATGGAACCCCCTGAAACTGAGAAGCTTCTATAAAGCAAAGGACATGGTCAACAAGATAAAATGGCAGTCTAGAGATTGGGAAAATAGCTTCACCAACCCCATATCAGATAGAGGGCTGATCTCCAAAATATACACAGAACTCAAGAAATAGGTCATCAAAAAAAGCTCAAATAATTTAATAAAAAAATGGGGTACAGAGCTAAGCAGAGAACTCTCAATAGATGAGTCAAAAATGGCTGAAAGACAATTAAGGAAATGCTCAACATCCTTAGCCATCAGAAATGATTTTAAAAAAAGATTTACACAAATTGAGCCAATAGTTAAGTAACTGAGGCCTCAAGATATATATAGACACAGACCAATTGCACCTCTGACACATCAGCATAGAGACCAGGCAGTAGCTACACAGAAGAGCATTAAATCGTCTCCATTTTCCTTTCTACTAAGAAAGAGATGGTAACTGAAAACACTTTTCATATTCCAGCTATGGAGGGCACGCGCCTGCTCACAGAGTGATCTGATCCCAGACCTAGATTCAGCTTCCATCCAGCCTAGCACTCTTGATGGAGTGCATCTCAGTCATTTTCTATGGGGATTACTATGCATCTTAGAAGTCACCTCAAAGAACAATATTGTATTAAGAGAAGAATTGGATTTTCCCCTTCTTAAGAGAGTTTCCCAGAGAAAGGCCATTTAGATCCAGTTTTCATAATTATCACTTATGCCACCAAGTGTCTCAAATGCCCTATCCTCAATAAGTTTAATCAACTGAAATATTTAGGTCTTCACCCTGGACTTAAGCTTTGTTTCCAGGATCTGTGAGGGAGGATGGGCAGCCAGAAGGAAGTTCTGTGGAGCTCCAAGCACAACATCTTGCTTGAAAAGGAAAGTGGGAACTGGTGGAGTTTATAGTGAGGAAAACGTTTTAATTAGTATGTAAACTGGCTAAGGTGAAAAAATCAAAATTTGATAAAATTAAGCTATTCTTATGAACTAATTTCAAAGTAAGGATGAAAAAGAACTAATTCATAATGTTTCTCTTCAGAGCATTCACTAGAAGTTGTCATTCGTTTCCATTTCTTTCTTTAGAAGCAATGTGGTTTAAACAACCCAAAGTGCTATAGCTCTCAGTTTAGACATCTTCTTTGTCACTAGGTATGGATGTACTCACTGTGGTCCTAACACTTGGCAGGAAGGGGTAAGAGGGTACAGGGTTCAAAGCCACCTGCTATATACAATAACAGCCTACATTGGAAAGAAAGAAAGGAAGGGGAGAGGGAGGAAAGTTTTCTTCAAGAAGCAAGAAATAGCTCATTTTTTACAAAATATCCCAATTATTTATTAGTAAAAAATAATAAATGTTAAGAATTATAAATACACCAGAAAAGGCTACAAGCAGAATTAAAGTGAAACCTAATAACTTTCTTGAATGTTACATTAATTTCTGTATATCTTTGATGATCATGAATAACACACCTTTTATCCCAACACTCAGGAGGCAGAGGCAGGAAGATCTCTGTGAGTTCCAGGCCAGCCTGGTCTACAAGAGCTAGTTCCAGGAGAGGTAGGGCTGTTACACAGAGAAATCCGATCTTGAAAAAAAAATATATTATCACATGCAATTACAGAGGAAAAATCTACATAGTATTCTTTGTACCTACATTTAGAAAACACATAGGCTCCTTCCATTTAATCTTGAATATAATGGTTTATTTTTCTGCAAATCAAAAATATCTATACCACGTTATTGTTGAGGATTAAATCTGAAATAATTTATGCTAAAATGATAATGATGTTAATACTTATTACAATAGACTTAAACTTCCTTCCCTATTTCTGAGGTATATATAGTTTTTATAACTAGCAAGCATTACTTTTACTACAGGACAAACAATAAAATAATGTTTTTTCTATCAAAATGTAGAAGATAAGCTATTCAGATATTCTCTGGCAAGCATTTGTGGTAAATTTATCTGTTAATATTTAATATGGTATGAATATTTTCTTACAATTTTTCTTAAGTAGTGATTGTATGTGATTTTGCCACCTGAGTTAAGAATTAATATTTCATTTCCATAGAAAAATACATTCATCTGATGAAAGCCATGACAACCAAAATGCAAATTCTGAATGGCATTGCCAAACTCAAAGAGCATATGTGAACTATGTGTTCTCCAGCCAAGAGAAAACAGATCCAATCCTCAGAGTTATACCACAGGGGGAAACTATGAGATGCAAAGATATTCTCTAATTTCCTACTTCTATAATAAACTCAGAAATTCCTGACAACCCTCTCTTAAGAGTAGAAATAACAATAATATATAGTTAAAAATATGGCTGGACTGGGGAGACACCTTGGGAATGGGGCACTTACTATCATCTGAAGGTGAATGACTCCCTACAGGTTCACAGCTTAAATTCTTGGTCCCCTGCTGGGGGTGCAGTTTGGGAAGGCTGTGAAATCTTGAGGAGCAAGTTCACTGAAGGCTACAGGTCACTAGGGGCTGGCCTTGAACCCCACGTCCTGCCCATTCTCTGCTTTTGGACTGTAGCTGCAGTGTTACTAGTCATCTCAAACACATTCTGGGGCAGCTTCTCCGCCGCGGTAGAGGATATACTTTCAGACTATGAGTCGAAAGAAGCTCTCCTTTTCTTCTCTATGTTCCTGAGACATAGTAACAAATGCAATACTTTCCTGGTGTGCTCAGTGTCCGCGATCTAATCTTCAGCAATACAGACAAAAACATGATAAATGCAGAGGTAAATATTGCCATCTTACGAATTATTAGAATACTCTATATGAATAAGACAGCATAGTGTTCAAATATCAGGGAGAAAGACCTTTCCCTTTAAGGAATAAAGTATCAAGGATGCTCATTATTAGCTACGCTAAGACATGTAGCTTGTAGAATGCAATGTACCTGCACACCAAAAATAAATGCTTACTTTTATACTTATCATACTTTATAATTTATAATACATGCTTTAGTTTATCTATACTCTCAGGAATAGTTATTATAAAAGGAAATATAATTTAAGAGCAGTCAATCATCAGCTTTAGATTATTGTATCAGAGAAGAGAGTAAAAATAAGAAAATTAGTGAAGCCTTTACTTATTCATTCTCTCATTCATTTAACAAACATTAAGTGACCTATGAATACTTCACCAGCACTTTAAAGGATGAGAGATATATACAAACAAGAGCTCAAATAGGGAGGTAAAATCAACTTAAGACAAAGGTCACCTCCTAGAATGAGTAACAGCTTAACAATGTTGGATAAAATGTCATTGCCATAGAAGTTCAACACATTGATAAACAAAGGATACTGGGATTACAGTCCCTTAAAGGAACAGCATGTATTTAGTTTGAATATGGAGATAAAGGTTACCTTCAGCTATAGCGTTATCCTTGGCTGAGCAAGCTGGTCGGTCTGCAGTATTAAAAGGGCCACAAGCGAGCAGTTTAGGAAGAGTGTATTTATTCAGAAATCAGACAGAAGGAGGATCTGTGGCCACAGGAAATGGCCATTTTATTAAGCTAGGATTTGGGCTTGGCCTTCTGTCTACACTCGTTCTACACAGGTGCCTCACATATTAGGTGCACAGAATCCATCTATGCTCTTGCCTACACGGGTGCCTCACACACTAGGTGCACACCACCTGTCTACACTCCATCTACACAGGTACCTCACATACTAGGTGCACACCACCTGTTGACACTGTCTACATGGGTGCCTCACACACTAGGTGCACACCACCTGGCTACACTCCGTCTACACAGGTGCCTCACACACTAGGTGCACACCACCTGGCTACACTCCGTCTACACAGGTGCCTCACACACTAGGTGCACACCACCCATCTATGTTCTTGTCTACACAGGTGCCTCACACACTAGGTGCACACCACCCATCTATGTTCTTGTCTACACAGGTGCCTCACACACTAGGTGCACACCACCTGTCTACACTCCATTTACACAGATGCTTCACACACTAGGTGCACACCACCTGTCTACACTCTGTCTACACAGACGCCTCACACACTAGGTGCACACCACCCATCTACACTCTGTCTACACAGGTACCACACACAATAAGTGCACACCACCCATCTATACTCTGCACAAGTGCCTCACACACAAGGTACACACAACCCGTTTACACTCTGTCTACATAGGTGCCTCATACACTAGACGCACACCACCATGAGACATGAGAGGTGGAGTCCAGGATCTGTATTTCTACCAGCCTCCAATGATGGCCCATAATGCAGTTAGTATTGAGAGGCTGCAAGGTATCCAGTCTCAAAGTTGCCTGAAAGAATCACCTGGGAAACCTGTGAGAACTGGTTGGTGGGTATGGACTGATTCTATAGATCTGGAATCAATCCAGCACCCCACATTTTATTTTGAGCCCTGTAAATGGCTCTGAAGCAAAGAGATGGCCCTTCACCTGGAAAAACACTGACAAATGTCTTAGGGAGCTGTTCATCCTTGCATCTAAAAAGCCAAAGGAATACGAAGATAGCAGGAGAGAGGTAAGTATTCATACTTATTCTTTAAAGTACCGGGAAAAATTAGTGTAATTTAGAAAAGCACAAGGCAACTTCAATTTTTAAAAACTGCTCAGAGTGATGAGATTTATGATTCTAGACCAATTAGGTAACTGACTTCTAAAGTGCAGATAATTTCATGATTCTTCATGAATCTGTATGAATCCACAGGCACGAGTCTTTGTACAGTAAATGAGCTTGTAGACTATTAGACTAGCTTAGTGATCTATGTCAAAGATCCAGTTGCTAATTATAAAAGAAAAGAAAAGAAAGAAAACCAGAAGCTAAGAATAAGTGTCCCTACAATACCATATAAGTACAGACACTTCTATTATAGCCTGCATTTACTCCTGCTGGGTGTGTGCCCCACCAACATGAATGCTCTAGAGAATCATGCAAACTTGCCTAAATGTATTTAGTTTGCTCAATGCATTTGATAAAAATGCTGAAGAAGAAAACCTTGTGGTATCGATTTCTAATACTCAAAACAACAAAACAATACCACTGTTCCTTTAAAAATTGAGCGAAACATCTCCCTCTAGAAAGTTCCAGAGCACTGCAATACCCAAGGATGACCTGAAACCAGACAGGTGTGGAGGAACATCTGTTATTGTGTAAACTGACAGCTGGGTTAAATCAAGTGGGACAAAGGATCAGTGAGGTCCTTAATCCAGGGGCTTAGTTACCAACAGGTCATGGGGAGGTCAGGGTTGGCACATTCGCTTTTTAACACTCTATCTTTTTAAATAAAGAGTCACTTGTTGACTGTTCTTCAAAATCTAGCTTTTATATTAAAAATGGAGCTTTATTTTCACTTTTTTGTTGTTTTATGTCTCACTTTTATTTTGTTTGTAAAAACTGGAGTCTGTCGCATTAAAGGGAGCTGAGAAGGAAAACAGAGCAGCATGGGGTTTTTCCTGTTCTTATTTCAATGTTCTTCAAATCAATTTTGTAACAGCTTTCGCCACTACAAAAGTCACTGGAAATGAATACATTTTTACAGTTGAGAGTGAAGCATCACAGGCTGGCATCTGTAAACAGCCTGGTTTATGAATTAAAGAATAATAGAAAAAAAACACACCTCGGGCTATTTCATTGCCTACAGGAGTCCTGCCTGAAATAACTTTCAAAGATCTGCAGCACTTTATGTTTTGTTATATTTACCAAAGATAATCACAATGTTTTATATACCACATGGTACCCTAGAGGTTGATCTCAACACTTCTGTAGCGAGTCTCTCTGTCCATAAGTCCCGCCTATACCTATGCCTAATTATTGGGCATTTAGCTTTTTATGAAACCACTCACAATGATCTATCTTTACACAATGTAATAAAATATCTCACACACACTCCACCAACAAGAGATGAAGTCTAATTTTTCCCTCATCTGTCTGAATGGGACTCTATGACTTGATTGATAGAATTTGACAGAAATAATGGTTTAGGATTCCTAAGGCTAGGTCATAGAAACTTCTTCAGTTCTCCTTGGGCCTCATGGAGCATTCACTCATGAGAGATGCTTTTTAGAATCAGCTACTTGAGATAGCCAATCTTACTGGAAAGGTGATGAGAAGGATCCTAGTTGACTGAACGAACCGACAGCCAGTATCAAACCATCTCCTCATTCGTCTAGCTCTTAACTTTGTAAAATCAATCTTGGTCAGGAATTCATGTCCTAGTCAGTTTAAACAGTGGGAGATCCATGCATAAATTTATGAAAATAATATCCAACTAACTTACTCACCACCCATAGTAGGGGCTAAACCTATGACATAACACAACTATCAGGTAAGAAAAGCCAACTTCTGCAGCTCTTTGTCTACTTTTCAATTTGAACAGGGGCAGCTATAGAGATGGCTCATGGGTCAAGGTTGCTCTTCCAGAGGACATGAGTTTGGTTCACACCACTCACAAAAGACAGCTTTCAACTGCCTAAAATTCCAGCTCCAGGGGTATCTATAGTAAGTTTCAAAACATCCCCACCCACACATATAATTAAAAATAATAAAATTAAATGTTAAAAAGGCCTAAATGGGGACATAATACTAAAGTAGAGATTAGTATATCTGTAATTGTCCCATTCTTAAATAAAATAAATTTCAAGACCAAAATCAAGTAGCACTCCCTGAATTGGATGGTTTTTGTTTTATGTTGGACAGTTACGAAGGCCTACCAAGTGTGGAACAGCATCTAAAACATGTAGTCCTCATTCCAACGAAGGATGCAACTTCTTTGACCACATTGTTCTACAACTCATACTAAGGGAAAAGACGTGTGCTGTGAAGATCTAAAGGAGTACTGTGCATGCACAATGGAAATTTGAGGCTCACAACCAGAAGAGTGGTTATCTTTAGGGGTAAACTGATGGCATACAACCATCCAGCTGCAAATACGTCCATGGTTCTAATCCTTTATCTTCTTGGTTTGTGTGTTGCAAATGAAGTTTAATAGACAATAAAATATGAATCTGATGTTTAGAGTTCCTACTCACCAGTGCCCTTTCTCCTCTCTTCTGCCAACAGCTCTCCAGCACAGTAGAAGCTGTGCCATGCTTGGTGGCACCTGAAGTGTGAGTCCAGGTGTGAGGATAGGTAGTCTTCTCACCTATGTGCCTATACTCTAATGGGTGCCAGCCCGACAATGTACTGGGATTTTGGCTCTTGCCCAACCTAATACATGTATCTAACAGTATAGTTGGAAGGCCTTTGGGAGTCACTTGCTCATCCTCTGTGGGAAAAGCAGGTGTGCTTTCTCTTCTGTAGATGGCAGTTTATAATACTTCCTTTTGCTCTTAGCCCCTCAAATTATGTGTAGGTGGCCCTAGTCATTGTTGTTTCGATGCATCTACAAATGCTTTATGAGAAGTTACCGGTGCACAAAGCCTGGCAAATCTGTCTGAAGCAGCCTTCTGTTTCCATTACACGAGTGTGATGTGTTAGATAATAGCATCCAATTGCACTAATCACTCAATCACGTTTCTCAACAGAGGTGACAAAACAAAACTGATGTGCCTTAATTGGGTGGCAGGCAAGTTGACAAGAAGGTGCAAGTCAGGCAGGAAGAGGAAAAATGGGGAAAGAACTTCTATCTGGAAACGCCCGGGGTTCTTTACAAGTAGGAAACAGAACTTCCCCTGAAGGCTGAATAAAAAGAAATAATGTCAGGCAAAGAATGTGTAGAAAACCCAAAAAGATGGTTTTTAGTCTCAGATATACACATCATAATAAAACCTTGTGATTAAAAAGCTGTCACCATAGTATGGAATTGGGGCATTTGATTTCTAATTGTAAGAAATTCTATTTATGACAAATGGCACAGTTCCCTGGAGTTGCCCAGGATGAGGGGTTGGCTTTTATTAAAGGTCAGTAAGAACTCTGATGTCACAGCGAAGTGACATTGATGTTTAACACAGCATTAAGAGTTGCTCATATGATATACCCCAAGGCAAAATTTGATATTGTAGATAGCTTCTTAACTTTGGAAATATTCGAAATGTGTGTATGTGTGCATGTGTTTTTGTGTATTTGCATACGTATGTATGTATGTGTGTGGGTGTTTGCTTGTATGTTTGTGTGTGCACATATGTGTGTATGTGATCAAAGGCACTGATGATCAGACACTTAAACTTTCCAGGCCAGTGTGAAGTCGAGGTTTTAGCATATCAAAATATTTCATTAGCATCACATTGCAGAAGCCTGAGATTGGACGATGAGATGAGATTTTCCCAGTTGTCCTGGCAAGTTCCCACTTTTTAAAAGACTGCCATTTGCGATATTAATTTGGAAAGGAAAATACAGCAGGAAAAAAAGTTAAGAAACATAAGGTGCATGTTTCTTCCTATCGCAGCCAATAAGCTGTCTCCAAAACAGACTGGCAGGCATTCTAAAGTGCTACTCAAACAAAAGGCAGGGACCATGAGAATAGAAGCCTCCCCCACCTCCACCCAGGGTGTTGGAACAGAAGAGAAGCTTTCTCTTCTCCCTGTTTCTCCCACTCCCTTACACCTCAATATGATTGGGAAGTAAAGATAAAACCTCCTGAGACAGCACCCCTGGTGCTTAGCTGAAAGCAGCACAGCCCTAAGCTAAGAGACGGCTGTCTTTGCCTTTGATTAATTAGTTTACAAATCCTGAGAGCATCGGCTGTATATTCAGGACTAGTGAGGATTGCTGGGACAACATGGGAACAGTTCAGAAGATAAAGGATTCCAAAAACAAAGCAAACACAGAGACCCAACATCCTCTCCTTATCCTCTTATCAAATGTGAGAGCTAGAATCTCGAAAGGAGTCTCCAAGGTCACCTTCTCACTACAGCCATAGCAAGAGGGCTCCTTTTAACCTGCATCATTGTTCTTCCTGAAAAAGGAGGCCAGAACAGCAAGACTTTAGAATTGCCCAAGCATGGGGACGGCACCATATTTTGTGTGATTTAAGTTACCGTTTAGCATACGCTACACTAGTGTTTTATCTGCCACTCAGAAAAATAAAACTGTCAACTATGTTCCTAAGATATGGCAATAGTAAGGCACAGCCTAATTTCAAAGCCATTAAAATGTGAAAAATGCACACTTTGAAACTGATGTAATATAATGCTTAACGTCTCTAAGCTGCAACTTCCTCGCCCATTGCTCTTAGCACAGTGTGGACAGAAGCTAATTCTCCTTGCTGAGGATATAAAGGGATGAAGTATAGTAGTCGGGGTCGCCATATTCCATCAGGCTTGACTATTACTCCTGCTGTTGTTTCTTAGACTCTGCTGGAAGCAAGTGTCTTAAGAACCTGTCTGGTGGGTCATGCAGGGACCAGTGTTTTTTTGTCTGATAGGTCATGGGAGGACCAGTCCACATGCACACTTGTTATTGCAGCCCACTAAAAATCTTTGAAGATTGTTACTAGAAAGATAGTGACAGGCAAAATCTTTTCCCAGAAGAGCAGGATTGGAGAATCACAGACAAACCACCAGGAAGTGGGTCTGGTCCCCTCATGGCTTTCCCACAGGGTCTTTCTTTAAAGTTTCAGCTGCCTGAACTTCTCTCGTGGCCTCTGAGCTGGTTTCAGCTGAAGGACATCTGCCTGCATGTCCCGATTCCTCGCAGTTATTTCCTACCGTGTGTGCTGCCCATATACACAGCGTGTTCTTTACATGAAACACTGTACTTGACTTGCATATAAAGAAAAGAGGGAAGATGGGAAGGGGTTGAAACCTCCATACTCATAAAACTTTTCAGATGTTGACTTGAATCAAATTTTATCAGCTAAGTAAACCTATTTTTCAGGTGCAAAAGAAAACGTCGGTGCTATTTTCCTGCAAGTGAAACACTCACTCCAGGCTGAATGCCTTTGAAATGCTCTTGTAAAAAGTGTGATTGGTATCAGCTGTGAGGACAGGGTGACCAATATAGAAATAATGAGACGGAGAGGCCTGCAGGCAGAAACACCACAAAGACTGTGATGAGTCTGTGCATGACTGAAGATCAATATGTTCGGAAGACGACGGAATGGGCTTCAATGAGGGAGAAAAAAAATGACTGAGATAGCTCAAGTGCATGGAGGAAGACCAAGAGGGACTGAAAACCAGGCGTCTGCCAACACCAACAGTAGGGATACAGTGATAGCCCAATCCTCAGATGCTCGCCTGTGTACAGCCAAGGTAAAAGCAAGGTATGTGTGGGAGGGAGGAAAGTTGTTGAGTTTTTCTGCATCCCCAACTCTGTCTCTCCAGACTGCTCTTCAGCCATCCAGTCAACAGTGCTACATTAGCTCTAGCATGAGGACACCTTTCTCTGAAGCTTGGCACACAGTGCTTACTCTATTAATGAAGTCTTGAAAATAATGACCAAGCTTTCTGTCTCTTAAACCAAATATCCATGCTGGCTGATCCACATCCATTTTCCCACCACCTTGTGCTTTCTGTCTTTCCCTTAGAGGCATTTGTGAGGGGGTATACGCCAGGGCTTTCATTTGAACCCTCTGCCCAATGGTCTGCAGACCTGCTCGTAAACACTTCTTCACTTAAAGCCATCATGAGCCTACACCTCACAGTGTAGACAGACAGTGCTTCATTCATTCCGTGAGATATTCTTCCTCGACTCCCGCAAAGAATACAAGATGCACTTCCTTAAAAATATTTTTGCTAAAAGTAAATGAATGAAACTAGAAACTAACAAACTGAGGTGACAAAGGCCTAGAAGGACAAGCCCCCTCGTTTATGGATGCTAGCTCTGAATTGGGATGGCAATGTGCTGTGCTCTTCAATTTCCTTTGGAGTTGTTGGTCAGTGGAGTTCACGAGATCCCCAAAGCGAATATAGTCTATTCTTGCTACCCCTGGTGCCTTCCAGAACGCAATAGTAAGACCCTATTGTTGAAGACATCACTCATTGCAGACATAGGATTTGGAGGAGTTGGCCTGGCTCTGAACTGGAAGACTGCTCACTGAGGACCAGCTCTCGGAGTTTCAGAAGTCATGCAGGCTGTCAACAGAGTAAAACAATCAAAGCTTGATTTACTGTGGCATCAACAACGAGCAGCATGGAAAGTTATTCAGAAAGGAGGGATAGTGGCATTTATATTCTTAAAGTAACCAACAGTCACCCAACTGGACTCAAAGGCCATTCAGTAGGAGAGGGTCCATGCCTGGAACTATAAATTTAGCCAACTACCTGTAACTGGTGAAGCCATGGAGCCTAGAGGAGCTCATACTTTTGTCAGCTTCCTAATCCAGTATACTTTCTAGCTGCATTCCCAGTACTTAGCTTTAGACTACCAGGTGAGTGCAGCTTAAACTCCTTATCAGAGAAACTTCTTTATTGTCATCTCCTGCATACAGAAATCATTACAGAAAGCCACGATTTGTCAAATTGCAGAAATCAACTGACTGCGAGATGCCAGTACCCCGTTAATACACTGACAACACAACCCCAAACAATTAAAGGGAACATTGTAGAAGCGGGGAGGAGAGATGATAAGAGTCAGAGGACCAGGGTTGCTGCTACGTGATAGTATCCTCTAAAACGATAAAATAAAATAAAACCAAGATACAACAAAGGGAGTAGGGGTGGATCTGAGAGAAGTTGGGGGAATAGTTGGGGATGAATATGATCAAGATACATTATATAAAACTCTCTGAGAGTTATATATACATTTCTAAGAAATATGTTTATTTTGGCTATAAGTTATAAGTAATTTTCTGTTTTTCTCTTTATCCTTTATACTTGCATAGGAAAGATATTACAAATTTTAAGATGACCATGTGATACTATTTTAAATTCCTTTTGAAATACTTACAGTTACAGAAATCATCAAACACCAAAAATTAGTCTTTAAATACACTGTAAAACCGTGGGAACTCACAGAAGTAGATCTGTTCCACCTTGGCTAAAGGTCAGAGAGTTCAGACTTATTCTTGTTCCTTCACGGCTATATGACTCAAGTTTTGACCCAAGGTGTGACTATTAACAGGATGTTTTGACCAAGGGTGTGGTTAATTGATACCTTGGGTACTGAGAAGGTAATTACTTTGTTCCTTGTATCTTGGTAAAGAAACCTCTTGCCTCCCCCCTTCTCTTTGGATTGGAGTGCATAAAGCTTATGAGAAATAAACGTTAGATGAATCTCAGTATTTACCAGATGCTCTCCCGACTCTATCAGTTGTCTCTTGTCTATCACTTTCTTAATCCTCATGCTTCCTTCCAAGCACGGACCAATAAGCAAGCCAGGACCCGACTGATGCTGTCTCCTGGATGTGGGATACAGCAAATGGTCCCAACAGCAAATGGCCTCCAATGTGGTGCATAGAGATAAAACCTCACATAATCAGAATAATAAACTAAATATCACATCTGCCTTGCTTAAGCGTGTTTTCATGGTATTATAGGGATCAACTATAATCTTTTACTCTCTTTTTTTCTTAGAGTAGAAGCTATTTTAATTGAATGGGGCTTAACTAATACTATGAAAAATAAACAGGCATTAGTCTTTAGTGAGAAAATATGCACTACTGTTTCAGAAAATAGATTTGGCCTCTGACCTTACCAGGTTTAAATTCTACAGGCTAGTTCAAATAAGTGTATTTATAATCTCCGTGTGATAGACTCAATCAATTGCATTAGATGCCGGAGAGCAGTATATTACAGGTGACACACTAAAGGTGTTGACCTACCATGACTCTAACAGGACAATTGATACATGCCAGCTTAGTAGGAATCAAAGCTTAAAGATCAACATTTTGGAAAGTTTATTCAATACTTGATTGGCCCAAGCCTAGAAGACAGAAGACACTATGGTGGGAGAGGTAGAAGACAAGGCCTTTCCTCTCATGGCCAGGAACTGAGCGGGCAAACCGAGTCACACAATCCCCTTTGTTTGGAAGACACACCCCGGCCCCTGGCATTCATATATCCAAAGAGTCTGGAATATTTGGATGGAAGCCACTCTCCGGTCCCTGGCATCCATATATCCAAAGAGTCTAGAATGTTCGGGTGGAAGTTCCACCCGCAGTCTCCTCCCCTGGAAGTTGCCTCAGCCCAGACTCCATCCCTGAGAAATCTTGCCAAACAATGACCCCTGCCCAGAGATACTCAAGACCATTCCGAAAGGATATTTTAAACTGTTCCCCCGCCCAGAGAACAAATATGTGGTTTTCCAGTTTTCCTTTCCCATCTCTTTTCTGGGAGGCTGAAAAGCCATCCAGGAGCATTTGTATCCATTAAACCTGGACTTTATCAAATTCGGTTTGATTTGGTCTGATTTGGGTTATTGCTTTGGCAGAAAGGCGGAACTTTCACTAGGAGGTTCCATCAAGGGGCTGTTTTTCTCACCAGCCCCGGGCCAGGTGGTGGGAAAACACCATTGTCCTCGGCACCCGCTCTCTGCCAGGCTAAGATCAACTCTGACGGGTAAGTCATCCTTTCCAAGTCATTGCCTTAGAGGCCCAGGGCCTCTTATGATTTTCAGGCTGTCCTGAGAAAGACACAGCCATGGCCACGCCGGGCTCCCGACCTGTTACTGGGACGAGCACCTGCCTTGTCCTGTGGGTCCCTTTACCAGAAGATGTTCTGTTTAAGGGAATTTCTCACACCCTTTCTGTTTTATGACCCCCAAGCCTACCACAGTGAATGCATTGCACTAGGCTTCGGGTCCCAGCATAGACGTGTGAAATGGGCACCTGCCTGTGGGCCCATATTTCGATTTGGCACAAAAGCCGTTAGCCCAGTCTGAGCTGGTCATGTAACTCTGCAAACAAACTGTCTCTGTTTAACTATAGCCAGGATGTGCTGCTCCTAGTTTCTTTTGTTAGAATGTAGATTACCTGAGAAGAGATGTTGACCAAAGCTGATGATTTAAGAGTTTAGAGGTTCGGTGCTTCCCTTCCTTTGTAATTTGGAGGATGTCTTATAGAGATGCTACCTGACTTGAGCCCAGGCACCTGGTTGCCTAGGAGACAGCCTAATGTGTTTCCCCCCCACCCCCCACTCAATTCAGGGGATATATAAGATGTTTGGAAAATAAAGAGAGATCTGGCTTTTTCCATGATGACCATGTAAGCTGTGTCAGTTTTATTCCTCGTGACTCCGTTGAGCCGGGTTAGGGAATCTGTGTTGGACCCACACAGGCTCCGACACCTGCCTTTTACAAAATCTTTTTAAATTGGGGCTACTGACATCATGAGTCCTTAACACCTAAAAATTTTTACTGGCGTGGGGACAAGTAAACAAAACCCCCATATGCCCATGATTTCTGGATACTGAGCTCCTGCGCCCCCTTCCCCCTCCATCTCACTTCTCCTTCTGTTTGTCTGTATCTCTGCACTTTTCTCCCTCTCATTCCTGGCATATGATCTGCTCACACTGGGATTCTCCCTACAATGAATCCATTCTCCCTGACCCCCTACTCTGAGCTACATAGCTCTTTGATCTTTATGTCTCTGTTCTCCCTTACAGCATCTGCTGATCTGACCCTCAAAGGGACCACCTCTGTGCTTGCCTGACTTCTGCACTGCAACCTGCTCCAAGATGTTTAAGTTGGTCAACTGACACAGGTTCCTGGAAAATGTTTTGTTCCTTTATTTGTTAATTTATAAGTGTAAATAATATAGCTCACAGTATGCTTGTTTTATGTCTGTGTGTCTATGTGTGCTTGTTTTAAAATCTGTAAAACATGTAACTCCAGATTACAATAGCTCTGGAAAAATACAAACACATAAATAGCCACCATTTTTGTTGAGATCAAAATGGAAACCTCAGCGCCATCTTTGGTAAGAGTACGCACATGTACTGACCTTACCTATGAAACATTCCACCCCCAATATACTTTGGCTTACTAAAATATTCCTTCTAATCTTCTTGCCTCTACTGACATTGATAAGCTGTGACTGATTGGGTAAACTCTATGTCAAGATTTAACTTGTATGTCTAATTTAGATACACCTGACAGGTGTTGGTACCCTGAATCTCAAGTGCCTTTACATATATGAATGTATGGCATTTAACAAAAGAGTTTCTTATGATAGAGAGACATGCCGGCTCGCGCAGCATCCTATAGCTCCTCCAGACCTTTCTCCTGGAGGCTTGTCTTTAGATATGGCAATGCCACCCACACAGCAAAAGCTGCCTTTCATCTCATCTGCTGCCTGAAATGGATGGAATTACACCAGGGGATGGATCATCTCATCCTACCAAGATAGGCAGATCAAATCCTTCCCCCACACTAAAATCTGGCAGGTCTCCTGGGCTCAATAGCAAAAAGCAAATACTGCCTCTAAGACTGATGTTTTCCAAAGACCTCAGAGAGACTTGGAAAGTTTAAAAAACAAAACTGTCTCATTTCTTCTCATTTATTTTTCCCTCTCAGAAACTGTCTAATGGCATTTGATGGCTTAGGTTCCTACTGGTAGTTAGCTACTACATTAGTTAAATTTCCTTCTAAAAGTACAGACAGGTGTGCCTCTTTCACAGGATTCAGCAGATGTAACTTCACATTTAAAAGTTTTCAGTTTCCTTTGTCTTCTAAAATGTTCATACTTTTTAACCTACAGTCATAGCCTTTTGCTTCGACACTAAGGTGTAAATCTGTTCCAGCTGCCTTACAGATGCCTATAGGTTTCTGGGAGAATTTCTGCTGCTGTATGAAGAAATACTTTCTGGTGAAAACTAACAGCCTCCAGAACCCATTTTGACCCCACCCATTTTTGAGCACATTTTACAGGTCACTCTTTTTGCCTGGGCTAAGAACAACTTACAGAGGGCCCTTCAGATAATGCCAGCACCTATATCAGCTCCTGGGACTTTATACCATTGGTACCACCTCGCCAGGCTTAAATGGGTACCTACCCAGCAACTAAAATCTGTTTTGTTTGTTTGTTTGGTTGGTTGGTTTTTCGAGACAGGGGTTTACTGTAGTTATAGAGCCTGTCCTGGAACTAGGTCTTGTAGACCAGGCTGGCCTCAAACTCACAGAGATCCACCTGCCTCTGCCTCTGCCTCCCGAGTGCTGTGTTTAAAGACGTGCACTACCACCACCTGCTTTAAAATCTGGTTTTAAAGGGCATATGTGCTCTCCTCTTACTCATTCACCCTTGCCTCTCCTGTGCAACCAGGGTACTTCTCTGTCCCATTTTTTTTTTCTGGCAGTCAATCACCCTTACCAAGGCTAACCCTGTCATAGGGACAATAATAATAATCTATTTTTTTTCTCCTAGCAACCTGCTTTCTCACCTCCTTCAAGAAACAGATGCCTGAGGTCTACAGGATGGATACCTCTCCAGCCACACCTCCCGCTGAGCATGAGCCCTCCCAACTCTCTCCTCCCCTATGCCCACAGGAAGTAGCCAGACTTGAACCAGCATCTACATACTCAAAGAGTCTGGAATGTTTCAATGGAAGTTACACTCTAGCCCCTGGCATTCATATATCCAAAAAGTCTGGAATGTTTGGGTGGAAGTTCTATCCCAAGCCTCCTCCCCTGGAAGTTGACTCAGTCCAGACTCTACCCCTGAAGAAGCTTGCCAAACGATGACCCTCCTCCCCAGAGGTACTCCAAACTACTACCACAGGGTATTTAAGCTGTCCCCCCAGAGAACAAACACATGGTTTTCCAGTCTTCCTTTCCATTCTCTTCTCTGGAGTGGTGGTGGAAAGTCACCCAGGAGCATTTGTATCCATTAGTCCTGGGCCTTTTCTAATCTGTATTGATTTTGTCTCATTGGATTATTGCTTTGGTGGAGAGGCTTATTGAGGTATTGAAACTTTTCACCCTTCAAGGGTACACCTCCATATTCAAACACCCCCTTGTCTTAGTCACTCTTCTATTGCTGTGAAAAGACACCATGACCAAGGCAATCTATAAAACAAGGCAGTTAATTGGAAACTTGCTTGTTGTTCCAGAGGGTGAGTCCATGACCATCCTGACAGCGAGCTCAGTAGCAGGCAGGTAGGGAGGTCACTGGAGCAGAAGCTGAAAGCATACAACTTGTTTACAAGAAACAGAAACAGAGAGTGGAACTGGGCCTGGTGTGGCCTTTGAAGCCCCAAAGCCTACTCCGGTGACACACCTCTTCCAACAAGTCCACACCTCTTAATCCTTCCCAAATAGTTCCACTAACTAGGGATCAAGCACTCAAACACATGAGACTATGAAGACCATGCTCATTCAAGTCATCATAGTCTTTCTTCTCTCACTTGTCAAAGATACTTTCACTGTCCTATGTCAACACTTGAAGAATAGACCTTTTACACATGTGCATTGGGGGTAGTTAAGATCCAGACCTTAGTAAGCATCTTTGTTAGAATATTATTAGTCAAGAAAACATCAGAAATAGTCACTAAGTTGAGGCCTCATAGAATAAGTATGAGCTCAGTGGTAGAGTGCTTGCTTACCATGAGTAAGTTTAGGGATGTAGCTCAGTGGTAGAATACTTATTCAGCATATGCAAAGTCCTGGATTTGATTGCTGGACACAAGAAAAGCCAAGTACCCCTTTCAGCCTTCTGATTCTCCAGCTCATTCACTGTACCGATTCTATGCATTTTGCTGCTAAGTCAAAGGATGTATGCATCTTCATTTTGTTAGTTAAGATTCTACACACAACACTTCTGGCATCTCGGTGATTGCTCCTCTGCTTAGAAGTCACAGAATTATTATTTAAACCTTGTTAAAGCAAATAGGGAGGTGATCAGAAAATGTAACGAGATAATGACAGGAATTGGAGGTAAGAGGAACCTGCAACAGGAGTGCAGAGCCAAGAGAAGGTAGAAAGCACCTGCCCCCTTGGCACCTTCCTGTCTCTACCCTGCTCTCTATCTCCGGCTTCATCTTCACTGACTCTCACTGCTGTTATGGGTAATCTCACAGAACACATGCGGGACCGAGTTTATGTGCTCTCATTTCACGTCACTAAAGAAATGAGAGACAAGTTTCTTAGACTCAATGAACAACTGATAGAGAAGAGAATTCTAACTGGCCTGGATTGATGCCATTACTTCCTTCGAAAATCTGTTGAATGGAGAACAGGGTTTCCTGGGATCAGTGGATGGTGGAATGAACATTTCTAAAATATAAATCTCAGACCTTATAAACCCTTTAACGTCCACTGTGACTGGTCCTTGTGTTATCTGGGTTCTCGGCTCTTCCAAAACACAGCCAAGTAACTATCATATCCTTTGTAATATGTTGCTTCCCATTATTGCACACCCAACTACCTAAATTATTATTTCTGTATCAATGCAGTCTTTTGAACAAGTGTTTTAATTAGGGTTATCAGTGCTTTGATAAAACACCATGACCAAAAGCAAGTTGGTGAAGACAGGGTTAACTTGGCTTACACTTCCCACCTTGTAGTCAGTCACTAAGGGAAGTCAGAGTAGGAACTCAAACTGCAGAAATCTGGAGGCAGGAGCTGATCCGGAGGCCATGGAGGGGTGCTGTTTACTGGCTTGCTCCTCAAGACTTGCTCAGCCTGCTTTCTTATAGAACTGGGGATCATAAACTCAGGGACTGCCCCACCCACATGACCTGGGCCTTCCCACATTAATCACTAATTAAGAAAATGCCCCACAGGCTTGCCTACAACCTGATCATATGGAGGCATTTTCTCAATTGAGGTTCCATCTTCTCAGATTACTCTAGCTGTGTCAAGTTGATATAAACTAGCCAGCACAACCTGTTTCATTTTTCTATTAGTCAAACATACCTCCCACTATAGAAGAATGCATGTGCCATATGGAATTCCTTTTGTCTCTGATATGAAAGTTCTGGAAATAATAGCCTCAGTCAGCATGAGAGCCACCTATTACTCGGCCTCAAAGCTTAAATCAATGATGTATTGCTTCTCAAAATAAATTGAAACTCTAAAGAAAGTTTTGAAAACTGTACACTAGCATGCATCTTTTACCATTATTTTTTGCCTCACCTTTGTCCTTCCTAAACTGAAAAGATCAGGATCTTTGCTTTATAAATTTTAGTGTGTGTGTGTGTGTGTGTGTGTGTGTGTGTGAGAGAGAGAGAGAGAGAGAGAGAGAGACTATTGCTGTTTGTGTGCCATGTTGTGTACACAATAGTCACAGGACAATTCTGGAAGGTGGTTCTTGCCTTGATCTTGTTAATGTAGAGTCTATCTTACTGGACTGTTACTCCCAGCCAGCAGCCTGATTATTCTGTTTGCATCTCCCCACTTGCTGTAGGAATGTTGGAACTGTAGATGTGCCACACTCCTTCTAGGTTCTGGCACGGTGCTGGAAGCATGTTTCAGACTCCACATATGGTGACAGATTAGGAGGCAAAAAGGTTAAATCTAGAGTCCAGATTATCATCTTCTAAAGCTGTATCCTAGCTTTATCTACCTTCAAATGGTGGCGGGGAATGGGAAATCAAGCCCTCAAAAAACATACAGGGGACATTTCAAACCCCAGCTTTAATGGTAGGCATCACCCAAAGTTTTGGATTTCTCGCTTCCAAAACTATAAGATCACAAATGAACAGTAGTTCTCACCTGAAACCTGTAATGATTTTAATAGCTATCCCAGCACACAAATGCACATCCGCACATTTCAGCTGGTTCATGGTGGCAACAAATCTCAGGAGGAGAGTGAGTGAAATCGAAAACCTACGTTGTCTTCTACCTACATTGACATCATAAACTTTTGACTTCAGAACACTTGATACAGCCAGTAATATGACTATGTATGCAAAAGAAGTACTAATTCTATGTCAAGGCTATTTTTAAAGCAATTACAACCAGTGAGGAAAAAAATACTTATAATTGAACATTGGAGAATATCATGCCCTTCAAACTACAACCCAAAAGAATGAAGCTTAAGCAATATTATGTTTTAGGATAATAATGTGTTGAGTAGAAATTTTGATGGATTGCACCAAGATTGCAGGAGGACTAGATAGCTGCATAATAGCAACTGTGTAGGCATTGTACATTATAGCAATTTCTAGAGATTTCCAAGGCATGCTAAGCAGGCAAGAGAATAAGTGAGCAGTTATCTACAAACATTTGCACTAATTAGGCATGTGTTCATCACCCTGTTATTAAAGAACATCTGATGGATAGAATTCTGCAAAATGCACATCACCATATGCCCCACGGTATCCGTTCCTATGTGCTGTACGAGTCTGAGAAAAATCACAATGCCCTTCACCCAGATAAAACTCAGGTGTTGAAAGATCCTTCTAACTGTCAAAGTGCTATTTTCTCATTAATAAAGCTTGGTAGAACAATTGCTTCTTCCTACTAACAAGAATCATCTCAGCAGTAGTGTGACTTAGAAACAGGTAGAAGGAAAATCTAGGCTGAACTGATCTGAAAACAAAAGAAATCTGTTTGAAAGTAATATTCTGCTAGGTAGGCTGCATGCAAGCTTTGCATCCTGCGGTCATCTGCCTTAGCAAATGTGCCTCAGTCGCCACACACTGGCTCGGAGACACTGCCAAGCCATCTCCACACTGATGAGACTTTCAGATGAAGACTGTACTCACAGTCACCATCCAGATGCTTCCAGACTGTTGAAAGGTGAGTCACCCTTCACAGGGACTGCTGTTTGCACAACACCTTCTAGAACGAGTTTCCTGGGACTGTTTCGGCGCTTCCTTTCCCCTCCAACAAATACTCCTTTGAAAAGAGCCACATTTTTTTTCCTGAGGTGCTGATTATGGAAGTCAAATAAATGTCATGGTGATGAAATTCCCACACAATTTCCTTATTCAGTAGTTCAGTCTCGAATTGCAGCAGACCTGCTATTCCGCCTCTGGAGCGCTGCCTGAGAATGCCTGCCAATCAAGTTAACCTGCTAATATGAAGTTGCCAGGCTGCAAACTTGACTTGCTCTCCAGCTAAGAGAAGCACTGTGCTCGTGAACTTATCAAAGTCAAATATGAACCCAAACAAGTGAGAGAGATTTGGAAACTCGGTACGCCGTGGCCCATTGGTATTAATGGAGTTAAGGGAGCCCAGGACCCTTTTCTGGAAGTCTATGCAAGGCCACCTGCTTTAGCTTTTTCCTTCCTGCTGTGAATCCATTGATCAAAACGGCTGCTTCTAAAGCCATTAGTCTTTTTCAGTAATTAATTTTGAGTCGCCAAGGGGGACTCCAAATTTGAATGTATACAGTGCTAATATTCATTGATTTTTCTCATTTTAACTAGCATTTTCTTGGACACCTTAAATATTGCTTTTATTTAAAAACTCAAATAGGCATTTTACCTATTTTCTCCAATTTTCAGATGAGAAACAAACAAGCAAAGTCAGAAAAGTTTACACAGTGCACCAAGGTAACTGGGGAGCCACTGGGGACAGACTCCCTGTTTGTTATTACTGAGCCTATGCACACTAGCCCTGAGTAGTGATACTCATATGGAGGACAGTACAAAGAAGCTGAGACAGCTGCGCAGCCTGGAGGTTCAAAATCTCCCCCACAAGCCTTAGCCCTTTGATCCCTATGATTTTTCTATTTTCATGAAAAATAAACATTTTACAATAAAAACCCACAACAGTTTTTTGTTTGTTTGTTTGTTTGTTTGTTTTGGAGGGGTTGGGGTTTGAGACAGGGGTTCTCTGTAACTTTGGAGACTGTCCTGGAACTCACTCTGTAGACCAGGCTGGGGTTGAACTAACAGAGATCTACCTGTCTCTGCCTCCTGAGTGCTGGGATTAAAGGTGTGTGCCACCACCGCTCAGCCCCACAACCCTTTTTTTTTACACAGGAGCGCACACATTGGATAACTTTCAAATTATTGAAACCAGGTTTTACTCTCAGAAACTAAATGTTCTTTAAAGTCCATAAATATTTAGGTCTTCACATACCCCCAACGAGTGCTCGTTTTTATCATTAAGATATTTTCAAGGTCACTGCGTGTTTCTCTCTGAAAATAGGTTCATTTTTTTAACTGAGATTCCAGAGACTTAGCTTAACTATCTAAAGATGTACGGCCTATGGAACTGGATAGGTTTAATAAAAAGCTAAACCGGCAATAATAGCTAGGAAGAGGTATAAGGGGACTTCCTGGCAGAGAGAGTAAGTAGGAGGAGGAATTGAGGCTCAACAGAGACAGGGAGAGACATAGGGCCAGTGGGAGATGCCAGGGGCCAGCCAGCTTGACAGACATGGGGAAGCAGGAAAGGACAGGCAAAATGAAAGAAAACTAAAAAGCCCCAGGGCAAAATGTAGACGAATAGCAACAAGCTAAATTAGGTCATACAAGCTAGTGGGACAACCGTGACTAAATGCTGAATTTTCATAATCAATAAGTCTCCATGTCTTTATTTGAGAGTTAGTTGGTAGCCCAAAGAAAATTCGAACTATGGATAACTAGTGAGTATTGGCTCTCTCTTTCTACAGCATGAGTCTCAGGAAATGAGCTCGGGTCCTCAGCAAGCACTTTTACTCACATGGCCTGCTCTGTAGCTCTCCACATTCACTTTTATTTGCAAACATGACTTCTTTGATAGACACGTGCATTGTCAAAAATTTAGATATTTTTATAATCTTCTTATAATTCATATTTACTAAATATAGTAGCAAGTATATAAATAATAAACATTTCAAATCTCATTACCAACAATTATTGTTGATATCTTTCTTCTTTCAGATGGAGAAATGCATTTTTAAAAACTACAATATAGTATTACCATATTTTCTTTTTTTCATCCAGTTCCTTGTAGATAATTTTCTGCAAAATTAAATATCGTTTGGTCACATATTTTCAGTAGCTATTTAGTATGCCATCATTTGAATAGAGTATAACGTAATTAATAAGCAATTGTTGGACACAAAGTTGGTGACTTTTTGTTACCATAACCTGGAACTGCTAGGCCGAAGTGTAACACATATTTCCCGTATGTTCATATACCCCCCACCCAACACAGACTTGGCATTCTGTTTCAAATGTTTGTCAGTGGGAACGTTCAAATTGTAGCTGTGCACCTAATCCACCTGTCCTGCGTCCACTCCTCCTGACGCCCACCTGATCAACACTGGCATACCTCCGAGAAGCATATGGAATTCGTCACCCATTTTATCAGCCCTTCCACGTCCTCAGAGTGCCGGGATAATGGGTTGAGCAGGTCAGCTGGTGCAATAAGGTGGACAGATTAAAAGAAAAAAGGCACTTAGAGAAACAGATAGTTTGAGGGAAAGGACGCTCATGTGGCTAAGTGCTCACCAGGGAGCCTTCTCTCTCCCCCTCGCTGCTGAACGGTGCTCTTACTGAATTGACAAAGAGGGCACGGGTTCATAAATAGATTCTAACAGCACTCTCAGAGCAACCCAGTTCAATTATCATGAATTAACTTTAAAAACAGCATTACTTTCCAGCATCTACAATGTGCCCAAGAAAAACAACATACTTAGAAGTTCCTTCTCCATCATTAAACTTCTCTCCATTTGCTTGAAACCAGGAAGTAACCTTTACAGAAAGGCTTCTTGCTTCGTAGATGGGCTGCTCCCTGGTCTTTGGAATTGTGTACTAAAGACTGTCTCTGTCTGGCTGACTGGACAGAGGGTCTTACGAGGGAACAGTCAGAGAAAAATCAATTGCTTGGCTGTTCCGCCTTCATGTTCAGGGTCCTTGGGTTTATGTAAAGGTATGAATTTCAAGGGGTGACTTGACAATCTATAGTTATAATTTAACAGTTTGTACTTTAAATATTCAGACCCCCCCCAATGTGTGTTTCATTCACAAGCTTTCTTCTTGGCAGTGATATACTTCAGAGAAAAAAAACAATGTAAAAAAATAAATCCACCAAAAATAATATGAGGCAGAGGAGATGATTCTGTGGACCCAAGATTTAGCTGTGCAAGCCTGGCTACCTTTGCTGTGTGTCCGAAACTGATGAAGGCGCTCCATGCAGTGCTGTGCACCTGTAATCCCAGCACTCCCATGGTGAGACAGGCAGTAGAGACACTCAGAAACTATGAGGCCAACTGGCTGCTGGCTTTGAGTGTACAGCACAGTAGCCAGCAGCATCAGAAGCAACAAAAGAGACAGGGCCGATAAAAGGTGGAAGGTGAGACTCTCAAAGGTTTCCTCTGGCCTCCACTTGTACACTGTCATCTCTCTCTCTTCTCATCTCCCTCTCTCCCTCCCCTCCCTCCCTCCCTTCCCCCTCTCTCTTTCTCTTTCTCTCCCTCCCTTTCTTTTTTCTCTTTCTCTTTCTTTCTCTCTATCACAAGCACACACACACACACACACAATTTAAAAGTTGCAAATCGCGTGGCTCTCTCCTCTCCCCGTCATGGCTTGTGCCCGTCCCCTCATATCGGTGTACTCTGAAAAGGGGGAGTCATCTGGCAAGAATGTCACTTTGCCAGCTGTCTTCAAAGCTCCCATTCGACCGGATATTGTGAACTTTGTTCACACCAATTTGAGGAAAAACAACAGGCAGCCCTATGCTGTCAGTGAATTAGCAGGTCATCAGACCAGTGCTAAGTCTTGGGGTACTGGCAGAGCTGTGGCTCGAATTCCCAGAGTTCGAGGTGGTGGTACCCACCGTTCTGGCCAGGGTGCCTTTGGAAATATGTGTCGGGGAGGCCGCATGTTTGCACCAACCAAAACCTGGCGTCGTTGGCACCGCCGAGTGAACACAACCCAAAAGCGATACGCCATCTGTTCTGCGCTGGCTGCCTCAGCCTTACCAGCTTTGGTGATGTCTAAAGGTCATCGTATTGAGGAAGTTCCTGAGCTCCCCTTGGTAGTTGAAGATAAGGTTGAAGGTTACAAGAAGACCAAGGAGGCTGTTCAGCTGCTTAAGAAACTTAAAGCTTGGAATGACATCAAAAAGGTCTATGCCTCTCAGAGAATGAGAGCTGGCAAAGGCAAAATGAGAAACCGACGACGTATCCAGCGCAGGGGGCCCTGCATCATCTATAATGAAGATAATGGTATCATCAAAGCCTTCAGAAACATCCCTGGTATTACTCTGCTTAATGTCAGCAAGCTGAACATTTTGAAACTTGCTCCTGGTGGGCATGTGGGGCGTTTCTGCATCTGGACTGAAAGTGCTTTCCGCAAGTTGGATGAGTTGTATGGCACTTGGCGTAAGGCTGCTACTCTCAAGAGTAACTACAACCTTCCCATGCACAAGATGATGAACACAGACCTTAGCAGAATCTTGAAAAGTCCAGAGATCCAAAGAGCCCTCCGAGCACCACGCAAGAAGATTCAGCGTAGAGTCTTGAAGAAGAATCCACTGAAGAACCTGAGAATCATGTTGAAGCTCAACCCATATGCAAAGACTATGCGCAGGAATACCATTCTTCACCAGGCCAGAAATCACAAACTCCGGGTGAAGAAACTGGAAGCAGCAGCAGCAGCACTGGCTGCCAAATCAGAGAAGGGGACTGCAGACAAAAAGCCTGCAGAAAGTAAGAAAGAAAAGAAGCCTGTGGATGTCAAGAAGCAGAAGAAGCCTGCAGGAAAAAAGGCTACAGCTACCAAGAAACCAGCAGCTGAGAAAAAGCCAGTAGAGAAGAAACCAACTAAAGAAGAGAAAAAGTCTGCTGCTTAACCTATTAAAATTTCATTCCATTGAGCAAATAGAGACAGCCTATTTGAATAAAAACCTGATCAAAGATGCAAAAAAAAAAAAAAAAGTTGCAAATCGCCTAAGCCCATTCTTAAACTAGGGGGACTATCAGAAGCAGTTAAGATTTGTCCTTCAAACTATGCACCCATCATGGTTTAAATGAAGAATGACTTCCACCCCTACCCCACCACAGGGATGTGTTTAAACTCTTGGTCTCTAGTTAGAAGCTGTATGGGAGGTTATAGAAACCTTAGGAGGTATAGCCTTGTTGGGGGAAGGCTTTGAGGGTTTACATTCTTGCCACACAGGAGGTAGGGCAAGGATATAAACCCTCTATTTTTCTGCTTCTTGTGTGGCATTAAAATGTGACCAGTCAGCCTCTTGTTCCTGATGCTGAGCCGCTGTGGCTTTCTCAGCATTATGGATTCTAACCTCCTGAAACAGGAAGCTAAAGTAAACCCTCTCTTTCTTGAGTTTCTTTTGGGGATGGTATTTTATCTCAGCAATAAAAAAAAATGTAATTAATCCAACATCTCTGCACATTTGCCTGTACTTCACAGTGACTTCCTGGTGTCTCCAGCTACTGCCTCAGAGGGGTACATTCTATTCATCTTAGAAACATTGTTCTTACCAATTGCCTTGAAATTACAGGTTTATATCTTAGTTAGGATTTCTATTACCATGACCACAGCAATTCTTAAAAAGATAAAACATTTAATTGGGGTGTCGTACATTTTCATAGACTTAGTCCATTATCAGCATGGCAACTTTCCTTAATCATGGAGACAAATTCCATAACTCCTTTCTTCCATCCTTAACTCTAAAGCCAGACCATGTGGCTGAAGTACCAAGTTCTGCTGCTCACATACCTTCCTCTTGTTCAATTACATCTTAACCAGTTTTTGTTTTTTAATGATGACCTTCACTGCTTAAAATTGGCTGTCCTTGACCTTGCGTTATAAACCAGGCTGGCATTAAACTTAGAGATTCACCAACCTTTGCCTCTGGAGTGCTGGGATTAAAGACATGCACCACCATACCCAGCTCCAAGTGTTTCTTTAAGTTTTCACAAGTTGAGTATGCTCTTACCCTGATATCACTACTACCTTTATGCCATTTCTTAATCTGTTTATCTCCTAAATGACGACAAACATCCATAACCCACCAAAGGACCAAAACCACCCACACCACCTCCTGGGAATCGGGTGTTGTGCTTTCTATACTGCCTTCTGTTGTCTGTGGGTGATGGCAAATTTAAGGAACCTGAGAAAATTGAGATAATGGTCAACTCCTGGGAACACTAGCCATAACATTTGTTGCCCAGTCTCCGTGCAATGAGAAAATGTGAGGGTTATCTACAGTCCTAACTAGAATAGTCTGTAAGGCTGGACCAAGGCTTAGCCAGCAACCTTGACGCTATTCTGGATATAGAACTCTGAGGAAACTGCAAGGTACTCTGAGAAGCTGGATCATCTGGGTCACGTGTTTTCATTGGTGTCTGTCCCCTTGATCTGAGAAATACAAACTTTCAAATGTAACATACGTACCTGCATTAACACAATATGGACTGTGCATTGTACATAAGCAAGCCCAAATATATTTTTTTTATATTTGAGCAGCAAAATATACATCACATGTCTTGTCGTTTGTCTAGGTTTATTTCTTTAATTCTGTAGCCAGGATTTTCAGGGTGTCTTTCCCAATCAAACCTGATCTCTAACAAACTTGAATGAATCCACAGCCTTTCATTTTCTGTGGAAACAGAAGCATAACCTCTTCCTCAAAGCAATACATTTTCAGACTTTCATTTAAAGTAAAAGCATTCCAAAAGTATCCGGGTTGGTTTAATTAAGCACTTTCTCTTACAATCCCATGCCTCTCATCAGCTGTCATTCAATCATCAGCAATCAAAAATTTCAAAGTCAGCAAGATACAGGATCCAGACTCCCTGTATATTTTCCACCTTTCTATAGCTGATCCGTTCTTTATTATTTTATTTTCTCTTTAAAGACTTTATTATTGATAAGCTATTTTTCTATGATTGTCTATACCCATTTCTTTTCTTTTGTAAGTCTATGTTTAGAGTTTTTTTTCCATCTGGATTTGTCTTTGCTGAGCACCAGCAGTATTCTCTGTCCATGTGAGACAAATATTAAACTGCCAGGTCAGTCACCATGCAACTCAACTTAACACAGAACACTGGCACTTGGTGCTGGCAGCTGGCTCTAGCCCACAGGCAGCAGCCAGTAGCTGCACCACTGTATGCCGAGCACCAGCCCACCTGAGAGACTGCAGGACTATAAAGTCACATTTGGCTCCTTGCCCAGAAGGTTTTTTTTTCTAACTTTCTCAGGCCCTATGTTTGGACATTTGACCCCCACCTTATTGGATACCATATTATCATATGTAGACAGAGTTTTTATGGACTGCCAGCTCATAAAAATGGCATGAAGATTTATCAATTATGAAAGCACAGATTATAGCTTAGGTTTGTCCAACTAGCTCTTTTTACTTCAACTAACCCATTTATATTAACATACGTTTTTGCCTCATAGCTTTTTACCTCTCTTCCATCTTGTACCTCTTGTTTTCTCTCTGTGTCCTCTGACACCTCTCCTGATGGAGGAAGGTCATTGGTTAAATAATAAAGAAACTGCCTTGGCCCATTTATAGGCCAGCCCTTAGGTGGGTGGAGTAAACAGAACAGAATGCTGGGAGAAAGAAGCCGAGTCAGGAGTTGCCATGATTCTCCCACTCCAGACAGACGCAGGTTAAGATCTTTCCTGGTAAGCCAGCTCATGGTACTACACAGAATATTAGAAATGGGTTAGATCAATATGTAAGAGCTAGCCAATAAGAGGCTGGAACTAATGGGCCAGGCAGTGATTAAAAGAATACAGTTTCTGTGTAATTATTTCGGGGCATAAGCTAGCCATGCTGGCGGCTGGGTGCCAGGGACGCAGCCCTGCCGTTCATATTTCAACAGAGTGGCGCCCAACGTGGGGCACGAACCCACGACCCTGAGATTAAGAGTCTCATGCTCTACCGACTGAGCTAGGCTTGACAACTGTTTTGTTATATGTAATCTTACTATGTTAAAGTGAAAGCCTTTCTTTTTTGTTTAAACAGAAAAAGGGGAAATGATGGAGGAAGGTCATTGGTTAAATAATAAAGAAACTGCCTTGGCCCATTTATAGGCCAGCCCTTAGGTGGGTGGAGTAAACAGAACAGAATGCTGGGAGAAAGAAGCCGAGTCAGGAGTCGCCATGATTCTCCCACTCCAGACAGACGCAGGTTAAGATCTTTCCTGGTAAGCCAGCTCATGGTACTACACAGAATATTAGAAATGGGTTAGATCAATATGTAAGAGCTAGCCAATAAGAGGCTGGAACTAATGGGCCAGGCAGTGATTAAAAGAATACAGTTTCTGTGTAATTATTTCGGGGCATAAGCTAGCCATGCTGGCGGCTGGGTGCCAGGGACGCAGCCCTGCCGTTCATATTTCAACACCTCTCCTGTTCTCTCTCTGCATGGAAGTCCTGCCAAACCTCTTCTTGCCTAGATATTGGCCATGGAGTTCTTTATTAAGCCAATCAGAATGTGCCTTCCCACATTCTTCACATCTTCACAGCGTACAGAAAGATTATTCTACAACATAGAGGTTTAGTCCCTTATCATTATGGTGTGTCATGGTGGTGAGAAAACAGACATGGAGCTAGAGAAGTAGCTGAGTGTCATATATCTTTTTGTAGGCAACAGAAAGTGGTCCCAGACACTGACGTGGTTTGATTATATGAGACATGAAAGCCCACCCCCACAGTCACACACTTCCTCCAACATTACCACACCTACTCCAATAAAGCCACACCTCTTAATAGTGCCACTCACTTTAGGGGCCAGTTTTTTTTTTTTTTTTCAAACCACCATATTATCCAACTTATTTACTTTCCCCAGATCTTTTCTCATAAAAAAAAATAAATGAAAAGAATAATCCATGGCTTTTTCTTAAAGAGAAATCTTTGTAGGAAGAGGACAGAGTGAATAATTATTATAGAATAAGATAAAATCGGGGAAGATTTTACAACGGGAATGACCAGTGTGCTTTGCTTGGTTACGTCATCTTTGTGCCATTTTACAGCCAGATAATAACCTGCATCTCACAAAATACAGACAAAGCAGCTGCTGTTATCTATAGATGTAGAGCAATCGGTTCCTAGGGATGTTCATGATTATTACCTCACATACAGAAGTCCTATATCTGATTGCTTATGTGCCTTCTTATATATGTTTGTTTTTAATTCTCCTTGAAATCAATTCTAGTATCTTACTGTTTTCTCATTAATTGATGTTTTTGTCTAGAAAAGCATCATCTTCTAGCAACACATTTCCAGGGTTTTTACTACTCCATCTTCAGCTACACATGTTTCTGGATTTACAAGCAGCCTTAGATATTTCCCTCAGTTGTTCAATGATGACTAACCATTCTCTGACTAGAGGCTTTGAACTCTTTGCTAGAGTTAGTAATTAATTTACATTAAGGAAAAATGAATAAACTAATGCAATGGTGAATCCTTTAAAATACATTTTGTAAACTATAAATAGAACCAGTAAATCAGTGGTTTTAAATCATAACTACAATTAAGAAAAGAAAATATTCTATTTATTGTTGCTTATTGGAAGGATATATTCCAGATTCACCTCTCTTTATGTATCTAAATATTAAACCAAGTAAGTGTTTTTCTTATCTTCTTTAAACCAATAACATTTAAATTTTCCTTGTAGAAATGGATTTTAGTGGATAAAAAAATGGGTTCTTCATTATCCAGGATTAATTATGTGGTTATGAAATCGTGAACAATGAAACACAAAATCCAGTAAGGGGAAAGTCGATTTTAGAGATCATACATAGGACAGAATGCTGATGCCTAGGGTCTGGTTGGAATTTCCAACAATACTGTCTGTGCTGTTGTGAGGGCAGTGTATTTAGCATAGTCCAGAGTTGCTGTCAGCATGGTATAAATATTTGTGAGCACATGTCTGATACTCATGCAATTACTTTCTGAGGTCATGTTTTGTGGCACACAAGGAATTACTAAAACCTGGAACTCACTATACAACTTCATAAAGCACACAGAGCTACAAAGGGTACCACACAGACTTTCCAAGCTACTTCAGTAAGAAAATAATAATGATGATTCTTGAGGAGATCTCAGGTTTTATTCGACGTGGTCAATGAGACTTGAAGGCAAGCAGGGATTATGATACCCAAAATCTTGGAATATTCTCAATCTATAAACTACTGTAAAATATTAGGTTTATAACAGTCTGGTAACACAGACATATAGAACTGAGTCACAAAACATGTTCTTCCTCCGTTTTAATACTTGATTCATTAAAGGGAGTTTCTGGATCTCTTTAATCTTTAGACAATAAACTTAGAATAAGTAATCTGTACTTTAATAAACTATTTCAAAGCATGGCTGTGAATGCCCTGAGAAAACATAGAACACTGATAAAGGATTCTCCTTTTCAGAAGTCTACCAGAGGCAGCAAATGAGGGACTGGAAAGGTGGCTCAGCAATTAAGAGCAATTCTTGCTACTCCAACACCCATGTTAGGTGGTCACAATTACCTGCAACACTGGACCAGGAAATCCAGCTCTCATTTGACCTCAAGAAGCTCAGTACGCATGTGTCATAGATTTGCATAGTCTCTCTCTCTCTCTCTCTCTCTCTCTCTCTCTCTCTCTCTCTCTCTCTCACACACACACACACACACACACACACATACACACACACATATATACAGACAGACACATGAAATAAATAAAAATAAATCTTAGAAAATAACCAAATGATAGTATTACCCGATTCACCGTTTAACAAAACATTAATTATACAGCATGAAACACAACAAGATGAAATGGTCATAAAACTATAGATGTATAATCTCATTTCTGAGTAGCATTTCTAAGCAAGGAAATCTCTCTCTCTCTCTCTCTCTCTCTCTCTCTCGCTCACTCTCTCTCTCTCTCTCTCTCTCTCTCTCTCTCTCTCTAGAGTATCATTAGCTACCTAAGTCTATTATGGAAGTCTCCCACAGTAGCTGGGAGTCATGCATCTCAAAGAAGCAGGTGAACCCACAATCTTAGAGGAAGTAGTAGTGACTCAACACATAAACGCACTGCACTTCATTTGCTGGGATTATCAACTTTCATTAATAACTTTCAATAGAACAAATAACTCTGAAGTTCTTGAGAATGCATGTAGGAAACAAATCAGAGGCTACACATTTGCTAGACTTACTAATAATTATCTAAGCATAAAATGTTGCAAACCAGAGACCTATTTTCCAGGTTTTGGCCTACTATACTTACTCTTATCTGAAACAGACAGTTCTCAAATAATTAATATTAAAGGGATATTTCCTTTTATATCAAATTGATTTTTGTTTTATAAAGTTGTAAGCCTGAGGAGGAAATTCAGGTCTTCTATAAGAGCATCAAGTGCCTTTAGCCACTGAGCCATCCCTTGGTGTGGGAGGTCCTTCTGTCTATGTGTTACTTTTATTGCTTAATGAATAAAGAAACTGTTTTGGCCTATAGCAAGGCAGAACTTAGCTAGGCAGGGAAAACTAAACTGAATACTGGGAGAAAGAAGGCTGAGTCAGTGAGAAGCCATGTAGCCCCACCAGAGACAGACACCAGAACTTTATATGGTAAGCCACAGCCATGAGGCAATACACAGATTAATAGAAATGGGTTAAATTAATATATATGAGTTAGCCAGAAATACACTTAAGCTATTGGCCAAACAGTATTGCCAATATTATGGTTTCTGTGTCATTATTTTAGAGCTGAGCAGCCGGGAATGAACAAGCAGTCTCCTAAAACCATCCATCCATATGTCCTACACCCATTTTTCTACTTAAAAGGCAGTCTTTGTCTGTTCCCAAAAGCTGTGTTGTAGGTCACAGCTCCACTGGAGGAAGATTTTACTCTTTCTTCTTGTCAATACACTTACATGAAAGAGCATAGAACATTTAGGGAAAGAAGAGGAGACCTAGAATTAACTATTCTTTCTTTGATCTGTCAGTTTCGTGATAATTATCAAGTAAAAGGGCACATTAAGTTTATTCTTAAAACAAAGATAATCACTTAGAAAGCCCTGGAAAGGATGGGTAGGTTAGCATTTCAATTGATGGGAAATGGTGCAAGGGCAATCTTGCTGTGTGAGATCTGGTACGTGAACACCACATGTACCAGAAGTTGGTGCTGCTCAGGCATGGTTGTATTATCTTTAGAACATTTATAAAGAGCTGTTTTCCCTAAAGGGGAGAACATGCATTTACACTGATCTCAGTGCTCGACAAGTACCAACAAGGTAGAAAGAACCAACTCCCTCAATTGTCCTTTGATCTCCACATGCATGAACACACACACACATACACGTACACACACATACACACAAGCACAAATAAAATAACAAATAAAATATATAAAAAGGTTAAAATGAATAACATTATCTAAAACAGTATTTATACAGACCTGAAAATTTAACCCAAATATATCTTGAATTGGTAAAAAGGAATAAAGGTAAAGAATAATGTATCTTAAATGACTTTATTTTAGGCAAAAAAGAGATAACAAAGGTCTCAATTATATATCTATACTAAGAAATTGTAGTTTTGAAATCTGTAGTGCCTTTAGTAAAAACCAATGAAATTATTTCAGGCTAATTAAAGACAATGGAATCAGAAATGTGTTCAATAGATAAATTTTTCATATTACTTGGAGATTTGTTTTTATTCTCAGAAACCCTACAAAATATTTTAATTGACTTGCCAGCATTTCCACTCAGATCATTACATTTACAAGGACCATTCAATTAATTATTTTTTCATTTAAAATTGAATTAAATTTCTTGTTTAATTCTATTGAGTTTAAAACTAACTCAAGTTGAACTCACCTGGCTTATGTAATTAATTGACTCAAAAATTACAGCTGAGATGATTACTTAAACCAAAGATTAAAAATGTTATTACAGGAGTGTGGGGAGACAGTTTAGATAGTAAGGTCTTTCAAGCAGAATAACCAGGGGACCTGAATGTGAGCTCTAGATCCCACAGCCTTCACGTGTGTTCACACACACACATGTAAGGGTTTAACTGTGCTACACAAGAGGCAATGCTCCTCTCAGAAGTCATAGATTGAAGAGTAAAAGCCCAGTACCAGGTTTGGGATACCATTTCTTGAGTTGTTGATTAGGTGTTTCAGTTAGGGTTTCTAAGACTGTGAAAAAACACAGCAAACACAGCAACTCTTTTTTTTTTTTTTTTTTTTTTTTTTGGTTTTTCGAGACAGGGTTTCTCTGTGGTTTTGGTGCCTGTCCTGGAACTAGCTCTTGTTAAGGGAAACATTTAAGTAGGACTGGCTTACGCTTTCAGTAGTTTAGTCCATTAAGGTCATGACAAGAATCATGGCAGCATGCAGGCAAATGTGGTGCTGGAGAAGGAATAGAGAGTTCTATGTCTTGACCCACAGGCAGCAGAAGGAGAATATGTACAACACTTGGCATAGCTTGAGCATTTCAGACCAAAAGGGTCACCCCCACAGTGACACATTTCCTCCAACAAGGCCACACTTACACGAACAAGGCCACACCTCTAAATAGTGCCACACTCTATGGGCCAAGAACTCACACATGCAGGGCTATAACTATTCAAACCACCACATGCCACTCACAGGCCCCTGCAAGCTTTTAGCCTTAACATAATGCAAAACACATTTAGTTCAAATTCAAAAGTCCCCATAGTGTATCATAGTCTCAACAATGTTTAAAAGTTCAAAACCCAAAGTCTCCTCTGAGATTCATGTAACCTCTTATTTATAATCTCCTATATAATCAAAATAAAATGCAGATCATATACTTCCAACATATGATGGCACTGAACATACATTACCATTCCAAGATGATGGAAAGGGAGCATAGTGAGAAAATACTGGATCAAAGAAAAACAAAATGCTCACTGGGCAGATTCTAAACTCTGTATCTCCATGTCTAATGTCAAAAATACTCTTCAGATCTCCAATTCCTTTATCATCATTTACTGCAACATAATTCTCTAGGGCTGGCTCTATTCTCTCTTAGCAGCTTTCCTCAGCAGATATCTTACTGTACAATAATGCTTTCATACACTGTAAAGATTTGTCACTCATAGTGGTTTAATAAAACACTGATTGGCCAGTAGCCAGGCAGGAAGTATAGGCAGGGCAACTAGACTAAAAGAATTCTGGGAAGAGGAAAGACATGGCTGTAGTCACCAGCGAGGCTCAGAGGAAGCAAGATGAGAATGCTATACTGAGGAAAGGTACAAAGCCATATGTCTAAACATTGATATGAATTGGGGGTTAATTTAAGTTGTGAGAGCTAGTTAGTAATAAGCCTAAGCTAATAGGGCAAACCGTTTATAATTAATATAAGCCTCCGTGTGTTTCAATGGAACTTTACAGGACCATGCAGGACAGAAACTTCTGCTACAGGTATCCCACAACTCTAGCATCTCCAACATCTTGGGGTCTCAAAGGCAATCCAGGTTTCAAATTCAAAACTTAATACAATGTCATCTCATGCAGGGACACCCCCTACAACATCCCTGACTTCAGGGGCCTTGTTTAGTCTCAGAGGCAAATTCCATAACCCTTTTCTTCTATCCTAAACTCTACATCCAGAACCATGAGACCAAAGCATGATAACTCCTGCTGCTTGTTGGGGCTAGAACATGGCTCCCTATTTCAAATACATCTTCACCAACTTTCTATATTAGATTGTTTCCTTTATTGCCTAAGCTTTGATGGCCTGGAACTCACTCTGTAGACCAGTTTGGCCTCAAACTCAGAGATCCGTCAACTTCTGACTTCTGAGTTCTGGGATTAAAGGTGTGTGGCACCACACATAGCCCTAAGATTTTCTTTAATTCCTTTTCATTTTTCTTTAGTTCCTTTTCCACGAGTTGTAAGCTAATTGGGTGGGCTCTTGTCCTAAGGTCACCATTCATTTTCTTCCATTTCTTAATCTGTTCATTTCATTGAACACAGGATTTTGCTCTTACTATAACTCCTGTTTGCCCTCTTTCTATTTAAATCACACATTTTGTATTTTCCCTTGCTCAGTTTAGTCCTTTTCCTTATAGATCAGTATAAGAGTAACCACTAATAACCACACAACAGAGTTAGTACTAGGTTGATTTGAGATTTCCCCTGCCAACAGAATTAATCCAAAAACTCTTCAATTTAGCCTCAGGCAAACTTTTCAGACAAGGGCAAAATGCAGCTATATCTTTGCCAAAGTATCAAAAATAGTATCTAGGCCACATACTAACATTCTTCACCTCTGAAACTTTCTCAGTCAGGTTCCTCAATTCAAACCACCCAGTACCACTGACTTCCGTGCTTCTACTAGTATGGTCCACAAAGCAGTGCTGCAATTATTGTACTGCTTTCTTAACTCAAAGTACCAAAGTCTAAATTTATCCAAACAAAACTGTGGTCAAGCCTGTTATAGAAATACTTTGTTCCCTGGTAGCAACTTCTGCCTTAGTTAGAGTTTTATTGTTGTGAAGAAACAATGATCATGGCAACTCTTATAAAGGAAAATATTTAATTGAAGCTGGCTTACATTTTAAAAGTTTTAGTGCTATAACATCATAGAGAAAAGCATGGCATCATGCAGGTATCAATATGCTAAAAAAAAAAAAAAAGAGCTGAGAGCTCTACATCTTGATCTGCAGGCAAGAGCAGGAGACTAGGTACCACACTGGTCATAACTTGAGCATATCTGCCCTCAAAGGCCACCCCACAGTGATACATTTTCTTCAACAAAGCCACATATACTCCAAGAAGAACAAACCCTCTGATAGTACCATTCCCTATGGGTCAAGTATTCAAACACATGAGTCTATGGGTGACAGACCTATTCTAACCAACACACCAGGGATATCACAAAAACCCTTAAAATATTAAAGGCTATTGTGATTGCTCTCAGTTGATGACCAGCATTTGGTGTAGTATCCTGTCACTAAAGACATCACAAACTTTCATCATTGTACTTGAAAAATAAAACTGGTATCAATCAGAAAACTTCTTCCCTGAAAGCTACTTTGAACAGTACCAAATGTTGCTATGTAGTCTTCAGGAAGAAAAATGCCATTGAAAGTCTTACCTAACTATGAACCCTGCAAGTTACAATAACAACTGTATGGAAAAGATATGCCCATGCGTGCTACAATGGCACATGCGATTTTTGGGATAACCAAATACTTTTTTATTTTATTTATGGCCCAATACACAGGAAGAAGCATATACCTGTTCCTGTAAACTGAACAAGAGCCCATCATTTGGCAGCTCATCGGCTCCAGGCATGAATCTACTATTTGGCTTAATGGACATAATATCAAACTGCTCTCTAAAGTCCTATATCCTTACCCATGGCTTAGTGCATCTCATTCATATCATAAAAGTTCCTCTGTGAAGTGGATAGAAGTTTATTTGGAAATACACAAATGGTCAAAGATCAAAAATACATGTTAGTAGAATATTTAGTCACAAGTGGAAGATCGGTGTCACTCACCCCCCAAAAGACCATGGTGCGTTGTAAAAAAAAAAGGGGGGGATGTAAGATCCAGAGGTTAGAGTACACTGGGCAAAATAGTGTCTTTTGAACACAACAGAACAGATGTGCTCGTGAACTCACAGGCGCTCAGGTTGTCTGCATAAGAACTTCAGGGCATCAAGTCAGTTAGCATTCCAGCATGCAGGGGCTCAGAAGTCCCAGCCCAGGAGCTATTGACAGTTGATGGTTGTTAAGGGAGGAAGAGTCGGTTTCTTTAGAGAGATAGTTTATAGTAGATGGACCTTTTCCAACGAATGGCTCCACACCATGCATACATGAACCCCACAAATTGGTCTCAGTGGTATTTGGGGGAGATATGAAGTTGAAGTTTAAAGTCTGAAGGTAGATCTAGGAGGAATTCATGGGAGAAGCAGGGAGTTAACAGGGTAAAAATACATTGTGTACATATATAAAGTTCTCAATGAATTGATGAAAATAATAGATTTCAAAATAATCTTGAACTCTATTCATGATCTATAGCTTTACACTGAACAGAATAAACAAGAAAAGGCCTATGCAAAGTCATGCAATTCTTATATTTTCAAAGTATCACAAATTAAAAGAATTTTTTTACAAAAATAAAATCTGGGCATGATGACATGATTTAATCCAAGTATTGAAAAGGAAGGAATAAGTAGATTTGGGGAACTCACCAGACAATAAGCCTAGATTAATCAGTAAACCCCAGGTATGTGTGCACACACACACATGTGCACACACACACACACAAATGCCATTACAAATGATAACATAATAATACATAATTTTAATGATGTTGGAACTCTTGGAAAATCTCCCTTTCTATGCCGTAGAATCATTCATGGAATTTTCTTTTAATAATTTTAATAATTTTTACTACTTTAGCAATTAAAGTAAATTAAATGGAATCCATATATCATACTTTTCTAACCCTGATGTGGGAGTTTCCTCTGTGTGCTGTGATTACCATTAATGAATAAAGAAACTGCAAGGCAGAACTTAAGTTGGCATGGAAAGCTAGGCTTAGTGCTGGGAGAAAGAAGGGCAGAATCAGAGAGACACCTTGGAGCCACTGCCAGAGATAGATGTGCTGAAAATTTGCTGGTAAGCCACTGCCATGTGGCGATACACAAATGGGTTAAATTAATATGTAAGAGTTAGCCAAAAAGAAGCTAGAGCTAATGGGCCAAGCAGTGATTTCATTAATAGAGTTTCTGTGTGATTATTTCGGGGTTAAGTGGCCAGGACTAATAAGCGCCTCCACCAACATAACCTGCTCCCCCTCCCCCACACAATAAAATGAATTTCCTCTCAAGTTTCAGAAACATAGTAAATAACCATATCATTTAATTAAAGAGTGAGATTCCATTTTATTTGTTACTGTTTTGTCTTGAGCTTTATTTTAACTGCTGTAAATTGCAAGTGGAGTTTTTATAAACATAAACATCATTCTTCTAATGGAAACATCAGGTTTTCTTCAGAATGAGGCATTGTCATTAAAGCAGAACTTTGCCAGGCACGTGATAACTGGCTTCTGAATCAGCAGGCACGGCAAACAGCTGCAAGGTTTGCTGACAATAAATGGAGGTAAATAAACTCTAGAGTAAGAGTCTTGAAATTGCATCTTTAAAAAGATCACATGTAATATAGGAAATTGAGAAACAAGCAATTTCTAAAAGAAAAGTATAATCTTATAATGCAGAATCCTTATGAGAATGAACAGACTCTGTAGGAAATAAATATCGAAGTCATTGACCACCCTTATCAGAAGTATATGAGTGTTATCATATAAGAGCTTTATAGAGTGTATATGAAGAAAAGGCCCGAATTCTTCAGCTCTGCGGTGGACTTAGGCTCCAGCTTTAGATATAGGCCATGCTAGAACTTGCTATTTCTGGAAAACAAGGGCATTCGGTTGGTAAGGTTTGAAAATGAAATATCATTGACAGACTCTTATTTTGAATGTGTAATCACTGCTGCTGGTACTGTTGGGGAAGCTGCAGAGGTTTGGGAAAATGGCTGTAACTAGAGGAGGTGGGTTACTAGGAAGCTGCCTCTGAAGGCTGTGCTGTGTTTTGAGTCTGCTCTAGTGTCTCTGCTTCTGTGGATGCAGTGAACAGTCCTTCACGTCCCCACTGCCAGGACAGAGGTTCTCAGCCTTCCTGAAGCTGCGGCCCTTTAACACAGTGCCTCATGTGTGGTGACCCCAACCATAAAACTACTTTTGTTGCCACTTCATAGCTGTAATTTTTCTACTACTGTGAATCCTAATATAAATATCTGTATTTTCTGATGGTCTTAAGCAGCCTCTGTGCAAAGGTTATTTGATCCCTCAGGGTTGAGACTCAGGTTGAGGGATCAACCATGGTTGGGGGCCTAAGAAACCATGAGCAGAGGTGTTGTGAAATAATCCTGTACACCGTAAATATGTATTCCTCTCATTGGTTAATAAAGAAGCTGACTGGTCTTTATCAAGGCAGGATAAAGTTAGATGATACAATCAAACTGAGGATACAGGAATGAAGAAGGGTGGAACGTGAGAGTTGACAGCAGATGGAGAGAGAGAGCAAGATGGGCATGCCATACTGGGAAAAGGGACCAAACCATGTGGCAAAGCATAGATAAGAAATATGGGTTAATTTAAGTAACAGGCCCAAGCTATCGGCTGAGCATTTATACTTTACATTAAATCTCCAAGTCAATTATTTGGGAAGTGACTGCTGGTAACTTGGGAACAGGTAGTTGGGACAGGAAACATTGGCCTATACAGAGGGAACTTTTCCTCCTTTGAAGTAATCCTGTCAGGTACTTTAGGACCTCAAGATAATGAAATCAGCTAACATGCAGTTTCACTTAGACCACAGTTTCTGAGCCATTACTGGCAGAGCACAGCTGAGCTTTGTTTCTGTTATTTCCATGACTTAAGTAAAATTTGAACTAATTGTAATCACATTGGTGTAGGGGAGGGGGAGTCCTTGCTCCTAGGTTGGTAACAATTATCAGTGGATAGTAGTTGATTTTTGTAATGGGAAACTCATGGGGTCCATCAGAAGCAAGATCAAGACAAAACCTAAAGCAAAGGCTAGAGAACAGCCAGCCACAATGCATGGTATGCTGACCTGTGAGAACCATTTTGGAATAACTGACAGCAAGACAGGCACTCTACCACTGTAGTCACATTTTAAAGTCAAAGACAGTGGCGACTGATAGAGATGCATAGATTAATATTAGTAATTTTATGCTATAACATACATTTCTCTATATAAGCTGAATTGTCACTAAACTTACTCATCATATGCATTAAAACATAACCTATCTCATATATGAGATAGATCTTACATACAAATAAGTAATGTGAAAACATATGAATATAAAGCTGTCAGGAAAATATCTCATTCATTTTATATCCTTCCTGTATCAGTCAGGGTTATATAAAGGAACAGAATTTATAGAATTAATACACACACACACACACACACACACACACACGAGAGAGAGAGAGAGGGTGGATATATTAGAATAACTCACATTAATTCTAGATGGAGTCAAGTTGGCAACCAAGAATAACATCACACTTACTTTTTATAACTACTACTCTTTTCTTTCTTGAGGATTTGTTATGTTTCCCATTAGTGAATTTACCTCTGTGTATCTTTACACATATCTACTTTATACATGTGTGATAATTATCTCAATCAGATCAACATCACTGAATCTGTGCGATGGATAAGTTTCAAACATGCTTTTAAGGAAGGAAATACCAATGTAGCCAAAAAGGAGAAATACAGTTGGTTCTGTTCTGGAGCATATGGAAAGGGATGGCATTGAGCGTGCCCCTTGCTCTTTGCTTATTAGCTGCTATCTGCTGCATTTCTCTGAATCCCTCTGCAATGCCACCCAATCTCTTGACTTGAATTTTGCTTCTGTTGAACTTGGGTTTTGTGCCTGTGATTCCAACCTCCTTGAATGAATTAAAATACAATAAGAGCAGGATGAATCTCCATTCTCTTGCCTAGAATAGTTTTGACACTATCTAGTCAAAAGCTCACACTAAAATAGCCAGTTTGTGCCGAGCACAGTGCCACATATTAGTTGGGTTGGCTGTTTGTGGACTCCTTGGGTCCAGTTGTTCATGGATACAAAAAAGAAATGTGTTGTGTTTTACACTGGGATCTCTACCAATTGTTATGACTCCTTATGGCCCTATTCAAAGGCCAAATTGGGTATCAAATGAAATGGGGTAAATAAAATAATATTCTGCTTTCAGATCTTGTGGCGTCTGTTTGAGTCCATGAAAACAGCAAAATGTGTTAGAAGATGTGCACTCATAGAGTAGGCTAGCCATTAGCGCTAACCCTGAATAGCGACCCTTCATTCGTCAAACGACATCACTCGGCCAGAGAGAAGAAGGAAACTGTAGCAATCTGTAAGGTCACTTCAGTCCTAATCTTGCTAGTTCTTGATGCCATTTAGGTCACGCCTTTTCTTTTATATCCTTCGAGTGCTTAGGCTAAAACACTCGTCGTTTCTGTTGGGCTATTCCAGGTCAGTTTTCCTTGCTTGTAGTGGGATCTTGACTATTACAAATGAAATGTCATGCTGCAGAGTGAATTTTAAAATGTAAAGGCCCTGGGGATGGAGAGACAGGTCAGCAGCTAAGAGCACTTGTTGCTCTCACAGAGGACATGGATTCAGCTACCAGCACCCACATAGTGGATCAGGTGTATGTGTAACTCATGTTCCAGGGCATCCATGGGCACCAGATTCACATCTGGGACACATATATGCAGGCAAAACACTCATACATATAATATAAAATAAATAAATCTTAAAAATTAAAATTATAGTGGCCAGTGAGATAGTTCAATGGTTAAGAGCACTTGCCATAAAGCCTTATGACCTGAATATAATCCTTGGGATGCACAAGATGAAGGGGGATAACAGACTTTTGCTGGTTGTACCCTGACTTTCATATAAGTGCCATGGCATTTGCCACCCTCCTACACCATGCAAAATAAACAAAATATAGTGAGAAACTTAAATGTGAAGCTTTTTCTTCGTGTTCCCCTGGGTGCTCTCTAAGAAGCATATGTTTTGAAAAGTAGTAGATGCAGCTAGAGAAGTAACTCAGCTGATAAATAATGCGCTTCCTGTACAACTCTGAGGACTTGAGTTCATTCCCGAGCACCCCTGTGAAAGACCAGGTATGGTGTCTTGGGCTATGATTGCAGTCCTGTGGAGGTGGAGACATGAACATCCCTGGAGCTTGTCTAGCCATACTGGTTGGTGAACCTATGTCAAGTGAGAGACCCCATTTCAAAAAGACAAAGTATACATAGAACCTTATAATGAAACCTCAGGCTCTTCTCTGAATGCACAGGCATGCACACACACACACACACACAAAAGAGATGAGTTTTGGGGGATGATAGCAAACAGAGGCCCCAGAGATCCTTCTCTTCATCTAGTCAGCAGATGCTTCAGTGGAAGCTACATGAAAATGGTGGCTGCTGGGGATCAAGCTAAAACTTACAAAGACCCAGCGAAAGTTTTGATGGATGTGGCATTCATCTAGGGTGGTTCTGGCTGTTATGAGGAAGCCTTACCACCCTATCTCCCTCAGTACTGTCCGTTTGCTTCAGGTACAGCCGGCCCTTACTCTACCGAATCCATAGTGAGCAAAAGACCTTCAAATATAAATCTTGGCTGCACACCCTGATTATTGATTCTGGTCATAAATGAGGGTCATGAGGCAGCAGTCGTCACTAGTGGACATGTTTCATTGCTGGCAATTCTTCCTCCTCTGGATGACATAATTTCCAGGAAGTATAGAGGCCAGTATCTTTGCTCCTATTACAGCCCCCTGCCCCCCCTTCCAAGAGACAGATGCTGAAGACTGGAACATCAAAGCCACTGCATATTCAGGGGAAAGTCAATGGTCATTGTGCATCCTCAGAAGCATGCAAAGAGTCAGTAAAGACTTGGCAAGATTATCTTGTCATAGTACAGGTTGAACTTAGTCAAGAGACAGCTTACAACAATAAAAAGCAAAAGCCATAAACAACAAAAAAAATCCATGGAAGGAGAAAATATTACATGTGGAGATATTAAATGCCTATTTTATTTAATTAAAAAATCCAACTCATACCAAAAAATCAGATCTGTATGATTCAGTCAAAGGTAAAAGAAGAGTCACTGACACAGATCAAATAGCAAGTCTATTAGACAAACATTAAAACTATTCTCATAAACATGTTCAGAGAAGTATAGAAAGGAAACAAAATATAAGACATAAATGTCAATGAAAAGATGACAAAACAAAAAATTCTGGAGTTGAAAAGTACAACAATGAAACAAAAAGCTTGTTGTTAGAGGGATTTGAAAGATAGAGGTATTTCTCTAATCAGAAGAAAAGATTTTCAAATTTGAAGTTAGGACCACATTTATGAGTTGAAGAAAGTTAAAATGTTGGGGGGGAAAGGACATAGTAGAGACCCATAGATAAAGGACCTAGAGAGAAATCAGACAGACGTAAGAACTGCAGATGCTCCAGAGGGATAGCTGAGGTAGGAGTGGCTTCATTTTACTGATTTGATTAGCTTCTCGAATATAAACATCCAGAAAGTTCAGTGAACTGCCACACAATAAACAAGAACCAGAGAATCATCAGAACCAAACTTTTGAAAGCAGAAAGTGAAAATGAACTTAAACAGACACAGTAGTCTCAGTGGGGTTATCAGAAGAGTACATGTCAGAAACCCTGCAGCTTAGAAAGTTCTAGATCACTCATGGAGCATAGTGATAAAATAGAAAGATAAAAACCATGAAGTAAGGATGAGATAACTGGAATAATATTCTTTTAAAAGTCAAAATGAAATCAAATTGTTTCCAGGTAAACAAACTCCAAACAAACTGGTAGATCTTCCCTCCACAAAACATTGGAGGAAATCTGGAAAATTTCAAATTGCAAGAACACTAGCTGAAAGCCATGTGGAGAAATGTGTCAATAACGAAAATCACAAAGCTCCAGACAATGAATTCATTTTCACTTCTCCCACACAACCACCGTGTGCCACAGGTTAGATTTGCGTGTGATTCATCACCTAGAGATGTTTTGTTGATCTGTTCTTCACTTGTTTACGGGTGCTTGACATCAGGCCAGGGGCTGTACACATGCATACAGGGCAGCATTCAACTATGAATAAGCTATACCCACTGTGGGTATGCTAAGAGGTGGTAGACCTTTAAACAGTGGAGCCAAAAGGGACAGGATGGCGTTATTAGACCTTCCCCTTCCTAAAACTTCTCAGCAAGCATGTATGTCTTATACACTCTCAACATTGTCTTCTACCATGATGTCCTGGTGCTGGGATGAGTAAACATGTTTTTTTTTAAAGTCATCCATCACACCAGATTATGAATGAATGATATAATAACCTTGAGTTTTGATTCCCACAAAAATGTTTTATTTTGTTATAGTGGAAAATTGACTAGTATATATGCCAACTGTCTACCTCCAAAATGTGCATTCATTTCTATCTGTGGCCCTTATTCCATGCTCGGCACTGTTCATTGAGTCACTTTTTGACTGGGTGACATGGGATAAGCATAGACACAAGGAAAACAGTCAACGAATGAGCATATGAATATTTTTTACATTGGGTCAGTATAACAAATACAGAAAAGAATCTTTTTTATAAAGATGTCTGCATTCTGTCCCTATAACAAATACCTAAAACACAATCAATTCATAAAGAGAAAGTTTTATTTGCCTCATGCATTCAGAAGTTTCAGTCTAAGATCTTTTATCCTTCTTACTCTGGGCCTGTGACTGAGCACATGATTGAGCAAAACCATGTATTTCAAGGTGTCAGAGACTCAATAACCTCCAGTAGGCCCCGTCTCTCCCCTTCCACTACCACACAACACTGAGGACACCAAGAATTGGACAGATCTTTACACTATATTCCAGATGCTAATGCAAAGTCAGCAAAGCGTTCCTTGGGGTCAGTTACAAAGACCGTCATGTGGCAGAACAACATGGGGAGAAGGTAACAGTCACAACAACCATGGAACTGAAAGGACACAAAATGAAGAGCTTTGGAGTTGATGCATACATCTAGGAAGGTAAGCAACGAAAGGCAGCTGTGACTAGAGTGAGGGAGAAACATTAGACAATGAATAAAATGATGCGATGGCATCGAAATTTGATCCCACAAAAAGTACTGGAATTCTACAAAAATCAACTGGGCAATTCATTAAGGCTCTGGTGAAACTGTTTCTATCATAGCAAATACTTTTCACTAGACCTTATATATCTTACTGTTCAGAACATGATCCAGAAACTTCTAAATTAAACTACAGCATAAAGAGTAATACTCTTACATTATAAAAATATTCTTAATATGTTTTAGATGGCTTGCCATGTTCACAGGCACATCCAGGAAATCCTTTCTTTATAAATAGTAGTAGCATTAAATTATGACATTTAATAACTAATAATTATAGTTTTAATTCCTTTCTTTTATAATTATGATGGCTTCAGAGCTGTCCAATACCCTGGATGGCAACCACTGTACTCTCTAATGTTGTATTCATATGGATAAATCTGTGAAGTTCTGTGTCTGATTCTTGGACTTAAATGACAGTAGACAGTATTTAGACTAATGATAAAAAAGTTTTTGACAATTATTGTGCACTGAAATAGGTTATAAGATTATTATATCATATTCTCACAAAGCCCCAAAGAAAGCATAGATTCCCATCACAAAAAGGAAACTTAATAATATTGACTTTTATCAGAGACACATGGAGGCCTGAATAACAACCAAATTCTTTTAAATCTGAAGATTCAAATCTTAGACAGCTTGAAAAAGACTTTGAGCAGGGCAGTGGTGGCACATACAGGTTGGTCTCTATGAATTTGAGGCCAGGCTCGATATATAGTAACCCTTTCTGTGCTGTCACCTCTACTCAAAGCTACAGTCATGGTGGGAAGAAATAAAAAAACAAAGAAAAGAAGATATGAAAAGATATTTCTTACTTTCTAAAATAGGATCTAAATAGAATTGCATAGAATCAGAATGGGGAGTAGTTCATTCTTTCTTCCTTCCTTCCTTCTCTTCTTTCTTCCTTTTTTATTTATTTATGTTCCTACCCTCCTGTGCATGCATGCGTATGTGTGTGTGTGTATGTGTGTGTGTTTGCCACATGAATACAGGTGCCTGTAGAGGCCAGCTGAGGACATCAGATACACATTGGAGTTGAATTAAGAGGATCTTCTGCTTTTGCAGATTGTTTGATATAGGTGCTGGGAACCACACTCCAGTCCTCTGCAAAAACAGAGGACTCTCTTAATTATTGAGCCATCTTGCTGGCTCTACTCATATTTCTTGAGCACAAATTACAATTAAGCTTCTACAGTTTGGCCTTTGACACAGGCTCTCTATTAAAAAGCAAACAGGCAAGATTGGGTGCCTTCAGGATGGTGTGGCCATAGACAAAACAGCAACCCAGAGAATGGGAAAATATCTCCACCAACACCACATTGAACAGAGAGCTGATCTCCAAAATATACAAAGAATTCAAGAGACTTGACATCAAAAGAACAAATAATCCAATAAAGAGGGGTACATAACTAAACAGAGACCTCTCAACAGAGGAATCTAAAATGGTTGAAAGACACTTAAGGAAATGTTCAACATCCTTAGCTTTCAGAGAAATGCAACTCAAAACAACTCTGAGATTCCATCTTACAACTGTCAGAATGGCCAAGATCATAAACACTGATGACAGCCTTTGCTGGAAAGGACGAGGGGTAAAGAGAACACTCCTGCATTGCTGGTGGGAGTGCAAGCTGGAACAACCCCTTTGGATATCAGTATGGTGATTTCTCAGAAAATTAGGAAATAACCTTTTTCAAGACCCAGCAATACCACTTTTGGGTGTATACTCAAAGGATGTTCAATCATACCACAAGGACATGTGTTCAACTATTTTGATAGCAGCATTGTTTGTCATAGCCAGAACCTGGAAACAACCTAAATGCCCCTTGACCGAAGAATGAATAAGGAAAATGTGGTACATTTACACAATGGAGTACTACACAGCAGAAAAAAATAGTGGCATCTTAAAATTTGCAGGCAAATGGATGAAGCTAGAAAACATCATATTGAGTGAGGTAACACAGACCCAGAAAGACAATTATCATATGCACTCACTCATAAGTGGCTTTTAGACACAAAGCAAAAAAAAAAAAAAAACCAACCAACCAACCAAACAAACAAAAAAAACAGCATATAAATCACAATTCCAGAGAACCTAGACAACAATAAGGACCCTAAGAGAGACATATGTGGATCTAATCTACATGGAAAGTAGAAAAAGACAAGATCTCCTGAGTAAATTAGGAGCATGGGGACCAAGGGAGAAGGTAGAATGGGAGCAGAGAGGAAAGGATGGGAACAAAGAAAAATAGCTCAATAAAAACAATAAAAAACAAACAAAACCAAAAATGACAACAAAAAAAATCCTTAATTGTGACACAATTTTGCTTTGAATTAAATAAGGAATAGATTTGTCATTTGAGAAACAAGGGGAAAAATCTGTAAGTAAATGTCAATTTAAAACATTTTTTCAGGTTCAATCCCCAGGATCTTGTATAAAATACCTAACATAGTTAATATTCTAAAAGCTGTAAATGTTTCCTAAACTTTTTTACTAAAAATCTGTATGTCCTTTTATAATGACATGAGGAATTATTTTGGTAGATTGTAGATTATGAGATTCAGAAGAGAAAAAAAAATCCCGATTTTCTTTCTATCTTTCTTTTTTATTGATTTTCACTCAGGACTCTGTGTAACTTGAAAAGTCACTTGCAAAATCACTTGAAAGTAAGAGCTAAGACATTTCCTAATTTAGACAGGACAGATAAGGTGGAAATCCAGGTCTAATAATGTCATGCAAAGAGCCGTTAAAGTGTGATTTGGTTTGAGACTTTAATATCGAATTGGGCCATACAGTCAATATAAATGCAAAGGTCAAAATCAGAATAAAAGGTATTTCTAAGGAAAATGACGTCAGGTTCTCAGTGAAGTTACCAGGTATTTTACAAAGTAGATATTGTTGTCTTGAAAAGCAAACAACGAAGAAACAGAAGATAGACAGAAGAGCAAAAATGCAGCCTCAGTTTACACACTCAGCTCCAGAGTGCTCAGGGCCTCGTCCTGATTCAGTGCTTGCCGTCACCTTTCACACACATAGCCAGCAGCATGTCTGGGTGATGATGGGAGGATGTTGAAGAGATGACAAGTAAATACACACACGGCAGTACACATCCACTCGCATCCACAGATGCCTCAGAATCAGCAGAAAGCCATGTTATTACAGCATTGGTAGTATGAAGGCAACAAACAGACCCTTTGAATACCCAAAGAAGTCAAAACGGAAATGACTTTCACTGCCCAAGCAGTTTCCAAAGATTAATGCACTTGAAATTGATTTATTTAAAACCATTTCTAACTCCTCGATCCTGACATGCTTCATTTTTGGCCATTAAGCGATGAACCCTTTTGATGTTCAACCACATAATCACATTAGTAAAACCCAAATGTACAGAAAAGAATTGTATTAAAAAGTATAACTGTCAAAAGAAGATGGAAATTAAAAGCTTTTCTGCCCAATCATGGAAAATTGTATTCTCAGTAATTTCCTGAGCTAAAATGCCTGAAACCACAATCTCTCTACCAGCTTTTAAAAATGAAGCAAACAGCATTCTATTAGCACCAGCTGCTGATGGAGGGGCCTGATTGTTGAGTAAGACAAATTGGTCCGTGAATAAAGAGGACTCCATTCTGTTCCATGGGATATTATCTCAGAATTGGAGCAGTGGACAAGGTAGGGTCAGGCTGGGCTAGGCATCACTGATTTATGACTTCCTTGTTGTGTGACTTCTTGGAAAGGTCCCACAAAGGTTTTTGCAGGGCTCTGGTTTTTTTTTTTGTTGTTGTTGTTTTGTTTTGTTTTGTTTTTGTTTGTTTTTTTTTAAAAAAGCAAAACAAAATAAAACAAAACCATGATGTACTTGTTTAAATACTGCAAGAAATAAACCAGTAGTGAATTAAGTCCGGTGCTTCATGTAACAGCATGTATTAGGCACTGGCTCATCTAATTTAATCTTTAGAATGTGCCTAATTTCTCTGTTTTTATTTCTTAAGGAACACCCCTCAAGTTATACTAAGTTAGGCTCTATGAAACTTTGATTCCCCACTGTTTTCTTTGAAGTTGTAGATACCCAGGTCCCACACCCACGTCGTATTCTTTGGATCTGAATCTCTGACAATGAAGCTTGGCTGTTTTATCGGGTACCAAGTGATTTCAGAGGAACATTGTATTTCAAGAATCAATGTGGGACAGATACACAAATTCTAAAAGAGTGAACATTACAGGCTCGCTTATTGCTATGCCTTTTCCAATATTCATATTATTGTTCTGTATGTAAGGTCTAGGGTTAAATGCCATTTCTATATCACGGCTTATATTTCTAGTTATCTTTCGGATTTCATTCTTGCAGGGAACAGAACTTTGACACCCAAAGAGAATTTGTGAGTGTGGACTTATTTTGAAGAATATCCTTGCTGACATAATTATTTTGGGATATATAAATGAAAAGTCTACTGTCATCTGACAGGACAGAAGATGATTATATACTGACTAACACTACATACTAAAGATAAAATATTCATTTAACTCTATGTTTCACTTTTTATAATTCATTCATAATAAAAAATATCATGAATAAATTCCAAATGAAAAGACAAAAGTATAAAAATTTAAGACTTGATTAATTTGTTACAAACGGGAACAAAGAAGATGGTATCCAGACAATACAAAAGAGTAGGAAGCCATGCAGCTAAAAGAACATAATAATAATCCTAGCAAAATAATTATTGTAAATATATAGCTAAGAAATGATGACAATGTGATTGAATAAATGCATAAAAATAAATAACTGGGGAATTACTAAAATAGTAAGAATATCAATATTAATATCAGTTGAATTCAAGAAGAGGAATATAAAGACGCAATATAAAAATCTACCAAAATGTATGTATTTGACATTTATTTACTAAATAATGTATATTAGTATATATTATATATAATATACCATTACTATATATAGCAAAAGAGATACAGGAAGTACTTGACATATTCGTGTTATTCTATGGCTGTCATAAAACAACAGTTCAAATAGAAAATAGATGTCTGATAACAGTGAAGATACTAAAAATACTTACATGCTCACACATGAGCTTCCATTTGAAACCAATAATCAGAACACTATAAAATACTTTAAAATTCATTATGCTATTGAGGTTGAAGTTGTGCAGATCTGTCATACTGTCACTCAGGAAGAAAAGGGTCACCTGTTCAATGTCACCTGAGGCTATGTAAGTAAGTTCATGGTCAGTTTGGGCTTTATTTTGAAAATCTGTTTCAGAAATACCATTATGGCTTGAGGGAGCATAAAAACACCAGTTTTCAAAAGCAGAAAACCTAGTTAACCTTAAACCTCAATGTGGTAAAACAAGATTATTTTTTCATTAATTTTATTTACCTATTTATTTATTTTTGGTTATTTAGAGACAGGGTTTCTCTGTGTAGGCTGACTGGCCTGGAATTCACTATGTAGATCCGGCTGACCTCAGACTCACAGATATTCATCTGCCTCTGCCTCCCAAGTGTGGGAATTAAATACATGCCAAACTACCACCCAGATTCTTTTTTTTTTTTTCTTTTGCTCTTAGGGCTGATGGGGTGGGGGACTTGATTGGGGGAGGGGGAGGGAAATGGGAGGCAGTGGCGGGGGGGGGGTGGAGGAGGCAGAAATCTTTAATAAATAAATAAATTAATTAAAAAAAAAGAAACACTAATACCAGATGGCAAGTTTCACTCCAAGAACCGAATAGAAATTAACACAATACATTATTAGCTTTTGAAAAGAAAGAGGAGGCTGGAGAGATGGCTCAGCAGTTGACAGATTAGAGAGAGGACTTAGCCTTCTATCAGAGGACCAGAGCTCAGGACCCAGCACCCGCATTTAAAGACTCCTGAATACTTGTAACCCTGGCTACAAGGGACTCAATGACTGCTTCTGTTATTGATGTGTACCAGCACACACACATTCACAGAAGACACACACGGACACAAATGAAACACTAATATACAGTTTTAAAGAGCAAGAAATGAAACTAAATTATTATCAGAGGAAATGAATAGACTCAAGAGTAATTATTGGTTGAAATAAAGACTCAGCTTTTCTTGTGGAAATTGGGACATGATTTCAAAATAGACTTTGAGCCAATTGATTTAAATAATCAAAACAACTGATTGAATGGATAAATATTGAATAAATTATACATTCAAATGCCCCAGGTATAGTTATTAATGAAGAACTTTGTACTGGCAGCCTAAAAAACTTTATTTTAGACTTGATTCCATGAATAATTTTCATTATATAACTTTCAATGTGTGCTCTTGTCTGCATTTCAGATTCCACATTCATTAAGAAGAGGTGTTTCAAATGGATGTCAAGATCTTGCTACCGTAAATGTCTACATTTGGACCGTCTCTCTGCACTATTGCTGTATTCATTTCTACAGTATGTTTATGGCATGGTCTAGCACTGAGGACACGAAGTAAAATTCAACCTGTGTTTCCGGATACATGTGTGCATGTCTGTTTCTGATGCTGACCTACTACGGTCTGAATAGTTCAAGGTGATCTTAGAGTTAACTGAAAACTATGTAAGATGGACCTTTGGTTCGTATGGCTTAAAATATCCCCATGATCCAAGATGATGTAAAACTCAAGAAAGAAAATCACATCTTTTGGGGGGCAGGCACACAGGTTATCAAAAGCTTCCTGAATGTGTTTGCTATCAGAACAACCAGGAAGTTCAAGGAATTTCCCAAGACAAGCCTGTAACTTTAGTACATTTTACTAATGTTGGCCATTCTGTGCTATGTGATTCATTTAAAGTTTATAAAACAAAAATGTGTGGAAGATTAAAAAAACAATGGCCATAGTGGCTCTTCACTGAATAGAATCCCTAACTAAGACACTATTTAATTGTATATTGAGCCAATTAACACATGTGGACTTAGATTTTTACTTATCAAACCCTTTCCTACTTCTGTCAAACAAAATGACTTTATTTATAGCAATAATTTATGTCAATCCAGTATAATTATATAGTTTTTCAAATGAATCAGCAAATATAAATTAAAAATAAACTTCATTCAAGTCAAATATTAATAGATATTCTGAAGAGACAGAATATTTTGATGGAAATGGTTTAGTAAGGGAAGAATGTTAAATCACCATTTTGTTTAGCTTGATAATAATAATAGGGTAATTATATCTTGGTCATTAATTTAATTACCACTTAGTGTCTCCATCTTTAGCACTTTAACTTACTGACTACTTAATAATATCAAGAAAACAATAAAAATGAAACACAAATAAGGAAAGCCATTAGGCTATATTAAAATAATTTCAAATGTATGTTTTAATTTTTTAATCAAGTCTAAATTAGTTTTGGAAGGATGAACAAATGAAAGTTAATGATTGTAGGAATGTTTTATAGTGTGAAGAATATCCAAGAAAATCTCAGCTCTTTGTTTTTCTCTTAATGCTAAAGATATTCTGATGCTGTCTTCTGTTTCAGTCACTCATTCAACAAGCAATTATTAAGGACTGACTTTTCTCCACAACCACACATTCATTTTATTTCAAAACCTTTCAGTAGCAAAACTATATTACAAATCAGGTACAAATAAATTACAAATCAATCAGATATAAAATGATTAACAAATAAAATTGGTACTCTAATCCTAAAAGCTATTAAAGCTCAACTCTTAAAATGTCTGAGGAAATACGAGTCCAAGGACAGGTCTTTGAGATGGCTCATCAGGAAGGCGCCTGGTGATCTGATTTCAAGTAGGACCCACATGGTGGAAATGAGTCCTGTAAGTTGTCTTCTGACCTCCCCACATTCCTTGTAGCAAGTTCACCTGTGCACATGTGATCACGTACACATACATGTGTACACACAAGCACTCCCATGCACAGTGCACATGCTATTTTTTAAAGAATGTAAGAAATATATTTTATAAATCTTTCAGGAAACATTGAATAAGGAAAAATTAGCATTAATTCTATATGTTATTCATCTGTTCATTCATGAAATACATTTAAATGCATGCTATAAGTGGAGCCTTATTCTAGATGGGAAGAGAGAGCAGTATGTACAACAGAATCCTTGCAATGATAGCAGTGAGACTTCAGGGACTGAGACAGGCAGAAAAGAAAGCAAAAATAGCTGCCATGTCAGACAGTGGCAGGTGTGATGAAGACAATAAAGAATGAAAATGGCTGAAGGGATAAAGAAGTGTAGGTTAGGTAACCAATGACCATTGAGTGACTGCTTCTCTGGAGAAACACAGAAGAATCATTTGGACTCCAGTGAGAACTGTAGTCCAGGTTGAGGTCACAGCAAGAGCAAAGGCTCTAAGTCAACAGCTTAGTCAACCCAAGCCAAAAGAGATTGAGTAAAGATGAAGCAAGAGGATGCTGAAGGTCAAAATTGACCTAGGGTTGATCTAAAAGGATGCTAAAGGCATCCTTACCCTCTAAGCTCTCTCCCTCTAAAGTTGAAATTGAATATATTTAGATGACAGTTTCAAGCTTATGCAATGTATGATAAGAGCCTAATGGAATGTTGACAATAGAAAGTGGGCGCAGTCTAATGTGCCTATTACTGCCCAAAGTCATCTCCGTTAATAACATCAGGAACTACCTACAGGGCCCATATGTATACACCCATACTTTAGGATAAGAATAATTTGTTCAAATACAGAAAACAATTGAACTAAATTAGGGGTTAAAATTCAGACCCTAACTTTTGAAAAGCATTAATATCCAAATTAGGACAATTTAACCATTGAAGATGAAGGTGGAGAGCAATAGTCAGGGGAAAAGCAGGGTACAAGTGAGTTGAAAGGGTGAAATGGAAAAAAGTAGGGTGCTCTAATTAGAGAAAAGAAATGTAAACAAATGCAAAAGAAGAAGGGTGGAGCATAAAATATTAGTAAGGATACATGAAAAGTTATAAGGAATTATAATATTAATTGTCTACCTGAAAATAACTAACATGCATGTAAATCAGTGTATAAATATGTAGATAGATAGATAGATAGATAGATAGATAGATAGATAGATAGATAGATAGATAGATGTAGATATAGATTAAATGAAAATTCCCCACCTGGGAAATTAGTCAGGGATTATGTAAAAAAGAAACCCTGTCATCAGGCATGAGAAGCTCTTCTTTGAGGTTCAAAGTTGTTCAAGAGACTTCTCAAACATTATGGGCTATTGCCCTTAATCACCCCTCAGAGGTAGAAGGTACTTCCCTATTGATGAAGATAGCGTGTACTTTAGAAAGTGAACCCAGAGAAACTTAGTAATTTTACTAAGTTAAAGTTAAAACCTTTCTTTTGTTTACACATAAAAGGGGAGATGATGTGGAATCTCTGTATGCTGTATGTTTTATTACCATTGATTAATAAAGAAGCTGCTTTGGCCTATGGCAGGGCATCATATAACAACGCAGGAAAACTAAACTGACTTCAGGGAGACAGAAAGGAAGTAATGCAGATGCCATGTAGCTTCTGGTGAAGAAAGACGCCAAAAACTTACTGTTAAGTCACAGCCTCGTGACAATACACAGATTAGTAGAAATGGGTTCATTTTAGATATAAGAGCTAACTACAAATAAGTTTGATCCACCGGTCAAGCAATGTTGTAATTTATATAGTTTTGTGTGATTATTTGCATCTGGATGGCTGGGACGAAAGTGCAGTCACCAGTTGTGTATTGGTACCCAATGTTTGGCACATACATCCACATAAAACCTAAGAAAGCTTAAAAAGGGGTCTTCTGAATCCACAAAAACAGAAGTCAATTAGAACTTCTTGGTAGTGCACTTTTCTCAGATAGGCTATATTTGCTGGCCACAAGAAGGTGTAGCTTCTTTAAGAAATGGCTTTCTGTGCAAGATTAACTCAAAAAAAAAAAAAAAAAAAAAAAACTAGTAGCCTTCCTTTACACAGATGATAAATAGGTCAAGAAAGAAATCAGAGAAACATCACCCTTCACTAAAGCCACAACTAGCATAAATATCTCAGAGTAACTCTAACCAAAGAAGTAGAAGACTTGTGTGACAAGAACTTTAAATCTTTGAAGAAAAAAATTGAGAAAGAAACCAGAAAGTGGAAATATCTCCCATGCTCTTGGGTAGGTAGAATTAACATAGTAAAAATGGCATTCTTATCAAAAGCAATCTACAGATTCAATGCAATGCCCATCAAAATACCAGAAAAATTCTTCACAAACCTTCAAAGAACAGTATTCAACTTCATATGGGAAAGCAAAAAACCCAGGATAGCCAAAAGAATCCTGCACAATAAAAGAACTTCTGGAGGCATCACAATCCCTGACTTCAAACTCTACTACAGAGCTACAGTACTGAAAACAGCCTGGTATTGGCATAAAAACAGACAGGAGGATTAATGGAACAGAATTGAAGACCCAAATGTTAATCCACACACCTATGAGTGCCTGGTTTTGGACAAAGAGGCAAAAAAAAAATATTAAATTGAAAAAAAAGAAAGCATATTTAACAAATGCTACTGGTGTAACTGGATATCAACATGTAGAAGAATAAAAACAGATCCATATCTATTACCGTGCACAAAACCCAAGTCCAAATGGATCAAAGACCTCAACATAAAGCCAGCCACACTGAACCTCACAGCAGAGAAAGTGGGAAGTACACTTGAACACACTGGCACAGGAGACCACTTCCTATATACAACCCTAGTAGCACAGACACTAAGAGAAACAATTAATAAATGGGACCTCCTGAAACTGAGAAGCTTCTGTAAAGCATAGGACATGGTCAACAAGACAAAACAGTAACCTACAGAATGGAAAAATATCTTCATCAACCCCACATCAGACAGAGGTCTGATCTCCAAAATATACAAAAATCCTTAAAAATTGGTCATCAAAAGAACAAATAATCCAATTCAAAAAATGGAGTACAGACCTAAACAGAGACCTCTCAACAGAGGAATCTAAAATGACTGAAAGACACTTAAGGAAATGTTCAACATCCTTAGCCATCAGAGAAATGCAACCCAAAACAACTCTGAGATTCCATCTTATAAGTGCCAGAATAGCCAAGATCATAAACACTGATGACAGCGTTTGCTGGAAAGGATGTGGCGTAAAGGGAACACTCCTGCATTGCTGGTAGGAGTACAAGCTTGTACAGCCCTTTTAGATATCAGTATGGTGATTTCTTAGAAAATTAGGAAATAACCTCCTCAAGACCCAGCATTACCACTTTTGGGTATATACCCAAAAAATGCTTAATTGTTCTACAAGGACATGTGCTCAACTATGTTCATAGCAGCTTTGTTTGTCATAATCAGAAACTGGAAATAACCTAAATGCCCCTCGACTGAAGAATGAATAATGAAAATGTGGTACATTTACACAATGGAGTACTACACAGCAGAAAAAAATGACATCTTGAATTTTGCAGGAAAATGGATAGAGCTAGAAAACATCATTTTGAGTCAGCCAACTCAGACTCAGAAAGAATATTATCATATGTACTCACTAATAAGTGGTTTTTAAACATAAAGCAAAGAAAACCAGCCTACAAAATCACAATTCCAGATATCCTAGACAACAATGAGGACCCTAAGAAAGATATACATAGATCTAATCTACATGGAAAGTATAAAAAGACAAGATCTCCTGAGTAAATTGGGAGCATGGGGACCATGGGAAAAGGTTGAAGGGGAAAGGAGAGGCAGGGATGGGAGCAGAGAAAAATGTAGAGCTCAATAAAATTAATAAAAAAAAAACATTTTAACATAGTGAAAGAAAGAAAAAAGAAAGAAAGAAAGAAAGAGAGAGAGAGAGAAAGAGAGAAAGAAAAGAAAAGAAAAGAAAAGAAAAGAAAAGGCTTCCCGGTTTATACTAGTGGCACAAACTACTCTGACTCCTTTGTGAGGTCCTGCAATTTTACTATGTTAAAGTTAAAACCTTTCTTTTTATTTAGGGTGAAAAGGGGAGGTGATGTGGTATTCCCCTCTATATGCTAAGAATAAGCTTTATTACCATTGGTTAATAAAGAAGCCCTTTTGGCCAATGTCAGGGCAGTATATAGCAAGATAGGAAATCCAAGGGAATTTAGAGGAGGAAAGAAGGTAGAGTTAGAAAGATGCCATGTGGCTAATGAAGGAGAAAGATGCCACAACTTTACTGGTAAGCCATAGCCTTGTGGAGATACACAGATTAATAGAAATGGGTTAATTTATGATATAAGAGCTAGCTAGAAATATGCCCGAACCGATGGCCAAACAGGGTTGTAATTAATATAGCTTTGTGTGATTATTCTGGTCAGGGTAAAATGGAAACAAGAATGCAGTATATGTTTACAGAAAACTACAATTTATCTAAAGGTAGAGTTGTGGAACCCAGTCCCAACTGAAACATCTATAACACAGCTCCAGAAACTAAGACTCAAGCATCATTGTAGAGGAGTAGGAAGACTGTAAGATCCAGAGGAAGTAGATGTTTGCTGTGAGATTCTATATCCTAAAATGTCAAAAGCTCCACCCATGAAGTCTCACCAATATGGTTGTCTTAACATGGCCTGAACAAGGAGAAGACATTCAATAGATATGCTGATGTAGAAGGAAGAAAGCTCATGAGGTCTCAACCCCAGCAAAGAACTACAAGAAAGCTGACAGCAGGAAAAAATAGTCTTCTCCAGGGAAGAAAACACTAACTTATTATCCAACACCAAAAGATCAGTCCAGAAAACATATAGAGTGAGCAGGTTGTGTATTTATTTATATATATGGGCATGTGTGTTTGTGTGTGTGTGTAACAATAATTACATAATTTTTAAAGAGAGCAAGGTAGGGCTCATGAAATGATTACGAGGGACCAAAAACGAGATGCCGTTATACCATAATCTCAAAAAATTAAAAAAGTTTTATTAAAAATGTTATGTAACATATTATAGCCTAGTATCTTCTTGTATAGCCTATTAGAAAAAAAAAAAAACAAAAAAAAACAAAAAAAAACAAAAAAAAAAAAAAAAACAGTGTCCAGTCATCCTTGAGTTTTCAGACAGAAAAGCTGCCTAAAGTAGCTGACATGATGATAGGTTACATAGTTGTTCAGAAGGTCAAAGAAGTCAGTGAGATGAAGGCATGGGCAGCATGACTCATCATTCTCTGAAGTCTGAGTTTCAGCCCTGAGATAGAGGCATGCATATAGAACAAATGAAGCCTATGTAGTAAGGTGACATGGGGCCAGGCTGTGGTGGTCGGTGCAGGGCACAAAACAAAAGGGACATCAAATAGTATTAAAGAAAAGCCAACATCATGAACAGATAAAAAGATTTTGAAAATCTTTCTAGACTAAGCAGAATGCAGATGATTTAGAGAGGTGTGTTACTACCGCAAGATAAGCTGATAAGCATCAACACCTCAGGCCACAGGAGAAATAAAGAGACTATAAACAATGGCAGTGAGAGATGGGAAAAAGGCTTGGTTGCTATTTGAGAAATAAAGAAAACCAGAATCATCTTGATTAACTTACATTATTTCTCCTCTCTAATTTAGATAATGGTGATTTATTATTATTTATTAGTTATCACAGTATAATTGTTTATTAATTTTTACAGTGTTATATAAAGGTACATATAATAGCTACATTTATGAGTAGCTACCATATATCATGGTAATATATGTTAATTATATGTGCTAAGGATATATGTTAATTTATGCATATGCTAATGTGTGTATATGCGTGCGTGTTGAGTGACTACCTCTTTGTCAGTGTTAATACCCAAGGTAAGAAGAATCCAAAGGAGGGAAACATTGGCAGGGGAAGAAATTAGACAGGCTTGTTTACAGATGTGAAGAATCTGCAGAAATATTCGGAATCTGCAGAGATATTCAGTACATAGTATATAACAGATCCTGCAAGCATCAGACACTCAGGGGTGATGTCTGGCTGGAGAAACAGTTCTGTGATACACAAGAAGAGTAACAAGAGAGGGCGCAGCATGAAGAACACTCCCTGTGGAATGGTGTCATTTTTTACATGGACAAAAGTGGTTGGAAAAAGAATGGTAAGAAAAATAAGAGGAATTCCAGGAAAGAGGCATGCCCAATAACCAATAGAACAGAAAATCCCTCAGGGCATCTGAAGCAGAGAGCTGCAAGTAGAAAAGGGTGTCTATTGAACCAAGTCCAGAGTGACCTGCACAGTGAGATTTGATAAATAAGAACAAGGCTAACTTGACACATATGGAGAATAAATAGGTGTTGAAGAAGAAAGAACAAAGTTTAGAAACGGAGCTTACAATAAGAATTCCTGGGAAGGATGAGTCGGAGGCTTAAAGAAGCATCCAGCAGTGAAGGTATGTGAATGGCAGGCAGCGAAGAGAAAGGGAAGCTTTGGCACAGAGTTCAGGTCCCTGAGGAGATGGCAGGCACAGGAAGCAGGCGGGAGGATCAAGCTCAAACCATGAAACAGAAGGATGACAAGATTCCTCAGGCTGGGTTTAACATTCAAAAGCAAAAGATTTAACTGTGGTGTTTTCTCCCCAGAGAGAATTCTAGGTGTGTGCTTGCTTTTTTTCTTGCAATGTTTTGACAACACCTGTTTCTCACAGAGGGAGCTAATGGAAGCTGAAAACAGAGACAAGGCTATGGTGTTACTTGAAATGAAATCACAGGCAGACCTTTCCATCTGCTGCTTTTAAATCCTTAAATAGGTCATGTGACTTCCAGTTTCTCCATCTGCAAAATGAAGATAATGCCTTACTCATTGAACAACTGTGCCAATGACTGAAAATACAGGCAGAGCGCCTATAGTAACCCACAGCTTCTCACTCAGTAATTAAAGGTTTCTCAATGCAGCTTCTCACTCAGTAATTAAAGGTTTCTCAATGCAGCTGCTCTTCAGAACAACCTGTTAACTAGTACTCAAAGACAAGCAAAAAGACCAGACATGACCTACTTCTGGCCATTTGGATTAAAAGTAGGAGCTGATACTCATATTCAGAAACCCTTCCCAATGTCCCTCTTCCCTCTCCTCACCATGTTTAGGACTCCCTGTTGATCAAACTTCCTCCAGGTCCCCCTAAGTCATCAGTCCTCAACCCTTTGGGGGTCGAATAATCCTTTCACAGAGGTGGCTGAAGACCATCAGAAAACACAGATGTATACATTACAATTCATAAGAGTAACAAAATTACAATTATGAAGTAGCAACAAAAATAATTTTATGATTGAAGGTCACAACAGCATGAGGTCACACACAACTGTAATAAAGTGTGGCAGTATTAGGAAGGCCCCTGCTCTAAGGCTTCTAGGCTAGATCTCAGTCTCTGGCTCCTCATTAGGCTGCTTGATGTGGAACTCCCCTCTGCAGGCTGTGATTACCATTAACGAATAAAGAAACTTCTTTGGGCCTATAGCAGGGCAAAACTTAGCTAGGCAGGGAAAACTAGACTGAATCCTGGGAGAAAGAAGGTAGAGTCAAAGAGAAGCCATGTAGCCCTGCCAGAGACAGACCCTGGAACTTTTCTGGTAGGCCACAACCTCATGGTGATACACAGATTAGTGGAGATGGCTTAAATTAAGATGTAAAAGTTCGCAAATGAGAAGCTAGAGCTAATGGGCCAGGCAGTGATTTAAATTATATGGTTTCTGTGTGATTATTTTGGGGCTGAGCACCCAGGAATTAAACAAGCAGCCCTCCAACATCCAATTGGTGCCAACTTGGCCAATCAAAATATACTTAGAACCTGAGAGATTTTGGGAAGGAATTGTAGGCACAAAAAGAGAGAGAGAGAGAGAGAGAGAGAGAGAGGGAGGGAGGGAGGGAGGGAGGGAGGGAGGGAGGGAGGGAGGGAGGGAGGGAGGGAGGAAGGAAGGAAGGAAGGAAGGAAGGAAGGAAGGAAGGAAGGAAGGAAGGAAGGGAAAACAGATTTAAGCATGGCTTAACCCCACAGCTCCTTTTAAGAGAGGTTTTCCTGATTTAACAGTAGCAAAAAAAAAAAGCCATACTGTTTTAAAACTGTGCTGCCAGGGTGAACTCTTTCTGGAGGTCTGGCTATGGAGCATTTACATGGGGTTTGTGAACAGAGTGCTACAACTTGCTTAATGGCAACATAGACTGGCTGTGTGCCTAAAAATGGGGTTGTGAACATGGCTCTCAGAGGCAGCCAACAGCTCCACCATGCTGGAATGGGTGGGGCAAACAGGCAGTGCTGTATTTCCCCTAGTAATGGTGCCACTTAAGTTCATAAGAAGGTCTTAGCATTTTAAGAAGCACTTCTGGTCATAAAAGGATTACAGATATGCAATAAAGACAAATTCAGATGGAAAAAACATCTAAATGTGTCACAGTGTTGGATCAATGTACATAGGCTTGGGAGTAGGAGAGAAAAGAAAAAAGTATAGACAGTTATAAAAGGAAGTAAATGATTTATAAAAAATTAAAACAAAGTCTTTAAAGACACAGAGCAAGACAATCATAAATTAAATGAGTAAAATAAATAAGCCATGTAAAGATGGATTATACACAGAGAGTCTGGATTATGTATATTATGCAAATTATTATATTTCCTTTGAATTTTTTGACTGTGAAAGGAACTAAGTACACAGAGACATTTAATTGTATGGGCTGCTAAGATAAACCAACATATATGCTTTAAAGTTATCTTAATTTCAAAATTTAAGTCAAAAGATATGTTACATGGGGCTAGAGAGATGCTCAGTGGTTAAGAGCATTGCCTGCTCTTCCAAAGGTCCTGAGTTCAGTTCCCAGCAACCACATGGTAGCCTGCAGACAGACACAATACTGTATACATAATAAATAAATAAATCTTAAAAAAAGATATGTTACATTGGAAAAGAGGCTTTTCTTTTGTTTACACAGGAAATAAGGGACTGTGGATTCATTCTGCATTAAAAAAAAAAATCAGGTTTGAGCAAGGAAAACCCCCTGAGAAATCTCTGATAGGAGGAATAGCTCAGATGTCCGAGTTCTACATCCAGATCAATTCAAAGACTGCTGCCTGAGATGATCAAACCTCACAGGATACTCCAGTCAGGTCATGATCATAATTCTATATTTTTTAAGGTCCCCATAAGATTATCAGCACCCCAATCAACAGGAAGTAGCCTAGAAAAGTACTCCCACTTTCCCAAATAAAAATGGATTATGGTTATTTACCTTTGTTTAGAAAGTTGGTTGCAAGTTGTTATGGATAATGGTCAGTAGAGAAGCTAAGCAAAGGAGATTCAGAGTTCTTGTTTTTAAAAAGTGTGGGGGGGTGCTGTGGAACAATGGTCTATACTTTGTCACTTGTATTTTAAATAAACACTGATTGGTCAGTAGGCAGGCAGGTTGTAGGTGGGGCAACGTGGCAGGAAGTAGAGGTGGGGCGATGAGAATTCTGGGAAGAGGAAAGTCTTCCTCTTCAGTCTGCAGTCGTCACCCAGAGAGAGAGAGGAAGCCAGACACAGAGCAAGCAAGATGTGACTGCCTCACTGAAAAAGGTGGCTAACACAGACAAAATTATGGGCTAATATGTTATAAGAGTTAATAAGAAGCCTGAGACACTAGGACAATCAGCTTATAATTAATGTAGGCCTCTGTGTTTTTATTCAGGACTAAGTGGATGTGGGACCTGGTGAGTCAGAAACCTCAGTCAACAGCTGCTGATTCACTTAAAGAATCCTCTGTATTTGACAAGAATCCCTCATACCCAGGTGTTGAATCCAGCACCCCTTGGTATAGTCTCATTCACTTATTCTGCTCTGCGGAGGAACTAGGAATCACTCACTGTGTAAAATATTCAAACTTGAGTTCAGCCTCTCTCCTCTTATAACATTGTGAAATGAAGCATTCTTTGACAGTTTTCATCAAGTCTGGTACAACGTTTCTTTCGTTTAAATTCAATGCATGGTATCATGTATAACATGTCAATTGAGTTGTCATGCCATTAAGAGCATCAGAAACACAATAAAATGTATTAGCTAACACATAAACAGAACTTTCTGGATGGATGTGGCCTCCCTAGGTCCTGTCTTAACAATCTTAAGAAGGCTGTGTGTGATCTATTCTTTGATAGCCTTATCTGTAAAATCATGATATCGACAGTAGTAACTACTTTCCAGGTATTTTTACTTTTAAAGACTTATTATCCTGCTATTTTCTGAGACAATTATTATCTAGCATATGATATGATTTTGCGATTGTGCTTATTGCTTATTTTTGTTTCCTCTCATAGCATGTCAATTCCTCAAAAGAAGAATCTACTGTGTCTGAGTCGTGGGAGACATTCAAGCAATGTCTGTAGCTGGATGAATTAAATATTGAAGATTGAGAGAAATTAAGCAGGAAAACATGGGGGCTCATAGAGGGGTACATTTTCCATCTTTCTGAGCAAGCTCCATGACCCAGCTATCAGGGGATTCAAAACACACAATAAGGGAAGGAATATAGCCAGTGCATTGATACTGTGAGCTTAACTTAGTGAATGTCTTGCTTGACGTGTTTCTCAACTTTTCTCATTAGTCTTCCCTGACATGCGAATTGAGACATTTTCTCTTCTTTTTGTCCAAATTATCTCCATCTGTACCTATATAAATTTCAACATCATGGAAATACCATAAAGTATTTCAGGTGGTTTTAGGAAGTCAGTCCTTGGAGGGCTGCAAATAGTACATCTATATATTATTTCTACCAACCAAGAGTCAATCCTTGCTCTTGACAGTGGGGTTGCCCTAAGTAAGGAAGCAGGGTTCATAGCTACAGGGTTTGAATCCATGCCATTTGTTTTTGCTTTGCAGTAGAATTGCTTCAGTGTTTATCAGATTCAGTGGTGCTGATATTTGGGGTCTAATAACCCTTCACTATGGAGGACTTGCTGTGTACCTAGAAGCTAACTGCAGGGTCCTGCCTCTCTCTACTGGCTATCAGCAGCCCTTGCTTCCAGTTACAGACACCACAAATGTCTCCAGATATTGACAATGCACACCTTGGAGAGCTGGGACAAAAAATTGTCTCTGCTTAAGAATGCATAGGTAAGCTGGATGGTGGTGGCTCATGCGTTTAATCCCAGAACTTGGGACACAGAGGCAGGCAGATCTATGTAAGTTCAAAACTAGCCTAGTCTATAGAGTGAGTTCTAGGACAGCCAGGGCTACACAGAGAAATCCTGTCTTGAAAAATAAACAACAACAAAAAGGATATATAGATAAATGAACATAACCGAATTTAATTATTTTCAAAGGCTAAAGGAAAATTGTAAAAGTCCCCATCCAGATTGGTAGCTTTTCCATTATCCCAAAGAATATCCTTTAAAAAAGAATAATAAACATTAGGCCATTTATAGCAAATATCTCAGAGAAATGACTTATCTATCTTATCAAATTATCATTTTCTGGAAAATCTAATAATGTTCACTTTATAATCCAGTACAAATGAATTCTCTTTACTAAACTTTCTTCTGAAAATATGACCTGGCTTTTATTAAAAAGGGTTACACAGTGGTAGATAATTTTGACTGTTTTTGATTTGTATTGGTCTTAAAAGTCATGTATATAGGACTTTAAGTATTTAAAAAGACTAAATATATTAAATAATTCATTCCGCTCAGAGAAAACAAATATGCAAACACAATGAGATTTACATTAGCTATAACACATAAAGAAACAAATGAAGCTAGAGCCTAATGATTATTCATTGTTGCGTATTGTGCTTAGAATTTTTTCATATTTTATAATTTTATTCAGTTCTATAGATAACTATTATTAACATATCACACATAAAAAAATCAGTTCAGAGACACTAAGGTCAGCTCACAGAAGTGGCATGCTCTTGATTTAATTTAGCCTTATTCAACTCCAAAGCTTCTGTTCATTTCATAGAAAGCTTTTAGAGTCCCTTTTTAAAGTATACTTTTTTTCTGCACAGCAAAAACTTCCATAGGAGATGTTGGGGCTGAGCTTCATTTTACCTGTAAATGGTGTTTTTAAAAGCCGAAGCTTCCTTTCAACACGAAAGAGGGCAGTTTATTGATGCTTTCACTGGGTTTCTCTCATGTTAAAGCCACTAAAGCAACAGAAAGCAAAGACCAACCTTATCTCCCTCAACAATGAATCTCCTGGGCAGATTTCAGGAACTTTTGATGTTTGATCAAAACTAAAGCAAAACAGCAGCTATATCTTTTTCATAAATTTTGCAGGTATGAAGAACCTTCAGATTTTGTGTCAAAAATGCAAGCTTAATTAAACAATAAATAAAGAGGCATTGCAGGGTCAGCATGTGCCCAGACCTTTGACAAGCGTAGAGCCAACCCCAGATATTCAACAATTAGCCACATCATGTTCATATACATATTTCCCAACTAAGCCACAATGAGGGAATTCCCATCCCGGTGATTGTCAGACCAAAGGCCATTAATGGATACCTGGAGCTTAGAGACAAGCAACTGGAAGTCAAGTCTCTTAGTCTCTCTTTGTATCTCTGTCTCTGTGCTTCTGTGTGTGTGTGTGTGTGTGTGTGTGTGTGTGTGTGCAAACATGTGTGTGTGTGTGTACATGTATGCATGTACATGGAAGTCAAACATCAACTTTGCTGTCCAGCTCTTTTTATATTTATACCATCTCATTGGAACCTGGGGATAGCCTATTAGGCTAAACTAGACAATGGGCTCCAGGAACCCATCCCTCTTAGCCTCCTCAGTACTGGGATTAAAAACATACACCTCTCTGCCTGGACTCTTTGCATGAGTTTTGTGAACAGAACTTAATTCCTCACATTGTGTAGTAAGTACTTTACTGGTTTAGTTACCTCCACAGCCTGAAAGTCACATCTTTTAAAGGTATTTATGGGTTTTTTTTGTTTTGTTTTGTTTTGTTTTTTTAAGGAGTATGGGGTAGAATGAAAGGTTTGGGTCTCCCAGGACTAGTAAGATGGCTCAGCGTGTAACAGAATTATCACCAAGCCTGAACACTTGTGTTCAATCTCTGGCATTCAGATGGTAGAAAAAGAGAACCCACTCCTATGACTTGTCTTCTGACCTCTATGCATGCACCCTCCCCACAAATAAATGAATTAGTTACAACTTTTAAAGCTATATCAGCTGTCATGACAGCTCCTTCCCATCTTAGATGTTCCATGTTTGAGATGCTAAGCCTTGAAGATGCTTATTCTTTAATTATGGGGGTATTTTAATTGTGGGATACAACATAAAAACTTATTTGATTAAATGCTATAGACACTTATAAGTCTGAATTTCATGTTAATTATGAAACTTAAAGCCTTGATACTCAAGAATATGGGACTTGTCGGTTTGCTAGAAATACATGACTCCAAATCTATGAACAAAATTAGCCTTGCAACAATATCCCCATGTAATTAAACACATATGTAAGCTTAAAAAGTTAGGACAAAATGGTGTTGCTATAAATGTAGACTGCTGTAACAGAATTACCCCATTGGGGCACTTAATGAAAGTACAGATACCAAGGCCTCAGAACTCATCTACCTAACATCTGATTAGGTAGTCTAGACTCATCAGTATTAGCAAAAAGTCCAGACTGTCTGCAAATTAAAATCAAAGAGACATCATTTATCATGGGTCCCAGATTTGAGAGTCTCTATAATCTACAGATTCCACCAATGTCTATATGTTTTAAAACAGAAATGTGGAATATTGCGATATTGTTTTTGAAGTTCAAGGAGCTACAAATTAGAGCTAATTATCAACCACAAGCAACTAAGCAGAGGTTAACTTCAAAAGTTGAATCATTTAAAATATTGTCTGAGCCGGGCAGTGGTGGTGCATGCCTTTAATCCCAGCACTCAAGGGGCAGAGTCAGGTGGATCTCTATGAGTTTGAGAGCAGCCTGGTCTGCAGAGTGAGTTCCAGGACAGGCTCCAAAGCACCACAGAGAAATCCTGTCTCAAAATAAAAAAAAAGGTCTGACCCAAAAGTTAGCAAGAAGGACTCCCAGTGGAGCTATGAAAAGGAATCCTTCAAGCTGAGGCCAGAGAGATGGGACCACATTGAAGGAAACTTCACAATGAATGAAGCCAGTTTAATCCTTCAGCCTAAGGTCTCATTACATGCACTCTAAATGCTAAAGAAAAGCTCAAAAGTAGAGAAATGCCCTCCATGACCCAGTGTATGGGAAAGGGACGAGATCGAAGCCAACATGAGAGCAAACTCTATAACGAAACAGGGAAAAGAAAGAGCCAATAAAGGGCATGGAACCCAACCTAGCAACAAAGTTCTGGACAGTGGGAAAAATGTGACAGAGAGATCTTTTATACCCTAGGCCTCCAGTGACCTATGGACCAGCACCAGCAGCTTCTCCTGTGACGCAGATGTGGCCACAAACCATAAGTTCCTGACCAGCAACTCTGGGGAAAGGCATCCGCCAGCCCCCCAGAAGCAGCACACACACCGAGATCCAGGAACTTCACTGCTTTCTGACTGCTTTTCTCCAAATCTGCATCAGGTTAAACCCATCTAAGAAACTTCTGAAAGTTTTGAAAGCCCCAAATCTTGCTCCCTGGGATACCTGGGAATTGAATGCTGGCGAGCGTACCTTTGAAAAGCTCTCTGTGTTCAGTCAGGGTTGAAGACATTGAAGTTTCAATGCAGATATGAGCCTCTGGCTTCTCTTCATTTCCAAAGAGGGTAGCTACTCATCTTTTTAATTGAGCCACAGCAGTCTCTGTGTCACCAAACTGTAAGCCACGAGCTCATAAACAGGGATCCGTGTGGCACATGAGTGCATTGCTGTTAATTCCTGGCAGTCCCCAGGTACTGAGGCACACTGAGAGCTAATAGAGAGGTCTGCTCTCTTCCTGTAACAAATCTTTCAGACCCTCATCAACTCAACTAATCCTCTGAGAAAACGTAGGAAAGCCCAGCGATATTTAAAATACCCCCAATGGCTTAAGTATTTGAGAGAACTAGTGGCATTTGCATCTCTTCTTGCATTTAAAGGTCATGACATTATGAGAAAACCAAGGATTGGAAATGTGAATGTGTTTTAATAATCAGATAATCTTCAGTGTAAGGTGAAAGGTCTTTGCTCAAATCCACAACACACGTTTTAATACTTCTGCGATGAGCACACACTGACGCTTTAACATGCCGATGGCACCTTTGAAACACTTGAGTGCCTGTGGTGACGCTAGTATTTTATGGCAAAAGCAACTTAAAAAAATCAAAGACATGAGAATGTGAAGTAGGCATTCAGGGGATCTTTTAAATTGAAATACAGAAAAGAAATGATAAAGTATTCAAGCCTATGCAGTGCACACACCTATAATCCCAGTCCTTGAGAAAAGGCCAGAAGTCTATCTATGTAGGCAATCCTCTAGGGCTGCAGGATGATGCTTCAGTGGGTAAGAGCTTTTGTTTCCATGCCTAGTGACCTGAGGTCAGTACCCAGGACTTAAATAGTTGAAGTGGAAAGCTGACTCCTCCAATTGTCCTCTAATCCCTACCATCACACACACACACACACACACACACACACACACACACACAATAAGGCAGAGGCAAAATAACCACTGGAAATTTAAGGCCAGCATAGTCTACATGGGGAGTTCCAGTCTAAACAGGGGTTTATTGTGAGACTCTGCAATAATAATATTAATAATAATAACAATAATAATAAATTAATAACAATAATAGTAAATAATTAATAAAATATGTAATCAAGCTTCACAAGCAGATTTTATGAAGGTCACCAGCACACAGTATTTAAAAAGGCTATCTTAGGAAATGTATTCCTACATTCACCATCAAACAGACTTGTAAAAGTATCACATTCAATACTTAAAACGTCAAAGAGAATAAAAACATGCACTATGAAAATAATCCTTTAAATTAAATTTCAAACTTTCTGTGGCTAGTAAATAAATTCTCCTTGGTTTCCTGCACACTCATGAGAATCCCGACTTACTACAGCAACCAGAAAGCAGGCCTCTTGTATAAGAAGGCATGAGATGGGGAGGACACTTGCCAGGTCTGAGACTCAAACTTATGGGAGAGGGGGTGTAGACCGCCTTGACAGGTTACTCTGTCTAGGGTCTGTAACCCGCCTGGCTGGCCAGTTATTCCAGGGTCACGGGGAGGTACCACCTGAAAGACATGGGCTGATAAGAGGAAGAAGGCCAAGCAAACTTGTCAAAGCCTCTGTTTATTAGAGTCATGGTTACAGCTTATATAGCCCCTAAATGAGGAATTTGGGGGACTGGGGCATGGGATCTTGCTACGTGGTCCACGCCCGTCACGTAGGCCAAGAGGTTATAATCGGTCAGGTCACGATTCCTTGGTCAGGAAGTCACAAGTTGACACACCTAGTTCTCTAGATAGTTTGGAATGTGAGGTGGGTTCCGTTAACAGATAGCTCTCTATTAACAGTTAATTTGGGTGTGGGATAGGCTTTGTCAATAAGACTATTCTCAATACAATTGGGAAGTGGAGCCCTCTGCAAAACTCCTCACGGCGGTGATTCCTATAATAATTTTCGGGGGACATGGCTCCTGACATATCCCCCCTCCTTTTATAAAGGCAGGCATCTATCAAGTGGAGGGCACCAGGTCAGAGTCTAACCCTGGTGTCAGATCTAAATGAGAAGGGACTGGGACAAGAAGGGACCCTCCTCTCGAATGGTGGTGCAATTTACCTCTCCTGGGAACAGAGGGGTGCCTTATAAGTAGCATTAGTTCCTTGGAGGTCCTCAAATAAAAGGTATCTAGCAAGACCTAAAGTAAGCAGATCTTTGAACACAGGGCACCCTGTCTTAGGCCATGTGGAGGGCGATCCTCGTGCCTGGCACCATGCCATGTTGAGCCGGTTTCTACAACCTCTGTATGGTGTGCTATTCAGGCGAGGGTCCACACTAACTCCTGTCATTGGGTCCCAGCGTCTATTATTAATGAAAAGACTGTGAGGAGCTCCTCAAATAAAAGATATAATGATATAATTTTGGCACCAATAGCTCCATCTTCCAGACAAGAAGAAAGGGCATTTTTCAAACCCAGTATTCACCGTTTAGTCTGGCCTAAAGTATATCCTCCTTCCTAAGACTACTCTACAATAAGATTACGAGTGCTGCCTGCCAAACATTAGGGCAGTGTAAAGGGATCAAAGTCTAAAATTTTTAACATATTCATTAAACCCAAACACTTTACAGCATGTGTCAAACCTTTCCCAACAGTTACAAATATCATTATGTCAATTCCAGTAAGAATACATACATTGACAGACATTATTGTTATCAAATACCACCAGTTCCAGTCTCTGAGCAACAGTCAAAACCCCAATCTTCCCCCTTCTTAAGTAAAGAGGGGTTAGTATTTTAATTAAAATGAGTTTTGTGTCCCAAAGTTTAAAACAGTCAGATGTTTATTCTGCACCTCGGCTCCAAAGCAAACAGAATGCAGACTGCAGAAGCAGCTCAACATTTGTGCTTCAGGGCAGGTGGGCTTCCTGGGTGAGGTGAGCTGGAGTCAGAAGACTAAAATGATGAGATTAGGAACCCAGGCTTTGATGGGAAGGAAAACTACCCATATAGATAAAACTATACAGCAAGGAAAGCTGGGAGTGATGGCATGCATGTGGGAGCAAGAGACACAAGTGATCTTGAAGAATGCTCCATTTTCTTATAAGCCAACTGCTCACAACATGAAAACCTGGTAGGATAGCTGGGGAAAGCCTGTTTGAAAATTTATTTGTTCCTTCTTTATCTTCCCATGGTGCTAGAAAGAAAGCTTGGGTCTTAGTGTGGGCAAGGCAAGCACTGTAGCACATAATTAAATTTCTGTTTTGTTTGTGTTTAACTTACTGAAGGCTGCAGGCACTCTACCACAATGCAAGCTTATCCCCAGTCAACAATAAGGTATGATTTATTGTTGTTGTTGTTTCTCTCTTTCTTTGTTTTAAGTTTTTGACATGGTCAATGTCTTAATTAGGGTTTTTCTTGTTGTGAGGAGACACCATATAAAATTCTTATGAAAGAAAACTTGAGGTGGTGGCTGACTGTTTCAGAAGTTCATTCCATTTTCATCACAGTGGAGAGCATGGCAGCATGCAGGCAGACATGGTACTACTGGTTACATCTTGATCAGAAGGCAACAGGAAATGGTCTGAAAGCCGCACTGAGAGAAGCTTGAGAAAAATAGACCTCAAAGCCCACCCCATACAATGACACACTTCTTCCAACAAGGCTACATCTGCTTCAACAAGGCCACACCTCCTAATAGTTATGGGCTTATGGGGGACAGTTGTATTAAAATTATCATACTCATGATGACTAGGTAACCTAGTTACCTACTAGGTTATCCTTGAACTCACTTGGTCACCCAGGCAGCCTTTGACATGTGACCTTTTCCCTCCTGAGCAGCTGGATTACACATGGCATCACATGTACTGCCACATCAAATTTCTCCAAGGGGTTCAACATCTTAAAATCTCACTTCCCCCACAAACTATACACACTTATTTTCCTTTGAATAGTCTGTAGGTTCAGTTATATATTGCCTTGGAAAAAGAAGAAGCAGTAGAAGCTCTCAACTCCATGTCAAGATGCACCTTCATGCAAACTATCTAACAAACTTGTTTTGAAGACAAACTGTTTTAGCTCTGTGTTTTTTAATTAACCCCATCAGCCAATATAGTGTGAGATTTGTGTGACTTTACTATTTCCCTATAAGCCTTTTGAGGGACATCAGGAAACAGTGTTGGAAATGGTTATAGACTCAGAATTACAATAAGAGATGAGTGAAACCTGGCATTTTAAATATAGGTGCAAATGAAATATAAAAATACATCAAACTTACATTAATTTCTAAAAGTAGAGAAGGAAGTATGAGTTCTTAAAGCTTTCATACAGGAAGACTAGCACACTGAGTTACTATTCCTCAAAATGATCCACTCAGCTGTCTAGACAGTCACAACTTGGCAATATATATTGATCCATCTGAATTGTAATATACTTTAGAGTGTAACATTTTTGTATTCATGTTAAAACAGACAGATTTCATTTGAATTTAATAGTGAAGGGTTAGAAAGTAACTATTCTCTGCAATACATAAAGATGTCACTATAGTGCTCTATGAAATAACATTGTCCTTAGTCTCTTAAGAATATGAAAAACTATGAAAGCCAAGCACCTATTTTGTTATGGTTTGACTTTAGCATCACTTAGAAAACCTTTCAATCTTAATTTCAATTGTGTACTCCAAAGTTTTCACGCGGGTTAAACTTTGAAAACACTGAGCTGATCAATGTTCCTTTTGGATAAGAAGAAAAATTACATTGAATTCATCTGCACGAATAGTTCTTTGATCTGGCAAATAGATTCAAACTCCAAATGAACTAAATTCAATGTTCTTCTTCTTATTGACACTATGAACGTATGTAAGTATATTTCTTAAGTCTTTAGAAATACTAAATCTCTTAAGAACATCAGCAATTAGAATAAGGAGGAGGCAGGACACTGTGAAATTAAGATTTACTTTGATTCCACACCAGCTAAGAGTTCTTTGCACAAGAGAATGGAAGATATCAAAAAATAAAATAAACCTTATAAGTCAACATGATTGACACACATATGAAGGCACAGAGACGGAGCAGCATGCACAAGGCCTGCACAGGGAGTCTTATTGGAGAAACGAACAACTTTTAAGGAAGGCTGCATGCCCAGCAGCAAATGACCAACAAAAAAACCAACTCAATGGCACTTTTGAAGGTTCCTTGTCTTGTAATGTTATGTCATGGCTTTTCCTTTTTTAATTTTATGTTATTAATTTTATTTTGTAAATATAGCTTCCAGTTCAATGTTTGATGGAATTCCTAAGTGTGGGAAGAATGGTTCTCTGTTTTTGTGCCTTCTTTTGGGCCTTTTTCCTTCTGGTTTTTGTTTTGTCGAATTCCAATGTGTTATATTTGTTTTATCCTATGTTGTATATGAGGCTGCTTATTTGTTTACTGGCTGCCTAGACTCCTGAAATAATCACATAGTATCTGTATTAATTAAATAACTGCTTGGCCCATTAGCTCTAGCTTCTTATTTACTAACTACAGTGAAATTTTAAAATATGTATTAAAGAAAATTTAAAGTATTCTACATGTACCTAATTTTTAGATTTATCTAGACTGGAAGCAGATTATTTCAACACTCATGAGAGCCCTTCTGGTGCAGACCTTTAACACCAGCTCCTTGGAGACTGACACGGGGAGATCACAGCTCTAGGCCTGCTTGAGTTACAGAGAGAAGTTCAAAGGTCAAAGTTCACTGAGCAACTTAGTGAGACCCAGGCTTAAAACAAGCAAGTCAAAAGACGCTGAGGAGGCAGAGAGTGGTAGGGTACTTATTTTACATGAGTAAGATACACTCTCATTAGTGAAAACCAAAAACCAAACAAAAAATCATGAAAAGACAAAGAAAGAAAAGGAAATACTCCCAAAGAAAGGATAAATTTGAACTATGATTTTTCTCCAAATATTTTAAAATGCTGAGTAATAACAAACATTTTTACTCTTTTACATGCATATAAATATATTATTCCACTTTTAAATCATTTTTAAGATTATATTACAATTGTATCTTTTTCCCCTTTACTTTCCTCCTGCTCACTTCTCCTTTGTAGTCTCCCATTCAAATCCATGCCCTCTTTTTATTAAATGTTGATACATATGTATAATATTTATTATACAATTAATATAAATTATAGCAATACAAATTGTCCCTAACAAGCCATATTGTGTTACTCTCATGTGATGCTCTCAGGGATGACCTTTTGGCGCTGGATAAGCAATTTGTGTGCTCTCCCCTGGGGAAGCCCCTTTCTTCCACTCTCACTATTCTGTATTACCTTTGCCTAGCACTGGGCTTCCCGAGTGTTCCCCATCCATGTTAGCATGTCTACTGGTATTGTCCTTGTTTGCGCCGTGTTTAGACAGCTAGACTAATGAGACTTCATGGTAGAGCGTCTCTGACACATTTCTCGAAAATACTATTTTTAAAGTTCATTTTTCTTATTGATATTATTTGTTTTGAGAGTTTCCTTTCTTGCTTTTGGTAGATGTGGTTCAATATATTTCTATTTTGAGCTCTTTTTTTAAAAAAAAATAAATAAATAAAAATCCAAAGTAAATCTGATCACAAGCACCTAATAAGGAAAATTTGTGAAGTTGATAAAAAAGAAAATTGTTGCAAAATGTACATAAGGTGACACTTGGAATAAGTTTCAATGTTTCTCTAAAATTAGGAAGAAATGCTCTCAACTCTCTATTTCTGTTTCAATAGAAAGTTGAATCTTTGTGTAATTCTGATCTTCATATATCTGTGCTTCTGGAGGCAGGGGTGACCTGGTCCATGCTGAAACAGTATTGTCTTGCCTCCTACTGACCGGATGGGTGGCATTATTCTTGTTCCAGACAGCAGTATAATATGATTTTGACCGAGAGATTAGGGCCTTCCAAAGACCCTGCCAGCCATGGCTTTTAAGAGTGCGGACAGCAGGAGCGCCAATAATCCAGGTCCAGCGTGAGGCCTTTCATCTCATATTTGAAAATCAAGAGTGACAGGTGATCCTCTTGTGGTCTCTTAAGTACCTTGGACAGTGTCTGGCGTATGGTAGCTGTTATGAACGTGTGAGCCTATTATATAAATAATCAAATAGATTTTTTAAAAAAGCACGTTGGGACTATTTGGCTACAAATCGCTCAGATGGAATAGCTGGGTGTGGTGGGGAGCAGAGTAACTGCTACATTCCTCAGTACCACAGAGCACTGTTCTCATGCTTGGCATTTAATGAATGTATTGTCCACAATGGCATTCCAGATGGCTGTTGTTATTTAATCCTCATGAATATCCCTTTATCATGCTCACGGGGTTGCTGGTAAGAGCTGAATCGCTGACAGCCATTCCTGCTACAACAGGTAGGAAACGGTATTTAACAAAAACACATTAAAAGAAAAAGAGCCTGCTCAGAAGCTAAATAAAATATCTGTCTCTCGCTGCTGTCAAATAATGTGAAGGGCTCTAACCCAGCTGTTTGCAAGCATTGTCTCAGAGCTTTTCCTCCGGCACCGAGTAGAATGAATCATTTTAGTCAATCTCTGCTCTCAACTTAGAAACTGACTTGGCTTGTCACTTTATCTCTTTTTATATAGTCAAGCATAAAATTTATAGGATGCAGTTCATCAAAAAGACTACTCTCTCATAAAATTTCCTTCCCAAAGTGTTGTGCATTCGTATTACTCCATAAAAGTACAGGTGTGTGCTGACTCTGCTGCTGTCCTTGGTTATATTTACAAACTTCATCAACCAAGAGCAACTGCCTGCTGCCTCGACCCTTCCACCCCACCAGTGCCCTTTGTAATAAGTGCTGTACTTATTGTTGACTGTGCTATGTATCAGTGTTTTTATACTGTGATAAGCCACAGAGGGTAGTGCCCACAGCACATCTATGCTTTCAAATGATCCCTTTCCCTTGTTCTATCCTTCAAACCAAGGATCAGGAAGAACACAGAAAACATAGGGAAATGCCTGGTTTTTTTTTTCGAAGCAGCTTTTCTAAGCTGTAGAATCTATGTATGACAACCCCAAGAAATGTTTACAAATAATGAAGAAACAACTCTGAAGCGACCTGTGGGATTTTTCAGAATCTAACATTACCTCAAAAGTCCAAAGGGAAAACTGAAATGCGTTGCAAGAGAGTCATTCAGCCTACTAACTTCCTGCAGATGTAGCCATTCATAACTACATTCATGTCATTCATCTCCTGGAACAAGCAAAGTCTCAACAGGAAGCTTACCACTTTCTCTCTTTTGCTTCCATTTCCTCCACACTCTATTTTACTGACAGTGTCTGAAGGGATTTGTACAGTTGAAAACCTATTCACATTTCTTTGAACTACCATGTTTGACAAAAAAATAATAATTTCATGCAGTAACTACTTCCAATCCTTACAGTGCCACAGTTATCTGTTTGCTTTATGAAGCAGATTTTCAAATGTCTTTAAACTGTAAACTCCTCTGAGATGGGAAACATGAAGAAGAGAGCTTTCTGGTGATAAACACAAAACTACACAATCTCCAATATAATTGCTTATTTCGTCAATTTAAACAACTGTATGAAACACAAAAAGATAATTTTCAAGTTTTTGTCCTACACTTCTTTGTGTTAATTCACATCCAAACACAGGGACTCTGAAACAACTAATCAAAACCCAAATGACAATAAAGAATCAGAAACTGTATTGATTAAGAGAGTAGACAGGGCATTTCACACAGCACTTCACATTTTATATAGCCAAAGCCTCTTTTGTAGAAAATGGGTTCACTCTCCCATTCAACATTCAACAAGACAGCCCCAATAATTCTTCTTCCACACTGCTAATATTTTCATTTGAATGGAAAGTTGGAAGCCCCATGGGGGCACTGAAACAATCGCTCTTCTTATAACAGAAGCAGATGTCTAAAGAAATGATTCCAGACGTTTGTATGAAAAAAGAGCTATGTGGGGGTTGAATTGATATATTGCCCCAGTACCTTTCTGTTGCAAATATCTAACTAGTAAATTCAGAATTTGAAAGAGAAAATCAGATAAAAATCTACTACAAACTCATAAAACTATTTAGACTTTTCTTTAGTGGGGAAGCGATACCTACTTTTCAGAGACAAATACTTCATTTTCTCTTATACCCATTCGCAAAAGAAATCGCCTACAGGTCTGCACTGCGTAAGTTTTAGCATAAAGAGTAGGCACACACAGGACTCTCACATGCCGTACAGCAAGCGCAATTCCAGTGGAAGACCTAAGAAACAGAGCTTGCCATATCTGAGGCCGCCTAGTGAGAAAGAAAAGCAAGCTAGCAGCTGGCAGCAGAGCAGGTGCAAGGAAAGGCCACTGCGACAAGGGGCCACCTGCATGGCCTACCAGCACCTGATGGGCAGGTGCTAGTTGTCAGCGTGGGAGACATTGAGTCATGAACACGGAGGACATGAAATGTCTGATAGGAAGGGTTCTTGGGATATTTGCAGTGTATGAAATTTATGCCCTCATTCAATAGATGAATTGCTTTCCAACGTGCAGAGTGCTGAAATAACAAAGACTAAGTTTACAGTTTTAAGAAACTGTAACAATAGTGAGCTGAGGAAGTCAGATACGTAAAATGATACTTAGAATTTAGTCCAGGGGTATTCACGGTGAAAGCAAGTATATGCATGGCAACAAATGAGTCTAATAATATTCATAATATTCAATGTGATACTGAAGATTCCTCCTCCCAAACTGAGATTTCTTTTTAAAAAAATTATTGTACCTTATATGTTTAGGAGCACAATAAGTATAGCATCTCCTCAGACCACAAAGAGACCCATAAATAGGATCATCCAGACAAGAGACCTGGTATAAGGACATGGAGGAGAAAATACCCGCAGCTTATTCAAAGACTTCCATAAATTCTGCTGTTTCTGGATTCAGGGAGAAAATTTTCAGGGAACTTCCACACAGGAACACACACACAGACATACACAGACACATATACACATCCACATGCAGACATGCACACAGAGACATACATAGAGACACGGACACACACTGACATACATGAGTCATACACAGACACACACAGAGCCACATGCACATAGACACCGACACACACAGACAATACAAAGGCACAAACACATAAAGACAAAGACTTTCTCTTGTTTATCTTTGGTGCTTCATTCTTCTCCTAGAGAGTCACTACTGCTCACAACTTTATCCTTGTAACTCATAACAACACAGCCCTCAAACTCCCTCCATCGGTCCTCTCAGTCTCCAGCTATCTCTCTCTGTGTCTGTCTGTTGTCTGTCTCTGTCTCGCTCCTCCCTCTCTTATATGTTTGTGTAGGTGTCAGACTCTAACTGGCCATGTATCTAAGGAAGACCTTGAACTTTTACTTCTTTTTTTCTTATTCACAAATGCTGGGATTTATAGGAATGGACCACCAAACCTAGTTTTATGTGTCAATGAGATCCCACCACAGCCTCATGTGTACTAGGAAAACACTCTAATACTTGAGCCACAACCCTGGCCCTGGTCTACACAGTTAAACCCCAAGACACATCCCATCTCTTGAGTTTGGTTTCCACAAAAATCTTTTACTTTGCTAAGATTCTACTGCACCCTAAGGTGCAAACTCACAGTTTAGTGGTCTATATAACACAACCAAGAAGTGGCAGATGGAGATTTTTCTGATGTGCTCGGTAGTGTCTTGCACAAAACTGCCAAGGTAATGCATTCTCATTACCCATGTAACTAATGATTCATGAGCCAAAAACATATGCAAATAATGACTCAAGTTTCAATGTCATTTTCTACACATATTTAAAATAATTAGCAAGTGCATCAGAAGACATTCCTTATCTGCTCTTGAAGAATGCACAATTCCTCACAGTGTACAGCTTTCTTTTCAACATCCAAGCCTGTTATCTAATTAGCTTTAGTTTCCTAACTTTTCTCTTTACAAATAAAAACACCCCACATCAACTGCAAGAAATCTGAGTAATCACTTTTCTTTTCTTTTGTCCTATAATATTGCCCAAAAGATTCCTGAGGGAAATCCTGAAAAACAGAGGATCACGTAATGGGGAAAACTTGTGCACAGCAAGCTCTGAGATCTACAGTTGATTCAACCCTAGGACTACTGCCTGTGTGATCACAGAGCCTGGGAAATGAATGCAGGGAAGCTATCAGCCAGAGCAGGAAAATATACTATTTCATTCTCACTCTTCCTGAATTATATTTTCTGAAGTCCAAAATTACTTAAAGAAGGAAGCCTACATAATTTGAGAGTACTTAGGACATTACCGGCACATGAGGTAAAATACTTATTTGCTTGTGATTATAAGGTTTTTTTTTTTACCAAATCAATGATATGATTAATTTAATCATTTCATCTTGTTATCAAAGGCCAAACTGCAAATTTTATGTCTTATAATAGATTTCCCCTAAATGAAGAATAAATTTCAGTTTCTTCAGAAAATAACCCAAAACTGGAATTTGAATATGATAATAAAGCATGATGGAATGATTATTTTGAGCATGTATTGTGTGTGTATGTCTGTGTGCATGTGTGTGTGTGTGTGTGTGTGTCAGTGTATACTTAGTTGCCATGAGAGAAAGGATAAAAAGGGAACAAAGGCATTAATGTAGCCCAGCTCTGTGAGACATAATCTTATTTGATACTGGATTCTTATTTGTATAATATCCTTCACCATATACTTTCCATAATCATCTATCCCCCTCTAGAAAAGCTCTAACATCCAAAATACCCATGCTATGTAAGTCTGAATGACTAGTGTCTTTTCAAAAATATAAACAGGCTTACAGAGAAATCAGTTAAAATATGTAGTTATGTGCAATTTATAGCACAGTCAGTTAAATCATGTAGATATGCATATCTCCTCATTCTGTCTGCCATAGGTGTTCTGCCAGAGAAGCCAACAGACAGTGCAACTGGAAAAGACAGCAAAGCACAGCATGCTGCACTTGGAAAGGCTCAGCAAGTGCTCACATGGTACTCTATTACTTTTGCCTTTTCTCCCTCCAGACAAGGTGTCTCTCTGAACCTGGAGCTAGGCTAGTGATCAGTAGTCCCAGAGAGAGACCTTCCTATCTCACCCCATTCCTCAGGGCTGCAATTGTCATCTCTGGTTTTGGCCAAGAGGTCTAAAGACTCACTAAGCTATGTTTCTAATCTTAGTCAGATTTTTTATGTCTTGAAGAGACCTAGGTTGCTTCTGTTATATTTATATTTTCATGGTTGCTTTGTCCTAAATGCAAGTCAATGAGACAACTAAGTCCTCTGAGAAAAAGTAGCCTCTGTGTGTCCTTACACTGGTTTTGAGTCTGCCTCCTGAAGGCTCTTTATTAAAATGTAAATAAGTTAACTGAAAAGCCATCTTCTAAATATCATTAACATATTTTCTTTTGTCTGTTTTTTACTTATTCTTCTGTCATACGTGATATCCTAATCACAGTTTCTCCTCTCACCATTCCTCTTAAAACCACTCCTTTCTCTCTACCCCCAGTTTACTCCTCTTCTGCTTCCCTTCAGAAAAGCATAGGCTTCCCAGGCATATCAACTGAGCACATCATAACACATTACAAGAAGACTAGGCACAACACTAATATCAAGGTTTGATGAAGCAACCCAGTAGAAGGAAAGGGGCCCCAAAAGTAGGCAAAGGAGTCAGAGACACCCCCCACTCTCACTGTTAGAAGTCCCATAAGAGACCAAGCTGTTGTGGAATATTATCTTATCAATGTGTTACATTTGTTTGTCCTGTGAAATATTTGTTTAATGATGCAAATATGTGTTGCATTCTTTTATGTTGGAATTATTTAACTCTAAAGCTGTGCTACTTTGCCTGCCTAAAACACTTGATTGATAAATAATAAAGAATTTATGGTCAATAGTTAGACAGGAGAGAGAAACATGCAGATCTGCCATGCAGAGAGAGTAAATAGAAGAGGAGGATAGAGAAAAGGAGGAGAGGAAGACACTAGGGGCCAGCCACCCAGCCACACAACCAGCCATGGAGTAAGAAAAGAAGAAACACATATGGAATTAAGAAAGGTAAAAATCTCAGAAGCAAAATATAGGAGATAAATTGGTCAATTTAAATTAGAAAAACTGGTTAGAATCAAGTCAATCTAAGGCCAGGCATCATTCATAAGTAAGAATAAGTTTCCATGTATCTATTTGGGAACAGGATGCCCGGTCCCCAAAGAGAGATAGATAGATGATAGATAGATAGATAGATAGATAGATAGATAGATAGATAGATAGATAGATAGATAGATAGATAGATAGATAAGACTCTACACTACACCAAGCTATTCAACCATAGAATATATATGTAGAGTACCTAGCTAGGACACATATTGGTTGAGGACACCACAAGAACACAGTCCACATTATCAACTAAGCAGGTCTCTGGACTCAGAGAGACAGAACTGAAGCAACAATCATTAACACATTATCAAGAGTCCTTTGTCTTTTCCTTGGCTGAAGGACAGGACCAAGACAAGTCCACTGTGGCATGCATTGAGAGTGTGGCCTGTGTGATAGGCATGTGCTCAGGGAATGTATGAGAGAAAGATTTTATAGAAAAGGAAGCAACCCTTGACTCCACAGGACAGTAGAAAGTCACTAAGCACATGCAGCAGGTATATAAATGTCCCAGCAGAATATGCCTGCTGCCCATTCCAAACGTTGACTCCTTAGCACTGGGCCCACAGCACTTCTGCATTCTAAACAGCTCTTGACGAGAGGTAAAGGCAAAATCCATGAGACTTGGGCTCATGTTGCCATACAGCATGTGACTGGCTTCTTCCAAAGATCATAGGGTTATCCGCACACCACTGAAACTGCACTGGTTGTCTGAGCAGGGGCCAGTGAGTCGCTGCTGCAATGTCAACCCCTTGTCCTTGTGGGGCTTTGGCAAGTCCGATCCTCAGGCTTGAGGTGTCATTTGCTAATCAATCTCACCCCAACCCCTGGTGTTCTTCTCCTGAAGCCCTGTCTGTGCTCTCCTCCTCCCTTCCCACACTCACTGCCTACATGAATTGGGGGTGGGACTCGTCAGAGTCATTTCATCTTTGCTATTTCAATTCAAGTAAGACGTAGGCAAAAACAAGTGTCTGCTTCTACCGTAATAGACTACAGTACATTGTACTTTTTCCTCACATAATCCAGAGGCATCAAGATGCCAGCCATTAACTGTTGCTGAGGGTGCTCTTCCTAGCTTCAGGTCAATCACTGCCATGATTATCTCTTAAGGCACAGACGAGAAAAGAAATGACTCAGTCTCTTTCTTTTCTAATAGAACACTAATCCTATCACATTAGATCCCATCTATTTAGCTGTATTCTTTAGAAAAAAACTCCAAATACCATCTAATCGTGGGGTCAGACTTTCACCATGTTAGCAACAAAATTCATTCAGCACCTTCCTTCCCCTGACTTGTGCAATTTGTAGTTTTCATTCTCAAAAAAAAAAAAAAATCTATCCTACCATCCCCAGCAGTCATAATTCACCCCAGTGCCCTTTCTAAACCTACTGTCCTGGGCCTCATCTGAAAAACTTCTAAACCAGACATGGCTAAGACTTGGAGTGTGAGTCACCCAGAGACCAAGTATCCCTCCAGCTGTCAACCTGGGAAGTTAAGCTGTGCTTCTAAGCTGCACTGGAGAGCCAGGCACAGGACAGACACACCTGTTTCAAAATGAAGACATCAGGAGAAAAGGTTAGCAGGCCTTGAACATACCCAGAGTTTAGTAAATCAAATCCCACTAGCTTTTCAGACTGCAAAGCAATCCTCTGCAGGTGGATGCTTACCATTTACTGGGAGGATGCCTTTGGTTTTGGGACCCACTAGGACAACAATCCTGTCCTGCTGATTCTCTCAGATTGGGGTCACACTTTTAATGACCCAGAAAATCCTATTCCATGTACTCAATAGGAAGCTATCTTTAAAAACAAACCAACGGCCTCAGTTATTTCAAAACTGCTTTGGAATGAACTTTCCTCCCTCCCAAAGGGTTAAAGATTCTGTAAGGTTGGTTGATTAGGTATAAGTTCTATGATAGTGGATAAATGGTATATTACAGAGCCAAATTGTTATGGGCTATCTTTAGCTTCCTTAATAACAATTCATTGCTCACCTCTGTGTTTGGTCTAATACCCTTTAACTAACTACTAGGTAAATGCTTTTGGAATGTACTAATGGACCTTTAACTACCTACTAGGTAAATACTTTTGGAATGTACTAATGGATTTTTAGTTTCCACCAACCCAATGGCTAAGATGGTCACCAGACAATTTGACATTTGTAGCAGAAATTTCTCTGCTTTCTTATAAATTAACTTGCCTGGTATTCCTATGAATATATCTGAGAATACCTTTATAACTGTCTTTCTTCTGCTACTGTAAGAACTTCATGAAACTGTTACCATTCTCCAGCAAAGTATTTGGGGCAAACCGAACCGTGTTCTCAGGCCATGGTCACTCTCATGGGTCCTATAAGGTGAGAGCTGAGTTTCTGGGCTGACACCGGGTTACTCTTACTTTCATTGAAAAACTCTGAGAGGCATCTACCTGTCCTATAGAACCCAAGATGTCTGACAGCCTTCCTTTATCCTATCCCATCTATTCTAGCTTAATCCCTGTTGCCTTGATACACTCTGACCAAAAACAGCAGAGGAGAAGAAAGGGTTTATTTGGATTATGTGTCCAGATCACAGTGCATCACTGGTAAATGTCAGGACAGGAACCTTGGGCAGAAAGTGCGAGCAAAAACCATCGAGAGCACTGCTTCTTGGTTTGCTTACAGGTTTTTGTCTACCTGTCTTTCTTAGTGTTGGGGACCACCTGCCTAGGGAACGGTGCTGCCCAGAGAAGTCTGGGCCCCACTGCATCAACTAAAAATCAAAACATCCTCCAACAGATATGCCCACAGGTTGGGATTATCTGGTTAATCTCACATGACTCAAGGCAATGTGACTAACTAACTAGGACATGATCTCTGTCCCCTTTGCTTAATGTGAAGATTTTTTTTCCTTATGCAATCTAATAATCTCTCCAGCCACACAATGTGTTCTCTGCTGAAGAGAACATTTTCTACAATGTAGACTGGAATGATTTTCCGAATCATTTAAATTTTGTATCCCTTTTGCCAAACTGCACCTTCCTTACTTCACCGCTCTCTCTCATATATATATATATATATATATGTATGTATACATATATATATGAGATATTTTATAGATAGATAGATAGATAGATAGATAGATAGATAGATAGACAAGACAGACAGATAGATAGAGATAGATAGACATATAGACAGATAGACAGACAGACAGATAGAGATAGATAGACAGATAGACAGAGATAGATAGATAGATAGATAGATAGATAGATAGATAGATACATAGATACATAGATAGATACATAGATAGATACATAGATAGATACATAGATAGATACATAGATAGATACATAGATACATAGATAGATACATAGATACATAGATAGATACATAGATAGACAGACAGACAGATAGATCACTGTTTGCATATCACTGGAAGTGTAAGAAAGACACAAGATAAGCTTTTGATGTTCACAGAAAAATTCTCTGCTTAGGCGCTGACTCCATCTTTCACATTTTGCCTTCGTAGTTCTCATACTTTACAACAAGAATCAGTTTTTCTAGTGCCCAGTAATGTTTCTCCATTCTACCATGATGCTTTTAACATCCGCATTTCTAGCTACAATTGCTCAGCACTCATGATTACGTGCCTGTTCTCTGATGAGACGATCTCTGTCCCACCGTCATCTACCTGAACCGTTGCTGGAATCAGCTCTCAGGTTCATATCTTCAGCTTGCCTTCCAGAACTCTTCAAGGCTCTCTTCACTCCCAGAACAACACCCATATTTAAAAATTGTTCATTAGTGCCACATTTAGCTGGAGCTAACTCACAGGTGTGTGCATTCTAGAGGGTGCAGGTCACACTGTGCTTGTTTCAGTAAGTATTTGCTCTCTGGTTCGCAGACAATAAGATTCTCATTGGGTCTTTTGTGACTTTCCTGGGTGGATTTTCATGAGGGAATTGAGGCACACAGGCACACAGAGACAAAGAAGCTGTCCCTTGCATGGAGCCTTCCGTCTATCACCATCTGTTTCTGTGAGCTCTTTTCATTTTGACAATGCCCTCAACTGTTGTTCCATAAAGATTACAACTTCAAGGTCTGTATTTATCAGAGGACACAATTTAGGTAACGGGGCCAGAGAAGCTAGACTTCCATTAGCATTTGAGGCGAGTCCGAGACTGACAGTCTGAGGACCCTAAGAGGGCCTTTTCTGGAACATACTCCCGTACATACTTTTGGAAAGGCACACAAAATAAGCTCCTTATATAATCCTATATTTTCTCTATCAAGTTAAAGTCCATCACAGCCAGAAATCAGAGGCAGGGATGATGGGGATAGAGGGCACGTGTAAATAAACACACCCCTGTGACATCCTTTCTCCAATCACACCAGGACCCCTAGTCTCTACCATTTCCCTCACATGCCACCAAATCATTAGTCCATCAATGGATTAACCCATTGGTTAGACCAGAATTTGCGTGATTCAATCACTTCTCAAAGCCTCACCTCTGAACACTGCATTAGGTACCAAGTCTTCAACACATGAATTTTAGAGGAAATGCCATATCCAAACCATAACAACTCATCTCAGTTTCGTGTGGCTGATGGTCAGAATACAATATGCCATCCAGCACACGCCCTCAGACACATAAGAAAATGAAAGCCCATGATCCCCAGTAACTAAAAATGTTTTTCTTGAGAAGGACCTTTAACTATAACCTTGAGAAGCACCCAGGTTGAGCAATATCCTCAAAAAGTTACTAAATATAACAAACATATCATCAAACAATTTAGAAACAGCACAGTAAATGAAACTCAGTAGAAAGTGATGCTAATTAAATGCAAATAGTCTTTGGTGTGTAGGGCAATTATCTCTCATTCAAACATTACATATGGAATACTGCAGGCATCATTTCCTTTATGAAAGGAAACAAATGCTCCCAAATACACCATCAAGTTATCCAACACAAATGGCCCAAACGCTTTGCCAATGGGCTGAGATCCAGCTGACATTTTTCCACATACACTACACAACCAACTCCATTAGTTTCTGTTTAGCAGGTGCTTGAACATCATCATAAATGACTGTGCTACCAGATTTAGGATGTCCTCATCAGTTTCTTCATCTCTAGCAATATATTCCCATGCAAACAAGTTAACACACAATTTGTTGTTGTGGTTGTTTTGTCAGAAAAGCTTGAATAGCATATCTATGCAATTTTCAACAATAAGGTGTTTCTTGGGTTAAGCTGTGGTTCATGGCATTGAGTGAAAATGTAGTTAACATGATGTACTTGGTGAAGGGGACTGGATGAACTTAATTGCTGCTAAAACCTGAACTCTAATAAGACTTGGAAAAAGAGGGATACTTCTCTGCACAGAAAATGAGTGTTGATATATTCTTTAGTTGATCATTTACCCAAAGTCTGGGACCTGGAATTCCTGGCCCGCAGGATTCATAGGGATAAAAGTAGTTGTAATTCTACAAGGACATATTAAGTTTAAAAGTTTCTTATTTTTACTATCTTGAAATAAAATAGACCTGATGGATTATGGCCTCTACTGCTTCAGTCCTTCTGAAAAATTTGAACTTTATCTTAAAAACACAGTAATTTTCAGAATTGATCCATGAAGTGACCTGACTCCACAAGGTGTCCTTCCACACTCTCTGGCTCATCTCTGAATAAGTGTCCAATTTTCTCAAGAGAAAAGCAGCTTGAGGAAAGGCAGCCTTGCATAATGTGTTAAGAGTAGAAGTCCTATTCTGTAGGTGGGATCAGAGGGCCATTGGAGGGTCAGTGGCTATGCAGACAGTTCCATAGAGATGCGATAAGGGAAGTCTTTTGGTGGAACATGTCACTGGGCTCCTTGGGAACCCCTTAGGGACTACTATAGCATAAGTACAAGACTAAAGCAGCTATAAACATCTCATGCTTTTGGACTAAGCCACTAAAGAGGGCCAAAGAACCCTTGCTACTCCCATCTAATGTTCATCCCTGGGGACTTTGAGCTCCCCAGTCATGTATTCTTGTTGAATTTACACCAGACATGCATTCCTTCCTGTGGGACATGATTTGAATGCCATCATAAAGCAGTTGGTTATCCATGTAACATTCATGCCACTGCTGTGCACATAGGATTGCAGGGCTCACAGCTGGATAAGACTGCTGATGCTTTTCTCTCCCAGCAGCCTATGTAGTACATTCTGATACTGTGAAAGCGGATCAGCTGGAAAGAAGCTTTCTGGTCAATATCAGTTTGATTTATCCCTGTCCCGTGATGGAAGTTTGTAGAGTAGTGAGGATTAGGGCCTTACCATCAAGACCTCATGGGCAACTAAGAACACTGAAAATACCCTGTGTCCTGCTTGGTTGTTATCACTGTGATGAAATCTCATGGCCAATAGCAACTTGAATATGAAAAAGTTTATTTCATCTCGTATTTCAGGTTACACTACATCACTGAAGGGAGCCAAAGCAGGATCTAAACAACCACGAGGAAACACTGATTATTGGCTTGCTCATTTGGCCAATCAGCATGTTGCCATCAATATAGTGAATCAGTGTAATACCTTGTAGAAGAGACAAGAGATCAAGATCCCTTTGAACTGTGTTATAACACAGGGCTGGAGAGTAAATAAACCCTGGAAGTAAAACTGTAATGGTATCCTGCTGGCTTCATCAGCTGAAAGCAAATTGCTTCTGGTGGTTCTTACGGACAGGTATAGGGTATCAGTCACATCAATAGCTCTATGCCATATTCTAGGAGATGTGTTAATCTGCCCAAGTAAGGACATCACATCTGGCATAAACAGCTGCGATCAGACTGTCATTCTCCATGACCCATCTGTCTTCTGCATAGGCAAACTGCATCACGAAGGCTTGGGTTTGGTCGTTGCTGATTGAGCTCTGTGGCTGCCGGAGGGGTTTCTCTTCCAGTGCACACTCAGAAGTGTTCGGATTCTCTGTGTGCATCTGGAGCTGGCCAATTCTGTCATCACTAAGCTCATGGTTTTCCTTTGTTACTTTCTCAAAAGATGCTAAACGGGACCAGTCACCGTCATTATTTTCCATTTTCCACACATGGCTTCTATACATAGACTGACTAAATTCCTTACTCCTCTCAAGAGATGAATCAGGAGAACCAAATGCATTTATTTGTCTCGATAAGCTCTTTAAACATTCACACCGTGGATTTCCAGTGCTATCCATGCCACCAATGGAGTCTTTAGTGACTGTAGAGTCCTTCTAGCTGGAGGACCACCTCCACGTAATGCCACGCCCACTAGAGGGTAGGCACCTCAGCTTTCTCATCTAGCACTGGAACCCTAGAGAGCTCCAGTGTCTAGCCCATGATGAAAGTTCGAAAACAGTTATTCTCATATCTGTGAGGAAACGAGCGGCAAGCACCAGGGTGAATTAACTCACGGGCAAGACGGCAGGCCAAGCAAGCAAAAGGCAGGCTTACCATCCTTCTGTCATCTGCTTTTTATCTGGGATACTACCAGAAAGTGGTGCCTACAATCAGGGTGAGACTTCTCACTTTAATTAAAGTAATCAGGCCAGTTCTTCAGGTGAGACTACATACTCAGGTGGTTCTCAACTGTGGCAAATTGAGATTATAAGATGCCATAATGGCCTGGATTGTTTGGGGGCTCTTCGGGATAACCCCGATCAACAACTCACAACTGGTCAAAATGCAGAGAGCAGCTGTTTGTGGGGTGCTCAGCCATAAACAGGACATCTGAATTTGCATCCTTCTGCAAGGTTCCAGGAACACTGATGGGGAAGGACCAGAAATATTGCAAATACCATAGATCTAATAGGAAGTCTGTTAAACACAGCCTTCTGGACAGGACAGGACAGGAGGAAAGTGCTCATGAGCTCATAGCAGCTGTGCGTTTCTGTACAAGACCAAACCTGTCAGCCCCCAGTATGGCAGGAGTGGTCTTATAAACCCCATTTTCTTCCAGAGAAAAGATTGATAGTTAATTCCTGCTAGAGAAGGGAGAGGAGTTTTTGTTTTTCTTTGTTTTTTAGGTGTGTGGCCACTGGAAGGTAGACCGTCCTCCAGTGGAAAGCCTGGCACCCTTGTGTGGATGGCAGAACACGCTAGGCTCAGTGAGTTAAGGGAGATAGCAAGATGGCTTAGTGGTGATGCTTCTGTTACAGGGGACCTGAATTTGGTTCTCTGTTCCCATCTGGTGGCTCACAACAATTGATAATTCCAGCTTCAGGGGATACTCACCTTAGCAAACACCAGATATACAAGGGGGTGAACATACATACATGCAAAAATAATGTTTATACACATAAAATAAAAAGATATGACTTTGGGAAGTCGATCAGAGGTGAATGGTGTTAATCTCACCTGTTGAGAATAAGGCCATTACCACAGTTTAAAGTCAAATTTCAAGCAAGTTTTAATTAAATACTGGCCAGGTTGATGGACTCTCTTGTTTCCCAGATAATGGCCCTGAGTCACGGTTTGCAGGGGCTTAAAACAGCAAAACCCAGAATTCACTGCATTTCTCAGGAGGTCCAATCGGGTGCAAGAATACATCCTGACATACTTCCTACTCACATTCCTCCCACTTACGTCCAATCAGGGGCAAGAGTACACCTGATGCACTGCCTGCTTACCTCCTGCCCACATTTGGTTAAACACATCCATTGCAGATGGGTCAAACAACCTTGTTTATGGAGTGAAAACACGTGGTTGTTATCTCCCAGAAACAATACCCTCAGCATTCCAGGAACTATCTGACCCTGGGCAAAGGGCTTGCAGATCAAAGGCATATTTATTTTACAAACCTCTTAGGCATACTAATTGAAACTGAAAATGTAACTTTGGCTCTCACAATCCTGGGAGAGTTAGGGGGAGAGAGGGGATGAATGTGTTCAAGTAAGTTCAAAATACAGGGTATGCAAGTATGAAACTTTTAGAGACTTGATAAAATCGTTTTATTAAAAGAGAATCTTCGGGTATAAAAAGAACTTCATTAAGTGGAACAGAAGACAGTGTTCTGAGAGCTCTCCTGCACCTCATCTCTCTTCGATGGAAGAAACATAGACGGTCCACAGATGAAAGTGTACTACTGTGGTGCATCGTCACCATCATTTTGATAAAATACACATATAAATTGTGATAGTAAAGCAATACAGCTCTTAATTTATCTTCTAATCATTACAAACCCAGAGATAAAGGATCTGAAAGTTTTCTCACTGAAGCTATAAAAAAATAAGATTCACTCATATGATTTTATTTTTAAGTATGTGAAGTGTGTGTTGTGTGTGTGTGTGTGTGTGTGTGTACATAAACTCGTGTACTGCAGGTGTTCATGGACACCAGAGGCATAGCATTCGCTATGAGCTTGGGTGCTGAGAACTAAAACTTGTATCTCCCTAGCTACTGAGTCAGCATGGGTTCCACCCTTATCTTGTTTGTCTTGTGTTTTCAGTAAAGGGGTGCAATTCATACAGTTAGCAGGAAACCTGTAAAGAAAGTGAGCTCCTTTCTAGGCTTCAGTGGGCTATAGTCAGAGTGACTCTAGAGTGCAGATACCAAGCACCAGCTTGTGCAAAAAGGTCTCAAGAACCTCAGTCTCTAAACACCACTTCTGTGAGGCCACTTTCTCCCTGATTCAATTTAAACACAAAGGCCTCCTCACTAGGCGCAAGAACTCTTCTTCCCTGAGGTTCCATCCAGAGGGAACTAAAACGGAACTGCTGACTGTTGCCTCCAGTGTGACAGGATGCTCCTCACACAGTAGGGAACCTCGGACACACTGCAACAATGCCTCTGTCCACACACACCAGTGCCCTCACCAAGGCCCCAGAGGAACTGGTAGGACAGCAAGTCTAGATGGAAGGGATGGCATGGGGGAGCTGGAGGAGGCATTTATAACACTACAATGATTGCCAGGCTCCTCCCCAGCTGCAGGAGGTAGGAATCTCTTCACAGAGTAAGATGGGCAAGGGCATATGAACATCATTCATTGCCCTTTCCTTACTGGAAACTGACACCCTGCCCAGAGGAAATCAGTCCTCTTGGTTTTCACCAGTCAGGCTGGACAGAGGTTGCTATTCAGTTTTGCTGTGTTATAAACTCATTATCAAAATAATAGGCATTTAAGGAGCAGCAAGGTCAAAAGAATGTGTTTGTCTTTGAGAACTTTCACCTACAGAGATAAGGGACTCAGATCCTTTTCCCTGCTTTTCCTTGTGACAAGGAACATAGATCTTTGAACTCCATTCCAAATTTTCTTCTAAAAATCATCCTAAAATGTATTGCACTTTGTCCAGTACAATAAATATCCATAAATACCCATGCTAAACACTAAAACAGTGGTCCTCAATCTTCCCAATGCTGTGACCCTTTAGTACAGTTCCTCATATTATGGTGATCCCCAACCATAAAATGATTTTGTTGCTACTTCCTAACTGTAATTGTGTTACTGTTACAAATCATAATGTAAATCTCTGACATGCAGATCTGATATGCAACCCCTGTGGCGTCATGGACCACGGGTTGAGAACTGCTGTATTAAAAGGAGGATCCAGCCCCTCAGCACTATTTTCAGTTGCTTCACTCAGTTTGGCTCACATGACTTGAGAAGAAAATGCAAGCATTCCTACAAGCAGACTGACAGGTGGTCCGATTCTAGAACCTTTTCAGGCAAGCTGAGTAAGCACACCACTGCTGATCACCTCCAAAGGCGGATGGCAGGGTGGATGCAAAAGGCGTTTCCCTTGCTTGTCCCAGAGTCTAAAACTGTAAAAATCATACACAAAGCATGACGCTAAAATATTTTAAATATATTTTTATGTAAAAAGTTACTGTCACTGTGAAGTTTGGTGACTGGATTCACACCTTTTATCTCAAGCCTTAAGTCTTCCTACCTCAGTCAGATTAAATACTAGGACCCATACAAGCCAGCACTATTCAAGATACTGAGTACAAATATTAATGTGTAGTCAGTGATGACCTTTCCTGACAGATTTTAATATACTGACTTCTTACAGACTTTATACAATCTTAATATACTATCTATCATACCATCCCCAAAAACTTGTGATTCATTTAGCTACAACCACTTTAAAATGAATCCAGGGTATATTGCAATGTGTTAAGAAGTGGCTTATGGCACCAGGGAATGTATAATTATTCCGTCCCAGCTAGTGAGTTTTGCTGACAGCAGACAATAATTGTGTATACCTACACCTTACACAACCCTGGGGCCTTTTCAGGGCAACGTATTTTGAAACAAAAATTAATGAAAAATATTCTGAAAATGGCAACAACTATAGACAAACAGAGAAATATATAATACAAATGTGGAGTTATATACCATACTTCAGAGAGGTGCCAGCCAAGAGGATTGCATTTGCCCTGGAGCTTGAGGCCACCCTGGGCAACACGGAAAAGCTCTAAGTTAAAAAAAAAAAAAATCCAATTTGAGTTTTTTTTCTTTATTTTATTCTTTTTTAATTAAAACTTCCACCTCCTCCCCGTTTCCCATTTCCCTCCCCCTCCTCCCACACATCGCCCCCTCCCTCTCTCCCCACTCCTCTCCCCCTCCCCCGACTCCATTCCCCCTCCCTCTAGGTACTGAAGAGCAATCCAAATTCCCTGCCCTGCGGGAAGTCCAAGGTCCTCCCACTTCTATCAAGGTCCAGGAAGGTGAGCATCCAAACAGGCTAGGCTCCCACAAAGCCAGTTCATGTATTAGGATTGAAACCTAGTGCTGTTATCCTTGGCTTCTCATCAGCCTTCATTGTCCGCCATGTTCAGAGAGTCCGGTTTCATCCCATGCTTATTCAGTCCCAGTCCAGCTGGCCTTGGTGAGCTCCCAATAGATCAGTTCCACTGTCACAGTGGGTGGGTGCACCCCTCGTGGTCCTGACTTCCTTGCTCATGTTCTCCCTCCTTCTGCTCCTCATTTGGACCTTAAGAGCTCAGTCCATTGCTCCAAATTGGGTCTCTGTCTCTATCTCGATCCATCGCTAGATGAAGGTTCTGACGTGGCATGGGGCTAAAGGAAAATGGGGTGAGAAACGTGAGAAGGGGAGGATGGGGGGAGCTTGGGGGAATAGGATGGTTGGGATATAGGAAGGGTGGATACGGAAGCAGAGAAATATATATCCTAATTAAGGGAGCCATCTTAGGGTTGGCAAATATATATCCCAATTTGAGTTTATCAAGAAGGCTGTGGGGATGAAGTGGAGAAAAAGGAAAATGTGTGCATGCCAGCACATGTATGTGTGTGACAGTGATGAGGAACCACAAATCCCATATCATAAGAACACATTTGTGGTTGATTACGTAGAAAGGCTCTACCCACACTGCTAACCGTGTGTTCTGAATTAGCCTTCAAGCTAGATGTCATGCTAAAGAAGGGCTTAGGAATGAAACGGGATGGAAACCGGGGACACAGCAACCCAGAGGCCCTTCGGGACTCCCACCCTCCACTGTGACTTTCCTTGCTGGGCAGCGCTGATAAACATTTCACTCGTGGGCACTCCAGTTTCATATTCTGGAAATAAGTTTCCCCATATCACATGATCAAAGGAAAAGTCAGCTAAGCTGTGCCATAGAGATCAGAGGGATGGAGAATCCAGAAGCCCTGACCTCAGAGGGAGCCCAGGTGCCCCCTGAGAGAGGAGGATGAAGAGGAAAAGAAGGGAGGCAAGAAACAGGTTTCTCTTCCAGCAGCAAAGCAGCTTGGGAAGGTTAGAATCCAAGATGGCGTAGAGAAATCAGCTTCTGCACGTAAATGACCCATGCATGAGATGGGACAGACAGACGTGAATCCGACTGCACATCTTTCTCCACACAGTCTGGCACATTTATCCTATGCCTTTGTCCTCTATCCTCTAAACTTTATCTTCTAAAGTTGTGCTGAGTGTCAGCTTGCTCTTGCCTCATGCTTGCCTTTTTCTGTTCTTCTTTCATTTGTCAATTATGTTTACTATTTATTCTTTGACAATTTCATTCACATATAAAATGCATTAAGATGCATTCAGCCCCCACCACCAGGCCCTTTCCAGATTCATGACATTTGTTTTTAGTTTGTGATGCACTTAGTTGAAAAAAAAAAGCTATTTAACCATTGCATTGGGACTGTCCATGCATCATCACGAGTGAACACGCAACTCCTTTTGGGTGGCTCTGAATAGAAAGGCTTCAAGGCAAAGTTATTTGATGCAGCTCTCAGACATCCAAAAGAAATTCTCTGACAATACTACTGAGGGAGATACACACAAGTAACATGAGACAGATTGAGCAGGCTGCATTTTTTAAAATTTTTATTTCATGGACATTGGTAGAGGGTTTCAAATCCCCTAAAACTGGAGTTAAAGACAGTTGTGAGCTGCCATGTGTGTTTCGTTGGGGACTTTACCCCAGCTCGGTGGAACCTCCAAATGCTAAGTTTTTTCGGCATAACAAACCTCTCTGCCGATGCAATATTTCAAATCAGACCAATTCAAACCTAATTAGAAAAAGCTCAGGTTTAATGGATGCCAGCTCTCTGGGGTGGCCCTCTGGGGGGGGGGGGAACAGAGGAGGAAAAGGAGTACCAGGAAGACCATATGTTTGTTGGGGGGGATTAAAGAGCCTGTGAGAGTGGTCTTGACCCTTTCTGGGGAGGGGTCAGGGTTTGGCGGGCTTTCGCAGAGGTGGAGTGTGAACTGAGGCAGCTCCCAGGGGAGGGGGCTTGAAATGGAGCTTTCCACCCAGCATTCCAAAATGGATGCCCGGGACTGTGGTGAAGCCCCCAACCAAACACTCAGACATTTTTTGAATAAGGATGTTAGGGACTGAGGTAATGCTTCCAACTAAACAATGTGGGTGCTGGGAATTGAACCCAGGTCCTCTGGAAGAGCAGCCAGTGTTCTTAACTCCTGAGCCATCTCTCCAGCCCGAGAATGCTGTATTTTTATGCATTTATGAATATATTAATTATTAATGAAAAGGAAGCCATGGATTTGAAAGAGATCACAGTGGGGTATATGGAAGGGTTTGGATGGAGGAAAGAGAAGGGGAAGACAATGTAATTATATTATGATATTAAAAAAATTAATAATTAAATTTTTAGGAGAGAAATATTTGATAATGAACTTTATATGTTGAGGAAAAAGTGATTTGGAGTTATGTCAGCTATTGATGGCCTAGATAACCTCAGCATGTCTTGTTTACTCTGGAATTCCTTTTGTTTATTTACACAGTGTGGTTCTTGTCATGATATATATATATTGCTTAAGATGGTCTGTTGAATGATCCAAACATATGATTGTGGGCTAATTTCCTCCACCCCTTTGAGTCCTAGAATTGCATAAACATTAAGTAAGCACATTCGATTCCATGCTTATGGCAAATGAGTACAATACATAGCTGTATACTTCCTAACAGTACGTGAGGAGTGGATGATGTGAATGATCACTTCCCACTCATGCAATACAGTAGCTAGGCTACAATCTCTACGATCCGCCTCTCAGGGCCATGGACAAGTGTGTTTAGAATATGCAATGTCCTTTCTAATTTCATTGGTTGGAATTTTACCCAGAGCTTGATGGTATGAAGTCATGGGAACTTTGGAGCACATTTAGGTCCTAAGTGTAGCCTCCTCTTTTAGAGAACTGTGTCCTTGTGAAAAGAACTATAAGCTCTTGACCTGACTGTCATGGGCAGACACAGGAAAAACAGGGTCATTTTCAAATTAGGAAGGGTTTTCTTCAAACACCATTCTGCTGTTGGCAGATTTCATGTTTAAATTGTGAGAGATGAATTTCTGTTAGCAAGATAAGGCTTAACCAGTACACAATTTATCATGTAGTTCTTTACATAAGGATGATCAAAATAATAAAAGAAAAAAATTCAAAAGAGAAAAGAAAGGAAGGGCCACAAAATACATCAGCATGTAAAGGCACCCATCACCAAGACTGCTGACCTGAGTTTCATCCCTGGAATGCAGTTTATAGATGGAAAGACTCCTACAGTTGTTCTCTGAACTCCCCTCAAAGCCCCATGCAGACATACACATGTGCACACACATGTGCACACACACGGGGTAGAGCAACAAGTATAAAGAGGAAGAAGGAAGAAGAGGAAGAAGGGGGTGCTGGGGTTCAGTCTTAGCTTGGGTTCAGGCCCTGAGGTGGGGAAGAGGTGCCGACACAGGGAAACTTCTGACCACCAAGTGAATTTGGGGCACTCAAGGGGCCCCAAATAGGTTATTATTTATACTTGAACAAAGTTTTCTTATTAGGGTTACTTGAACAGTTTCATTATTGGTTTCTACTTTTGACTTTAAGAAATTCATCATAATTTAACAAATACATTGTGATCATTATGAAAGCCCCATTGTTTCCCTTTCTGCTTCCCCAAATACACCTTCCCACCCCCTGCATAACCTTATTCCAGACATAGAGTTCAGCATTTTTGTAGACTTAGCTAAATGTGGAGCAAAGCACTTACATAACAGGCAGCTACTTGAGGTTACAAAGTTAAAAAGTTATAGACATGACCACAATTATCTAAAGACAACAGTATTCAAACCCAGAAAATTCTTTCATGTCTGTAAGATATATTTTTATATTGTTCCCTTTCTCATAAGACGGTCCCATGCCTCAATCTCTCTGTAAAAGGCAGACAGTGACAAAGCATTCTTTTTTCATCTCGTTAGGTCGTACTTCTTCCACTAATATAAGCTCCTGCGTATAGTAGAGATGAATCGGTTCCCTCCATATTTTAAATTGTCATTTTTCCTCTTGGAGCATTCCAGAACCTACCAATGTTTCTATGCTTCGTGTCCATGGAACTTGCTCTCAACAGTTGGCACTCTGTGTATTTCTGAGGCTTTTCCCTGTTCTGTGTATGCATGCCTTACTTGCCTTTCCAGACCCGTGAGACAAGGTTAGTGTTCCAAGAATTGTTTTCTCATATGTATCTAACTGTCTCTATTGACTCAGAAAAGCTCCCAGGATTACAAGTTGTAGTTAGGAATTCCAGATTAGAGATTTGAGAAGCATTAAGCCCCTGTTGAACCTTAGGGGAAAATATTTGAAAATAATAGAATTTTAAGGGAAAATTACAGCTATTGCATGTGTGACTGACAAAGTAAAAGTAAAAACCGTCCAAAGAATTACCAATATAATGAGAGAGAAAAGAGCCTGCAAGCACATGAATTTTGCAAATTCTCATGCTATCCCATGGGCAAGTGAGAGTCTGTTTCCACAGTTACCTTGCCCTGAGGAAACCTGTTGGACTGGGAGTCACATGCTTATCTGAGACGAGGCTGCAAGACTCCAAACAAGGAAGAAAAAGAGGGAGAAGGAAGAAGGAGGAGAAGGAGGAGGAAGGAGGAGGAAAGGGAGGGAGGAGGAATATTTTTTTCATACCTTCAAAATAAGAGTTGTAGAATTTTCCATAGAGACACAGCTTCACCTCTCAGTAAAGTCAAGGGCATGAAATACTAACTTCATGAAATCACATCATGGTGTCTTCACTCTGCAGACACATGCTGCTCTGACTTTACCGAATCTTAGAATCGTAGAGGAGTGTGTAATGTGGACTCCCTACAAGGAAGCTGCCGATACTTCTCGTTTTGGAGAAATTTTGAGAAAGCCATTATCAGGACGTCAAGTATAGAAAGGTAAGGTAAAAAAGAGACTGCTTGGAAGAACTCAGACATGCAAGTGTTTGCGTCAATAAGCAAACAAAAACATGTGATGTCACATGGGAGAAGGAGATCCCAGAGGAAGGACCAGGATAACAGGCCATGCTCTAGTCCATTTATTTTATTCAGCTTGTTAGCATCTCCCTGGGCTGAAGATGCAACTTGGCAAAATGTCATCTAAACATTTATTTTTATATAAAAATCTGGAAAGCAGATAAGTTGAATCATAGAGGGTGAACATATGAATTTCACAGACTTTCAGTATGGAAGCAAGAGCTTTGTGTTCACATGTATGAGGTGCTCGTGTGTGTGTGTGTGTTTGCACACACACATACACACATGCACACAGGTGCATTTTGTTGCTGCGATAAGAAAAGTAGCTGATATATGTGGTTAAGGCAATAAGTAAGCCCCTGCAACAAATCTGCAAGGGAGAAAATTCTCAGAAAAGCCAGAAAAGCCAGCAACAGCATTAGAAATGTGTGGTCCAGAGCTTGAAAAGGAAACCATGTAGGAGGGAAGCTCCACAGTCCCACACGGAGAAGACTCCAGCTCTAAGCAGGAGCAGGAGTACGCTACTAGAGACGGGGCTGACAGTGACTGAAAAGAGGAAGGTTGGAATAACTGATAGCTGAGACTGCATCAAAAACATATTCACGATGACTGAGAGCAAACTGTGGGAGCCACTTTACAATGGCTGTTTGACTCGTAACCTACAATAAGAACTGTGAACAGCAAAAAATGATAACAATGTACTAAAAATTGAGAATGTGCAGTTCCAGAAGAGACAAAGAACTGGAAAAAAATGATTTATAGACTGTCTGAGTGCTTGAATAGACACAGGTGTGATAACTAGAAGTCAATTCTAACTGGAGAAAGAAGGGTTGATAACATCCGTCAAGATCTCTTAAAAGCTCTACTTAGAAACACACTGCTTCGGTACTCAGAACCTGCTGGATGCTAGACAGATGAAAGTGATCATCAAGCCAGAAATTATTCAGAATGAGCTATTAACAGAAGACTTGAAAAGCTCATTATATTTCAAAGATCCAATGTGAAAATGCTTAGGTGATTGGAGTAGTCAGATATTAAATTCTGCATTTGCCCTGTGCAACTTTGGGCAAGTCACCTAAAGTTTATACTATGTTAATAGAAGAAATTGGCGAATCGTTTTTCATGTTTTTTTTTTTTTTAATTATTGAAGAGGACTGGTGAGGGGGCTCAGTAAATGAAGGGTTTGCTGGCAAGCCTGACAACTTGAGATCAACCCCCAGGGCCCATTTGGTGAAAGGCGAGAATGACCACCAAAAGCTTCCCTCCCCAGAAATGCAGTACAAAGTAAAAATCATCGCGATTCCTATGGAGAGCTTTGCATTCAGTGAGCCTTGACGCATTCCTTTGGCTGATGTTTATGAAGAGAATCTAGATACAAAGAGATACGTGGTTGTAGAAGGAGGGGAGAGTGTGTACCTTTTAAAAGGCAGTGACCAGGCTAGAGATGCCTCGGTGGTTCAGAGTGTGTGCTGCTCTTTCAAAGGAACTCAGTTTGGTTCTTTGCTCAGTTCACAGATGCTGTTAACTCCAGCTCTAGGGAGATCTATGCCTCTGACAGGTACCTACACTCATATGAGCATACACACACACACACACACAGTGACAGAGAGAGAGAGAGAGAGAGAGATGCACTTACAAAGAACTAAGGCTAAAATATATCTTTAAAAATAAAATAAAGATAATGATGGATGTTCTTCTCTGACAATATGCCAAGATTTGGAAAGCAGAAGTTTCTTATAATGTTATTGAGAGAAGTCTGAGAAGTCTGTGTGATCTGTCACGTCGAAGTTCTTTGGTCAGCCTTGCACAGAAGAGGATCTTTCATGAATGAGCAAAAACCAGGCTCTGGGTTTTAGTTTGTGTGTCTGTGTGCGTGTGTGTTCACCTTGAGAAAGGCTCAAACTGCACTCAAGTCCTGACTACTCACTGTAGTGGCTACCCTGCTGATAAAGACTTTTTATTGATCTGAACCTGTGTCTGAGTGTGCTTCTCTGGTAGAGACCCCACAATAGTTTCCCACGAAGAACAGTGCCAATGTCTGCTGCAGCCCTCATGGCCTAGACAGTGCTCTAACTGGGGCAACCTGGACTAAAGAAAGGAAACACATAAATACAGAAGTCCCCAAATAAATGCTAACTGGAAGAATTTATGTCTCTATCCTTTACACAAGGCAAAACCATTTTTTAATTTATCACTTTATTTTCAGTGTGAACATGTGTCCATTCTTTCTCCCTCCCTCCCCTCTCCTCTCTCTGTGGACATGCATGTGTACATATGTATGTGTGGGCAAATATGCCATAGCGTACGTGTGGAGGTCTGATGACCAATTTGCAGGGCTGTTTCTCTCCTTCTACCTTCACATGGATTCTTTGCGGTAAACTCAGATCGCCAGGATTGCATAGCAAGTCAACTTGACATCCTGAGCCTTTTTTCTGGTCCTTGAATTCATTGTTTAAAGAGAGTGATATTTGTCTCTGTCTTCAAAGAACTTACAGTCAATTAACTACGCTGCTAAAGCAAACACACAGAAGATAATGTGAAGATGCTCTGTGAAAACTATCATCATGCAGACATCCAGGATGAAGTCAAGAACAGAGGCAGACTCTCCCTCAAGCACTGTAGTGCTTTGAGTGAGAACAAAACAGTCCTTATAAGGTCATATATTTGCACACTTCATCCCCAGCTGATGAATTGTTTGGAATGGATGAGGAGATGAGGCCTTGGAAGAGATGTGGCCTTGATTTAGGAGGTATGGCCTTATTGTAGAGGGGATGATTTTGTTGGAGTAGCTGGATCACTGGTGGTGGGTTTCAAGGTTTCAAAAGCCCATGCCAGGCCCAGTCTCTCTCTCTCTCTCTCTCTCTCTCTCTCTCTCTCTCTCTCTCTCTCTCTCTCTCTCCTGTCTCTCTCTCTCTCCTGTCTCTCTCTCTCCTGTCTCTGTCTCTCTCTCTCTCCATCCCCCTTCCTCCCTCTTCCTCTTCATCCCCAACTTCCTCTCTCATTTTTTCTTTCTCCATCTGTCCCCCACACCTGCCTGATGATCAGGATCTGAATCTCTGACAATTCTTCATATAAAGCCCCAGTGCCCTGCTTGTCTACTTCGGAAGCTATGATGTTCATGGACTAATCTTGAACTGTACACAATCCTCCCAATTAAATGTTTTCTTTTATAAGAATTCCTTGGTTATGATGGCTCTTCACAGCAATAGAACGGTAACTAACAGAAGAATTAAGTGCATCAAATTGAAAATTGGATTTAAAATTTCAATTTATAAATTTAAAATAATGTCTTATAAAACTAAACCTATTGTACAAATTACAAAAGATAGCAAAGCTAATAGCATATTAGTATTTGATCCTTGTTCTTTTTAACAAAATGTACACTTTTGTTGACAGATTTCTAATTTGATTTATGATTATCTCACATACATGCATTTTATTTGCTGATTTTGACTTAGCATTATATCATTAAAATTATCTACATACTTGAAGAAACTTCAGATACGTGGCTTTTAGCTGTGTGTTTATGTGAGTGTGAGTCCCTAGTATATATGTGGAGGAGATATGACAGCTCTGGTGTCAGTCCACAGTTTCCACCTTGGTTGAGACAGTTATCTATCCATAGCTGTGTATGTTCGATCTCCCTAGCCTTGTATTTTCAGGGCTGCTCCTGACTCTGCCTCCCATCTCAGGGCAACAGCACTGGGATTGCAGATGTGCACACTAATTGCATGCCACACCAGAAGGATGCGTGTGCTCCTGGCAGCACTTTGTTCATTACCATCAGGGTCTCATTAGCATCCTGTTTACAAGGAAAGAAGAAAGCATGATTATCCAAACTTAAAGGAAAATATTGAGTTTAAAATGGCACAGTCTGCTAGAGGAATACAGGGCAAAACAGCCGTCAACTTTGCAAATGCCAGGATACCAGTTCACAAATGCTTCCCCTGCAAAGACCCTCTGTGAAAAAAAAAATCCAGAATTATTCATCAAAACCAAAGATAATGCCAAGAGTGATGAGGACATGGGGTCTAAAAAGCAGGAAGCTATAGGCGAAACACTTCAGAAAAAGATATGAAATTGAAGAAGATGGCGTTAAGGAAAAGGATGCCTGGAGGAGACCTGGGGAGCAGCACAGCTATAAAGGTATAGAATGTCCCATGAACCACACCATTGACACGGCGTAATGATGTATGCATGAAAATCATAACTGATTTAGCAACCTTTGTTGGCTTTTCATCTTTGAAATAATTTTGTATTACATACCAAGTAAATAGACTGAAGATGACTTAACTATAGTAAGAGACACTGTAAAAATGAGGTGTCAGCCACATCACATGGAGCCTGAGGAAGGCAGGCAATGAGACATGTTGAATCGAGTGATACGTTATAGAGGCTCATACATCCATGCAGATCCGGATCACAAGCCAAGAATCATGGGAATGTTAACATATAAGAGAAAGCTTGCTTGCAAAGATGGACAGGAAGGCAAGGGGTTTCAAAGGCCCCATTTTCACAGGGAATTCTAGAAATATTGTCATAGATTGATAAACAGTTTCATAGAGACGTAGCTGTCTGATAACGGCTGTCAAAACAAACCTGGACACTGACGGCACGGAGCAGGTGGGACAATCTGTCAGGAAGCAGGAACGGAAGCAGCACCTTTACTTTACCGTTTGAAATATGTGTGCCCATGTGTTTATGGAAACAAGAAAGTCTTTAGAATTTTATCCTGTTTTCCCTGAAAATGGCCGTTTTACTGCATTTTCCTCAAGTGATGAGAGAAAATTAACTCCTCATTTCCCCTGATGCCATCCTATGTTTCCATGACAACTTTTAGAGTTTCACTGTATGCCTGTATGTGGGGGAGCTAGTATGGACTTACCTGCGCTCATCTCTCTGAGTCTTCCATTCAGTAGAACACATACTCTTGTTGTTTTGTGACACAGACCCTGGCTCTTTATTTGCCTTGTAATATTATTTCTAGGTTTTAAGAACTTTTCTTCAGTAGTGGACACCACCCCTTGTCCTTGGTAGGCACAGCTTACACTTACCCAGAACTTTCATTATTACATTGGCATATGCTCCAAATACTCATGCTAAATCTGATGGAACACTTGATATGGGTTTGCTAGGATGAGGAAATTCGGGGCTTCTGGTGTGATATTCATGATTATACCAGGCAGGGAAGCCAATGCTCTAGTGAATCTTATATCTGGGAACCAGTCAAACTCGGGCACTTCTTGGGTGAAGTTCATGGGGGTGCAGATGGAGTTCCCACAGAGCTTTTGTGTGTGGGGAGTCTCCTTCGTACTCATTTAAGCTGCTCACTGACTATTCCAGTCAGGATATAGACCTTCCCAGTCTACTCTGCATCCTTCTCTTTTCTCCATTTCCCATGTGAGGTGTCACCATGAGGTCCCACCCAGTGATGAGCAGCAAGAAGATGGTAGGCCAGGAACCCTTTACAAGTGGGAAGTGTGAGAGAGAAGTTACCTCATCCTCCTGGTACAAAACTGAAAATGTAGAGTCATCTGGATTTTGCGAGAAGACATTAGGGCAGTTATAGACAGGAAAGTAAATGTGTCTTTATTTGCTGAGTTTCTTGTGTAAGGGAGAATGGCCAGGGTCTGCAGGTCCACATATATCTCCCAAGAGGGCTGGAAGTGTACAAACTACATCTCTCCAGCCTATAACAATGTTTTACATTAGGACATCCTTACTAGAATACGGTAAGGGACATTTGTATGGACTGCTGTGGTTTTTTTGTTTGTTTGTTTGTTTGTTTGTTTTATTGCTTTATTTTGGTTTTTGATCAAAAGATTTGGGATTTTTGCATTTGTATCAGATGACTATTTATAGGTATCAACAATGAAACAATGAAAACAAAAGCCACAAATGGTGCCATGTCATGCTTGGTATTTTTGTGGGTGTGTTCTATCTTTCCTCCATCATCCCTAACAACAGTGAAGGCTTTCACTTCATTCCACCATACTCCTCATGACTGTGTGTTCACAAGCTGGCTGCTGCCACTCCAGAAACCACCAACAGCCTCATGGTTCTAGGAGGACTTCAATTCAACCTCTCCCGCCCTCCCCCATTGTCTCCTAACTGTTCTTAGATTACACTGGTCAGAAATCCATACAAAGTTCAAAGAAGACTGGGAAGGTGGATAGCTAGCAAAGAGAAACTTGGGCGTCACCGGATTTAAATTCAGGCTAATCCTGAATAACTACCCGGGTTTGGAAGACTGCTGCTAGGAAGATGAAACTAGGGGTCTTACTAACAGGAAAAAGAAGGGAGAGATGAGGGCTGAAAGATAAGATTTTATCTCTTTTCTTTTGCCGACACTGCCATTTTCTTTACTCGGTTTGTCTCACTCAATAACCACAATCACAGTCTTTACAGAGCAGTTGTCCTCAGCTTAAACTGCTCACACTCCAACATGATTCCGACAGACATCTCTCTGTGAACATTCTGGAAGCTCAGGTAACATTGTTTGCTCTCAGAGACTTTGACAGAATGAGAAACCTCACACTTATCTTCTATGTAGCATTGCTAGTCAACTAACTCTTGGAGAGTTGTGATAATGTCTGTATGATATGCATTCTATTTTAGAATTAATACTTAATTGTATTTGCTGTCTTAAATTTAATACCCAGTTTCATAAGATTATTTAAGTATTAATGTCTCATTAGAGTATCTGCAAAACCTCTAGTTTTCAACATTAGATTTGTTGTCTTTTATCAATTTGTACCTTTTCCAGAATAAATCAGTGCCTTGTTTTCTCTTTTTTAGCAGATGAGTTTCTACTTCCAGTTCTTTATTTCTGCACTGATAATTTTCTTCAAAGTGTGTGATTTGAATCCTTGACTTACAGAATTCTTCTCTAACAAATGATGTGCAGCTAAGAGCGTTTCCTCATCTTCTGCCCTGGCTACATTGTTTAAGATACAATATTTCTCAGCTTCTTTTCCTGTTTTAGATATAATAGCACTTGGAAAACTTGTTTCTCTATAAGTTAGTTTATAATTCATTTGCCTTCAATAATGGCCACTTGATAAATATTTATGTCACCAAAGAACATATGTACCCAGAATGATTTAAAGGAATTTAATAAATCAGGTTTTTGATTTTTTAAGTATGTGTGACCTTTGAAAGATACAAATTTCAATTTTATCCTTTTTATTTTAACTTGATCACATTATTTTAGTTGTTTTATTTTTATTTTACTTAATCTTTCATTACCTAAAAGAGACAATAAACTCCACAATATTTCTTGGTAATAAAAGAATTTAAGGAAAAATTCAGAAAGACACCCAAGTATAACTTTATTAGAATCTAAAAGAAAAGCAATAAGCCAGGCAAGTTGGTAATCTTGGCAGCAAGATGGAGACAAGGATGAGAGAAAGCTGGGCCTTTTGATTTAAGCTGCATGTTTACCAGTAGAAATTAGAGACAGACAAGTGGGAAAGGCTGGAGCGAGCTTCACAGCAAGTACGAAAACCCAAAATACTGGAACAAAGCAGAGTTAGGTAGGCTCTGGTCAACAATCAAAGGAAAGAAACGGAGGAGCAGAAAAAAAGTAAAACTCAGTTACATTTAGATTCCCCGGTAGGCCATGTGAAAGAGATGATCTTTAGCAACCTTAAGGGATGTCTGAATTCCCAGGAGGCATGGAAGTGATTGGCTGGATGTTCTATTTCTGCCAATGCCATTCTTTTCTTAATTCCATTTTCCTGACCAGAAGGAAACAACATCCCCTTAGTGGGTCTCTGGTGTTACTGTAGGTACCATCTCTTGCCGTGAAGAGGTAACCCTAAAATCATTTAGAAACTGGGCTAAAATTGGAGGAGGAACGTGATAATCCACCGTAACCATGGAAACCTGATAACTGTATTCTACAGCTGGGCAGGTTAATGTCTGGGCCCAATGTCAAGGTCCCTTCCCTGTGTGCCCAAGGAGTCCATCGCCAGTTCTCATCATCTCAATGAGATGATGACTTTCCTTTTCTCAAAGAAAAACAAATTGCTTCTGGAAAACACATTCTGAGGTTTATATACCACTTTCCACTTTCGTTGTGTTTATTTTACCTCCAGATTATCCCAATTGTTCATTCCCTGTTCTTAGATAAGCAGCTCTTTAAGGTTTGTCAGATGTAAGGATTTTATAAGTTTGGAGACTACAGCTATGTCTATCATATAGCGCTTCACTCTGAGTAAAATATTTTTATAGTTTTTATCTTCTGGTAATTTACAAAATACAGGTCAGAAATTATCAACAACAAAAAAGCATGACTTTCTCCCCTTCATGTAAGTTTTTTTTTAAAGATATTTTTAGATTTTGAATTCTTCTATCTTATACTTTCAGGTGCTCAGTTAATAGAACAGGAAAGTTCCATCGATTTTCACTTAAATGGTTATGTTTACATTGCCCATGGTACTTAACACCAGCAGAACCTTTTCTCTTGTATCAAGATGTAAGTGTTAGGGGCTGGAGAGATGGCTCAGAGGGTAAGAGCATTGGCTGCTCTTCCTAGAGGTCCTGAGTTCAATTCCCAGCAACCACATGGTGGCTCACAACCATCTGTAATGAGACCTGGTGCCTTCCTTGCCAGCAGTACATTGGATGCTTAATAAATAAATAAATCTTTAAAAAAAAAAAAAAGATGTAAGTGTTAATGGGATTTTGAGGATTGCCAATAAGGTATAATTTTACCCCAGTATTTTTAAGTATCAGCTTCTTTGACAATTGATCCTATTGCTAAACATTTACTTTTTTCTTTTTCAAGAACAAGTCACAGAAAAGAAGAGTAAAACAGACAAGAAGGGTCAGGGAAAGAAGTCACACCTTCCTAGGATGTGGGCAGCTATTGGGTGCTGGGGCCTGTGAGGGCCTGAATGGAGTGTTGGAAATGTTAGGAGTGTGGCTAAGACAGAGTTAAGTTTGTTGTCCTGGGGAAGTGCAGTTCTGTGATATTCACAAGAGCAAATTTAAATTTCGAAGGTGAAATATCCTACTTTCAAAGCTCACCACTCAAACCAAATTCAACATTCCTTACTTCAAAGCCCTACTTAGCAGGTTCAACCAGAAAACTCCTTCTACCTTTCTCTCCTTTCAAACCGGCTCAAGCCCACAAATAGCAACTCAGTATCCTGTGTGGCCTGAGAAGCTTGCTGGTTGCTAAGGTCTGTTTAATAAATTTTCCTAAGCTGTGTGGATAATGAGATAAGATATTCAGGGGAATTAAAATGTTAATTATGTGTACAGGTTGGTAAATACGCTCGGTGATTTGAACAGACTCATTATATGAGCTTAAATTATTATTGCAAGAGTGAATGCCAACCGTTCATGATACATTACCTTCATCACAAAATATTGACAACCAAACTCAGCCATGTGCTCTCTAAAAATTAGTGACTACTCCAAAATTAGTCTCGGTTTGTTTTCGGGAACTTCAGAAGAGCTCTTCTGACAATACAGGAGCCTCACTCTGCAAATATCTTGTCCATTGTTCTTCTCCTCCTTTATATTTGGGCCCCTTGTTCTTCTATCTAAGGAACTCAGAGATGCTTCAACCCTGAGACTTAAGTAGCTGTCCAAAGTCTAACAGGAAGGAAGGGACAAAGAAGTGTGCCTGATATCAGCCCTAATTTCTTCCTCCTGTGTTTCTGACCAATCTTATGCGGCTACCATTTCTTGGCAGATGACTCTAATGACTACCTGTTTGTCATGCTTACTTCTCTAAATAAACCTTCTGCACATGTCTTTATTTTGCTCATTCCGAAAAGAAAAGAAAATCAAACATGTCGTTAACACCTAATCAGAAAAATAACAAAATCTCTTCCGCTCCGCTGGGTTTATCTCAGTCACAGTGTCCTGGAATCCCCTTCGAATTGCCTTTAAAGAACAGCATTAGTACTCAGTCTCAGACACAGACACCCGAGTCAGAATTGTCATCTCTGAAGACAAACAAACAAACAAATAAAAAAGCTAAGAGTGCTGTGTTGTCACCCATCATAACAAGAAAGGAAAAGACCAAGTCACACTAGCCTATGTTCATTATTCTGAAGTGGCGCCCCCATTTGTCAGAGTGCCCCCCCCATAATGACTCAGCACTTCCTACTTAAAAAGTCTGTAAATCATCCCTCCCAGTAGCTGGCTTCTCAGCCATCCTCAGCAATCTGGCCAGAGGAAGGTCCCAGGGAGCCAGTTTGTACTGTGCTCAGGGCTAAGGATGAGATCTTTATAGCCTGAGCTGCTCGTCCACTGCCTGTGAGATGTGCCAGCTTAACTCTTGTGAAACACAAACAGCTCCCATGATTCAGTTAAAGACTGGCCCCTAATATAGAAGATGAGATTAAAAGCATGCTATTATGGAGCATGAATCTGAGATAAACTGATACATCTTTTTTTATCCGTGGAAGGATTCATCAAGACTGAACTAACAAGGTGAGGTATATGCTTATTTAAAAAAAAAAAAAAAAAGAGTGTATGTTCTCGGCTGTGCACAGCTTTTATCAGAGTTTATGTGCACATGCTTAATACCCACTTCTGTTTTGAGTCCTGTTTTCTCTGCTTTTCATTAATCTTGTAAGAGGTTAGCCTTATTCAAACATCTGTTCACCTCTTAGTTATCAAGTTTAATTTTAGATGATTTGGGTGAATGAAACAAAATCTATTTTAGTTGGGAATATAGATAAATAATTACTTACCAATTTCTACTCTGTATGTTTGTTAATTTCAATGTGTGTTCTATTTCACTCCCAAGACTGGCCACTGGCTCCACCAGGAATGAATCCTGCTCTAAGCAAAGTCAAATGAACACAGTGCATGGCTTGGCTGCTTAGATTGTTTAAAGTGAGACGTTAAGAGAATTAACAATCAAAGCGATGTGGTTTCTCACTCCTGTAATCCCAGCACTCCAGAGGCTGAGTGGGGAGGATTACACAGTACAGAGCTAGTCCTGAAACATATAATGATACCATACTTCCAAAACAAAGTCCAAAATCAGCAACAGCAAAAGTACAAGATGAGTAAATAATACAGTGTCAAATGCCTTAGCTTCCTACTTATTTATTATATACCTGAATTACATAACTCATCAACACTGGATTGGTACCTTAACTTGATTGCAGGACAGAAACAAAATGACTATGACCTGGACTTTCCATATTACACAGAAGACCTGTGAGCAAAAGGCCAACAGGAGCATAGCTAAAGATGCAGGCAGGGCATCTCATGATGATGAACTATTTTTAAGTACATATTCGTATGTGTTCATAGCACTGACCACGCTCATTTTCTACCCTGTCTGCCCTCTGCTATCCCCTCAGGCACACCCTGAGTTCTCTGTCGCTCACATTCATGTATTTGTTTTGTTCTGTGACCTACAGGGATGAACCAGGGCCATCTGTGTGATCAGGGATTTGGGGTATCCAGTGAAGACTGATGGGCTCAGCAGTGGCTAGCACACCTGAGACACTGATTCTCCCTCCCCCAAAACATTGTTTATAAAGAATACAGTATTAGGTGTAACTTTTAAATGTTTAAAATCCAGAAAGAAAACACAATATTCTGCTGATTGTGGAGGCAGACTGGTTTGTAAGAAAATAGCTGATGAAAGAAACGATCATTTTTTGCTGACTTATAGAGACATACAACTTTAATCCCACCACTGTGTAGGTGGAGAGAAGTGGCTTCATGTGAGCTGAAGGCCAGCCTGGTCTACATAGTGAGTTCCAAGTCAACCAGGGCTATACTGTGAAACTGCCTCAAACACAAAGAAAATAAATACCAACAAAACAAAACAGAAAAACAAAAGCAAAACTACCAACAATTTTGTTAGCTTTTTTAATTGTGTGGATATGATTGTAAAGCATTTCAACTATGTGCAAATTGCAAGCATACCATGATGTGCTACTGTTGTCCATGATCAATAATACGCTCCTTTGTGTAAAGATAAAGGTAAAATAAGAAAATCCACATTCTATTCATAATTAATATAGCAAGTTAACTAACTCATTTCCACACAGAAGATCACATTTTCTCACAACCTAAGATTAAAAAAAAAAAAAGTGTGATTTGCCATGAGAATGCAATCTGAGTTATCAAAGCATGAATGGACATCACACATAAGCTAGGCTAAAGGTCAAGGCAGCCTAGCTACTGTGAGAGGAAGTGTAATTTGACTAGGAAATAAGAACATCAAAATACAAACTGTTCAAGCATGCCTCTATTCCTCCAAGTGCTCTGATCAGGATGATCCACTCAGTAATGTTTGCTAAAAATTAGTTTTCTTAAGAAAAGTATTTTACAGCAAGGAAATGTCCTTTAGCATTACCTATTAAATTTGGAATGTTGGGTGGAAAGTTCCATTCCAAGCCACCTCCCCTGAGAGTTACCACAGTCTAGACTCCACCTCCAAGAAAACCCACCAAACGGTGACCCCACCCTAAAGAGGGTCAAGACCACTCCCGCAGATTTTTAAACTTCCCCTGAGAGAACGAACATGTGATCTCCCCTTTTCCCTCTCTGTTTTCCTGGGGGGCCGTCTTGGAGCGCTGGCGTCCATTAAACCTGGGCTTCTTCTAATTTTGTCTGATTTGGTTTGATTTGGATTATTGCATCAGCGGAGAGGCTTACCAAGGCAAAAATCTTAATATTTGGAGGCTCCACTGAGATGGGCTGTTTTTCCCACTGGTCCAAGGCTACGTGTTGGAAAACTCCCTTCTCGTCCCTGCTATCTGACAAGCTAATATTGGCTTTGTCTGGGTGAGTTACCCTTTTTCAAGTACATGCCCCTGGGTTCAGACCTGTATGTTTGTTGGTAGTTTGCTGAAGCCATGGTCTGTGCCAGATTCCTGACCCCACCAAAAGCAGTGATGCAGTCCTCATTGAGGTGGTATTGTGTGGAGTGAAGATGTCTGGGAATGCATTTCTCATACCCACGCACTTTGGACTCAAGAGTCTTGTCACAGTGGATGCATAATGGTAGGCATTGAGTCCTGAGACTTGGCATGGACTTGTAAAAATGGGATCTTGCAATTCAAAGCTGGATCCTCTAATGCCCTTGGACTGTCTTTTATAAAAATCCTTTAAATCGGGGCTATATAGTACCTAACTTAAAACAAACAAGGCCCCATATGCCCATGGTTTCGTGATGCTATGCTCCCGCCCCCACTCCCCTTCCCTCCTCCCCTCCCTGCTTCTCTAGCTATTTTCTGTTTGTCCCACACTGGGACTCTCTACAACAGATCCATTCTCCCCGTCCTTCCACTCTAAAACTGTAGAGGTGTCCGTCCTCTGTTTCTGTTCCCTCTTGCAGCATCTGCTCATCTGGTCCTTAATTTGGACCACCTGTGTAATTCCCTGGCTTCTGCCACCTACAGTGGGATTTTAAGTTGGTCAGCTGACACAGGTTCCTAAAAAGTTTTATTTGTCTGTCTGTTAAAATAATGTGGCCACACTATGCTTTTATATCTATGTGTGTGTGTGTGTGTTTGTTTTCATAGTATGCTTGTCTTATTTCTCTGTGTGTATGTGTGCATGTTTTAAGATTTGTAAAGCTTATAACTCCAGGCGGAAGGTCCTCTATAACCATGCATCTTTATTCTGCCTCCAAAAATGCTTTAATTTACTAAAATATTCCTTTTAATCTTCTTACACTTACTAGCATTGGTAATCTATAACTAATTGGGTAAATTTAACTTATAAGTCTAATTTAAATATAACTAATAAGTAATAGTACCCAAATTCTCAAGTGCCTTTATAGATCTGAGAGTATGGCATTTAATAAAAGAGCTTCTAACACAGAGACATTCCAGCTCCTGCAGCATCCTATAGCTCCTCCAAGAAGATGCATGGTTACAGAAGACCTTCTGCCTGGAGGCTTGCCTTTAAGTATGGCAAGGCCACCCACATAGAAAAAAGCAGCCTTCCAGCTCACCAGTTTCCTGGATGCTACACCAGGGATGATCATCTCATCCTGCCAAGACAGCCTCCTCCCTTCTCATCTTCTTCAAGGAACAGTCCGAGGTCTATAGGATGGCAGTAAAAATGATGCCACTCCAGTCACACCTCTCACTGAGCATGGGCCCACTAATTCCCAACTCTACACTCTCCCACACCCCATGCCCAAAGGAAGTAGCCAGACGTGAGCTGATGCCTTCTTTATTCAAAAAGTCTGGAATGTTTAGTTGGGGGCTTCACCCCAGCTCCTGGCACCCACTTTGGAACATTGGGTAGAAAGTTCCATTTCAACCCACCTCCCTTGGGAGTTACCACAGTATAGACTCAACCTCCAAGAAAGCCCACCAAATGGCGACCCCTCCCCTGGTAGGGTCAAGACTACTCCTATAAGCTATTTAAACTACTCCCCAGAGAACGAACATGTGGTCTCCCCTTTTCTCTCTCCATATTTTTCCAGGGGGCCTCCCAGGAGCACTGGAATCTTTTAAACCTGGGCTTCTTCTAATTTGGTCTAATTTGATTTAATTTGGATTATTGCATCAGTGGAATGGCTTACCTGGCTGAAAAAGCTTAACAATTAGTATATGAAAATCAAGTACAATCTAAATTTATTAAAACAAAATCAGCAAAAGCACAAGATTTAGCAATTTCCCAAATATTTTAAAATATAATCAGAAAATTACTGTGTAGACATATAAAGAATCGTTTAGCCAAAAAATAATAATATAAAAGCTAAAGTTGGGAGGTTCATATTTAGCATATTTCTAATAATTGTTCAATGAACTACAACTCATAGTAAGAATTAAAAGTAAAAGATAATTCTTGACCTTATTTTAATATGACTTATTCATATAATTAGTATAATTTTTCTTTAATACATATTTAAAATGGAAAAGCTACATAGATGTGGTAAATTCTAGAACTACTATTTTGGATTTCATTGGGGGGATACATAATTGTGTGCATGTGTGCCCATGTGTGTATATGTATATATTTGACTTGAAGTATTATAAATAAAAGTAAATATGTTTCAAGTACCCTCCTCTATTAGTCAAATTGAAATAAAGAACTTAAATACTCCTAAAGGACATTTTTATTCCTTTTCAATATAAAGGATGGGAACTCATTCAAAATCATAAACCCAATAAATGAAGTCATCCTTAAGTCAAAACCACCTCAATTTTCACTAAACCACCCAACTGATGAAATAGAATAAAAAAGCTAATTACCCTCAGAATAACCCCATGACTCCTGCACATAGGAAATAAACCTATTGGAAATAATGAAAAACTCTAACACCAACTTTAAGTTTTTAAAAATGTTTTTATTGTTGGTGAGAACCATTTGAACCATGGTTTCAATGTCATTGACTTGGAGTTATGAATTATTATGACTAATATTTGTACTTCCTGTTTTAATTCCTTTTTGATGTCTGTGATAAGACAGTACAACCAAGGCTACTGCTAGAAGAAAGGGTTTATTTGGAGCTTACAGTTTCAGAAGGTTGGAGTCCTTTATCTTCAGGGTGGGGACCATGGCAGCAGGCAGGAAGATACAGCACTCAGCAGTGCCTGAGAGCTTCCCTCTTGGGGCACAACCACAAAGAGATGCAGGAGGGTGGAGTCCTTTGAAATCTCCGAGTCTGCCCTCTTACACCTTCTCCAATGAGGCCACACCTCCCAATACTTCCTCAGTAATCCCATCAATTGGGAGCATATGAGCCTAGGGGGCCATTCTCTTTTAAACCATCACATTGCCTTTCCACTGCTCTGCACAGACTGGTCACCATCAGTCTCTTCTGCTTCTATGTGCTGGCTTCTTTTATATTTCACCACTGAGCTCTGCATTATTTCACTTAAACATGATGCTCTCTAGTTCCATTCATTTTGTCAAAAGTGACAAGATTTCATTGTTTTCTACGGCTGAGGATTATTCTGTTATATGTGGGTGGCACATTCTGTTAGTTACTCCACTCACCCATTGTATGCAGAAGATGGTTCCACTTATTACCTATTGTGAATAGTTTTTTGTTTTTGTTTTTTTTTTTTGTGAATAGTGTTTAAGGATATAATTCTGAATCACAGTTAACCAGTATATCTTCTTAGGTTTGGCCAACTTGTAAAATTGACTTTTTTTTTTTTTTGAAATAAAATGTACATAGAAAGAAATCTGAAAGGAGAAATAAATCTTGGGCAACATAAATATTGGAAATGCTGATCAAAAATGATCAAGGCCATTCTATGTCAGCCAAATTAAATCCACTTTTTTTGTTGTTTCTAAGTACAATTACTTGGTAGATACTGTTATTCTGAGTTACTTTGGTTTTAATTTCTTTGTCACTGGAGGAACTCTTGCTTCTTTTCTCCAGGAAAACAGGTACATGATAATTGATTTATCATTCCTTAAAAAAAATAACCAACAAATCTATCATTTTACCAAACATCATATATATATATATACACATATATATGTGTGTGTATATATATATATATATACACACACATATATATGTACACACAGAGAGAGAGAGAGAAAGAGAGAGAGAGAGAGATCAAAATGTCACATTTTACCCAGTATCAAAGCAATTAATGTTTGCCAATTATCTGAATACTATTTGAGATCGCCTGGCACAAGGAACGAAGCATAAAATCTCTCTTGCACTAAACGCACAAAGGTATGAGGAAATTTGACCACCATGCAGGGAAAGAACGAGATACTTGCGCCATCCCACGACCAAAATAAACAAGGCTTGAGTAACACTAAACAAGGGTCAAGAAATATAGCAAACTTCTTTCTCGATTCTCAGGCTAGTGAGCACCAAGGAACAACAATCGCATGCTGTATAGAAAAAGAGTTAGCTTGTGAAGGGGAAGACAGCCCCCTCTCCACAGAAGAAGAGGAACACAGGGAAAGGGAAAACCAAGAATGACTAGAAACTCCTAGAAAGAAAGGAAAAGTGAGCAATGGCCTTCAATTTGTGCTCTCATTCTAGTGATAAAGATGATTAGCCTGAAACAAATCTGTCCTATCTCATTTTCTCCTGAACAAGCTCAGGAAATAAAATTCTTGCAAAAAAAAAAAAAAAAAAAAAAAAAGAAGAAGAAAAGAAAGCAGTGGAAGAGGAGCATCATAAATTATGTAGAAAATGTATTTAGGAAATAGGAAGTAGATTAACAACACAAACCACGCCTAGCTTAGTAAGTAAGAATAGTTCCAAGCTAAATTATTATTTGTCTGTTGTTTTCACCATGCAAAATGTAAGGTCTTGATTTTCTTGACTGAGGATTGGTCCCTGGGACCCACGAGGTGGAAAGAGAGAACCAGGGTTTTCCACTGACCTACACATGCATACCAGACAGACAGACAGACAGACAGACAGAAATAATGAAGACTAGAAAGTTTCCAAATCCTGTCCAGGTACTCTCTGATGAATTAGTTCAGGGTTAGAACTTGATGTCAGTTAAGACTTGCATCTCTTCTGAAAAGATTCTCCCTGCTTGCTGCTATGGCTGCTCCCTGCTTGCTGCTGTGGTTCCTCCCTGATCTCTGCTGTGGCTCTTCCCTGATCTCTGCTGTGGCTCCTCCCTGTTCTTTGCTGTGGCTCCTCCCTGATCTCTGCTATGGCTCCTTCCTGATCGTTGCTCTGGCTCCTGGGATGCTTAGTCAATTACCTTTTGACTTCTCAATGAATCACACACAGAGAGATTGCAGCCAGTTGCAGGAAAGGGGCCAGCACATTCAGTCTCTGCTTGTGTAATTTGATTCTCAGCAACTGCAAACTAAGAAAACTCACCTCTCCCCTCTAGGTAAGTACAGTGGAGAGGAAGAAATCAAATAGATCATAGGCCACTTGGCCCAAAGTTGGGCGGGCTTATGTAATTGTGTCTGTCATCACATCAGGCTGAGAAACTAAATGATAATTTGCCTCCCTCTTAGGAAAGACCCACAGATTATTCTGACTGGTCAGTGGGAGTCTCAGCTACAGCTACCATCTAGTATAATTCACAGTTAGGAATATGCTCTGTAGCCTCATTATTTAATTAAGGGTAGGAATTACAAGAGCCCTAAATGCAATGGAGCAGTACAATTTGCAAGGGCTCAAAATTTATCGTTTTCATTAATTAACATAAAGTAGTGTAGGCGAGTGAAATCAAGTGATCTGCTCAGCTATTAGAATTTGAGAGTTAATTAATATACCACCACAGATCATTGAGCTTAGAAATTATGAGTAACATATAGAATGTTAAAGAGTGTCATAATGGTTTATCCTCACACGAGACTCCTCTGCGCCTTCAAATGGTCTCCTTGAGAAGCTTCCTATCCTAACTCGATTCAGAATCAGATATGGTTAAATCCACAAGAAAAAAAAAGAACACATTTTTTTCTTAAATCTGTGCATCCAATTTTGCAAACACTCTCAATAAATCATTTTCTTATTTATTTAATCAGCCAAGATGATTACCAAGCATTAGTGGCCATTAATAAATAAGCCTGTTTGTGTTTCACAAGTGGGTTTCAATTTCAGACTTCCTGAATTTCTCACCAGGAAAAAAAACAGAGCCACCTACCTCACAGCCACAGGCCAAAGCATAAGCCAGAAAATTCTCATTTATCTTCCGAAACTGAAGATAAAACGTGGAAGGATTGGAGGTTACGTGAATTGCCTCTCTCACCATCACTTGTGTGCCCCTTTTGGGCTTCTTTTTCATTAAGTGCTCCAGAACATTGGAGACCACTGATCCTCTGAACCTTCTGTGAGGAGATGTATGAGTAAGAGCCAAGCAATGGCATTCCCAACCAAGTTTCCGTAGTTAAGCACAGACAGGCGTCATCACAAGCCATGGCATTCCCGACCAAGTTTCTGCAGTTAGGCACAAATAGGAGTCATAACAAGTGCAGTGATTTTCACGGTGTCATCATAGGTCCCAATCATTTTAGTGCCCTTTACATTATTTACAAACAGACAGTTTTTGGTAAGAGCAAAATGAATAAAGATGCTTAATCAATGTTGTTACTGCAGGCAGCTGTTCTCTCGGTTCTGATGTGAATCTTTTTCTCTTATTTCTTTCATATTCCAGGAATTACCTTCAGTATCTAAGATGTGTCAAACACATTAGCAGTTGCTTCCCATGCATTATCTCCATCCTGAAAAAGGATCCTGAAGGGCTGCTCCTTGTCTTATAAAGGGGAGCTTTGGGAATAGTAGTCACCTAAAATTCTTATGTTGAGGGCCTAATCCCAAATATCTCATAATGTGATTGTATTCAGAAAGATAGACTATTTAGTTAAGGTAAGATGAGGTTTTGCAGGGAGACTAATATGGATTGTGTCCTTACAAGAAGGAAACCAGGATACACATATCAAAAGGAGTGACTGATGAGAACAGCCACCTGCAGGCCAAAGTGAGCGGCTTCAGAAGAAATGGAACCTACCCAGACCCCGCCAGCGCTGGGACAGGACTCGTGTCTGCTATTTAAGAGAGCCAGGAATGGCACTTTGCTATGTCAATGCTGACAAGCCAACAGCAACAGAGTAATACTGATATGAAATATGTCTTCTTAGTCTGGCTAAGCAGAAGCTACTCGCGTGTAAGACAACAAAGACGTGAATAAAAAGATGCAAACTAGTGCTTCTTTGCTCAAAACGTAGCTTGTTCCACTGTACCCATGGTTTGTAAGAGCAAATAAAAGTTGTCCAGAAAAGCTCACAGAACTGCAAATGTTAACACTGACAGAATAGCTTTATCTGAATTAAACGGGAAAAGCCACCAGGGACCCTCCTAGTGTGGGGTGAGTTCCTGTGGAGACAGAGAATGGATCCAATACCACTTGGTGAGGCTACTGTGAAGTGAATTCAGCATCTCCTGGACGGGGTTCCCAGAGTTCTATGGTGTTTCAAGGCCACTTTTGAGGATAAAGAGATGTGCACGGAGAGAACAGCCACCTACCCCCTAGTCTCTATTCTCAGCACTGCAGGAGCACCACTGCTCAGCATCTTCATACACCTTAAAATCTTGCTTTTTGGTAGTTGGTATTGTCTCAAAGACCTGGACAAGGACAACATAAAACCCTCATACCTGAAGACATTTTAATCATTTTGTTAAGGTGAGTTCACTGCATACTTGTAAATATGCAGTTTGATAAATAAAGCTTAGTATACACACATGCCCATGAGAGTACCAATGGTGATAAGACAGTAAATACAAGTCCTAGGGAAATTCTCCCTGAAGCCCTACTCCGTCCCATTGGGATCTGAGCACTACCAGGAAAGCCTGATGTGCTTTACTGTCTAAATATCAATTTGCATTTCTTCCAATTGTGTGATATATTAATATGTATTATTTTGTCATTTTCATCTGGCTTCTCTCACTCAACAATAATTTTGAGATTCATATATGGTGAATGTATGAATAGTTTATGCCTTTTTATTGATAATATTTCATTGTATGGTCATATCACATTTTATCGTTTGGCCTGTTGACCAACGATAGAGTTTCCAGACATGGCTATCATAAATAAAGCTACAATAATCATTATAGTACAAAATGTTTAAAGGTTTATTTATAGTTCATTTCTTGTTTTGTGTAGAAGCCTACAGGGTCTAGGCAAGGGCATGAAATCCCCTAGATATGAACTTATAAGCAATTGTGAGGTGCTGAGGATTGAACCCAGATCTTCTGAGACATCAGTAAGGACTCTTAATTGGTGGCCCATCTCTCTGGCCACTCAAGTATAAAGTTTTGTGTGAACATTTGAACAAATGTTTTTGAACATTTCACTCTTTGAACAAATGCCAAAAACAAACAGAAGAGGGGTAGTTGAATAATGTATGCTATGTGTTGAGTTTGTAAGAAACCACTGAATTCTCTGAAAAGTTATTGGTACCATTCTCATTTCCACCTGTGGAGTATGTAGGTCCTAACTGCTCTACACACTTGCTAGCATGGTCAATTTTTTAAAATTGAAGAGCCGAAAGTAGTATATCCCATGCCTTTTATTTGAATTTCTCAAGTGATTTGTAATGCTGAACATCTTTTTTGTGTATTGATTTGCCATCTGGACATCTCATTTGGTGATGTATCTTTAACATTTTGCCACTCTTTTAAACCAAGTGATTTCTCTACTGAGTTTGATTCTCATTTATGCACCCTGGACACATATTCTCTAGCAGATGTATACATTACACACATCGTCTCCCAATTTTGTGGCTTACCATTTTATTCTCTTCACAGTAGATTTCTAAAAATAGAAATTTTACTTAAGATCAATTCTGATTCATTAATTTGGCTGTTTAAGGATTGGAACTTTGGTAGAAGAAATCTGACAACACAAGATCACAAAGGTTTGCTTTCATGCATTCTTTGGTTAAATCTACTGGTTTTGTTTTATATTTAGATCTAGACTCTACTTTGAATTGTTATTTCCTTATTCTGTTCTTTCCTGATGCATATGGATAGCCAATAATTCAGCACCATTTGATGGGAAAAAAAAACCATATCCCTTATCCACTGAATTGGCATTGCAGTTTTGTAGAAAACCAGCTGTCTGTGTGTATGCATATGAGCCTATTTCTGGACTCTCTTCTTCTGTTCCATTGATATATTCGTCTATCCTTATGCCAATACCATGCTGCCTCAATCACTGTAGATGTTCGGTCTCGGCAGCAGGTAGTGCCAGGTCTCTAGCTCGTCTCCTCTTGAAAGTCTCTTCGGCTATTCTGAGTCCTTTGCATTTCCCTAGACCTCTGTAATAAGACAGTTTTAGTAAATTATATATAATAAATTTAACAAACTATAATCAGCACAAAAGAAGTGCCTCCTTGGATTTCCAACGAGATTGTAATGATGGCACAGGTCAGTTCATGATTTAAACTGTCCTCTTGATTTATCGTGTCCTCTGGCCCATGAACAGGGCACACTTATTTACCTAGGCCTTTAATTTCTGTCTGCAGTGTTTATAATCACGTGTGTAGGTTAGCATTGTCCTTTGCCTATCTGGGGAGTGCAGGGGCATCTGGGACTTTGTGCATGCTGGGAAAGAGGCACCCAGTGCATGCTAGGCAGCTGTCCTATCCTGAGCCGTACTTCAGTGCACTGGTTAACACTTCTCCCCTATCAAATAGAACCAGAATATTACCATGCCTTGCCATCCTATTGTGAACAGCATCACGTTGTCAGTATGGGCACATGACTTGTTGCTGTCATATAGAAACTGGATTCATTTTTAAAATATTTACCTAATATCCACCCACTTTGCCTAACCCACTTTTAGTACTGTTACCTCTTTCAGAGATTTCGCATCAGATTTTCTATATCTGACATCAAAGTGTAATGTCACTGTCCTTCCCATTGCCCAGACATTATGCTCTGAGTTTCTTTCCCCTGGTTGATTCTACTACCCTATAGCATCTCTTGATGCTGAGCAACAATGGGCAGAGGGAGTATCCTTCTGGCACTCTTACTAGGGGTGTTTTCCACAGCCAATAGCTGCAGCCCTAGCTCTGGTTTGTTTTGGAGATAGCTTTACAGGTGAAGCCACTTCTCATCTATTTCCTCGTTTGCTCTGAGATTTTCTGTTTTGTTGCTGTTGTTTTTCTGGTTATAAATACTGAACTCAGATCCTAATTCAGAGTCTCTCTCATGCTAGACAAATGCCCTTACCAGGGACATGCCTCCAAAAGCTCAGACTTTTTCGTCTGGGAGGTCGAAAGAAAGTAGATATACCAATGTTCTTTATGTATATACTTAATTGATTGATTTTCTTTTCATTTTGTTAATTTGTTAGTTTTATAGTCCACCACATTTAATTCCTGGAACAAGTTCTGCTTGATTAGAATATATTATCCATTTTAAACCTCATTTAATTTTTATAGAATTTTCATTTAGGATTTTGACAGCAAATATTCCTGACTTACATTCCTCTGTGTTTATAGTTTTTCCTGGAACTGTTTTGATTTGCTTTGAGTATTACAACAGCATCGATCATAATGAATGAGTTGGGAGGTATTCTTTCACATTCTAAGAAAAAAATCTGTAAGAAATGGTATTATTTCCTTTTCAACGTTTAGGCTTACCACCATGAAGGTTCATAGCTCTGGGGCTTTCTTTACTGTCTGTTTTGAACTATAAATGCAAGTTGTAAGGATGAGCGCATCACTTATGTTTGTGTCGCTGGAGATTGGACCTCGACCCTCCCTGCATGGTAAGCAGCTGCTCTACAGCTGAGCTGAACCCACACCTCGTTCTGAAGAAGCTCTGGTGATTCTTCTTTCTGTGAATGTGCCCACTGCATGCAATCTGTTGGATACACTTAAGCGAATTGTGCTATTTTCCTTAGTGTTTCATAAATGGATGCTGAATGTATAGTGATGCCATCTCTCTTATTCCTGATGTTGGTAATGTATTTATTTTTTCTTCTTCCTCATCCATCTGTTTGACTTTTTTTTTTTTAAAAAAAAATTGATCTTCTCAAGGAGATGACTTCAGCTTCACTTATTTTCCTCCGATGCTTTTCTTTTTTCTATTTTTGTTTCCTCTCCGATCAATGCTATTTTTATTTTTTGTTTACTTTGGATTTAATCTGTACTTATTTTCCTTTCTTAAGCTAGAAGCTTTGGTTATTAGCTAGCAGACTTTTTAAAAATGGTTTCTGGTATAAGCATTAAGTGCAAAACGTTTTCCCTTCAGTAGGACACTGGCCGCACCCCTATAGCTTCTGATCACACTGCACTTCCATTGTGTATTCAGTTAAATCGCATCCTCTCTTTCGGATTCCTTGTTTCACCCATGGTATCTCATCACAGCAATAACCACATGACTAACACAGTAGAGAATGACATTGAACTCCCGATGCTCCTGCCTCTACCTCTCAAGTGATGAAATCACAAGTACCATGCTTGGCTCTAGATGACTCTTGTCTGAATGATTTTGATGGTCAGTACCGGAACTAAAGACAGATCATCAGTAGGTCCTAGAATTCCTCCACTGTGTAGCCGCCTCTCATCCTAGAACTCTATTCCTGGGAGTCTTCCTAAACCCTCAGCTCTGCATTTTCAACAAAAGGCTCTGAGGCTTCTCCTGGTTTACCATTCTATGTAATATTCTGAAAAATTAAGTCAGTGTGAACTGGGATAGCCAGAGGCACGATCCCATTTGCTTCCTGTCTCTCACAAGCCTGATTCACGGCCCGATGCTGCAGATTTTGAAAACGATTGCATGTGTATTTTACCTGTTTTGAGGCAATGCTTTCATGAAGAATCTTAAACCCAATTTCTGCTATTTTATTATCCCTAAAATTTGCATACTCCCAAGTCACCTTTTTAATGTTTTAAAATGTATTTTTCCTCAAGGTAGACTTATCTATTATCTTTTCTTACTTGGTATATTGAGAATGCTGATGGGATTTTAGTTTTGGCATATAAAATCAAATGAGAAAGGAGAGTTTTGACTGGATGATGTAATATTAGAGAGAACACTAAGTTCCTATGGAGCTAGAAATTAGCTGTAAAGTAACATCTTCTAGACGTGGCATGGCCGCTGCACCCATGAATTTGTAGCAGCTGGGAATGCCTGCACACGATCTGCACAAGACTGAGCCAGTCAGCACTGCAGCATCAGTGGGTTGAGGCACACGGGTAATGCGCTCAACTGAAGAGCTATGGGCTGTTCTTGCCACTGGGAGAAGTGGAGTCCATTTTCTTTAACTGTGTGGCCCATGACAGGATGCCTTGCTCTAGTGGGTGGTGCCCTACATCCAGAGCCCATTTTCCTCTATGCAAAGTGGCACGTTTATATTTCCCCTTTCTTTAATCTCTTCATTTTCCTCCCCTTTCGGAGGACATGCTCTGACACTGTACTGAAGGATTTGACTCAGTAATGAAGTATGAATTAGACGTGTCAGGTTGGTTACAAGGCCATGGGAGAGGAGTTTGCAAATGGTTATCACTGATACCTGTGGTCTGACAGTGGTGCTCATGGTCCAAACAGTATGGCTATGAGTGTGATTTCTCCCAGCCAGGGCTGCCCTGTGCTTTGCTGATGTCTGCTCTGTTTATACCCCTGCCAGAAGCTTTTGTTTTTATTTTTTCTCTCTCTCTCTCTCTCTCTCTCTCTCTCTCTCTCTCTCTCTCTCTCTCTCTCTCTGTTTCTGTACTTCCCAGAAGAATAAAGTTTTTTTTTAAAAAAAATTCTCATTATCAGATTTAAAAATCATCTCGATATTTTGTTTATTAATATTTTTCTCCAATTGAAAACCTGCTTTTAATCTTCTAAGGTGCTTCTGCTCAAAAAAAAAAAAAAAAAAAAAAAAAAAACCAAATATTATTCTCTGGTAATTTCAGACATGACTACTACAACACAATATTTATAAAAACTCTTATAAAAAGAAGCCTTGTGTCTTATTCTTAATATGCTTTAAGATTGTCAAGGAAATGATTCATAATTTTATAGTGATGGTTTATTTAATTATGTGTCTACTGAAAAAGTTTTGAGAATGGTATGTAAAAAATTATTGGACCTTTCTATTTTTTCAATGCCCCTTCTGTCTAGTAAACAAAACCATCTTGAAATTCAGCACAAAAAATTATATTTCTTACCAATGGGAGTGAGTATTCCATTAAATAGTGAAAATAGCTGGCCATATTTAATGGCTTTCCCTTGCTGCTGGTAGTTCAGACCAAGCATAACAGATAATGGGGAAAAATGCATAGACTCGATGCTACTCCACCTGCTCCTCTTCTTGACATCATTTATCAAGTTTGACAGGCTTTCCCAGCTGAACCTGCTTGGACACAGACTTGTCCTGAACATTGTATTTGAGCTATTCACAGCCAACCTGGCAGAATTTGCACATGGCACAGAAAAGCTTTAACAGTCTGCACGATGGCTCTATTTACGACTCTTTTGGCAAATGTGCTCCTTTTTATTCCTAATGGTCATTACTTAGTTTTACTGACACATCTTTTATCTGCAAGTATAACCAACATCATCTTGGAAATTGCAGAGATCTCATAGCACTTCTGGCTGTCAGGGGTCTTCAATGCATAGCCATGTATTTTCATAAATATAAAAATAAAATCTGTGGCGATATCCTTTTCTAAACACAAAACAGTGTAATGTCACTGTGCATATAACATCACTACGTATAGTAAAGTAATTATTAACAATAAGTTGTTTCTTAAATAGCACAATCAAAATTTACTAAAATGAGTTTATAAACAATGTGGTGTGTGCTGTGTGTATGCAGGTGTTTGTGCACCTATGCACACGAGTTGCAAGTGTAGTTGCAACTGCAGTATGATCCGTTTTTGAAACAAAGACTAGACCGTGCAAGCATATCAGGAGTGGGCAGGTGATGTCACTGTTTCCAATAAAATTGATTGTTAAACGTGTACAGCTTCCGTGTGGGTGACACAGATTGTGCTCTCAGGACTGGCACATCAACTGCTTTAGCTTCTGTTCCTGAATATGTGACTACAGCAGAGAATAGAGTTTCAGCAGAAACTGCTGTGACACCTTTACAATAGAAATATCAATCTAAGACCATTTCACTTAAAGGAGAATAAACCATGTTTTCACTACTTAATGTCTAAGAAACAGATAATCTTTGATCTGTAGAAAGGAAAATCACAGTGAAAACCATACATTCAAATAGCAATATCTCCTTAATTTGGACAATCATCTACCCTTATCGCACCTAAGACAACCTCTTCATAAACACAGATCACAACGACATCTATGAGACAAGAGTACAGTACATTATTTCCCCAAAGTCATAACCTGTTGGTGGCCACCAGAAGTGCCAGCCTCTGGGAATCAACCTTTCCTTACCCTCCGTTTCTGTAGCTTCTTCTCAGATATGCTTCCAGTGACTAAACATTCACCAGTAATAGGAGAGCAAAAATGATAAGTGGAACACACAGTTTCAGACAGGGAAGGAAAGAGCAAAGCAACTATGAGAACTGCAAGAGAAGGGACAGCCTGAACCAAGCCAGGGAGGCCAGCAGGGCAGGAAAGCTGAGCCACAAAGCGCAAGGTGCCCGCGCCTCCGAGAACTCTTCTTTAACAAGGCACTAAGTTCACCCATGGGGGGAAAATCCGGACTTTATTTGATCCTGTTACTATGAACCTCTGCCATGCTCAGCTAAACCAACATCTAAGTCAATCTACTTGTCACTTGGCTATGACACCATTTAAAAAAAAATGAGCAAATAATAAACCAGTCTGAGCTTTACATTTTAGATGCTAACAAGAATGTGTTGGATTCCTCTGTGTTCTTACTTGTTACTAATCTTCAGGAAGTTCTCAATGATTTCCAGGCATGCCTTTATGGTATAAAATCACATTATATTTCATGTAACTACTATTTTAGTTACCAGTTATGTGCATATTATTTCTTAGTCTACCCATACCTAAACTCCTGATTAGGAAGGCATGTGATCCTGTTATGCCATTTCACTGATCACAGAAAGTGATGAGGAAAGGTGTTGAGATAATGAGATGAAATCAGAACTGGAGTATGAATGAAGGATGTCTAAGTGGGGTGAAACAGCTGGTTCCTTAATCATGAATGGGCAGTGCATATTATACCCGACTTCTAATTAAGTACCTCTTCCTTTATTCACCCATTTCAAATTTCTGACTCATGACAGCATGTTCAAACAAGCCGAGGGCAGACAGTCTTCTATCCTGAACGTCTAACTACATCTTGGATACCCATAATATAAAACTGTCATGACAAGATTCCTCCTTTAATCAGGTGGCAATTAAGTGCCGGGACAGAAATGATGATCTCCAGCTGACAATGGTACTGTCAGCAGTGCCAAGTCTCCTTGCTGACGACTCAAGACGAGGATGTAGACTGGCGTGATTATCGGGCCATTTCTCCCTGTGCTCAAGAAGCCCCAAGCATGTGCAAGCCTCAGACGTAGACTCCATGAGAAATACCTGGGTCAGCTTCAGAATGTCTTAATGAGAGCTACTGTTTGAAGCTAGGTACCAAAAACCCCAAAACTCGTTAAACTCTTGTTAAAACATAAGCCTGAATGTGTCATTTTCTGCTCATGTTTCACAGCTTCATCTCCAGCTCACTCAGCATAGAAACTTATTCTGATAGCCGTAAGTGGCCGTGGTGTGGCCTTCCATACACCTGTGTCTCTCCTCCATGGAATCTGTGTAGGCATCAAGTCTTCACAGACTCTTTCCTCTCCTTGAACTTTTGCACTATTTCTTCTTTCTAGAATGTTCTCCCACAACAAGCTATGTCCAATTCTCCCTTATCTGTGGTGGGTGCCTTTCCAGAGCCTCCTCCCTTGGTGATGGAGATGCCTACTGTCATCCAAGGTATGGACTCCTTCACCTCTGCCTATCGTCCTATTGGTTTGTTTATTCCTTTCTCTACCATTCGTTGCTGACTCGCATCCTAGAAATACTGCCATTTCCGTTCATGTTGCTTTCTTTGTACTTGGACACACACTCCTCTTGAGCCAGGACTTTGTATCTTGCTTCCTGCTGTATCACCTGCAGCCCAAATTGCACCTGACATCAGAGATGTTCTATCAGACTGACTCGACAGACAAATGAACTGTTCCAACTCCCAGCAAAACCCGCAATAAAATTAGCTCAGCAACCCTGCTCAGTTGAATTAGAAATAATTAGACACAAGGCACAGTTCTTTCCTGTATAATTAATATAAACATGGCACGGTGAGGAAAGCCACAAAGATAAAAGAGAGGAAAACCATAATGTTCATCTTTGACTTCAATTTCTACTTTTCCCAAACATATCCATTGGCTCTTTCTCAATAGCTAGATTATGGTAGGAAAGACACAACTAATTCCTCCACAACAGCCTGGTATTTCACTAAAGAGTGCTTGGGGAAGGAACAAATTAGAGCTGACACATCTCCTTCCAATCACCTCAAATATCTAACCAAAATTATACAACTGAGACCACAAAGAACTAAACTCTGAGCTTGGAGAAGAAGAAAATTTCTCAGTAAGAAGGACACTTTTTTTTTCATTAAGACTTCCTCAAGAAAGCTTCCCTAAAACCACAAGAGGCTTTCAGAAATGACACAAAAGGTCAAGTTCTAGCACAACGTGGTATGAAAGCTCTGTGGAGATATACACTCATATCCGTGGTGCATATGTGTATGTGCATATATATGCTTAAATGTGTATCAATGTATATATGATATATGTGTGTGTGGATGTGTGTGTAATAAGTATGTCACTTTTCTTAGCAATTTATGATCAAGTAAATTTTAGAAAGCTGAACACTATCACACTTGAGTCCATAGACTTAGAAATGTGTTTGAAAGAGAATAGTAACTCATTTAATGAACTTTGCTTTTCTCTCCTGGAAATCTTCAAAACTTTTTAAGCTATCACGGCCAAACAAGTATGCAGAAATAAAACAAGAAATTTGTATGAAGTATCATAACACACACATGATGGAAAGAGGGAAACATGTGTACCCAGCAAGAACAGTCATGTTACCTTGTTTACGTGTGTTTCTTTAAGGAGCACAAAAGTCCAACACACAAACATGATTTCTTGGAGTATCATGGTCTTAAGCAACTTGTTAGTTAGTTATTCATGCCACAGGTGAGAGCTGCATTGTGTTTGCAACATATTATGTTTTGAGAAACATCCAGACTGCTGTCATAATGCACATTAGTTTCTATGGGATTCTAGACAAAGTGCCACAAACTGAGTGTTGAAAATGTCATAATTATGGAGGCTAGAATACCAAAGCCAATGTGTCATCAAGGATACGTCATTCTGCAGTCCTAAGGGACCCTCCACCCTGGCTTCTGCCCCAGCTACTGGAGATTGGCAGCAGTCTCCTTGGCTTATGGATGCACCTACTTGGCTTAGGGATGCACCACTCCAAGCTCTGTCTTTGCAGGAAGCCTCCTTTTGTGCCCTGTTTTCACATAGACGCTGATCATTGGACTCAGCCTTCTCTAGTTCAATACGACCACATCCTAAGTGGACTGCATCTACAGAACTTTGTTTCCAAGGAAGCCCATGGGTTCTGGCGCATGTGGATTTTGCCAGACTGCTGCTCTACTCAGCACAGAGGGATGAAGATATGCCAGGTCCCTCAGAACTACAGCAACTGAGGAAATTTCCCTGTGTAACAAAATCCTTTTTCTTAAAGGGAGAATGACATAAAAGCAAACAAATGGTCTTATTATAAAGAATAATAAGAGAAAGGAAGGTCTTCTACAGTAACGTGGAAAGTTACCGGTGGAATTCTGTGGTGTTTTGATTCCCTAGAAAATATTGCACAGGAGATCTGTGGATGTGACAAGAATGTCACAAAGCTAAGACAAGAGAAAAGCCACCTTGATGGTGAGACTGTTCTGTCCTTGTGCAGCTCTAGGGGAGGATATTGCGTCTTGCACTCTTTGCAGCCTCTGAGAAGTGATGGCAAAGGGCTCAGCAGCACACAATGGGACAGATCTGATTTCATCTCAGCACAGCAACAATGAAAATGGGTGTCACATCCCTATCCTCACTGAACTGTCTCTGCCTTCTTATTAAAGGATATCACCCCGACATTCTCATATGTCCGCATGCATTTTTCCATTAAATTATCATTGCATTTATCACTGAATCAATAGTAAAGAAAAGAAAACTAATATGAACAGGCCAAACATGAGAAGACTGATAAACTGTGTTAATTCATACCCCCCTGATCTAAAGAAGGAGAAAACTGAGTGCTGAGTGCAATTAAGGGTTCTGAACAGGGCACAGCCTGGTCCTTTTGGACACCATTAACTATCTTGCCACACACCAAAATGTCTCCTTACTTCTCAGAAAATCTTTGCAGGGGGAAAACAAATCAAATAAAGTCATTGGTAGAAAAATCAAATGAAATTAAATGCCTGTAATTTGTAGTCCCAGAACCAGTATCGTACGATAGCCCACAGATTAATCTCAATTAAAGAGATATTTTCACTTCTTATTAAAATGTGAGAGGACATTTTGGTGTTTTTATTATTTGCTTATGGCCTTTATGTATAATTGCTAAGGCAGAATGGAGGTATTGGAACCTCTGCTTGCTTCAAACTGGAAAGAGCATGCATGGACATGCTGGTCACAGGCAGTCACATGGTTCTGCTTAGTTTCGAACATTCAAACTGCTGAGAATTAGAAATCCCATCTACTCCCAGACCAGCTAACAGAGTTCCATAAGCTACAAGTTGAGTGGATGGTGAAGGTCCCATATTCAAAGAAATCACAATGCCAGAGATTTTCAAAAATGTAAGAAAGATGTATCAACAAACAGAAGTAAATATTAGAATATATTAAGAAAATATGAATATATTATTTGATTATTGTTTAGATATATATTAAAAGTAGTATCATTAAGGGTAGAGTGGAACCAGTAAGAGTTTCTTAAGGTAAAAAGTAAATTATGTACAGATACATGCTGACTAGAATGCTCTCTTTCTTACCAACCATAATGACAGCCAAAACACTACCCAACACAAAAGAACAAGCAACTGCCAATCTAAAATTAGATGCTTAGCTACACTGACCCTAAACAATGAGAAGCAGACTCCCCGCCCACAGAGGGAAAGAAGACTCACCACCATCTCACTGCAAGAATTACTTGGGGGATATACTTCTACAAGAAAAAAAAATACAGAAAGAAGGATGGTATGTATAAAAAAGTTAAAATTAAATTCTAATTGGCAATTCTAATTAAACACTGAGTGCAAATTTTAATTTAGCAAACTTTAAAAATATAAATGGGACAAAAAATTCAGGCATTAGAAAGATAGCAGAAGAGGAGGGATAGGAATAGATTGGGGCAGAATTCTTTGTCTTGTTTTAAAAGTAGAAATACTAAATGAACTTAAATTTTTTTAAAAAATATAGAGTTGAGCATAAAAATATAGTTAACTATACACATTGAATTGCATTAATATTCTCTAATCCTATTTTTGATCGTTAGGGATGCATCTAAGTAGTAAAGGATCTGCCTACAAGCACAAGGCCCTGGGTTCAATTCCTCGGTACTACAGACAAGCCAAAATGTCTTATTATTTTTCATCGCTATAACAACAAACATGAACTAATATGTAAAAATAATTTCCTTTTAGTTTAGTCAAGTCATGTCTAAGAATTCATTTGCCTAGCTGTAGGTGCTGACAAATGAACAGTGAGTAAGGTCCTTTCCATGACACACTTGCCTACTGAGCAGTTTGAATGGGGGCCCCTATTTTTAATAAAGCAGGTGGCCAAGTCATGGTAATCAAGTATTGAGGTTAGAATCTAACTGGGGCTGGAAGGGCAATAAAGAACTATGTCAGAAAGCCATGAGGGAGAAACTCTGTCTTAGCTAGGGTTACTATTACTATGTTGAAACACCAAGAACAAAAACCAAGCTGAGGAGGAAAGAGTTCATTTGGCTTACACTTCCACATGGTAGTCCATCATTGAAGGAAGTCAGACAGGAACCCAAACACGCCAGGAACCTGGAGGCCAGAGATGATACAGAGACTGTGGAGGGGTGCTGCTTAGTGGCTTGCCCCTCATGGCTTTCTCATAGAACACAGGACCACCACAATGGACTGGGTCCTCCCCCATCAATCACTAATTTAGATAGAGGCCTTTCTACAGCCCAGCCTTAAGGAGACATTTTCTCAATTGAGATTTCCTCCTCTTGCATTACTGTAGCCTGTGTCAGGTTGACATAAAACTAGGCAGTATAAAGCTTTTCAGCGGGAAGAAAGGCATTGAGCACGGCAGTGGCACAGAAAATTGTGATAGAGGAAGCCGTCTGCCCCAACAAAGGTAATTACAGGGATTCTCACTGTATTTTATCTAAAGCCATGTACAAAGCAAATGGTGGTGTTAGTATTGCCACACAGCGGTAACTTTGCAAACGTCACTGACAAACATCCATCCCTGGGAAGTAATGTATAGGTCTACTTTCCAAACAGTTATACACACATTGTGCTTACTAGTTTTACAATACATTTATACATCTACATTCTAATAGTTTTGTGTTTGTCTTCTCATTAGTATTGTATTCTGAGTACGAGTTCAGAGGACAACAAATTGGATTTCCTACTTCTCTCACCAGGCTCTGGTAGGGAAAGATAAACTACACACATTCATTTTGAATACAGTTTTAAAATTCAGAACCATTTGCACTTGCTTCAGGTGCGATGTCGCCAACACACACGGCACTATCTGGCCCCGTATTTACTTAGGACACTCTAAGCAGTATTCGCAGAACAGTCTGAGACAGAACAAAAAGAACACAAAGTCGGTTTGCTCCGTCATTCTGGGTTACTACTTCAAATTTTTCACTGTGCGAAACATTTTAAACAGTGAAATACCACAAACTATTGGGTATCATGTTTTCTTTGGCTAACTAATTTTTTATTGTATGGATTTAGCATTTTAGATTTTAGAGAGTGTTCTAATTTCAATGTTGTTTCAAAGCTCAAGAATGAACTACAAAAATGACTAACATTTCTGGTTACCTCCTAGTGATTACAGGAAAATATTTTGTTATGTAGAGGTGAAGGGGTTAAAAGAAATCTGTTCCAGGTGTCAAATACTAGAGCTAAGAAGTATGTGAGGCAGGAACTCAGGCTGTGAGAGATTCCAGAAGCATGGGAAGTCGGAAATCCTAGCTCTGTGGTGTAGGAAATAGGAATCATAGCTTTGTGTGACACCGAAAGTCACAGTCCCTTCAAATACACTGCAACTTAACACTTTGTAACTCCAAGTTCTATTTCATAATAGATAAACCCTGAGTAAAGGAGAAGTGCTGTTTATTCTTGATGTCATTTTGATGACTTTATAAAGGCCTGTCGCGGGAGTCCCTGTGACGAGGCTCACACAGGGTCTATAAGAAGCCAGTGCACCAAGAAGTGTTCCCTTTTCCCAGTTTTGACCCTTCACATCAGTTCATTTTACTCTGTCCTAATGCACCACCTGGTCTTTTTCTTCCTTCTCTGAAGGTCCCCCTAACCGCCAAACAGTATTAGCACCTCCAAAGCACAAGAGTATCCCCTCCCCAGGCCTCCAGGACATAATCACAGAAGGGGCCCCACATGGGCAAATGTTCACAGTCCAAAGACACTGTTCCTTCCTGTTGCATTTAGGCTTCTGGCTCTCAGTGCTCATTCAGTCGAAGGTCTCTCTACTTAGTCTCTAGTGCTCACTTCCTGCTTGCTCCTTAAAAGCCCAGCCCTTGCCAGGAGGTGGTGGCACACACCTTTAATCCCAGCACTCAGGAGACAGAGGCAGACAGATCTCTGTGAGTTCGAGGCCAGCCTGGTCTACAAGAGCTAGTTCCAGGACATACTCCAAAGCTACAGAGAAACCCTGTCTCAAAAAACAACAACAACAATAAAAAGAAACCCAGCCCTTTCATTTCTTTTTTTTTTTTTTATTAATTTTACTGAGCTAGACATTTCTCTGCTCCTCTCCCTTCCTCTCCCCTCCCCTTCAATCCTCTTCCACGGTCCCCATGCTCCAATTTACTCAGGAGATCCTGTCTTTTCCTACTTCCCATGTAGATTAGGTTCATGTATGTCTCTCTTAGGGTCCTTGTTATTGTCTAGGTTCTCTGGGATTCTGAATTGTAAGCTGGTTTTCTTTCCTTTGTGTCTAAAATCCACTTATGAGTGAGTACATATGATATTTGTCTTTCTGGGTCTGGGTTACCTCACTCAATATGATGTTTTTTAGATCCATCAATTTGCCTGCAAATTTAAGATGTCATTATTTTTTTACTGCTGTATTGTTTAAAAGTACCACATTTTCCTTATCCATTCTTCAGTCGAGGGACATTTAGGCTGTTTCTAGGTTCTTGCTATGACACACAATGCTGCTATAAATATAGTTGAGCACATGTCCTTATGGTGAACATCCTTCGGGTATATACACCAAAATGGTATTGCCGGGTCTTGAGGAAGGTTGTTTCCTAAGAGAAATCGCCACACTGACATCCAAAGGGGCTGTACCAGCTTGCACTCCCACCAGCAATGGAGGAGTGTTCCCTTTACCCCACATCCTCTCCAGCATAAGTTGTCATCAGTGTTTTTGATCTTGGCCATTCTTTCAGGTGTAAGATGGAATCTCAGAGATGTTTTGATTTGCATTTCTCTGATGACTAAGGATGTTGAGCATTTTCTTAAGTGTCTTTCAGCCATTTTAGATTCCTCTGTTGAGAGTTCTCTGTTTAGGTCTGTACCACTTTTATTTTTGGATTATTTGTTCTTTTGATGACCAATTTTTTGAGTTCTCTGTATATTTTGGAGATCAAGCCTCTTTTCTTTTTGAAACAGTCCCAATTTATTTAAGAATTCGCTTCCTCATCTTCATTTCCATAGACCACTGCTTAGTAGATGAATGTGTTTGTACTGATACTGTCTTTGAAGGGAGATTCCTAATCTATGAGATGGCTACACTAATGCTATCAACTTGCTAGGATGAGTCAAGAGGGTAAAATGTGAAGAGGCAATGCTTTGAAAACTACTCAGAGGTACTATTTTATTTCTTCTCTTACCCCTGATTAGCACCAAAATTAATACCTGTTTTCCCTCAGGCATTAACCTTCTGTTTTAGGGTTTCTGTTACTTCGGCGAAACACCGTGATCAAAAAGCAAGTTGGAGAGAAAAAGGTTTGTTTGGCTTATACTTCCATATTGCTGTTCATCATCAAAGGAAGTCAAGACAGGCACTCAAACAGGGCAGGAACCTGCAAGCAGGAGCTGATGCAGAGGCCATGGAGGAGTACTGCATACTGGCTTGCATAACATGGCTTGTTTAGCCCACCTTCTTATAGAACTCAGGACTACCTGCCCAGAGATGGCACCGCCCACAATGAACTGGGCCTTTTCCCTCAACCACTAAGAAAATATTCTACAGGTTGGCTCACAACCTGATCTTAGGGAGGCATTTTCTCAAGGGAGGTTCCCTCCTCTCAGATAACTGTACTTTGTGTAAACATAACATAAATGTAGCCAGCAAGCTGAGCTACTTTGTATGCCTCTTTTGTTCTCCCTCGGAGTTCTTATCCTTTCATCAGAGCTACATGTACCATGGAGAACATCAACATTTTTTTCTGTTGAGAAATAAAATGTGGTTACTTCCTCAGCTTTCAAAAATAGGATTATCAAGTGCCACCCTAATAAGTTAATGTCTCTGGTCCTAAATTCAAAACTTTTAATCTTTGAACCTCTGATTTTTCCTTTTTTCTTAACTACAAGCTTTAGAAACACAAAAGCAAAACCTAGAAAACAAATTTCTAAAGCATATTTTATTTACTGTGTATTTATCTATTGTATGTGCAATGGTTACATGAGTACATACACATGTATGCCTGGGGGTGCACGCGGTCACCAAAGGACAACCTGCAAGAGGAGTTACTTTCCTAACACTGTGTGGGTTCCAGGGATCAGACTCACAGGGTCAGGCCTGGTGGCGAGCACCTTACCCCGCTAACTAATAGTTCTCAACTAGGGTCAAAGAACCCCTTCCCAGGGTCTTCTAAGACCACTAAATATCACATTTACTTTCATTAAGATTCATAGCAGTAACAAAATCACAATTATGAATCATCAATGGAAATAATTTTGTGGCTGGGGTCACCACAACATAAAGAACTTCTGTATTAGGAAGGTTGAGAACCACTGCTCTAGACAGTCCCATTACCCCCAATTTCTAAAATAAAACAAAGGGAATATCGTGGTACCAGTCAAAACAACCTCAGTTTTGCCTGTTGTGAGTGAAGGCAAAATATATGACTGATACTTTAGATTTTCTAATTCTTTAGGGTTTAACCACTACTGCTGGTGTGTATTTGACTACTTGGGTTCTATAATGTCTGAACACAGAATGAGAGCGTATGTTTATAATAGCAATTATTGATTATAATGCAAATGTTGTGTTAAATCCAGAACTAAAACTGCCAAACTTCAAGCTGAAAATTGAGTCCAGGGTGTAACATTATCGACTTGCCTTAGTGAACTGTGACTGCATGAAGATGTGTGACACTGTGTGAAATCCCCTCCCCCTCCTTTGACATTAAGCAAGCATTAAAGTTCCCACCTACACCTAACTGCTATCTGACCTTGAACAGCTGCTTGGTTTTGCAACACCCAATTCTTCCACAATTAGGAGTAACCCGCACTCCAAAACTAGAACAATCACTAAATCAACTGATGCAGTTCACTCCCTCCGGGCCGGGGCTAACATAAGGATGTACTCCAAAAACCACTGACTCCGAATGATGTGAGAAAATGAAATTTTTTCTTTTTTGTATAATGCTGATACCAGATACTTGGGGGAGTACCATATGTTACCAGTGAAATTGAGGTCCTTCTTATGATTCTCAGTTGTAGTAATGAATGAACTTATGAATAGACTGGTTCTACCCTAGGTCTCTGGGTATATACTCGTCTATACTCATAGATTGGTGCCTTGTCCAGTCATCATCAGAGAGGCTCCTCTGGCAGTTGATGGGAGCCAGTGCAGAGACTCACAGCCAGATGTTACACATAGAGAGTTTAAATTGGAGGTCTCCATCTAGTCCCTCCCCTTGGAGATTATGTAACAACTTGGAAAAGTAGGTGAAAAAATTGTAGGAGTCAGAGAGAATGAAGGACACTGAGAAACCTGGCCCCTGAATCAATTAAGCAGAGAGCATATAGGCTCCCAGAGACTGAAGCAGCAGGCACGGGTGATGGAGGAAGGTCATTGGTTCATTAATAAAGAAACTGCTTGGCCCTCATAGGTTAGAACATAGGTGGGTGGAGTAAACAGAACAGAATGCTGGGAGAAAGAGGAAGTGAGCTTAGATGCCAATGCAGCTGCTCCCCAGGGCAGACGCTATGAAGCTCCGACCCAGGATGGACGTAGGCTAGAATCTTCCCGGTAAGCGCACCTCGGTGCTACACACATTAATAGAAATGGGCCAAGCCGTGTTTAAATGAATACAACTTGTGTGTTGTTATTTTGGGGCATAAGCTAGCCAGGCGGCCGGGAGCTGGGTGGCAGGAAGCAGCCCGTAGCTCCATTCAACACATGGGGCCTGCAGGCCTATGTTTACGTGTTGTGATTGTTGGCTTGGGGTTTTTGTGGCTCTCCTAATTGTGGGCCTGGGTCTTTGACCTTTTACTCACTCTTGGGACTCTTTGCCTTCTATTGGGTTGCCTTGTCCAGTCACAAAATAAGGACTTTTTCTTTTTCTTATTGTATTTTGTTTTGTAGAGTTTAGGTTTTGGTTTTTGGAAGCCAGCTCTTTTCTGATGGGAGATGGAAGAAGGTTGGATCTGGGGGAGAAGGGAGGAGATGGTGGGGAGCGGGGAGGAGTGGAGGGAAAACGGTGGTACGGATGTAGTGTATGAGAGAAGAATATATCTTAAATAAACAATAAAATCAAAACTATCTTTAAAGATTAAAAAAGAACAGACATGAAAGAAAGTTTAGGACAGTTTTATTAGACTTTAAAAGAAAACTGAGGACTGAAAACTGGAATCTTCTTCAACTGCATAAAGGATAAATTGGGTTAAGCACGAAGGTCAGGTCACAGACAAATAGCAGCATGGAAAGCGGCAGAGGGGACTCCAGACTGAGAGCAACAGAGCCCAACATACTAGGAAACGTACACTTGGGCTCTGGCTTGCAAATGAAAGGTGAGGACAGGAAAGACAAAGCTCTAGAAGCGGGGACAGATACATCAGAATCCCCTGGCAGCTCCCGGGAGCTGCTTTTCGGTAGGCTTTCTAGGAAGAAAAAGTATAGCATCTCATTTAAGGGATAATCATTCCTCTCTTTGGCATAGTTTATGGTGAGCCTGCCTTCCTGAAGGGACTGACTGCCCAACTGGACTGAGGTCTCTGCCCAGACATTTTTCTTGGCTAGAAGGAAATAGTTTACAGTGCAGTGATTCTCAGCTTTTTAAAGGATGCAACCCTTTAATACAGTCCCTCATGTTGTGGGGACCCCAACCATAAAATTATTTAATTGCTACTTCATAACTGTAATTTTGCTACTGTTATGAACCATAATGTAAATATCTGATATTCAGGATATCTGATACATGAACTCCTAAATGGGGTCACTACCCACTGCCTTAGTTGATCTTCAATCTACTGTAACAGTGTCTTCTATTTTAACTTTGGAAGCAATTGCTTTGTTCTTGAGTTTTCAATTGAATAAAATTAGGCAAACAGAAAAGTACAGTGACTATACGCATCTAGCTTAATGCATGTTCACGGCACGACTTCCTCCTATAACATTTAAGCAGACATAAAAATGGGGCATTGCTAACAGAGCAGGAGTCCACAGGCTGCCAAAGTCTAGTTACAACCTTGGAGATAAAATAATTCCTTAGACTATTACGCTATTTATGCCTGCTCAACTTCCTATTCGATACCCACATGCACTATTTTTGCAAAAATAGCTAAGTCTTGATGCAGTGTATTTAATAACTTACAAAGCTAAACTATTTTAAGCCATAGCTCTCTGAAAACAAAGTCATGGTCTATATTGTCCCTACCTACTACATGGTTAATAGAAATACAGTCCAATTGAGGCCTGTATAGATGGTCTTTGTTGCATAAAAATAAAAATTAATATGTACCGTCACCTCTCCTTGCATCTAACATTCATTTTGCGCCCTCAGGATCACAGCAGGACTGTGAACTAGAAGTTCATATAACAGGAGAGCACTAGGAAGTCCATATGAGCAGCACTTACTGTTCAAGTACATCTGAACCGTCATGCACAATAAGACCTTTGGGGTTTTCTTCTGCTGAGCATAACAAGTACCTCCAATGTCACCCGTTTCCAGATTTGACTCCAATACAGGACCAGTGAGACTGGTGACAGATGGGCAAAATTTAGCATGCAGCTTGGCCAGTCTTTGGGATAGAAGTCTTGTTATCTCAAAGTTGCTGCCAAGTCCCGCACGCTGCTTTGTAACAGACACCGCTGGGAAACTCTGCAGCCTCAGCCAAAAACACAGACTCGAAAGAACCCGATTTTCCCACTGCTGGTAGTATCTCTCTGACACTGGGCTGTACCGCAGTAAAGAAGCAGGAGCCAGCACAAATCTGAGTGTGAAAAAGCATCTGACACACCAGGCCGGAATTGTTTTTCTTTTTTCTCCTTTTTCTTTCTTCCTTTTTTTAAATTTAGTACCATTTCTCATTGCATAGGAAATCTGTCCCATTGAAGTTGATTCTTTAGTCTACTGAAGTACTGCAAGTTCACTGGACTTAAGATCAAATCTTGCTACAGATAGTACATTAAAAGCAGTCTTAAAAAGCCACACAGATTTTTAAAGTTAAATACTTAAAAGATGTCTTCTCATTATTATCAAAGTGATATTTACATAGAAAAGTAAATATTTTTAAAACATTGGGTTACTACCTATTGAGTCACATATAATTAATTAGCCATTAATAATATCAATAATTAAATCATATTATTGCATTCCTGGGTCATTTTTGGTCAGTTCTGAGCAAGTGAGACTACAAAGTCTTTCCTGATTTGATAAACACAAACACAGACATGATAGTCTTAATATTTCGGACTGCATATTCTCTCTTTCTATGTCTCTCTCTCTGTGTGTCTGTCTGTCTGTCTGTCTCTCTCTCTGTCTCTCTCTCTCTCTGTCTCTCTCTCTCTCTCTCTGTCTCCCTCTCTCTCTCTGTCTCTCTGTCTCCTCCCCCCCTCCCATCAACTGGCTATTGGAAGGGCTGGTTACAGATTTGGAATAAGTTCCTAAATCATGGTTGAGAAACATTTTAGAAAATGCAATAAGTTAATCAGGAAAATATTTTTGCTGTGAGTGTTGCGGATATTATCCAAGTGATGCTAACTAGAAATAGATTCAGCTTGTACAATGAAGCCCTTCACAGATTAATAACCTGCTCTCTACTGGATTAGAGAACAGCCAAGCCTTACAGGCTCATCTTTCAGTCAGCTGATCCGCATTCCTTTCTCCTGCCTCCTCTCTTTTCATCCCTCTGCATCTGTCCCTCTACACAAGCACAACCTACTCCCCACTCACCCCGCTTTCTTGTGTGTGTGTGTGTGTGTGTGTGTGTGTGTTGTTGGCAATCTGATCAAGGGATGCACCCATACTAGGCAAGCTCTCTCACACGAAGCTGTACTCCTTGCCTCCTAATCTAAATGGAGACACCTGGAAAATTCAGATATTTAATAAAACCATGAAAAAATAAAAAGAAATAAAATAAAAAAAAACTAGAAAAAGTATTTCTAGTTACATGAACTGGCTGTAGTTAATGAAAGCTAAGTGTAAGTCTGAGCTAGGCATGGTGGCACGTGTCTATAGTACCAGCTACTTGGGTGACTCCGTGAGGATGATGACTTGCTCCTAGGCATTTGTTGCCAATCTGAGGAACACACAAGACCTGATCACAAAATATCCTGAATGCAATAACAAATACTTGATGGATGATAGGCACCTTGCCTTAATAAGAGGGGCTGGTAACCATAACTACAAGTACATGGTACCTGCCATTAATCAGTATTTTGATGTCTAAGGAAGCAAAAAGATGAAAACTGAAGCCTTAACAATGGGTGAGCCTAGAAAGACCTTTTTTTTCTTTTGTTTTTTTTTTTGCAGTGGAGATGAAGGTAATTTATGAACTATCAAACCATACTCCTCGCTAGATCTCACCGGTCAGAATGGGGTCAGGTGGCTCAGCAACAGGGAACTCTGATTTCATAAAAGGATTATGCTATCTAGGAGTAAAGAACAAAGAAAGGGAAGAGCGAACGCGTAAACAGCAGCACATTGGCCACAAAATCCTCTCCGCTTTTACACAAAAGAACGACCAGTTAATTATAGCATCGGATGTTTCTTTAAAGGCACACAGGCCACAAGAATCACGCTCAGAGATGTATGGACGCTTCTGTGTATTTTACCATATACCTGACCTCAGTTTTACAAACACTTTGCAGGAGTCGTGCTGGAATTGAGGCACTAACATGCTAATATGCAGAGTCCTGTGTATTTGACTGGATGCCACACTTCAGAGAATCTTTGAAATTACTGCTACCATCCCAAGTTCTTTTTGAGTCCTTAGGGCCAATTCAGGGGAATGAATCTTGAAAATGTCTCTTGAGCCCCCTACATTCATATGCCTACACCGTGAAGGCAGTTCAAAAGGTCCCTGAAGTTAACTCAGAGCTCAGTGGAAATCAGCCAGAAAAGGCTGTCCTCTGATGCTAGTGGCTTCCTGCATCCTCTGGAGATGGCTGGATTGACATGAATCCACTCCCTGCTAGAATAATCTAATTATACCTAAAGGCTTCGAGGGAAAGGCTTTATTCCAGGTCCCTGTCACTTTCCCTGTGGTGAACTCAGACTTTCAAACAGTCTGCATGTGGCTTTGTAACACATGAAGGGGCTCCTGAAATGTCAGTCCTCAGGGACAAGGGCTCATGTCACTGAAGCAATGCATTGTGACCTCTGCACTTCTGGATCTTTTAGACAAAAGCCCAAAGCTGTGACAGCCACAATGAAATTTTCCTTCCTACCCAAGATCTGACATATCCGTAGAGAGGAGGGCATATGTGTGCTCGCAGTTGTGAGGGTGGATTTACACCAGAGTGGCTTGCACCAAGCCTGCCCTATGAATAAAACACCCTCTGTTTCTAAAGCCTGGAAATCTGCTAACATTCAGAACATATGGATATTCACTTAAATAGGAGGAGAAGTTAAAGTGTGACATTTCTTTTAACCCACAGTTTCACAGCTGGAAGAAATCTCTTCCATTCTTAGATTGGCATAACGTGATAATCCAAGCAGCCAGGCTGAGGGTCTGTAAATTCACTACTTCTCCTCTGCTACCAAATTCCAAGATTTATTAAACATCTCCTTTCACACTATTTTCGGCTGTATGCGCCAACCAGATTTGACCTTTAAAATAGTAGAAGCATCTGGATTTTTTCAACTGATTTTTCCACTTTAGTTCCCTGGTACACTCCCGCCTCGGTCTGACTTTGCACACAGGATATGGGGAGGCAGCATCGGACAGAAAAGGCTTAACACATGATGACGCATTTGTTTTAAAACACTGGACCCACCAATGCTGGTACATACCATGCTAGAGGACAGAACACTGCCACACACCCTGAATCAGAATTGATTTACCAATCCTTGTTCTTTACTCATTTATTTTATTTATTGGTATGCTTATTTATTTAACTATAGGGGGAATGCATGCCACAGAGAGTGTGCAGTAGTTAGAGGACACCTTGCAGGACTCAGTTTCTCCTTCCATCCTGTGGGTTCCAGAGAGTGAACTCAGATCACCAGACCTAGAGGTATCTTCACCCAGTGAGTTACCTGGGTGTAGGTATACAAATGCAGAAGACTCAAGAGCCATCCTTACTTCTCAGTCTCCATCCATCTCAGACAGCATCTGCAGCTCTAATCCCATACTACCATACTGACACCATTCACAACAGAAAAATTGAAGACAGAGGGGGTAAAAAAGCATGATTTTGACCCAGTGATGTAACTTTCATGACACACACTAAAGAGTTTATTCTCTAATCTCAGGATTATAAAGAGACTCATATGAACAGGATTTTATGGTAAGAGATCTGGGGTGGCAAAGGTGCCCCCACGCTGCTCCTGGAAATTCTATCTCAATCATGGAGCATCACTGATGGACTCCAAGTGGTATAAGAGCGAGAAGCACCTCCTCTGGAAGAATCATTTATTGACTCTACTGTGAATGTTTTCCAACACAGGTCATGCCTTTTTTCTTAGTCCTTTATGTTCTGAACATAAAAAGTGTAAAACTAAGACAAACCATCACTGTTACTTCCTGAGACTGGATATGAATAATAAAAAGGATTACCATGTTTTTTAAGCTACTATAACACCACCTGTCTGTGTATGTCGATAATGGGAAAATACCAACATGTAGGCACATCTGGATTGGTTCTCTATTCAACCCTATAATGATGCTGACTCGCCCAAGGCTGGATTTTACCCTGGGTATCACTGGCAGATGGGCTTATTGAGCCGTTTCGTTCTTTCATGAACTCAACACTTTCTCCGTCCCTTCAGCAAGCATGTGCTGAGCTCAGTGCTGAGCAATGGGGAACTAGATAGATGATGGCTCTGCTGTGGCAGATGCCTCTGCCCAGAGGCCCCAGGCAGCCAAATACTGCCATAGTGATCCTCTTGATAAGACCAGGACAGACAGACAATACTTTACTGAGCCATAATCTTTATACTACCATCTCTTTAATATGCATCTTGCCTGGTATGGAAATATTAGAAGCACTTTTACAGATAGGCATGTTACCTATATTTATGGTACCTAAATAGTAAGAGCAAGTATTTGCTTGTATCTATCTGTATTTTGGACAGGTCTGTCAAAATGCCTTACATGTCTTATGACATGAATACCTCATAAGCACCGTAAAGTAACTCAAATATTTCATAAATCACTCTACAGACACACATTCAAGGAGAATTTGTATCTCACATGCAGGTGGTAGATTCACACCTACTGCCTCTGGAACCCAGATTTTCAAACTCAGACACAAAGTACCTTAAACTTGCTACTTTTCTCAGCAAAACTGCTTTCGTATTCACTCATATTCATGTTGATATTAAAAGCACTGAGTTTGAAAACATCAGCTTCCAGATGAGCAGTGGTGGTGCACGCCTTTAATCCCAGTACTTGGGAGGCAGAGGCAGGCGGACCTCTGTGAGTTCGAGGCCAGCCTGGTCTACAAGAGCTAGTTCCAGGATAGGATTCAAAGCTACAGAGAAACCCTGTCTCAAAAAAACAAAAAAAAAGAAAGAAAGAAAAAAGAAAAAGAAAAGAAAAAAGAAAACATCAACTTACAATTTAGGAGAAACTTTAGAAACCACCAGCAAAAACACAGGCCCTGAAATAAGGGTATTAATACACATATACACATGAAAAGCTAAACAGAGTAAGGAAAAGTCTGAATAAGGAAACGGAAGTGAGATTCTCTTCATCGTTTCTCTTTGAAGTCCTAAGGCATAATAAAATCCTTTTCAGGTAGTGAAAAGCCAGCTCACGTTTAGTCAGTTGGCGTGCACTAAATGTCGCAGGTTTGGTGTTTTCTTTTTTAACTGAATTTCCCAGTAGCCAAGAGAAGCACAGGCTTCCCCCATTGCTTACAATATATGTCACAAGCAAAAATGCTAAAACTGTGACGTGTGCTAAATGTTTGGTCTTGTTCATTAATCTTTGGAGTAAACTGCCTCTGAAATCTCATTTGCATACACAAACCAAAGTGTGTGTTCCAGTTGAAGTATGAACAAAGAACAACATAGCTTAAGATAGTGCCCCATACCCAGCTAGCTCCAGCTTTGCAGACCTGCCATGCCATCCTTCCTAAGAACCATTTTTTCTAAATCGAAATTTAGATGGCACCTACCATGTTCACACAACTGAAAGTTAATACAGAGATTCATGCACCACCTGCTTGGACATATTGAACCCAAAAGTGTCCATATCAGACTGTTGAAGCAAGCCAATGCAGGGATACACTAAGGTAATTCAACCATGGAATAGTCCTTACAGTAAGCCAATGTAATTGGAAATAAAAACGCTGCCCCAGACTCCTATCCTAAGTTCACCAATCCTAACACACATACTGAATGTCATTGTGAGGACCATCCCTTTAAAATATATGTACGGAAACAACACCAGATGATACGCTGCTTCGAGAGTCCTCGTGTGTTGATTACCCAGATGCAGGGTAGATTTTGCAGGAATTAGATTTGATATTATCTCCTTATTATGCAAAACCATGGAAAACATTTAATTAAAACTTAATTAAAATCTCCACGATTCCTCAACCCCACGGAGTCCATTTTCCAAGCACAAGCAGGGGAGGAAGCCTCTAGCACAAACTGTCCAGGAAAGATGCTGCGCAGAGATCACTCTTCCCGGCCCTTCCACCTTCCCGCCAGATCTTTCATCTTCACCACGCCTTTCCGTGTTCGCCAGCCTACAAAGTGACAGACTAACCCTGAAGCTAATAAGTAAATGTGCGCTGGTTTAGATCAGATCCGGATGGCTCATTTCTAGAGCCTTTATGTATCGTTTGAAAACATGAGGCAATTAGTATGGTCTTCTGCCTGCCACAGAGCACGGCGCCAGGAAGCATTTACTTAATGAGTTAAAATATTCAATAAGTACACAGTTAAAACTCCAACACTGATGCAATTATCTCAGAAGGCTTGTGCTGAAATATACCAACATACTTGTCAATACGATTTGATTATTTTCATATAGAAATACTTTATGTTACAGGATCAGGTATGAGAAGAAAAGGCCTACCTCCAGGAAGAAACCCTCAAATGGGATGTTAGTTTCTGACATGCAGTTCGATGGTCTGTTCTTCCCACACAGCCTTAGCATGGATCATAAAGCAATCTCACATTCACACTCAGCAATAAAAAGGAGAAAGCATCCAACTCACGCAGCGTCACAAATGACTCTAGCGGCATGCATGTAAAGAGAACACCAAGAGCCATCCTCCGTGTTACCGTTTCTCTGAAGTTCTACAATAGGCATTACTAACCTAGAAAGAAGGAAATCAGAAGAGTGGCTTCCTGGGTGGTGATGAGGTCCTAGTTCCAGATATAGAGGAAAGGACCAGAGCTATAGCGACAGGATGGTCTAAACTTTAAAAGGCTGTGAGTTACACCAGAGTGTGGCATTTTCAAGGTGCAGCCATCTGTAGGTACAATTATGACAAAAGCATTTTACTGCATGCACAATTGACTCCGTGGTTTGAAACTCCATGAATGCATGTGTGAACTTAGCTCATCTCTAAGTACGCTAGTCCCCTAATATGATGTGGCTGTTCTACAGAGGACTTGAAATTCCACTTAAGGCGTTGCTCTCAGAGACTACCACGCGTTTCTTTGATATCAAATGCAGAGTATCTTCTCTGGGTGAAGCTGACTTTCAGAAGCAGCCAGCATCAGCCAGGACCTGATCTGTACAAATGACAGAGCGAGAAATGAGCGTTTTGCTTTACGTGATGTAGTTCTGACTAATTTAGTGAGACTGAATCTTCTCACAAACTGATTATACAAACAGAAGCACAAACAAGTGCACAGAAACAGATAGGTCAGGCAAGGCCAGTTAAACTACTCAAGAAACCTCTCAGTCAAAGGTGGGATTCCTGAAATCAGTGCCAGACCCATTCTGGGTCAGTTCTTTAACAGAAGCTGCTTCACTTAGATGCGCAGAGCTGATTGGGTACGATTGCCCAGCACACATGTTTTGTGATGCTCACGCATACATCCATATTATAGTCTGAAATAACTTCTATGGTAGAGAGAAAACACTGCAGACTTTTCTTCTCATACAGTTAGTCTCAGCTTTCTCAGATACAATTTTAATTTCCAATTATACTCACACTTAATCCCTACCAAAAAAAAAATCTTAAATTTTATTTACCATCTAATGTGTACAATGTATCTCTCTATTGATCCTTCCTAATTCAACGAAAACAGAGCAGGCTTAAGCACTACTTTTCCATAGAGGAGAACGGCCTCTGCTATAATCCTCTTATTTTATTCCATTACTGGGATTGATAGCATAGTTTTCTTATCACAAAGCCTATGTAAGGAGAAGCTGGGAGCAGGCATCAGCAAGATGATTGACAAAAAAAAAAAAAAAAAAAAAGCCTCATATATTCTAACAAAATAGGGTCAGGGAAAAGGAAGAGCCTGTTTCCATGGTTTAGGAGGCAGAACGCCAAGAGTGCAGGCAGGTGAGACACAGATGCTACACAGCATGGAAGCTGAAGATGACCTCACACAAGTGACATGAGACATGCCATCTACAGTCCCATCTTTCCAGGGTAGAAAAGCGATAAGTAGAAGAACCCCAGGAGTCCTCACTACCACTACAGACATGGAGATGTTCGGTACTGAACAACTCACAGGCCTGTCTTGAGCTGACTTCGGGGAGCTACTGAGCAATTCATATAAATACACTGACTCAGCATATGCTTTGTGCTCCTTCCTGACAACTTTATCTTGGGACTTTATCTGCCAGGGGACCTGTGAATCAGGTGGGAAGATACCCCAATATCTCAGCACATGCAGGTAAAGGGCCACGCTTCATCCCATGTGATTCCGTAAAGCAGTCAGACAGCTTTCTGTGAATAGTTCAGCCCTTGGTACCTAGGAAGGAGGGTAGCAACCCACCCAGAGTAGCTCATAGTGCAGATTCCATGGAAGACGGCAGGGAGCACTCACACCCTAAACCTCAACACCAGAAAGCAATTAGGAAGTGTATCCCACAGCCCCAAGAAGGCAACTCTATACACTCTCAACACTGTCTGGGCCCACTGCTACAGTCTGGCTCCCACAAAAGGTACTGACAAATTCCTGGCCTTGACTTCTTGGAAAATTGCTATACTGGCCTGGGTCCACTGGAAACATCTTGACTCCCATTAGCCCTATGAAGATTAAATGGTCTAAAACTAGACCTAGGTGCACCAAGTCCAGAGTCCCTGGCAAATAAACCGTATGTAATCTGCATTCCAGCTTGCAGAGCAACCCCATAAGATTCTATAGCCTACGCCTCTGAGACACCCACAGGCACTGCTAGTGAAGAACAGACACAAAAGTAAGACAAACACTATACTATTATAAGCACCTACCCCCAGCCTATCACCCAAAACAACTCCCTGGATCACATCTCTTCTGGAAAGAACCAATATATACATTTTAGAGAAGAAGCTAATCTGCAAGTTATATACATGCCATTATGTACAAGAAGCGTTAACATCAAAGCAAGAGTGAAATGATTTATAAGGCTTTGAAATTATGATTCTTACAAAAGCTAAGTGGGGCATAAGGGCATACAAACAGTTAATGCAACAACCTAGGGAAAGGGTTTAAATCGCCCTGGCAAGTCCAGCAAAGGCAGAGATATTCTAAACAACCAATGAGAAGTGATAGATATGAAGAGCTCAGTAAGAGAAATAGAAATATAACTGAGAGCCTCAAACACAGACTAAATCAGAAAAAAAAAGTTTCTAACCTTAAAGACAGATCTGGAAAAGAAAGCCACTCAAAAGAAATGCTTCAAAATTACAGTACACAGTTAACTGGATAAAACTGAACATATACGTTAAGTGAAATAATCCAAGCCTAGAAACACAGAACTTGTGTGTTTCTGCGGAAACTAAAAAGAAGGTCATTTCCTAGAAGCAGAAAGGAGAATAGAAGTCCCTGGGGGTTAAGAAGTATCAAGGCAGGATTTGGAAACAATGACATCACATACCATGCACAATGGCAGGCAGAGTAAGTTCTTCTGTTCTGGAACACAGTGAGGTGGCAATTGCCCACAGCTTCCAATATGCTCTTATTATAAGAAGCTTGAAAAAAAGAGCTTGAATTTTCCTGCCCACCCTCAAAATGACACGGGACTCTACAAATGATTCAGTCATTAGAAGCACTTGCCGCAGGGTGGGGTTTACCTCCTACCACACCCATCAGGTGCTACACAACTTCCCTTTACTCCAGTTCCAAGGTATCTCACACCTTCCTCTAGACTTGGTTGGGCACTGCATGCAGGGTATGTACATACAGGCAAGCAATCACTCACGCAGGTACATAAAGCAAATAAATCTTTTAAAAATAAATGAGCAGTATTTAAGGTGATAGAAATGTGAATTATCCTTATTTGATTATGACACTTTGTATATATGCATCAAATTATAACCTCTGTCCATAAGTATGTGTGATCCTTTTGCTTCTTTTAAAATAGCAAGGAGGGAGGAAGAGGTAGGTGAGGTAGAAGAGAGGGAAAGAGGCAACTACCAGAATGGCTAGAAGAAAGCCTTTAAAAGGTTACTAAACTCAAACTGGGTTTGCATAATAAAAATAAAAGCAGCTCTAGGAAACCTGAATCTATTTCCTTATCCTTAAATTAATCTCCATAGAAAGATTATGTAAGTTGGAAAAGTCCTTTAAAAAATACTTAGTTTTAGATTTGTGTGTATGTGTACCATGCATGTGCCATTAAGCACAAGAAGCAGAGTCCAGAATTGGTCATCAGATACCCTGCAGCTGGAATTACAGGTGGTTGTGAGATGCCAGATGTGAGCACTAGAACCTGAACTCAGGTTCTCTGCAAAACCAGGAAAAAATTCATTTTGTAAAGCAAGCAATCTAACTGGAGTGCAGTTATCTGTCAGGTACACAGACTCCCCAGCCAGCATCCTACATTCTGTGCCAAGCTGGAAAGGATTGAAGTAGAGGTACTCCCATGTCTGGTGTCTCTGAAACACACCACAATGACTTCCACAATCCCTTGCAAATGCCTGAGATTACTAGAAATGGGTTAAGTTATAAGAGCTACCTAAAAACAAGTCTAAGCTATCAGGTGAGCATTTAATTAATATTAAGTTTCTGTATGGTTATTTGGGGATCCAGCAGCAGGACAGAAAAGTCCACCTACGTAACAAGTAAATGAGACTCATGACTTAGAATGTGTTAGTTGCAAATTACTATTCCAAGACGATCATGAAACACTGAATAAAACAAAACAAATGCCACAGCCGAATTCTATCTTCACAGAGATGGCATAATGTATTCAAGGATGTAACAGCGAAATGAATGGAAGAAAGCAGTGTGAGGCCATATGTAAGAGGGCAAGCTTCCCTGAATTTGGAAAGGAAACAGGAAGGGGCTGGTTTCTGATGCTTCTTGTGCACAGGACTTGGTATGGACAGTTATCACAGTGTGTGGCCAAGGGACTAACTGCTCTGGCTGTTTCTTCACTGGATCTTTCTGGCTACAGTCAAAGAATAAAAAGTAGAGTCGAGATGGGAACAAGACCAGTTATGCAGCCATAATAGTTAAAGTCAAAGGGAATGACAGCTGGATATGTGTAGCCACAGAGATGTTGAACAGTGACATGACATAGACATGAGCTCAACATAAGACCAATAGGTTGGTGTGGAATATTGGGCACAAAGGAAAAAGTGTAGGGATGATAACCACATATTTGGGCTGAGCAATAGAAAAATGATTGTCACCATTAAGAAAGAGCAACTCTAAAAGGAAGATATTTGAAACATTTTAAGTCTTCTTCTTTTTTTTTTTTTTTTGATTTTTATTGAGCTCTAAATTTTTCTCTTTAAAACGTGAGAGGACAAAAGGAAATTATCTATGAAAGCAGTTTCTGCTTTAAGATCATTTGATCCCAATGAACTCTTCAATACCATACACTCCTTCTTGGCACAGTTGATGATTCATATTCTATTATCCCACCTCATTAAGAGGATGCAGACCTGATCTTCTGAAATCATTCAAGACCAAAACTAGGAACAAGTACTGAGTAAGTAAGGCACGGAGTTGGCTATCAAAACACTTGGCTAACAAGTTGAAAGGATGGTTATCTTCACTGTGAACATTCATTTTCACATTCATTACTGATTTTAAAAATCACTTAATATCTAGTGATATTCACCATATACATCCTAGAACTCAGGTATAGGAACTGTGAGATATCACGGAAAAGTGCTTTCCACTAAGCCTAAGGACCTGAGTTCAATTCCGGGACCCACATAATGGAGGGACAGAACCAGCTCTCCAAGTTAACATCTGTAGGCAGATGTTCTGTGCCTTATCCCCCCCCCATGAAATATATATGCATATATTTTTTAATTTAAAAGAGAATTCAGGGATAAATAGCTGTACTGAACATTTCATATTTGCTTTCTGTTCTACCAGGCAATTTACCCCGAGTTAAAGATGAACCCCTTGAATGGTGTCTGTCAATAAAGCAACATCACTCCATTAGTCAGATCTTAGAAAGAGTCATTTGAGAAACACTCTATCATTTCTGAAAATGGCATTTAACATAATTGTAATAGTTTATATTTTTCCAAGTTTCTAAACATGTTGTACAGTTAGACATATAAATTGAGAACATATTCCAACAGAAAGAGTCAGGAAAGCAAACAAAAACTGCAAAAATTCACGAGGTTTCTCCTTTCAAATGATACAAGGCTGTCAAGTCATGGCGAGGGTAGGCACACTGATGACAGTCACAGCCGGAGTTACTGTTAACAATTGACTTCATACAGCTTTGCGTCCCAGTGCATTCTGCCACATAGATTAAATCAGACATATACTGACTTTCCTTCTATTGTTTCCATCAGTGCAATTCCTTTTACATTCAGATTTTACAATCTAAGCACATTAAGTGAAAAAAATTGACTAAGTGCATTAAAATGTTCTAATTTGCATCCACTTTAACAGACACAGAGATGTGCTGCTTTAAGTGAAATCCACTCAGTCCTCACCTACTAGAACACACACATACACCTGTACACACACACATACACAGATTCAAGCCCTTCTGCAATCCTCAGTTAAATGGATCAAGCAACATATGGGAGGGACTGTCCATGAATATGCTAAAATACCACCGCAGACAATAAAAAAATTAAAATATGTGTCTCCCGGGACTAAAAAGCAGAATTGGGGCTGGGAAGACCTTATTATCAATGCAAAGAGCAAACACAAAGCCAGATTTGAGGTAGGTTCCTTTTTAATGTAAACTGACATTTCCTATAACCTCTGGCCCATGAGTCTGCATGTCTGATATAGGAAATTTCTCCAGAAATTGAGAACAGCAAATCTGCGTGGGATTACATTAAATTGGGGTTGAAAATGACAAACACTTTCGAGTTCCTGTTTCTCCCTGCATCCATTCTGCACTGCTCAGATGGTATCTCTCTGCACAGGACGCCATGTGGGTATTAAGAGGACGGCTCGGCAATTATGCGTAGAGAGCGCAAAGGTAGTGACCAGACTGAGACTGATGAATATTGTCCTTTCAAACTCTCTGCTTTCCTAAGCTTGAAAGCAGTCTGAGATGACTGGGAAGCAAACAGATTCAGATCAGCAGCCCTCAATACAAAAGCTCCACTTGGAATATGTTTGTAACAGCAAGAAAAGCAATTGTCCATGAACGCTTGGCGAGCCGAAAGCAATTAGATTTACAAAGAAGAGAAAGTGTTAGAAATAAGTTTTCAGGAAAAAAAAAAAGCACAGACCCCATTCCCATTACTGAGGTCCATCAGAGCTGATGGTGTTTGGGTCCAAATATACAAAAAAAAAAAAAAAAAAAAAAAGCATCATTTTTATTCAAGGTGACCAAGGAATAAAGTTGGTGCTTTTCCACTTTGCTACTGTGACTAGGCCATGCAGGAATGCATTTAAGAGGTGAATTCAAAATGTGTCAGACAAGGTAGGGTTTAAATTTCTCAACAAAATGAAAGTCAATACTGTTCCTTTAATGCAAGAAAATGTAACAGTTTAATCAGCCCCAATAGCTAAATGGATAGATGAGAGCCAATAAATAGGAGCAGCCAAACTCCTAGCAGAGAACAGAAAGGGAAATGAGGAAATCCTATATTACATGTGTAGAGCTTCTCCCTTAGGTTCATAAAACACTTCACATCACTGATCAATTAATTCCTAAAATGTTTTATGGGAAACATATACATGGAAGGCTGGAGTTGTATGTATGTATGTATATGTAGATATGCAAAAAAACAGAAAAAGTCAGCAAGATCAAGGTCATATAGGTGAGAAAAGGAGGGAACAGATCGAATAGGGGAGGAGGAGTCCTTGTTCTGTCTTCTGCAATTCAAACTGTAAAACACATCTGTATTCCTGGGTTCTCTGGTGGATACTTCTAAGACTAGGAATATACCCCAAATCTAAACCAACAAACTGGCCTTTGCAAAGGTTCTTCCCATTTGAATCATTCTTTAATTTTTCAGCCTTATTTTATTTTTGATTGACACATCATAGTTAAAACGCCTTTTAAATTTCAGCTATATTTTCATTTTTTTATGTGACAATTGTACAGGGCACATTTTTTTTTTACAATGCTGATCTTTAGTCTGGTAACTCTGTGCTACACAGAATGAGATCTAAGATTCATGCAGCTAATGCCATCACATTTAAAAAAACCCTCAAAATGTATTTATTGAATCACACAAAGAAATTAAGAAAATGATTAGCAATTATCTTGACAAGAATTCCTTAATTAATTGCCGGCACTAATACCGTGTTATCTTCCCCATTACTAAAACAATTCGGCTTCTATTAAAAACTATTCATTAAAGATTCATTCGTTTCTTACTGCATCCCGCTGGTTCGTATCTTATGTAGCTAAAGGGCTGCTTCCTAGAGATGAAGCACGGCTGTGCAGAGAGGCAGTGCCAACTCCAGCATTTATGTTGAATGACCGCATGTTTCCCAAGGATATTACTTATTAAAGCAAACAGAACAAACACAGGGAGGTCTGACAGAGGCAGGACATTCTGTGTGTGAACATGCCCACTTCAAGTCTAAGACATCAGTATTTCCAGAAAGCATTCCATTCTCTTGGGAACTCTAAGCCCAAGAGCCATCATTTTCAACTCAGAACTGTATACAATGGGAAGCTTGTTAGACCTTCCCAAAGTTCCCTGCACAGCAGGGGAGATTTATGGGCATGCATCCTAGTACACTCTTCCCCAGGGGGACTTGTAGCAATATCTGGAAGCTATTTGATTCTTCACAGCTAGGAAGCAGTGTTACAACCCTGCAGTGTGTGGAGGACATAGATCCTATGTATGTCCATCAGTGGAAAGAATGCTCCCTAAACACAGACGCAGAGTAGGTGGAGGAGATGGGAGCAGGGGAAGGTAGGGAAGTGTTGGAGGGAAAGAGACAGAAGCCAGGGAGAGAGAAGGAGGGAATAGAGGAGGGAAGAAGTGATTGAGGGAGAGAGGGAGGGAAAGAGGGAAGGAGGAAGGAGGGAGGGAGAAAGGAAGAAAGAGAGAAAGAGGGAAGAAAGGAGGGAAGAAGCAACTGAGGAAGAGAGGGAGGGAAAGAGAGTAGGGAAGAAGCCGAGGGAGGGAGAGAGGGAGGGAGGGAGGGAGGGAGGGAGGGAGGGAGGGAGGGAGGGAGGGAGGGAGGGAGGGAGGGAGGGAGGGAGGAAGGGGAAGGAGTCAGGGTATGAATTACATAATGCAGCTGCAGAGACTGCTCACCTAGATAGTGAAGAAAGTATCTGCTTCTGCCACCAGTGCCCACCACTGCCCTTAAAAGGCATTGTCAACAACTATACCCAGAAGCAAATTGGTACAGTGATGGCAGCTCTAAGGTACCTGGAACCTACAGGGTCTTTCCCACATTCCTCCATGTGAATGAGTCAAACAGGAAGTGAACTGTTTAGCTAACTAAGGATGTATTTCTGCTAAAGTCCTCCATCCTCCACCTTTCCCTCTCACCCACCTTAACTTGCATCAGAATGGCTACCATTTTACATTAGAAGGAACAGAACCCAAGGAGACAAGATCACATTGCAGTGTGCACCACCCCGAGAAACCTTTGTTCATTTTAATACACATTCACCCAGCTGTCCCGGGAATGGCAGGTTTCTATCTCTAATGCCAGTGCTCTAAAGGCCCCTGGCATTATCCATTCCTCAGCAAGTGCTTCCAAGGCCCCAGCATTGCAAACTGATAACTAAACCTGGCTGCGTCTGCTAGGAGTTCAATCACACCTACATGAGCAGAAATTTTAGTGGTTATTGGTGGGTTTCTTTCTCCATTTCTAGACAACATAATTAGCTTCACTAGCCTTCTTAGAATAAAGAAAACTCCGAGCTAAAAAATACTATGACTAAAACCACCACGCATACCATTCACACAGAGGAACACCCTTGGAGCATCAGGAAGCTAAATGGAGGCCTCTGCTTTGCTTCTTGGTGTCTGGTCACTGAAGCTAATAAAGAAATATTAGAATCAGTGGGAAGGTGTAGTTTCAGGTTTCAATTGCAAATGCTCATGTTACAACTCATAACTCCTGTAAAATTAACCTCCAGGTCAACAAACAAGACAAAGATCACAGCGTAAACTTGACAAATATGGCAATGTACCTACCAAAACAACATTCAAATGCTTCCACAGAACTTAGGCTAGCCATGAACATGTACCTACATACATACACAGGTGTCCTATCTCACACTAAGATCCCTCACAGTTCAACTACTTCAATTTTGTATCACTAGTAAATTATAGTCTAAAACATACTGTAATCAAAGCCATTTCAATCAATATGCAACATTGTTACACAGGGGAGAAAAAAGTCCATGAAAGGACACATTTGACCACGTGAGACTAATGACTATTTTGTTTTTCCATACAGATTGTCACTAACTTTGTTATGCCCAGATCACGGAGTACCCCCCAAAACAACTAGGAGATTGAGTCCTGTATGAAAGAGCAATGAGTCTTTATTCTTACAAAGTTTGCAAACTCGGTCTCTCCGTGTGTCCAACATATAGGAATGATCGGAGAGCCCTGAGTTCAGTTGGAGTTGGATTCTTGTAGCAGCAAAAGTGGGGGTGAGGGATTTCTAAGGTTCAGGATCCCTGATTGGCTGGCATTTGTATAGGGGTATCCTGGTGTGTGCTGTCAGGTCATCCTATGTACAACGGTTGGAATGTTAGGAATTTCCTTTGGATGGTCTGTTCCTGAGTGGTACCTGGGTAGTCTCAGTTTGTGGTCTTTCTTGGAACCAGGGTAAACTACTGAGACCCAGGCCTCTGTTGAGTTTATCATGGTTGGATCCTTCAAACTTAATGCTAAAACAGTACAATACAAAGATTTATCACACACACATACACACACACACACAACTGGGAGAGAAATGACAGTCGACATACATTTGATCTGGAGTCCCACAAGGGTGATTCCCACACTTTTACTCACAGAACTGTTAAGTCTTGTTGACTATATAGAATATAAGCAATAGGATGTCACTTTTCTTGGACCACTCTGGTGTAACCGTTATGTAAAACAAACATTCTGTTACCTATTTCAGGGGGATATTACAACTTCATGAGATATTGGCCACACTTCCTTGCAGGACACACATACAGCTTGTCAGTGTGTATACATTGTTAGCATATTATCAGCCTAGTTGAGAATAATGAATAATACCTTTCTCCTAATTGCCATGATAAAATACCCCAACAGAAGCAACTTGGTTCACAGTTCAAGCCTGAAGAAACTGTACACATCACACCATGAATTTAGCACACTCTCTTTTTCATATGGTCTAGGATCTCACCTCAGTAAATAGTGCCAATCCCTTCCAGGGTAGCTCTGCTTACCTCAGTTAGCCGAATCAACATAATCCCTCACAAGTATGCCCAGACACTGAATAAGCCCTCGGAGGTGTGCTGGATTCTTGTCCTTAGGTGATGTAAGAACCTGTCAAATTGTTAATAAACACTAAACCTCACAGGGTTTTTATCTGGCCTTTCTCCTCCAGACATGCAAATCATAAGCATAAATAATAGGATTATTCTGCCAGTTAATATATTTATTTTTAGCAATTCCAAGAAGAAATTTGTAGACTCAAATATAGACCTTTGATTAGCTTGGACCTTGTAGTTCATACCAAATAATCCCAGTTACATCAGAGTCTGAGGCATGAGGTCAGAAGCTCAGGGATAACAGAGTAAGCTTCAGAACAACCTAACCATTTGTGGTGACACCCGAGACTCAAAGAGAGAGTTCAGCAACAGAGGATTCGCCTGGTATGCACAAGGCCCTGGATTCAACTCCAGTACATACAAATTAGAAAGGAAGAAAGAAAGAAAGAAAGAAAGAAAGAAAGAAAGAAAGAAAGAAAGAAAGAAAGAAAGAAAGAAGAGGAGGAGGAGGGAGGGAGGGAGGGAAAGAGAGAAAGAGAGGGAGAGAGAGAGAGAAAGAAAAGAGAATAGAAAAGAAAGAAAAAGGTAGATTTCTTAGAATGACTTAGGTCTATGTTTGGTGAAGAACTATCAAACTTAACTGGAATATATACCCTAATATGTAAAAACAATAAGAATGCAAATTGTAACATTCTTCATTTATTAAATTGCTACCGAATACCTACTATATACTGTTCTGTTCCAAGTACTGACTATCAGTAATGAACAAACTAACAAAAATTTCCATTCTTAGGAAGTTTCCATTCCATTAAGGTAAACAGTCAATAAACAAGGCACACAGTACAAAAGACATCTTTAAGTGCCCATCATTGGGGGATGGAGATGAAGCGCAGCAGTGTTAGAGATGCAGAAGTGAAGGGTCAGTGTTGCAGAGGGGGCAGCTGTAGACATCAGGTGTATCCTCACTAAGCAGGACTTCCTAGGAGGAAGCTCTCTACCTGGGGTCTTCGCTGGTTCCCATTCTCTGTTAACATTCAAGCTAATTATCACCTGCATACCCTCGGAATCCTGCATGTGATCATAGTGTGCTTCACATCTTCATCATGGTTTGTGCAGATCTGAGTGATTTGGATCATTTATTCCAAAGATTCCTTCCTCCATCTGAATTGTTTAGGAGTTCAGACTGTGAAGTCTACTGTGCACTAACGGTTCTGTTCCCACTTCCCAGAACTTAGAAACACAGAAGGCTGGGCAGAACATTTTATCACTGCCTGGATTAACCATAATTAGAACCACTTAAAATTCTTTTCTCTGGAATTTGAGAGCAACATTTTCCCAGCATTCAGTATGGCCTTAGGCTCTCTCCAAGTCTCAGGAAGAGTGGCTCCCATCATCGCATGCCATGCAGGCAGGTGCTTTAAACATACCTGTTGAATGCGTTAGCTCATTGTGACCTTACAAAGTGAAACTTGTGGTTGTCCTTTTACGTGTGACAAAGCAGGCTGTGAACAGCTAACTGATCTTCCTAGGGTATTGACGGAGGTTTCTGTCCCGCCTACTCCCACAGCAGTTCAGTCCCAAAGAAACACACAGAGAAACTTGTTGGTCTAGGAGCTCAGGCTTCCTTATTAACTAATCCTTACATCTTAAATTAGCAAATAATTCTTGTCTGTGTTAGCCACATGACTAGGTACCCTTTATCAGTGAGGCATTCTCATTTTGCCTCCCTTGGTCTGGGTGATGGCTGCAGACTGAACCTTTCCTCTTCCCAGAATTCTCTTGTTCTGGCTGCTCTGCCTATACTTCCTGCCTGGTACTGGCCAACCAGCATTTTATTAAACCAGAACAAATGACAAATCTTTACAGGGTGTAAGACCTTTGTCACACAGCACCAGGACTGCAGAGCTGGAATTCTGCCAATGTGATTTGCCTTCCTCATTAGGTTATGTCTGGCTGGCAGTTCTTTCTACCCCTCCACTGTCACAGGGTCTTACCCCACCTCAGTGAAACTCTGGCAGAAGTCATGCCCTCCTAGCTTCATGCATATTTTGTGTGATTTAACTCATAATTGAAGTAAAAGCGATGCTGCATTAAAACAAGTGGTAAAATTGGTGTTATTTGGAATCCTTTGATTTCAATTGAGCTATTCTAGTATTTGTTCTAATTAGTTAAGGTTGAAGCCTTTATATATTAAACATAATGTTTTTAATAGAAATACTTCCCAACTGTACTATAAATATCCATGTATTTGTTTATAAAACCTCAAATGATGATAAAAACCAAGTGAAGTATCTTCACTACTTGGGATGACCCCTGGATCATTGACTATTCACTATGTTCAAAATGTGAAATTTAGCCTTATGGTTAAAGATACGCTTATCATTTGTCACGTGATCATAGCCAGATCTAAAATACTCCACTCATTCTAGTGATTCTATGAGTTGTCCCTTGATCACAAAATCAAGTGAAGATTATTACTGACTGCCGGGCCTTTCAGCTTTTCTTTCTCTTTCTTCACAGAAAAAGACTGTGATGGTAGGAGTGATGACAGTAATGTTGGCACCACTGGTGATGGTAGTAGAAGTGATGAATGTGGTGATGGAAGTGGTTATGGTATGGTAATGATGGTGATGAAGTAGTGGAGATGCTAGTGATAATGGTTATGTTAGTGCTGGTTGTGCTGCAGATGAAAGTGGTGGTGCTGGTGATAATATTGTTATAGTAATGACATGGGTGATAGTGATGATGATGATGATGATACAGTGATGGAGCTATTAATGGTGGTGGTATCAAAGTGGTGGTGGTGTTAATATCAGGTTATTTCTGAAAACAGTGTCAAATAATTTAGATTTGTCTATTTAGTGAATTATTCAATAATGATGTCAGGTAAGAAATATTCTTCTTTATATTTCACAGATGAAGAAATTAAGGTGCAGAAAGAACACTGGGGTTGTTACATGAAATATGACTCAGTGCAGACAATGTGAAGTGTCTCTTCAGAAAGGACAGACCAATCATCATACAGGATTTTCCACCAACAGACAATAATGACCTCCCTTTTGCTGGCTGCTCACCACTGTTCAGAGCAGCAGAGAACATTGGCCAGTGATATCTTCCAAACAAACTTTCTGATTTGGGTGCTCGCCTAGGGAAGGCATGGTGTTGAAGTCCGGGTACTCTGGAGCCAAAGTGGATAGACCTGAATAAGGACTTTTCTCTTTCCCTCGAAGTGCCTTAACTAAGTTACAGAACTACATTGAATCTCCCTGGCGATGGGCATTTACTTCATAAAGACATCATTGGATTAAAACAGCAGCTTGCATGCAAAATCCTTAAAGCAGTGTCTAGAAACTATTAGATGCCCAGAAAACACATTACTTGAATTTTACCTGCATCACTGGGGCAGGAGTAAATATTTCATTGTCTTAAAATCTCAGGCAACTGGGAAATTCCATCAAAAGAGAAGGGAATCAAAGCAGTGCCATTATAGGCATTTCAGGAAGTTTTGAGTCAAGCAACCTGGAATTGACACCATGATCACCCAGAATCATACTGAATTCAATTGTGCAGGAGATGTTATTTTCGATGAGTTTGCCCCAATAAGTTGGACACACATACCCATGTGTGAAAGAAGTTAATGACTACAGCGTTCATCAAATTAGCATACACCTGCCCTCAGAGCTTTACAGCAGCCAGTTATGCAGAAGAGCTGATGAAACATATAGCCCAGATAATTTAGGTAATTCAATTTTGGTGCTACAACTTTTATTGTCAGATATTTGCAAGATCTTTTCCAGTTTTGGCTACATAGTTTCCTGAATTAGTAAATAAACTAAGGGTGTATGGGGGCGGAGGGGGGGATCTGGTTACAAATAAGCCATGAACTTTCCAGTGTCCAGTACATACTGAAAGGAAATCACAAAGACAAAAAGACATGATTTTAAGCTCCAAGAGACAAAGCTCAGTGCACAAACTGTTACTGTAAAACAGGGCATGAGTTAGCCATCTTGGGATGCTTGAAAAAATACTGCAGAGTGGGTGGTTTAAACCAGACAGATTTCTACCTCATTCTTCAGAAGGCTGAGAAACCCAGGACGAAAGCACCAAAAGGGGAAGTTTGGCTCTGGGACCTCTGCACAGAAATGAGAAAAACAAAGCCTCTGATGTTTCAAACTCATTTAAGGGTCATTACTTTTCCAGCGGTAGTACCCCCATGTCGTATAGGTATTAGATTAGGACTTGGACATAGGACTTTGAGAGGGTTCTAATTCAATCCATAACAGGGGATGGATAGGTGTCAGGAAAGGGTGATAGGAGTTGATATGAAAATTAACAGTGATTTGGGAAATCGGCGTGGATATGTCAGAAGGGGACTGAGATAGGCCAACTTATAAACTTGAAATCATTCTATAATCCCAAATGTAATTTCCTCTCATCAGTTCAGCTGCTTCTGAGTGTAGCTTCGTGAAAGTCCATTCTCTGAATGATGTGGAAAACCTGAGAAATTATCCTCAAGTTGGTCCAGCCACTATCTGAGGCAAAGAAAAGAAGGTGGTCTTCCCTCTTGTGATTGGCTGTACTTCCTCTTGTGCCCCTCCCAATTATGTCCCTCCCCCAGGCCATTACATATAGACCTTTCTTCCTTGGTGCATCTCAGGTTTCCCGAGAAAAGTGAGGACCACTACCTTTCTTCTGTTAATAAACCAACATAATAGCACTGTCCTTTCCACTGTTTCTCAGCCAGATCTCTGCTCCAGTTTCTGCTACATAGCCAGCTGGTAGGTGGGGGTATAGTTCAGCCCTAAGACACTTGCCTAGCATGAGCCGGTCACTAGGTTCAGTCTCCAGCACCAAAGGGAAACAGAGATAAAAAGAAATCCAAGTTTATTATTCTGCCCCGAATACAGCAATGATTTGTGTTGGATTAGACCAAATCCTCAAGAAGATAAATGGATGAACATTCGTGGTGCTGAGAACAAGCTGCTGACACTAATGCCTGCCTCTCTCAGACCCACAGAAGCCATAAAATGCAAGCAGGTAGAGAGCAAGATACCGAGCTATGGTCCTTATGTGGATAGATATAATCATACACAGAAAATTAAGTCACTTTCCCCAGGAAAACACTCATATTTTTTGGGATAGAAACAGAACTCTGCAGCCTCTTTTTAAGGATCTGGTTTACACCCCTGCCCTAAACTGTCAATAAGAGGCAGGTCCACCATTCTTGTCAACATGGTCTCATTTCTTCTGGTGTCTCCGACACTTTTGTTGAAGGTTCTTGTCATGCAGTCATACATTCAGCCAGATGTTCCTGCACTTTGTTCTTCAGTGCTTCCAACACTCCCAGTTTCTTTCATCTCAGCATTGCTTGTCCTCCATGCTTATTCTCTGGCTCCTAAACACCAGGTGTTAACCAGACTGTGCAAATGGTCCAATGATCTCTTCTTAAGAGTCCGATACATGGTCTCTGTTATGGGCTAGTATGATCCTTCTACTTCTAGTTTTTTTTTTTTTTTTTTTTTTTTTTTTGGTACGTATTCATGAAAGAAGTCAAATTTAGTCACAGGCTTTCTATTGTTATTAAGGTGATAATGGAATTTTTGTCCTTGATCTTATTTATGTGTTGTATTACATCTATTGATTTGCATATGTTGAGTCATCTTTTTATTTCCAGGAGGGGAAAAATCAATCTGATCTGTTGTCTTATCATTTATAAATGTGGTATCACATTTTATTTTCATGACAAATTTTCTGTTTATGTTCAACAAGGAATTTGGTCTGAAACGTTTTTTTCATTTTATGTCTTCATCACGCTTTTCATAATTTTGTATTATTAAATGCTATAGTGCTATGGAGTATTTTAAATTTCAGAGCTTCATAAAACCTAGATATCCATGCTCTATACGTATGTGTGATGATCAATCTCATCAGTTAATGGTGGGTCTGAGAGCCTCTCTCTCTTCTGCGCAGGAAATTGAGACTGGCTTATTCTTGTGAAGATCTTGTGCTGGAACCATCATGCTATCGGTTACTGCATGTAATAGACATGTAATGCCAAAATGACAGCATTTCACAGTGCACTCCCTATCTTTAGGCTCTTAACATTATTTCTTACCTCTCTACCAAGATATTCCCCAAACCTTGCTTTGGGGCATTGACATAGATAATGCACCTAGAGTTGAGTGCTCATAGTAGCTTATTCTCAGTGTTTTGAACACTAATGAATAGGTCTTTGCCCACTGCAGTATGAAGCATCTCTAACAAAGGCTAAGGAGCACTCAGCAGCCTGCATAGCACCTTCTAGAACTATGAGAGATAGCCAGCAAGGAGTTTCTTGTTCACTTTCAGTGTGGTTTCTTTGTATTCAGCAACTAAAGTGAGTTGTATGGTGTCTTCAGCAACTGGATCTTACTACCTACTTATGATAGAAAACCAAAAGCAATAGAAATTCACTGTATTGTTTTGAGTATTTCTGAGAGGTACCACTGTCCGAAACAGAAATTTCTATTTATTAGCCCATGAGTTTTGTGAACAGCAATATGGGGTACTTCTGTCTAAACTTCAAAAAGAGAGACTAAAAATAGCCAAAGAAATACCAAATAAAATTAATTCTGCAGGAGGTATCATGTACATGGTTTCAAGTTATAATCCAGAGACTCAGCAATAAAATCAGGCACTTATATCAGTGGAAAAGAATAGAGAAGCCCAATATAACTCCATATAGCTATAGTTACCTGATTTTTGACAAAGATGCCAAAAGCATGCATGGAAGAAGAAAATATCTTTAACAAACAGTGGTAGGAAATCTGAATTTCAATATTCAAAAAATGAAGCTAGACCCTTATATCCTATCACGTACAAAGCTAAACTCAAAATGGATCAAGCACCTCAACACAAGTCCCTGAAACTGCTAGAGGAAAAGGTAGGGAGTTTCCTTAGCTTATAAGCGTAAGTAAAGGCTTTCTAAACAGATTTCTTAATCTTCCAAATGAATCCATATAAAAAGATACCTATTTGTCTTTGGTGATAGCTTAGCAGATGTCCTACTAGCAACTGGGAGAAGAAAGGGTTCATTTGGCTTATATTTCCATATCACAGTTCATCATCAAAGGAAATCAGTACAGGAACTCAAGCATGGCAGGAACCTAGAGGCAGGAGCTGATGCAGAGGCCATGGAGAAGTGATACTTACTGCTTTCGTTTTTTTTTTTTTTTTTTTTTTTTTGGTTTTTTTTTTTTTTGGTTTTTCGAGACAGGGTTTCTCTGTGGTTTTGGAGCCTGTCCTGGAACTAGCTCTTGTAGACCAGGCTGGTCTCGAACTCACAGAGATCCGCCTGCCTCTGCCTCCCGAGTGCTGGGATTAACAGCCTGCTTTCTTATAGAACCCCAGACCACCAGCCCAAGATGGCCCCATTCTCACTACACGGGCCCTCCCCATCAGTCACTAATTAAGAAAATGCTCTACAGCCCAATCTTACGGAGGCATTTTCTCTTTGAGTTTCCCTTCTATCTGATGACTCTAACTTGTATCAAGTTGATATAAAATTATCTGTGTAGCAGGTAAGTATACTTTCTGTACTAGGAGCCTGGGTTCAATTCCCAACACTAGTGCAAAAAAATGGATTACAGACACCTATAATCCTGTGGGTTTACAGGAGAAGGTTTACTGGCCACCAGCTCCAAGTTCAGAGAGGCTCTGTATTACGGAAACATCATCTTCCACCCTCCAAGTGAACACCCTCACACGTTCACACGTGTGCGCGTGCGCACACACACACACACACACTACATACACTACACACATACACACTGACAGTTATTATTATTATCACCTAGTCTATCCACACTCTACCATACTTGCATTCACAAGTTGTTTTTGTTGCAGTGTTTTAAATGAGTGTTATATTTAGCTGTTCCCTTTGAGGAATGAAAAAGGCGCCAGAGCCTTACAGGTCAGGTAGATTTTATAGAAAAGGATTTGATTTCTCCAGACACCTTGTAACCATAGTGTGCAGGGCATGCCCAAGGATGCTTTCCAGGCCATGCTAAAGGCTTTCCTGTGGCAGAAATGCAATTGCACAACCATGGTTGAGCCCATGAGCCAGCATCTTATTAGTCTTGACTTCTAACTGGCCTGAGAGTTCCTGATAACTCTGCATAATCACATGGCTACTGAATGTACACTTGAAAAGCCTTCAAAGAGAAACAGCTTACCTCCTATAAACATCAGTTTTCACACCTCCAAGCCATTTCCTAAACCCTTTATTCCAAATAAAAATTGCCTAAAATAAGGTAAACAGGGCATTTAAATGGCTCTTGTTGAGGCTTGCAGTGGACTGGGCTTTTCTTTCTTTCCTTTTTTTTAAAAACCTATTTATAAACTTCTGCCATCAGAAATCCCATTGCCACTGTGGTATCTCAGTCAGCCTCTCTCTTCTACTTTGATTAGGATGAAAATGCAAACTACCCACTTCCCTGCTCCACGCGTGAGGTCAGCCAGCAGCACTGTGAGCTGCCAACGGCGGAAAGCTGGTAGCTGGAAAGTAATCCACTTCTTTGAGTCTCACTCCAGAGTCAGTACAACCGGAGCACGTTTTCATACCAAAGACATTAAGGGAGAAATCTTTTTCAAGTGGTTATTCTTGAATTCATTTATTTTTGACACACACAATGAAACCCCAATCCGCCTGCAGGCTGCGGGGTCTTTGTTTCCTGTTTTGTGCACTGTCGATCTCTTCATGTCTTTGAAGGAACAGCTGCAGACGTCTCAGAAGCTTACAAGTGCTTCTCCATGGCAGGCTGCTGCCATCAGAACTTAACTGTCTGATGATTTCTCAATCACCCTTCTGCTGTTTCCGTTTTAGGGGAGTGAAAAGCTAAAGAAGAGGTTCACTTTTCTAAGAGTCACATAGAGCATCAGGATCTTCGGTAAGTGCCCTTTCAACCACAGAACTATCTCTGATCAATGGGACTATGATGTATAATGTCATAAAATCCTAAAATATCTCCTTAAATCTATAATGTATTCCTGTTAGCCAGGAGAGGCCTTAAAGTTCAATAGCAAGAAAAACAAAAGAATGTGCACTGCCCAGTTAAATATGGGATCACTAACAAAATATAGGAGAAGAGAAAAAGCAAAACAAACAACAGCAACGAAAAGCAGCAGCATGGGCCAAAACCACACCCATCCACAAGGGACACAGCACCATGGTAAAAAGGCAGAATCACATTGGCATCACAAGTTCATCATTTGGGTTCCATTAGTCTCCCTTACACTGGCCTTAAGTAATTTATTCAATTGTTCTTTCCCAACTTCTCATTTTTGGTATTCTTTTTCTTTTTGTTTTATTTTGTTTTATATTTTGTTTTGGTTTGGTTTTTCAAGACAGGGTTTTTCTGTGTAGCTTTGGTGTCTGTCCTGGAACTAGCTCTTGTAGACCAGGCTGGCCTCAAACCCACAGAGATCTGCCTGACTCTGCCTCCCAAGTGCTGAGATTAAAGGTGTGTGCCACCACCATCCAGCTCCAACTTCTTATCTTTAAAACAAGGAAGATAATACGGTTTTTTTCTTTCATAGAGCTGCTTTAGTGAGTATATGTGCTAAGATATGATGCAATCTTTCACATTTGATTAAGAGGCAAAAGCAAACTGCCATCTTCCAAATGCTCCCCATCTCCTGTGGTACAGAGCAAATTCCTGACACACTTTCTGATGTGGGATTCCCCTCTGTATGCTGTGAATATGTTTTATTATCATCGGTTAATAAAGAATCTGTATTGGGCCTATGACAGCACAGAACAGAGCAAGGCAGGAATTCCAAGCAGAGATAAAGGAGAAAAGAAGGCAGGATCAGGGAAATGCAATGTAGCTGCCAAAGGAGACAGACACCAGAGAACCTTACCGGTAGGCCATAGTCACATTTCTATTCACACAGATGAATAGAAATGGGTTAATTTAACATATATGACTTAGTTCATATGACCTAAACTAATAGACCAAGAAGTGTTGTAATTAACATAGTTTCGGTGTGATATTTCGGGTCTGGGCAGCCAGGAAACGAATGAGCAGTCTCCGCCTAAAAATGGCACCAATGTGGGCAACTATGTCCACATAAAACCTGAGAGACCTTGGGAAGTAATTCTAGACACAAAATAACAGAGTTAAGCAGGGCTTCTTGGTAGCAGCATTTTCTCAGGTGAGCTCTGTTTGCTAGAGGCAAGTGCACCTTATTTAAGAAAGGTTTCCTGACTTAACTTTAGCTGCAAAAACCTTGCAGCTCTTTTAAGACGCCCTGCCACAAAACACTTAGACAGTGTTTATGAATAGCCAACAGCATGCTTCCTGGTGGTGCCAGGGACCTTGAAACTCTTTAGAGTTCTGGCAATGAACATGGTTCCTGCTAGTACCTCTGCCATGAAGCTAGACTTTCAGAAAGCTAAGGAATAGGGTTGATCCAGCTGTCAAAGCCACAGTTTCAACCCTAGCCATATTACTTAGCAAATTCAAGACTCCTGTGGTCAGATAAAGAGAGATACACAGTAAAGATAAATTCAGACAAAAAACAAACAAAACCCTCTAAACAGTTTATAGTGTGATTAAAGGCTTGGAAGAGAAAAGAAAAAAGATAAACCCTTTAAAAAAAAAAAAAGAAAGAGAGTAGTTAGGTATGGAGGCACATACCTTTAATCCGAGCACTTGGGAGGCAGAGGCAGGAGGAGCTCTATGAGTTCCAGGATAACCAAAGATAAACAGAGAAACCCTGTTTCAAAAACCCAAAAATTAAAAGTAAAAATAAAAGAAATGGGGTTTAAAATACAGCCATTCAAAGATGGAAAATACAGAGAGAATCTGGATACTGTATGCTATTGTGTTGTCCTTAAATTGATGGCTGAGAAATGAGCAATAGCTGCTAAAAGACATTTGATTATAAATGCTGCTTGGTTAATCCAAACTATATTTTTTGAAAATGCCTTGCCTTCAAAATTTAAATCAAAAGATACGTTACTTTGAAGAAGAAGTTTTGCTTTTGTTTCTGCAGGAAATGAGAGGCTCTGAATTCATTCTGGGTTAAGAAAATGAAGTTTGATCAAGGAAGATCCCCTGAAAAATCTCTGCTAGGAATTTATCCAACATTTCAAAGGACCTCTGTTGGAGTTTCCTCTGAGTTCTACATCTAGAACAGCCTCAAGACTGCTGGCTGAGATGATTCAGCCTCACAGATTACTCCAGTCAGGTCTTGACCATAATCCTAAATTTTCTTTAGGTCCCCATAAGATTATTAGTGCCCCAATCAGGAGAAAGTAGCCTAGAAAATTGCACACACATTCCCCCCATAAAATGGTTTATGGATTTATTGCCTTTGTTTATAGAGTGTTGGTCACAAATTGTTATGGATAATGGTCACGAAAAAGCTAAACAAAGGAGATTAGATTCAGAGTTCTTGTTTGGAAAAGAAAAAAAGGGAAAGTACTGTGAGACAATGGCCTTTTACCCTGTAAAGGTTTGTTACTTGTATTGGTTTAATAAAACACTGATTGGCCAGTAGCCAGGCAGGAAGTATAGGCAGGATAACCAGAATAAAAGAATCCTGGAAAGAAGAAAGGCTCAGTCTGCAGTTGTCACTCAGACCAAGAAGAAGCAAGATAAGAATGCACTGATAAAAGGTACCGAACCACATGGCTAACACAGACAAGAATTATGGATTAATTTAAGATATGGGTTAGCTAAAAATATGCCTAAGCTATTAGCCAAACAGTGTTATAATTAATATTGTTTCTATGTTATTATTCAAGTCTGGGTTTCCAGGAAATGAATGAACAATCTCTGCTTACAACTTGCCCTACAATACATGAAACTGGAGCTCGCCTAGAGTCTCAATTATAACTATTGCAATGGACTCTCCCTCTTCCATCCAGTCTTCTCTGCTTATACTTCATATTCATCCATTTCAATGCAGAAAATATAAAATCACTCACCATGATTAATCAATCCTTCAGCAACTGAGATCAGCCTGGAGGAATCCCTTTGAAGGTCTACAAACAAAATCGGCAGACTGTTCCCTTCCTATAGTTAGACATTTTTTCTACAAATAAACTTCTCTCGGTTCATCTTTTTCACTTCAAATGCTTTACCTTCAAAATATATCTTTTCTTCTCATTTTCAAATATTGGAATGTAATCTCGGTATCAGAAAAGTCATGTTTTACAGTAGAGGGTAGAGCTAGGTTCAACTATTTGAAGCTCTGTTTCCACATTCTCTAGAACCTGACTCCTTATAACCTGAGTCTTCAGAATTCATTTTAACCTGAAGGACATCTGTATATAAAATAATGTCATGACACCATAGGAATTTCATCAAATACTTCAATTACAGAACACTGGTATAAATTTCATACACTGATAACAGCAAGTGTTTGATATATGCGTCTGTGGGGAAAGATCTCCTAAGGAATCGAGTGAGGAGAGCACACACACTGTTCGCGTGGCCAGGACAAAGTGGTTTTCCAATGGTTTATGCCTGAAGATACAGACAGGAACACTCAGAGCACACAGGTGTTTGTGAGTGATTATCAGGCAGGAGCATCAAGCAGCTCAGTGCCCCTCAGTCAAGCAAGCACCGGAAATGAAAATGTCTCCCCTCATACTGGCGCGCTGGAAGACATAATGAGATGGCGGCTGCTCTACTCCAGGAAAGAGCCACATCAAAGGCAAATTCGTCCTAAGAAGATTAGATAGGCAGATCTGCATTCTACCAGTTAGATTTCAAAATAAGCCAACGCAAACAAAGAAAAAGGAGCTTATTTTCAAACATCCATTACAATTCCATCTAAGTACCTCAATCCGTGATGGAGGGAAAAGAGGAACAGCATAGGCTCAGTGTGCACCTCATGTCTGTTAGCCACCAGTTTCATTTCCAATCAAGGACAAGAACTGGGTGACCCAGTAACAGAGAGACATTCAGTTCATACAGTGGAGAGATCAGCCAGAATTGTGTTGAATCTACGGTTTAAAACTAAAGTATGTTCTACTTACATGCCTACAGTCAAAAGGAGGACCTAGTGTATAAAGACAGCTTTTGGCTTAAAATTGACTTTGGTCACTGCTGTAAGATTGCCAGGAGTTATCTAAAAGGGGTCTTAATTTGGTGCAAAATGACTTCACAACAGCTGATCCTAAGTAGTCAGGAATCGGGCAAGAGAAACAAGTCAGAGGCATGAGAAAACTGAGGTGGGGAGTGGGTACAAGATGCTAAGGATAGTCAGAGAGGTGCTTCCGGAACCCTCTCTTAGCATCTAACAGGGCATGGTGTCAAACGGGTTGTTTCACCTTGTGAGGTGGCAAGGAGAAACAAGGTGCAGAATAGATAGAGAAACAAGACAACGAAACTGGAAGTCTTCCAGTGGCAAATTATTAATGCTTTCTCTTTGAGAAATTGCAAGCAGGCAGAAAAAAAGGTCTAACCTGAAGAGAATGATCAAAGACTGAAATAAAAGCTTTGATGCCCCAGTTGCTTCAGGGCCGCCTAAGCATTGAGGAGCCATGAATGCAGCTGGGAAGACTGTCAGCGCCAAGTACGTTTTGGAATGAGCTGGTGACTTAATCCCTAGGAGGATACAGGAGTGGGATTAAGCAGTGATTAGCTGCCTCTGAATTTTAGTGATGACATTTAATTTGAAGCTAAATATTTATATTTCGTTGTTACCAACGCCCCTGGAGTTTTCTATCTTTTAAAACATATGCCAGTGCGAGGGATGGCTGCTATGACTGTTTTTATTTGATGAAAAGTTTGTTTTCTCAGAAGTTTATGTGATTGACTGAGTTATTGGGTCTGACATAAACAGGACTCTGTTCCTGGGAAAAGCCAAGTAAGCTGAGCAGACAGCCAAAGCCACACAACCATTTTCATAGCGACAATGACCCATTCCCCGACATGACGACTCAGAGAAAAATAAGCCTAACTTTTAAACGTAACTGTGCAGCCTCGGATTTAAAGCCGTATAATAATCAGTGACAGCTAAGTGAAATTCCGATTAATCCATTAAGTCAGTTCATTCAATGCATGCATTTAAAACTCAATTGGTCTCAGGTCCCTTGCTGGGGGCCAGACTCAAAGGAGCTTAGATTCTGTCCTGGCTTCAAAATTGCCATCCAGAAATCACAGAACCTGAGACTTTGAAGTGGTCTTACTGGTTCTCCGACCCCCCCCCCCCCACACACACACACCTCCTATACGACTCATTCTAACTTTACAATCTCCTTTATGCAAACCATACCATGTGGTCATCCGTAATCTGGTTATATAGCTTTAACGAAGGGAAACTTTCTACTCCCTGGGGAAGATGGTTTGTCCTGATCAGAGTTTTAAAGTGTGGACAGAGTCAATGTCATGCCACATAAATAAACGCTGAAATGATTACAACGAAAGCACCTGTCATGTGAGTACAAGGATCCTCAGCACCCACGTAAGACCCAGATGACATTCTGGAGAACAGGAGACAGAGACTGATAATTCTTGGAGCAAGCTGGCTAGCCAGCCTACCCAGGCTAACCACAATAGTGAGCACTATATTCAGCAAGAGACCATGTTTCAACATATCAGGCAGAGAGTTATGCAGGAAGATACCGGAACCAATACTCTCACATTCTGTCCTCCTCTCTCCCCTAAACATGCACAATCACTGTTATATACATGTCACTCCACACATGCAAACATACATACATAATCTGCTCATCAATAGCACATACACATGCATAGATAAAGGGGAGAAATTTAACTGAAGTAGCTAGAAACATATCCATACACAACCCTGCAGACCAAGAAGGTAAAAGAAGAAAAAAAAAAAGAAACAAATAAATTAAAACAGTAGCCATATTAAGCCTTTTAAATTTAGACTGGACATATTTTCTGCTTTCTCCTGTATCTGTGAAGGTAGGTACATGGCCGTGCACACTTACAATGTGCATGGGCGATATCAAAAGTGCACCATGAGTGAGAACATTGAGTCTTGCCTAAAATCCCTGGCTGGTTCTACAGACAACATTTCACAGAAGACACAGTGGGAACCACAAAGACTACAGGAAAGAGGCCACAAGAAAATCTCTTGGAGGTTTCTGTTCTGCCCAACCTGGCTAACTCCTCCAGGACTAAAGGGCTAACTGAGGACACTCCACACAGTGTAAGGAAATAGGACAATCTATTTCTAAACACGGAGAAACTTCCAAGACACTATTATTGGAACTAAGCGATGGGAGTCACGTGACATTTGGAAGGGTGTCTACTATGGTTGCTCTAATTTAATCCTTTACTATTCTTCTGTACTTCAATATCACAGACTCGGAACAGGTACAGACATTCTTAGTCTCTGAAAAATATGATGCTTTACAAAGAATTCAAAATATTTTAAAGGTCATGAAATACTGGTGGTTTAAAGCTTTAGAACGTACTTGATCATTCCACTTAAAATTTCTCAACTATTAAAAAAACTACTTCTGTGGCCAAAATGCATAATGAAATATCTACATAGCAATTTGTGGAATAATTGAATGGATATATAAAACCTTCAAAAGAATAACAGAGCCATGCTCTGTGCAAATGCCATCATTTCAATGTCTTAACACTCTCTTCCTGGTTTATTTTTTTTCTTCTTAATGAAAGATTTCTTTATTCTTCTGCAATAAATAAATGACCAAATTATGCAAGCTACTCTCTATAATTTTATGTTTAAACTATCACATTTGTTCAGCCTTTATTTTTCTACTATTTCAAGAACTTACTTGTTGATTGACCATAGAAATGTAGTCTTCAGTCAGAAAAAAGCATTTGACATCACAGTACACATATAAAATTTTAATCATGGCTTGTCCAGAAGGCAACTGCTCAGGCAACACTCACAGAAGACATTGTTCTTTTCCCTGTGTTGTACCGTAGTCAAAAAGGGAAATCTCTCAACGAGAGCAGGAAAGGTTTGAACTCCCTTTTCTTAGTACACATCTTCATTTTCACATCATCCATGTCCTTCCATTTGACTCAATCTTTGATTGGTTTCAAACTAAACTAAAAGTTTAATATTTTTCTTATCCCTTCATGTTACCATTTGGCATCAGGGTTTCCCTTATCATCTATCAATGGTTTCAGCTCTTCCCCACAATTCTCTCAGTTAACCATGAACTTGTCTTTATCTCATCAATCTTTAGAATCTTCTCTAATCCACAGCCAAATGCTCTTTATACAACTAAGGTATGTGAGCTTTGCCTGAATGCTTTTGATTCTGGGTAAGTATAAGTCACCATATCTAATATCTTACCTGGGTATTTCTTTCTTTCTATACAAGAAGAAGTCAAGTGGTCAAGTCATGTGTATTCTCAGTTTTTACCCATATGGAAACCAAGGTGAATGGCATAGCCTTCCTTTGGTCTTCTAGGGAGCTTGGTACTGAAGTGCCACTTCCAGGATACCAAAATAACCATGTCCCTGATCATCGTGTACAATGAAACAGAATTTTTACATCGCCTGTGCACCTCTTTTCATATACATTAGATGATGTTTAGACTACTCAGAATACCTAATACGATTTAGATACTATATAAATGGTTGTCAGACTATATATATTACTTAGGTCATAAATAGAAGAAAAAATATCTTTATTCATTTTGTTACAAATGTTTTCAACCTTCACCTGGCTGAATCTAAAGAGCATGCTGACAGGGGCCACCGACTGCTTCCCCAACTCCACAGGGCCAACAAGGAAACCAAAGAAAGCGGCCCATGGGCTGCAAGGAAAGCGACTTTCTCTTCAGTATTCTTGGCATACTCTTCAGTCAGCTTAATTATTCTCACTTAAATCACAGATTTGCTTTGAACCTTCTCCAAGGTTGGACATAACAGAAGTATTTCAACATTTGTAGCAAATGCATGATCCTGGGAATGATTATTTGAGATAAATGAAAGCTCAGCAGAGGTCAGCACAACTCACAACAGAGCAAAATATGCCATCATTTCTGCTGAAACGGAAAAAAAAAATAGCCCCTGGTTAAGTTACATAACTAAACCCCAGTTAAATATTCTGTAGCATGCAGTCTTTAAAACCATTTTTAAGTCATTCCAACAACTTTAACAAATGTTTCCTCAAATGCAGGCAGGCTCTTAAAACTTTGGGTCTCATGTGTTTTATTTTTCTCCTCCTCCATGTCCCCAGTCTCCAGCATTGTTCAGCTCCAACAGATTATAATAATGTTATTTTTGCACTCGCCTTCTGTGGTTTGCCATCTGATTCAATAAATGGGCGTGTTAAGCTATTACATTCAGCCCACATAGGGATTCCAGACACCATTGTTCTTTCCCAGTGATGAGGAAACACCTACTCCGTCCCCATCGGCACAGCTGAGCACAAAGATGCGCTATTTCATTGTCTCAGTGGCTCACAATCACAAGAAAACAGTGCAGATACCCAAAGTACTTCACTCTCGAACAAGAAAAGAGGATTTCCTTCTGTGAAAGTTTAAAGCTACTGAGGCATTATAGCGAATAGTCTCTATAGGATGCCACTCTCAGCCTTCACACCAACTGCAGGTAAGTATGGTCGGGGCATCCATACAATCATCCTCAGATTTAATAATTGGCTACAGGGACTTAGCGAATTCATAAATACTATTGTATTAGAACTAGCCAGGGGAAGTCATGCTAGGATAGAGTCTGGAGAAGTAGCAGAAGGGAAGTTTCTGTTGTCATTTCCTACAGTGGCGATGTGAATCAGCCTCTTGGGACTGCTGTCACCATATGCATAGTCTCTTGTAGGAAAAACAGCTCCCTCAAGTCCCTGCTGGGGATCCATTATCCAGGGTGGTGATCATAACTGTCCACAGAGTTGGCTTCAGTCTCTAGTTTAGGACCTTCCTATGGTCACCCAAAGCCCGTACTATCCTCAGTTCAGTTATACTGTTCTTCTTTGTGGTGGGCTAAGAACCTTAAGTCAAGGTGGGTGTGTACCAAGACTCGACCTCGTTACATGATTAGCTTATCTGGTGACCCAAGCTCTCCGGTGAGAGAGATGAAGCTATCAAGTATATCATTCTAAGGCCATAAAGAAAATCTCCCAGATGGGGAAGTCAAAGGGCAGAATGTTCTTGAAAAAAGTTAATTTCTTTAACACACATTATTAGTTTCTTGATTAGAAGCACTTACCACTGATTTATTTCCTCATTACAGATGTACCTATGGCCTTTGCTATGTGGAAGGTCAAGAGGCACTTACTAAAACCAAGGATGAGAAAGCTAGTTTATCAGAGAACATAAGGAGGCAGGGTCAGTAGACGTGGGTGTGGAATACAACCTGGCTCCTAGTTAAAAACAAACAAAAAAAAACCAGACTTGGTGATGGCGTACAAAAAGAGGCAATACTAAAGAGAAAGAATATCACCAAGTTCAAGTCCTAGCCTTTAGGTGGTGAGGCACAGACATTTTTGAACCTGGGGTGGATACATGAAGAGAAGCCTTCACAGCCCCCTTAGAGGCAGCTCTCAGCACTTCCAGATTCTGCATTAGCAACTGTCTGCTGACTATCCGACCAGACCTCTATCACCATTAACCTCTGCATTCCCAGAAGCTAATTAAAGAAAGAATCCAGGAGCATCTACAGGTTATTTGTTTAAAGGTATTTACTGGGGGAAGCAATGGAAATAATCTAATTGGAGAAAGAGAAAGATGAATTATGGATTGCGGTTTCCCCGGGAATTAAAGCATTTCATCTTACTGGGGGTGAGGGTGGAAAATGGAATGTTCGAAGGCAGATAAAAGATTCCATCCTACAGGAAAGCTCACAAAAGGTCCTCAGAAGTTTCAGGATGTACCTAAAACGGACAGTTGGTCCCTCCCCTCTCAAGCACATACAATCTGGGAGTATTGAGAGACACTCTCAAAACAACTAATCTGCCGCAAGAAGCAGAGGCCATCCTTGACACCTGGAAGAGGCACCAATCAACTGAGCCACCAGGAAAAGATGCTCTCCAATCTATTGAGCTGCGTGAATATGCAGTGTGCTCCGTTTTTCCAGCTTTCATGAGCCGTCATCCATGCTGGGATAAGGTTTTGGTGATGCAACTATTTGGGAAGATCATTTCTGTTCCTCTAAAGAACCCGCATAAAACTTGTTGGCGATTATCCATACTTTGGTCTGTTGTGGGTTCCCTACTTGGGGTTTGTGATACTCCATCACATCTCCCAGATAATAGTACCAAACTTCAGTTTCCCAACCGCCTGACCCTTCCAGTACACACTATAGCAAAAACGGAGGGGAGGCACACAGGACCTACCTACCGCAATCCCTGCTCATCCCCATTTACCTGTGGGATATTAATCTAAAATATGAGAGTTAAAAACCCTGTTTGACATATTGACTGCTAACAAGCATGAGCTGGGTGATTCAGTTACACTTTCTTTGTCTTCATTATCATGGATCTAATTCGGCAATAATATAAACTCTTCCATAGGGCGGGTGGGAGCTTGAATGAGGTGACATATGGGGAAGCACCTTGTGGGATTTTTTTCACTACTATATAAATATTCCATTATTAATAGAACAGATTGGGAAAAGTAGCTCTCTCTCTTGTTCTCTCTCGCTTGCTCTCCCTATCCCTTTCTCTTCCTTTGCCTGTGTGTTATTTCTTTAAAACAAGAAGGTTCTGCACAAAATAATAATGCTTTAAAATAGTTTCATTAAAAGTGCTTTATGCCTACATGTTTTCACCCTATTTCTTTAATTTTTGAGATTAATATAGCGACATCATTTCCTCATTCCTCCCTTCCTTCTCCTTCCTCCAAATCCTCCTGCATCCCCTTGATTCCTTCAAATACACAGCCTATTGTTTCATTAAATGTTGTTACATGCATACACCACACACACACACACACACACACACACACACACACATTCCTTTTGAGTACCTAAGAATCTATATGCCCTTCCATGAGAGTCACAGGTCACATTAGCATACTGAGGGCTCCACCAAAGGAGCACACTAAAAAGACCACATAACTCATTACTTCAAAGGCAAAGCTAAACAAAGAAACTTCATTTCATCTTATATTTCTTAAAATACAACAGAAGGGGTGATTCAGAGAAGGCACACCGAGAAATATAGTACAGGAAGCAGAGTATTCTATTCATATTTTTAAGTATAATGATAAAAAATTACATCCTATGCATTCAACACGGTATTTGCTTGACCTCTGCCTGGAGGACTGAGACATCATTGTATAAATAAATAGGGAAAATGGCATCTGCACCAAACGTTCTTATTATCGAAAAGATCTTAGCCTTAGCACACACCACACACCTCTAGTGTCAGTGACTGTTTCACTTCTCTCCTCCCTTAACCCAGTCCAGACCTGACTTCTGGCTTCTTCCTTAGGCTTCTCACCATCCTCTATGTTTACCCTTTCAGGAAATCAACCATTAAATCACACTTAAGTTAGTTGATTTGGAAGACTCTCCTATCTTAGGAATATCACGAAGGTGGCAAACCCACCAGGTTCAGCCTCTTACCTACCATCCTTGTCCTCAAAAGTGAAAGGCACACCTGAAGGCAGAAATTATTGAAGGAAGTCATTCTTCATTACCCAATATAACATATTCTGATTATGTTCCAGTCATGTAGGAGTTTTGGTGGCTGAATACCTTGCTCTCTCTCTAACACTGAGCACTCAAGCTTCTAAGGCATTTCACCAGATACCCAGCTCCTCAGAACAGCATGAACAGACTTTCTTGTTAGAACAAGGAATTTGTGGTTTCAAAAAGAACTAGGCATGGAATTGCCTATCCAAACCAAGTGATGTTAGTGCACTTCTCGTTTACTATCCTCGGAAACTTGTGAACTTGAATTAAGTCTCCCCCTCCACATCCACACCCACTGATGGAAACTTACTCATTTCGAACTCAGATACACTATCCCAAGAAACAGTGGATGTGGAAGGTTTATTTGTGCAATAAAAGATGTTCTCTTTGTTTCAGTCAGTTCTCCTTTCAAACAATACACACTGTGTTCTCAAGAAAATGTAAGAGGGAGACTAGAGAGATGACTCAGCAGATAAGAGAACTTGCTGCTTTTGCAGGAGATCCAGATTCAGCTCTCAGGACCCACATGATAGCTCACAACCATCTGTGACTCTATGTCTAGGGGATCTGATGTCCTCTTCTGGCTCCTCAGGAACCAGGCATGCATATAGTACATACTCATACACATAAAGTGAATGAATGAATAAATAAATAAATAGGTAGGTAGGTAGGTAGGCAGGCAGGCAGACAGACAAACAGATAATGAGAGATTAATAGACTCAAGATATATTGCATACTTGTATGAAATAGTGAAGAACGAAAATATTCTTTAAAAATAAAATACGGCGTTTAAGCTCTAGTTAATACATTAAATGAAAGTTTTTCATCTTATTTTTTACCTGATTAACTAATGTGAGCTTGATTTAGTATAAGATTAAGCAAAAACACACAACTTGATTGCAAGCAGCAATAGAGCAAAACATGATTATGTTTGGCTGGTTTCATGGAACAACATTTTCTCCCACTTTGGAATGTCATGGTCTTTCATTATACTGCTGCAACTTGTAAAGACATGTTTTTACACAAACTTCCCCATCTCCTGTGGCATTGCATATTTAAACAGTTGTGATTTGTCCTGTCAACCTTGGCATCATTACAGACTGGGGTGTGACATTCACCCTCGATTGCCACACCTCCCACCATGACCTGCTTCCTGTGTCAGTCTGAATCTGTTTCAGAGAAAACTATTCATTACATTAGGACCATTTGCTTTCCTGTTTCCATAAGAACAATGTATGCTTTTCGATAGCACAGGTCAGTGTATGTCTGTACAGTGAGCAAAACTAAAGTGAACACAAGAATGCACTTCAGACTTTTCAGATGTTTCCCAGAACAGCTCCAGAATTAATGAATCCATTACCAAAGCGGCAACACCTTGGAAGCATGCCTTCAACACCTGAGTTCTTTGAAGGGCACTTTGTATGCAAACCATCCATGTTTGTCTCCCCTGAATTCATGTGGAACTCCTGATTAGGAGAGATTAAGAGCTGGGACCATTGGATCTTTAAAAGGCGACTCTGTATCTGCTCTGGTGAATGAACCAACATATCCATGTGTGTAATCAATTAAGACTTGCTGGGTTAATGGAATGTACAGTTTAGTGGGTAATCTCTCATACTCTTCATCTCTACCCATGATGCTCTGTGTTTTCTGCAAGTATGGTCATCCCCAGACATAGACCCGCACTCTTGAGCTGGAACCATGGTCCAAAGTACATTCGTTTTTTATTTTGATAATTTACCCAACAGCAACAGAAAGCATTTTAAGATCTGGGTTATCGGTAAAATAAGAAGACTAATGACACAGGATTGTGAGCATTTTCAACAAACACAGATGTATAAAACACGCAGTACAGATCATAAAAGCATGGCTCCTGGGTTACCCATCACTGTCATTAGTATCAGCTTTCACCATTTTCTACTTCACCAGTAATTACACCCTGTGGACTCAAACAGCCCTGGATGGTGCTGTGCATTCTCCTCTGAGACTGTCATATTTGCAAATATCAAGTAATTACAATGCAGTCTCTTTTCAACTATGGCTTGTGATTGCTAACAATGGCTATAGAATGCACACCTACAAGCGTGCAGCAGCAACGTTCTTCCAAAGCTTTGATATCCAAATCCATGCTAGGGTAGAAAATCCCATGTATGGAGTCCAAACAGCAGGTTATTCTTTTCCTTGGTACAAGGAAGAACATCAAATCTTAGTTTACTATCCTCAGAAACAGTTTAACCAGTTCCAATAGCATGCTTGCCCATAGATACCAATGTTGCCACACCTTTGTCTAGTTATGGGATGAAGATACTGGTGACTTCAGTGCAGATAAGTTAATCCCTTGCTGAGAGCTTAGGGCTCTAATACAAGGCATCTTTTACGTGACAGACACAATAAGCACAGATTTTACTAGTGTAAGCTGCTGGCTCATGTTAGGATTGTGTATCATTTATCTCCACAATATAACTTGTCAATACTTCATTTTGTAGTGTCTGCTAGCAATGTTCCCTTAAGTGTGGCATTTTCAACTGTTTTCAATTAATGATTTTTCCATTCTTTTCCAGAATTACCTTCCCAACTGATTTTATAATTCAATTAAAATAAGCCACCCACTTCCGTTAGCAGGATTTGCTCTTTGTAATCCCCTTGCCACTTTCCCCATTTTCACTGCTCCAGCAGGCCAACTACTGAACTGAAGCAGAAGATGAAGGGGAAATGCTTGCTGAATTTCCCATGCTGCTTTGCAATACTACTGCAATGAAATACCACAAACTGAGTTGCTTAAGAAAAAAAAAAAGTTCCATTTCTCCAGGATTTACTTTGTAAAATTAGGAAAATAATGCCATGTGTAGACAGCATGAGGATTAAGTGAAAATGTATTTCACACACGTAGCACATGACTGACTCAAGCCTTGGGGTTAGAACTGGGACATCCACCTATTACCACCTGAGGGTTATGAAGGTAAGTCTCTCTGTTACCTCTCACCTCGCTTCTGGACATTTTTGGAAATGTTCGGTATTTCTTGGCATATACAACCATTGCTTTGATTGGTCTTCATTTTCTTATGATGGTCTCCCTGTGTGTATGCATCTATATTCAAAGGTTCCCGTTTTATAAGGGTATCAGTCATACTAGATTTGATATGAACTCATTTTGCTTATTATATCTGTAGCAAGCCTATATCAAAATAAGATCACATTGTAAAGTACTTGGATTTAGGACTTTAATATAAGAAATGTGGCAACAGGGAACATAATTCAAACTATATAACATTGCTCAAATAAATAGTGTTCTTAAGAGAATTTCAACTGAAGAAAACCCTCCTGAGGCCAGCTTTCTATTATACACAGTCAATACAGTTCCTTGGCTGGAACCTGCCTTGTGGTCAGCTGTGACTCAGTTTCCTCTGAGATTTGCTCAGATTCCCCAGTGTGAGAAGCAAGGCAACTGGAGCTTTTCCTGCTCTGATGAGAGCTCCCCGTCTAGGGTCCTCAGGGCATCTACAGCAAATGAGAAGCAGTACAGCTTGGGTGATGCTTTTCAGCCTACAAATCACACGTATGATACCTTCAGCTGCTCACAAATAACAAGCTGACATGCAGCACACAGCCACACGGAACACTATCAGAGGGGCATCCCAGCTTTCAGGTTAAGCTAACAGGTTCTGAGGCCAGAACATTGCATGCGTAGATCTCATGTGCCCTACATCCTTGCTGTTTGCTCATAGAGCAGCCAGTATGACTCCATAGTACATAAAGGTGAGGTGAGAATACTTATTCATAGCCTTTAGATCACTGCTAATTTAATGTATAAGAGATTCTGGAAATACTGTGGGAACACTGTTGGAACTCAGGAAGGCTGAAGATTTTATTTGTATCTTTAGAAATAATAATGCTGAGGCTGGTATTAGAAGCACCTTCTCCAAGACAGCATAGATAGTCAACGGGGAAGCCCAATCTCAGCCTCAAACTGCCTGAAAACTTGACAGAAATTGTTAAAAAAAAAACAAAAAAAAACCCTTCTTATTCTTTATATACATCTAAATGCCACATTTAAAGGTGATACAAACATTTGTGGATTCTTCCATAAGTACAAGGAAATGGAGAAGCAACAAATGATGCTGCATGTTCAAGATACCCCAACTTGGGCTGGAAAGTTGGTTCGGCCATTAAGAGTGCTACCTGCACAGTCTCAAGGGTGGGAATTCAGGTCTCAGCACATGAGGAATAATCCAGACCTCCCATACAAGCTATCAACCAATTGTGAAAGGGATTGAGACAGGAGCAGTGCTGGGACTTGTTGACTTCAAGCATAGCTGAGAAGGGAGCACCAGGTCCAGGGAGAGATACTACCTCAAATGAATAAAGGGAAAGACACAAAGAAAATATCAGATGCCCTTTTCTGGCCTCCGTATGTGCACGTGCATGTGCACTAACACACACAAGCACATGGTGGGGACGTATAGATAGATGATAGATAGACAGACAGACAGACAGACAGACAGACAGACAGACAGACAGATCCTCAACCACAGGACTATATTATTCAGTAACTGAATTTGGCAACAGAGTTATGAAGAATTCCATCAATTAACCCTCTGTGTATAAAGTATGAAAAACACCAGGTTTGGTCATAGGCTAATAGCATGATTTGGCCACTTCTTATGCAACACTTTCTACACCCAAGAGAATTGTTGTTGTTTCCCCTTTATCTACTCTGTAGCGTATGTCTGTGGAAAATATGCTAACATCCCTACCAAATCTCATAGGATTATTTTGTACATCTCAAAGAACTGGCTGTATTTTGTACTTACAAGCATCTTTGAGAAACTCCTCCTCCTCTCTTGGTATGGCATAGATGAACGTATTCCTCTTTCTCTTAGGACAGAACCCATATCCCATCATGGCGATGGTGAGCTGCATTACAATCATAGAATTTCTGGTCTCTATCTTACACCAGACTAAGACGAAACCATTTGTTTTCACATCTGAGGTATTAGTGCACAGTCTGTTAAAGAAATAGTTACGAAGTGGGAGACTTGATGGAAGGTTGATTGACTGACAGAGTGAATAAGCAAATGCATGTCTAACAAATAAGAAGCTGAGATGCCTACCATTAGCCACACTGACATTTTGATTGACATCTGACACAGAGGAAAGGAAGAGAGGTAGTAATGTAGGAATGAGGTGTGACTTTGTCTGTGAAATTAATCAGTGCATGTAACTCCCAGCTCTCTCTGAAGCCATAATATTTCAGAAAAGAGGAAACTTCACTACCAGCTATCTAGTTTGATTTGCATGTGTTCAAACCTTCAAAGTATTCCTTTTGATTTCTTTAATCAACAGTTGTTTCAGAAAGCTTTTCATTACTTCCTAATTGTCAAAATTCATTTTTTTCATTCACCTTATGAGAGCCAGATTTTTTCAAATGAGTTAGGTAAGTCAGCAATTTTAGAATCATTATTAATGCTAAGTGTTGCTCTCCCTTATAAGCACGGCCCCGCTCTCGCTAGGACTGCAGTCTTTTCTCCACCTTAAGAAGGCCAAATGGCTTATTTTCATGTTCTCTCTTCCCACACACATTGGTAGCACCAACTTTACTCCAGGTGACAAACTCATTTACAGTGACTCTGATGATCTGAACATCACATCTTTGGCTCTGAAGGAAGATGCGAGGATTCTATTAAAAGTAAACATCAAAAATAAACAAATAAGACCTATTTCAATTTTAATTCACAACCCCCTGCAGCATGCACCCAGGCATGCATGCATGTGTGCGTGCAACACACACACACACACACATTGATCCTTAATTAAATTTAATTAAATTTTTTTTTTCTGATTTTTCGAGACAGGGTTTCTCCATAGCTTTTGGTTCCTGTCCTGGAACTAGCTCTTGTAGGCTGGCCTTGAACCTTAATTAAAAATTTAACTGAACATATCCATTGACTCCCAACAACCCCACAGCTGGGATGTTCTTCACAAAATGTAAAGCATAACATCATCACAAGCCTGATTATTGTGCCAAAAACTAGAACAAAACTTGGAATAAATGTTTATCATTATCACTCAATAGTTAGTTTTTGTTTTTGTTTTTTTGTTATGCTTTGCTTTTTTTTGAGGCAGGGTTTCTCTGTAACTTTGGAAGCTATTCCAGAACTAGCTCTTGTAGACGAGGCTGGCCTTGAACTCACAGAGATCCGCCTGCCTCTGCCTCCCGAGTGCTGGGATTAAAGGTGTGAGCCTCCACCACTCGACTCAATAATCAGTTAAAAATGTGTGGTCCACTGATGTAATAGACTACCATACAGCTGTGTATGATTCAGTAAGTTTAGGGAAAGACATAAAAAGGTTTCAATGGCAGGCAACGAAGGGAAAACACATTAGATGGGAAAAAAACAGAAGGATATTCATTAAAAAAAAATCTGTGTATAATATGATCTCATGTGTACACACTTTTCATACCTGTGAGAACATAAACAAATATGTATGGGATGCCCATCATGGCTATCTGCAGGCAGCAGCAGTTCTGTATAGTTTCAGTTTGCTATATCATATAGACTGGGATTTTATGATAATTAGAATTTGTTATTGTTTTATCATTTGAGTGATTTTTAGATACAATTTCAAACATAGCATTAAATTTATTTTAATGATATATGTGCATATATACGGGAGGGGGCAGATATCATGCATAAGAACTCTAGGCCCTAGAGAAGCGTTAGGTTAGGGGCCTGCCTCTCCAGGCTAGAATCAGCCTGCTTAGTGGGCTTTGTCCTGTGAGCTACACTTTACAAACAGCTTTTACAATCTGAACTTCTCATCCTTTAGAATTCAGCTAGTGTAATTTCCTCTTCATTGGGTTCTCCTCCTGTTTCTCAACTGCTTGATTTCCTAGAAAGTCTTCAAAATTTCTCCATTAAAACCACCTAGTTTATATAGTAAGGGGTGCCTCATTTTGATGAGGGAAATACAATCCCAAGGAGAAGTCTAAATACCTACTCTCCGCGAATGAACCCCTTAGGGTTGTCAATTCTTTTTTAAATTCAACAAGAGTCCTATCGTGGGAGAGGAAGCAGTGTTAGAGTCTAAGGGAAGCATGTCTGGACAGCAGTGCTGGCAGGGGCAGCAGGGAGTCCTGACGGGTATTGTGTATGTTGATGTTATCCTGTGGCTCTGGAGACTTCACGGTAATAAGACAAGTTTGTGCAAAAGACAATCTACTACAAAAATGAAAAATTTGACACTTGAATTTCAGAGAGCACATTAATTATTTGGTGTATGGCAGTTGGTAAGTTGGAATAATCAAAATATTCAAGTACCGGTGTAAAAGATAAAGAATAAATTAATCCAGGTATAAATGGGCTATTATCTTTATCATATGTCTCTTTCATTACCTTTGTCCTCTGCAGCCTGATGTCCTGTAATATTTTCTCCACAAAACAAGCATTCATAAATAACTAATCATGGTTTTTAAAGAAAACCTCTTGATGAACCAATAACATCTGTAATTCCCCAGGGAATTATGAGCCAAAATAAGGAAGCCTTTAGTATCTTCTATTTTATTCAAAGTCAAATAATTTGTTAGCATGGATCCACGTGTGGTTTTGTTATTGTTGTTGTTTCGAAAGCATTGGAAATTGTAAAGATAAATGCTATGCTCAGAGCCTCCATGGATCCCTGTCTCCAAGTGTAAGATCGCTCAATGTCAGCTTTGTTTTAATTCATTTATTTCTTGAAAGGCAACCAGGAAAGAGTTTGGGAATTAATTTATAGGAACATCTCTGAAGTGGCCCATGGGAGATGGGAGCACTGCTCTTAATCCCTAGTGTGGAAGAGAAAGAGCCAAGTGGTGGACCTCAGAAACTTTGGGGTTTTCCCTTCAGAAATCCCAGTGGTAGACACAAGAAAGCACACATACCATCTGCTTTAAGTGACATTTCATTCTGCAGGAAAGGTTAGTCATTGGTCATTCCGAAAACTTTCCACACGAGAAAATCTTATACATACATATCCAGTGAGGGTTGAAGCCTTGAGAGTCACTCATGTCTTATGAGTTTCAGATTTTGTGATTTTTTTTTAAGATAACAGGTGTAGGATCAGTCAAGTTCATGCTGATTGCATTTTGTTCATTTATAGAGCCCAGAGATCTCACAGAATATCATATCAAAGCAGTAATTTCAAGCGATCCTCCATGAGAGACTTAACATCTGACCCTTTCTTTACAAAGTAGAACATCTTGTTCTTACAAGAGCCTTTGAACGCCTATAGCAACAATTTACAAGTCAGCTACAAAGCATATTTTAAGACGCATATTACACTGTGGTTCTGGATTTCTGTTTATGGCTCATATTCAGTGTTTACCAATTTCCAGACAGGAAATCCACCATGAGACCACCAGGACACAACAGCAAACAGTGCCAAACTGTGACAGATTGGTTCTGCTGGTGACTTACCATATTGACAGCGGGGTCCCTGAAACCCTTGTGAGCAGAGGCACCGTTGATCATCCCTGTCTGAGCACTGCCTTCCACTGAAATGGGTTCCCAGAGAAGCCACAGCTAAAGGAAGTGTTCAAAGAAAGAATAGGTAGGGTCGAGAGAAAGAAAGGAAATCATCAGTATAAGTAGGCATCTTACAGTTAATATAACATGATCTTGAAATTTCCACTGCCCCCCCCTACACAGGAGGGTTATAGAAAAAAAAATACTATTACAAGACAAGGGCTGACTGTTAGAAGTCTTGCAGAATTATCTGTAGGAACATTCCTGTAAACTTCTCAAACACACAGATTCTGAGAGCCCCTCTCGATGTACTTAATACAAATCAACCCTTTAACAAGACACTAGGTCAATTGAATTCACATCGGGACAAAAGAAGTACCGGTAGAAAGAAACTACATGGATAAGGTGACTGTGTTGTCAAAACGATCTTTAAAACAACAACAACAATCAAACAAAATGCTAATATTTAACCAGAGGCAAAGAACTCGGGTAGCTGCTAAATAATAAATATGAATACTTTAGCTTAGAGCTGTCTGTTTTCTGTCCTTTATAACACAGTTCTGACAGTATTGTGGAAAGATCTTTTCTACGATCTTAAACCACCCAGCCATAGTGACCTGAGTGTAAACACACTCTTGCCATAACACTTGACACTTAATACAGGAAGCCCACAACAAAACTTCTCCAATGTATTTTAAAAGCAGAAAGCCCACAGGGAAAGGAGGCAGGATGCTGGCAAACTCTGTAAGGTGCATAGAGGCAGGAGAGATGAACCGTGCTATGGTGCTGCACTGATTAGACTCACAGATGCAATCTAAGGAACTTCCCAATCGCCATAGGCACATAATGCAGGTAAAGGGCTCACTAAAGGGAGCCATTTCTCACAGTCCGGTGAGCTGTGGAATGCCACTAGTTCTCTGCCTGAGTGCTGTCAAACACCAGACTCCAAGGCTTCTGAAATCCCATCACCTGAGGCTTGGAAACAGAGTGCAGACCTCATCTTAAATAGCAAGCTGCCTCCAGAGCTCTGCAATTAATCATGGCAAGCCCACGTTGAGAAATCCCATCTAGATTTAGTACAGGGATTTCCCTCTGGACTTTTGAATCAACTATGGATTACAAAGTTGATGATACAGGAAAGAGGAAGGCAGAGAAGTGGGATGGACATCAAGGAGAGCCTTCCTGCCTTTAAATCGCCTGTCCTCTAAGTAGACAGAATATACAGGAGCTTTCATTGGTCCTGAGCTACAACCCATCATGAAAATGGTTCACAGAAAGGCTTTTTATATGCATTTCCCCACACATCACATCTGAGTCCTTAGTCTAGAGCAGTGGCCCTCAACCTATAGGTTGCAACCCCTCCCAGGGGTCACCTAAGATCACCAGAAAACACAGATACTACATTACAATTCATAACAGCAGCAAAGCTACAGTTATGAAGTGGTAACGAAGGTAATATTATGGTCGGGGTCACCACAACATGAGGAACGATATAAAGGACCACAGCCACAGCATTAGGAAGACTAAGGAAGACTGGTTTCAAGCAATGCTCTGAATCTGCAGTGCTTCTTAAAATGCCAAAGCACGATAGGCATCCTGTGGAGGAGGCAAAAGCATTCCCTGTTGCAGAAGTTGGCAGAAAGAATTACTACTTACAGGAGAGGCAGCCTGGCTCATCATCCCATCGGCTCCAACCAGGGCAACATCTGAAGACTGTCCGGTGTTCTGTGGTATACACCTGCCTGTAGACGGTATAGTAGCGGGTCCTATGGCACACAGGATAGTAATCAGAAAATGTATCGTGCCTCTGATGGCAAAATTATCATTTCACAGTTATAAGAATTTCTCCCTCTGATTCAAATTCTGTTACATATCCTAGGAGGTAGATAAGAGATGGGATGGCTAGCTATGGGTGCACTTTGTATATAGCATACAACTACTACACCGCACATGCAATCAGCATAAGTTTTAGGTATGGGTTGTGGAAGATTAAGAAGCATAAAAATGAGCTTAAGAGTTTTTGTAGAGGATTTCCAGCAGCTTATCACTGCCTGTAACTCCAGCTCCAGGGGATCTGACACTCTCTTCTGGCCTCTGCAGACACTGCATTCAGATGCACAAACACACACACACACACACACACACACACATACACACACTTAAATATAAGACAAAAATCTTTAAAGTATACATGCAAAGTCAAAAGTTTCTTTGGGATGAAGCAAGTACAGTAGGAGATGATGTCAAAGACCTCTCAGTGAGGAAGGACCAGAGCCTACCAGTGATGACCTGTCAGCTGACTGCTGTATCACCCATCTCAAAGCATGCTGATTTCCTTTCTATCAAACCAAATTCCTGTATACGCTTTATCCCTGAAGTTCTAGCTCGTTCTTTGTCCCATGTCCTAGCCCAAATCCTTCATTATTCAAGGCCAACTTCTTTTTCCACTTCCTCCAGATTCTCTCCTCTCTATGCCAACCCTCTTTATTACTAGAGTGTTTATTGGCTTCAGCATTGTTTATCACATTTAATTATTCAACATCTTGAAATATAACCGAGAACTTCTGTGTATATCTTTCCAATCAGGATATGACTAGATGTATATACAAACAGAAAAGGGTATGTTTGGCAAGACATCAATTATTTTTTACATTGCTACCCCTCCAAATCAGTGTCACAAACAGAGCTGTTAAACTTGCAAGCTCTTGAGGATAAACATGTGAAGCCCGTGACACTCAGTGATGTTTGTTCTTCCTGCATCTGCACGGCTGAAGATAAACATGTGAAGTCTCTGACACTTAGTCATGTTTGTTCTTCCCACAACTACACGGCTGAGGATAAACATGTGAAGCCTGTGACATGTAGTCATGTTTGTTTCTCCCACTTCTAAGCCTCTACACGACTGAGGATTTTCTTTGAGTCAGTTCACTATCTACAACAATTAAACCACATTGGGACAATACAGAAAATTTAAATGAAAAACCCTTTTCAAAAATGATTTCTAGGACTGGAGAAATGCCTTAAAATTGATAAAGGGCTTCCCCTCCAATCCAGTGACCCCCAGTCCAATCCCTAGAATACACAGGAAGACTGGACTCAGTAGTGCAGGTGCTTATAATGACAGCCTCTCAGGGAGTTAATGGGAGGCATACACAGGAGATCGAGAGCATCACTGGCCAGCTGAGTCAGTAGTGAACATGAGAGACTTGTCTCAAACAACATGGAAGGCAAGAAGCAACACCACACACACACATTTCTCTAATTAATAAATCATATATATGCAAGCATGTCTACACACACACATACTCCTCTAATTAAGAAATCATATAGATGCAAGCATGTCTACACACACACACACACACACACACACTTCTAATAAATCGTATATACTACAAGCATGTCTATAAACACATACACACACTCCATGCACACACGCACTCCTCTAATGAACAAATCTTATGTACTACAAGCATGTCTACATAGACACACACATTCATCTAATCAATAAATTGTATATACTAGAAGCATGTGTCCTGCCTAGGTTTTGTGATAAATTCACTGCTACTGGTTTGTATTAACGTACATATTGAGTTATGCTACATGTGTAAACTCTGTTTTCAGTACTCTTCATGCTATTCATGCATGTCATTATTTTCCAGCTTTGCACACTAAAATACAGAGAAATACTGAATTTAACTTAAAGCCACAAAATAAGTAATAATTAGGAAAACTTTTCTGACTTAACTGACATTTATATATTCTCAATTTAAAACAACACCCCAGAGTACTAATCTAAAGGATAAATATGTATCTGTATGCATATGCACACAATATAGTAGGTACCCATATTTCCAGCTGTAAATCACTTAGTCATGTATTATAACTGTCACCATGGTTGTACAATGGCAAGGTGAGTTACTTATAAACACCCTAACTTTTCACGGATGATAGTAGTATTAATAAATTTATTAACCTAAAACCATAATTTATTGTTAAAATTTATCATAAATTTAGATTCATTTGAATCATTTTCATAAAATCCAACCCAATAACCAATAGCAAACACTTCTATCAAGAGGCTCTTAGATGTTTTGTGAAACTATTTCAAAACTTTAAAAAAAATGATGAAGCCTGGACTCTTAGAAAGCATTGTGGACACTTGCTTTTCTCTCTTCTTACAGCCTGCTGGGTTGATCCTAATTCAAAGGCCATGAGAAAGTTAAAGAATCTGTGGGTTTCAAAGTGCTCCAGAGTGGCAAGGGCAGGTCAGATGCTCCTTCCCAGCTGTAGAAAGCCTGGATCAAGTCGAGCTAAATTTAGCAAACCAACACAATATTGCTTGTTTCTGCCATGTTTCTGATCTTTTGCTTTCAATGATATATCATATCCTGAGGTAAAATTAGTGTCTATAACCAAAAATAGTTCACACATAAGCAAGGTCTAACATAAGTGTCCATCCCATTGCTGAAGGAAGCTATCTATGTAAGTGTGAATGTTCTTGGTAAGTCTGCCTTTGCTCTCTACTTAGTTACCCAGCCAACTACAGTTCATGGTAAAAGGCATTTAGGAATAGGTGAAGCTTCTCATTTCGAGTTTTAGGTGTGACAGGAGTAAGGACATCACCTTACCTTCTTTCATAAGCCACACACCACCGTGGGCCTGTGCAGCCTTGTTTCCAGAACTTGACTGTGTCTATGAAAGCTTGGGTGCATGGGCGTGACAGTCTTACCACCACCAGCTGCTCCTCCTTGCAGACATTTGGCCTTCACAAAGAGAGAAATACGTAGTTACACAAAAAGAAGTGGACAGGGTTTCTGTAAGAAGCATGAGTGCTAATTCATCCATTTTCCACAACACATTTGTAATGGCATAGAAAAATACATACAGAAAGTAACGGGCAAAAACATAGGCAATGTTTGGAGGATTCAGGCTCCATGACGGTGTACAATTACCATGTGTTAATTAAGGTAAAAATAGTCTACAATATCTGGGGCCAGGAAGAAAGAAAACCGGAATAGATCTTGAAGATCAAAAAACCTTTAGAGATATTCAAGTTGTTATATACCCATTGATTAAGATAATTGAGTTGCACATTAAGTTCTGAACTCTTTTGGAGCCAAAATTTAGAAAGATACACAATGTCAGGATTCTCAAAACTCATGAAGAAAAAGCAAGCCAATTCATTAAAGAACTTTAGTCTTTCCTGGAAACCAATGTCTGAGCAATATTCTTCATCTGTATGTTTAATTTGATTTCATATGTAATATGATGCTTGTTTAAACACAAATAAGTTTCAATCTCCCTATCTGAGTTTGCTTTCCTGCTTCTGTGGTAAAATACTGACCTAAAGCAACTTGAGAAGGAAAGGGTTTATTTGGCTTAAAGATTACAGTCCATCACTGAGGGAAGCCCGAGCAAGAACCCAAGGCTGGGACCTGGAGGCAGGAAGTGAAACCCTAGCTCACTTCCTGCTTCCATTCAGTCTGCCCTCCTGCACAGACAGAACCATCAGCCTCCAATGAGCTCCCCCCTCCTCCACAATTAGCAATCAATGTGATGGAGGAGATTCCTCAACTTGAGGCTCCATTTTCCCAGGTGTGTCTAACTGTTAATGAAGAACAAATGCTATACCACCCCATTATAGGACAATTGCCTTAAAGAAGGTTAATCCAGATTCATAGATACACTTGCTGTGTACCTATACACTGATAACTCACATAGGGTACCAATAATATTTAGAATCTTTTGTGATTTTTAAGAATGTTTTTAATGACTGATGTGGGATTTCCCTCTGTATGCTGTGAATATGTTTTATTACCATTGGTTAAAAAAGAAGCTACTTTGGCCTATGGCAGGGCAGACTATAGCTAGGCAGGAAAACTAAACTGAATGGAGGGATAAGGAAGGTGGAGTCAGGCAGATGTAATTTAGCTGCCAAAGAAGACAGATGACAGAAACCTACTGGTAGGCCATAGCCTCATGGTGAAACATAGATTAAGAGAAATGGGTAAATTTAAGCTGTAAGAGCTAGCTAAAAATATGCCTAAGATATTAGTCAAACATTGATGTAATTAGTATAGTTTCTGTGTGATTATTCGAGTTTGGGAAATGAATGAGCAGTCTCAGTCTCCAGGTGACAATCTATTTACTAGCTCAGTGCAGTCTTCATTTACAGTAATACTAATGACAGTTGCAAGTTAGGCAAGTCACTCTTGCTTGTCGTGTCTGCAGTGTCATTTACAGGCTTCACACCAGCACAAGCTAAGGATGCAAAAGATTATCCAACCCTGGTGTTCCTTTCTTTGGGAAGCTGACATTCTGACTTAGTCTTCCCTACTCATAATCTCAGAGCATTTTAAGATGGTCTTACTTAACTTTACTCACAGTCAGCCAAAAGTACAATGTGAACTCTTTTAAAGGTGCTGCAGGCAGGTCCTAAAAATTTCTGTGAACTTTCCTAGGAACACAGAATTAATGTCTAAATGTATGCCCCACACATAACTCAATGACACCACCCTAGTTGGCCACAGCTTCTGTTTTTCTCACTGCTTTCCGTGGCTCTAAGTCTTGCCAACTGATTTCTCTTACAGCCCATTTCTCACACACATGTACATTTCTAAAAGGTGATTGTTTAGATTTGTAATTGTCAATTTCACCTAAATACTGTAAGGATCATATGGAATTTCATTTATGAGTTTGCATAGCACATTTTAATATTTAAAACAAATACAATAATAGCAAAGTAACTATAAAGACTGAACCTAAAATATGCATTCATGAAATCATCAAGAACTGGACAGAAAGAGTAAAGAAAATCTTAGTTTTTAAGAATCTGCTATTATAGAAAATAAAAACATGTCTGTATATTATATGTATATATGTATTAGTTTAATATATTTGTGTCTCTATATACGTGTGCCATATATTAATATGTATACATGAACACAAATACAACTTTATTTCAGTCTTATGTGACTTTTGTGAGCCATGTAGCCAAAAAAGAATGAACACAAAGGTCGTTTATTTTGTTATCAAAAGTGTAATATATTACACAAGATCCCACATTGAATTCCACTATACAATCTCTTCATCTATCTGTCCAACAATCCACTCACTCAAAAATTACTTACTGTGTACCTATACACATAACATATTGTTTCAGAAGCATTCCACAAACACAATTTTGGGTATAAGTCTTCTATCATAAAGCACTGACCAGGAAGTGATGAACTGATACACAGAAGGACTAGCCAGTAAAGGGCACAGCATCAAAACACTAAACAGTATACATAAACTGCCCTTAAAGATATTAGGGAGCCACACTAATTCCTCCCAGAGCTTTGTTGAGGGCAACTCCCTCTTAATATTTCAAGCCAAAGCATAAATAAGACAGATCCAGCTTTTAGAAATTACATCAGCTTTCCAGTTAGACTTAAATTGGTAAAAGAAAGGGTTTTCCCCCAACATATACTAGAGTCTGGCAATATTAATTTCTAACTAAATCATTTGCATGTCCAAGTTTACCTGTTACCATCTAAAATATAAGTCACCAACTTCCTACTAAAACAAATCATCATCATTATCTAAGGTACCTCCTTCATCCCTAGCAGAATCTCAGCATCCTTCCCTGTGGGATAATGCTCTTTTACCACTTAAATATTTGTCTCTCTTATTGGTTTAATAAAACACTGATTGGCCAGTAGCCAGGCAGCAAGTATAGGTGGGGTAACCAAATTAGGAGAATTTTGGGAAGAGGATCTGGTAGGCTCTGCTTGCTAGAGGTGAACATAGGTGTGGCTCCTTTAAGAGATGCTTCCTGAGTCAGTGTTAGCAACAAAAACCTCATAGCTCTTTTAAGAGGCCCTGTTTCCAAACACTTAAATGGTATTTATGAGCAGCCACTGGTATGCTTCTAGATGGTGGCATGGACCTAGCAACTTCACTGAGTTATGATAAATAAAACAATGCTCCCATTATTACCTCCACCATGAAGCTAGACTCTCAGGAAGTCAAGGAGTGGATCAGATTCAGCTGCCAAAGCCACAGCTTTAATCCCAGTGATATTGCTTACTAAATTAAAGACTGGTGTGGTCAGGAGAAGTACATACAGTAAAGACATATTCAGACAAAAAAAAAACCTTAAATGCTTTAGAATGTCTTTAAAATATACTTAGGCTTGGGAGAGAAAAGAAGAAGGATAAAGTCCTTAAAAAAGAAAGAAATTGGGAAATTGGTTGGGTGTGGGGGCACATGCCTTTAATCCTAGCACTTGGGAGGCAGAGGCAGGTGGATATCTATGAGTTCAAGGGCATCCTAGTCTACAGAACAAGTTCCAGGACAGTCAAAGATACACAGAAAAACCCTTTCTCAAAAAAACAAAAATAAAAAATAAAAGAAATAGAACTTAAAATAAAGCCATGTAAAGATGGAAAATGCACAGAGAATCTGCACACTGTACATTATTGTGTTGTCTTTGAATTATTTGATGACTGAGGAAGGAACAACAGCTGCTAAAAGACATTTGATTACAAATGCTGCTGGATTAATAGAACGTGTATATTTTGAAAATGCCTTGCCTTCAAAATTTAAGTCAAAAGATATATGTTACTTTAGAGAAGAGGTTATGCTTTTGTTTCCACAAGAAATGAGAAGCTGTGGATTCATTCTGGGATAAGAAAAATCAGGTTTGATCAAGGAAGATCTTCTGAAAAGGCTCCAATAGGAGCAGATGGCCCAGGTAATCCAATAGTTCAGAGCACCTCTGTTGCAGTTTCCTCTGAGTTCTATATCCAGAGTCTCAAGACTATTACTGTAATAGACCAAGTATCAGCCTTTCAGACTGCACCATCTTAGAAGGTCCTTAGAAAAGGAAAGAGAAGCCGGGAGGTGGTGGCGCACACCTTTAATCCCAGCACTCGGGAGGCAGAGACAGGCAGATCTCTGAGTTTGAGGCCAGCCTGGTCTACAAGAGCTAATTCCAGGACAGGAACCAAAAGCTACGGAGAAACCCTGTCTCAAAAAATCCAAAAAAAAAAAAAAAGAAAGAAAAGGAAAGAGACAGAAATGACAGTTTATAGCATGCTGAAAGTTTGTTTTGAGACATTATTTTCCTTCATTACTCACTGGTTAACTCAGCACTGCCTCTGCCTAGTTCTGCATGCACACGTTAGTGAGTCCTCAGGGAGCCCCAGCACACCACTGCTGGGCCCTCCATACATGCTCTGGTGTACCAAGAGACCTAACTTTCTTTCCAAGTGTCCCGGCTTATAATAATAATTATTATTATTATTATCATTATTTCTTGAAATATCTTATCTAGGTTTGACAGATGTCTCACAAAGTAGAACTTCCATATACAGTCTAACAAATAACACTTTCATAAATTGCTAAATTCTTAAGTATATTTTTTACTCTGTTCTAAAATATTAACATTTTCAACTTAGTTCTATGGTAGTATAAAGAGGGTGTTCAATAGGTTGTAACCAAATAAAGGACTGTATCGTTTTGTCTTTAGGGGGATCCAGTGATCAAGATATAAACATCAGTTAGTGCAGAGAAAGGGTTTAGAACAGCACTTGACAGATAATCCGTGCTTAGCTATATATTAGGTGTAGGTTTTTATCACATTAATAAGCTGAGAATAAATTTCTCAAAGAACCTACAATCTACAAAATTTAAATTTTACATCAGTACTAATTTGCCAAGCAGTGAAACAGATGAAAGCGGATAATGTGTCATTTTCTTTAAAAAAAGAACTTAAAATGACACTTCCTCCTGAAAACACTAATTAAAATTAATAAAAAGGCACCACACTCCTGCTGCTGCATCTGACCCTCGGTCCCCTTAGGTATGCACAAGCCGGCACTCTTTAATATTGTGACATAATTGGGGGGCAGGCACTGCCTTTTCTGCTTCCTAAGCTGATAGGAGAGTGTTCTGGAGTCAACAGATAAGAGTGTAGTGATCTCCAGAGCATCTGAATAACCGAGTATCCCAACGAGGGCGTAGAAAGGATCTTCATGCTTCTGAAGTCTATTACTGTGTGCACTTCCGTCTTTGTTGGCATGAGCTGGATCTCTCTGCAGCTGCAAATTAATTTCCTCTACTCCCTAAATGAATTACACGTAACAGTTTCTAAAAATGACTACAGTCATGAAAGTCATTTTCACTTAATAACTAACTATTAATCTCGTATTTCTTGGTGTCACTTTAGTATGAAGTGCAAACAAAAATTATGCTAAACATTGCAAATTTATAGCAAACACCAGCCATTGATCTATATTATTATAGACGTTTTATCACCAGAAGCAATCTAAACAAAACTCCATCAGATTGATGCTACAATTTGTATTTATTTCTCCCAGCACTAAATAGTTCTTCAATTTCAGAACCATCATTAATTTCTTATAAATGCAAATCTTTATTTCTTATTTTAATCTACAATGATTTCTCTAAGTCTTCAGAAGATTAGCTTTTACATAGAATATTCAAATAACCATTATAAATGAGATTTGGTATTCCCTGGGCTCTCTATTAGCAATGATGCATAGACGACTTAAAAGGAATGGGTGGGTCCCCATTGACCCAGGATGTAATGGGCTTACAATGCACTCCTTCCTTTTCAATGATCACCTTACAATTCAAAATCAATTCATTTATAGGAAAAATCCAGTATGTGTGACTATTTTCAAATTGCTTTGACAACCTCTGTAATCATCTAATTTTATTAAGCATTCTTTGGGATTTCTTGAAAGATCTAAGTCATTGCACTGGCATAATTAAATGAAAGCTATGGGAGTCTATTTGCCTTACTTTTGTGGCCACCTCAAACAAAGAACCTAGTGAATCTTATCCTGACCACTCAGCCTGTGCCAAGCTCCTTCTAGTTAATCCACCACAATTCAGTCTCTTAAATCCCTGTAGATATCTATATGATTAAGGACTTCACTAGTGAAATTTCTACAGTACACATTGTTGCCCAGCCCTGTTTGATCAAACAGAAGACAGAACCATGCCATTTACAGAAGTCCAACTAACCATCGCTGCATCACACCTGTTGGGGCTGTCGGCTGACTCCTCTCTGGACAGTACACCCTGACTCCTCCCCTTCTCCTATTTTGAGAAGTTCTTTATGAAAACTGATTTATATTATCTGTTTTCTTTTTCTAAAACATAACCCTTATAGCTAAGGCATGTTCAACACCGTGTCATAAACAGTAGCATCAGTTAACTCAAACTTCACAGAAATCAAATGCTTTGAAGATACTGTGATGAAGAATTCATGAATTCTCTCTCCAAAATTTCTCTGATCTTGTATGATGTATCAGCAATTCTGTTAGGGGCTTATAGTGCAGTCAACTACAAACTGTTCTTGAAGTTAATAAAAGAACACTCAGTTCTAGAAGAGGTTAAATGGTATTTTCATATTAGTATACAACTTGTACAGAATTGGTAATGTAAGACATGTGTTCCTCTATATGAAGATACTCCAGATTATGAAAACCCCCATTAACCTTGAGATTTACTCTGACCAAAGGAGATATCTGTTTATCAAACACTATAAATTATTAAAGGATCAAAGGAAAGAAGACATATATGAATGGTAAGACAGCCCACATTTTTTGGTGTGAAAAAGTTAATATTGGTCAACTGTGCATACTACTCCTAGCTCTCTGCAACTGAATGCAATCCCTATAAAAACTACAGGGAAATTTTTCAGAAAATGGATAAAATTCTAACATCCACAGGCAACCCAAAGAGAGCCAAGAAAAATTAACAAACATCAAAAGTAGTTCAGGCAATGTTGAGCAAAATCAACAGAGTTAAAAAATCACAATGCCTAACTTCAAGATGTGTTACAGAACTAGTGACCAAGAGAAGTCTGCATTCATAAAAGATATACAAAACCAAAGAACAAAGAGACCAGATACAAATTTAAGTGCTAGTCAGCTCATTTTCTGCAGGGATACTAAGAACACACAACAAAGAAAAAATAATCTCTCTAATAGATGATGTTTAAAACAACTGGACATCCACATGCAGAAAACCACCTTTCAAATCTTAGCTCACAACATATATAGACATCAACACCAGACTGTCTTCAATATAACTTTAAACTACTGATCTGGGTCTCTGAGATGACTCAGGGTTTAAACCACGGGGTATGAGAAGAAAACCAACAAACTCCAATTGTCCTCCGTTTTACGTATGTGAATTGTTACACACACACATGCATGCACATGGGTCCACACACGATAAATAAATATAGTAGTGAACAATAGAGAAGCAAATATGGACCAATAGCACATCAACACAAAACCTCCTGCATAAGCAGGAAAGCAAGCAGGGATGGAGGGATGACCTATGAGACAAGGGAAGATTCTCAAAATACAAATTTGATAAGGGGACAATAACTAAACTAAGGAATAAACATAGTCCAAAAATAGCAAAGTTTATCTCACAGCATATATATGCCATCGTACACCCAGTAGAGTGGCTATCATCAAACAAATGAAAGATGAGTGGAATGTTGGAGATGTGGCCAGTGGAGCTACCAGGACTTCTCTGCACTGCCGGGAAGGAAGCAAATACTACAGTGGAAACAATGGAAATTTAGTCAAATAAATGGAACCAATGAGAAATCAACACAATACTTCAGGATTATTGGCATAATACATTGTAACTTTTCTCCCAACAAAAAATTTGAAAATGATAATTCCTATCTTTATTTCTACTTAGTAATTGCAAAATATTTCCATATACCACTTTGTATATAATAAATAAACAAATTTCATATGTCAATTTAAAATGACTTTCAAATAAGAAGGTTTAAGCCTCAGGCGGCATGTATCCTGAAATCTGGGGAAAAGTCGGACAATTCCTCAGACCCAAAGGTGTTGTACCACACATTGATTGTACACAATTTGTACACAGTGAATCTACAAGAATCACTAACATGAGCTTTACTTGAAAGAGTCGAACAAATTAATACAACTTCTACTGTCCAATCTGGGTCAGAGATACTGCCTTCCAGAAAGCTGGATGCCTTCTATTAAATCTTTCTTGTACAGATTAAGCAGGCTCATCTTTCTTCAAAGATAAATGCCCTTACTTTTCAACATCATTTTGTTTATCAAAATTAAATGAATGCTAGTAATATACCGTAATAATGTAATGCTTATATAAAGAGACATGGGGTGGAGAAAAATAGAGAAGGCTTGGAACTGCCCTTAATTACTGTGTGAGGTCATTTTTCTAATGTTGAGGGGTCCAGGGCAATGGCTCTTAACTTTCCTAGTGCTGTGACCCCTTAATACAGTTCCTTAAGTTGTGGTGACCCCCAACCATACAATTACTTTCATTGCAGCTTCATAACTGTAATTTTGCTAGTTATGAATCATAAGTAAATATTTGTGTTTTTCCATAGTCTTAGAAGACCCCTGTGAGAGGGTCATTTGCCCCCCACAAGGTCATGACCCACAGATCGAGAACCACTGATCTAGGGCTTAGATGAGACGCATTTTAGACAGATATTTTATAATAAATGTTAATACTGAAAAAGTATTTGGGGAAATTATTAATAATCTAACATGCCCGTCTTTGAAAAGTCTTAAAAAAAAATGAGCAGTTTGCAATATCTCCCAGAAATATGGTGTTCAACATAAGGATCTACTCCCTGACAGCTTTGGGGGGTTTTCTTCAAATCTATGCTTAAGATGGTCTCTTTAAAAAGACAGGGCTCTCAAAGCTTGTTGGACATGCAGATCTAGCATCCCACCTATGGTGCATGGGATCAGAAATTCTAGAGACTGGGAGTCTAGGACTTTACCACTCTCCAGGTGACTCTAATGTGGGCTGCAGTTTGAAAACTATACCCTGCAGATCTACTGAAGACCGGCATAAATACTTCTTCCACGGTGGTTATAACTGATCATGCCATCTTAACCTTGTCATCAAAATGTGGAAATGACAGAGAGACTATAGGGAACAAAGAAAAAGAACAAGATATGGTCTTAAGGACAGGCTGAGGGGTTGTAGAAAGAGCCTCTGATACTCTGGGCAGGGATGGACCCTGCTGAGCAATGGTTTTCAACTTTAGCAAATGGCAGGAACAGGAATTGGAGTATTGTCAAGCCGCCCAGAGTCTCAGGTGCTTGCCACTGTTTGAGAACTGCTCTTGACTTTGAGCCATGTTTCAGCACTGTCTCAGGAGCTGTGTCAGCTACAGTAAGTTCATGCTTCATGCTTGCAGATTGTTTGATGATGCCTGCCAGTTTAGAGAAAGTGGATCTGTTTTTTGGACTTTTTAGAATGAAATAAAAATTTAAATTTATGGAACCTAGCTTTTTCTCTTGGGTTCACGCACATCTCCTTGGTGCCTTTCTATCTGTTCCATTTTATATATCTTGTTCTTTGTGTTCTCGTGCTCTCTCTTGCTCTCTCTTTCTTTCTCCTGCCTTCCTGAGTGTCACCCCACAGTTGTGAACTCTGCCAACCTGAGTCTGACCTCTGGGACAGATATGATGGGATGAAAGACCTGACTCCACAAGCTGTCCTAGAACTTCAACATGCGTGTCACAGCATGCATGTTCCCCACGCCACACATACACTGCACGCAAAAAAAAATTTACAAATAAAATGTAACTAAAGAAACTGAAAATGTGAATAGCCGTTTCAGATACTCAACAACAAACATGGCTTGCCCTGCGGTGAGGATGCCCTGCGGTGAGGATGCCCTGTAGTGAGGATGCCCTGTGGTGAGGGTGCCCTGCGGTGAGGATGCCCTGTAGTGAGGATGCCCTGTAGTGAGGATGCCCTGTGGTGAGGGTGCCCTGCGGTGAGGATGCCCTGCAGTGAGGATGCCCTGCAGTGAGGATGCCCTGTAGTGAGGGTGCCCTGTGGTGAGGATGCCCTGTAGTGAGGATGCCCTGTAGTGAGGATGCCCTGTGGTGAGGATGCCCTGTGATGAGGATGCCCTGTAGTGAGGGTGCCCTGTGGTGAGGATGCCCTGTAGTGAGGATGCCCTGCGGTGAGGATGCCCTGTGGTGAGGATGCCCTGTGATGAGGATGCCCTGTAGTGAGGGTGCCCTGTGGTGAGGATGCCCTGTAGTGAGGATGCCCTGCGGTGAGGATGCCCTGTAGTGAGGGTACCCTGCAGTGAGGATGCCCTGCGGTGAGGATGCCCATGCACTCTATTCTTCTAGAAGGTGAGAGATGCTACACACTGACCCCGCCATTGTAGGACTGAAGTGTTGGCAGGAATTAGCTGCTGAGAAATCAAACTTCTAAATACAAAACCCTCATTCTATTGCTTTTGTTTGTTTGTTTGGTTTTCACAGTGCCATCCTGTATGGGTTTTCTTTTATCCTCATGGATAGAATCGATAAAGCTTTGGGAAAGAGTTAGGCTAAGTTCATAGTGCCCTTGCTGTCATGACTACAGGATGGGTATCAATACTGTGCTCAGCACTGCTTTCCATATGTGAATATGTGCTGATGCCTTCTGGGAAATCCAGAAAACATCTTTAATTCCTCTTACAGGGAAATTTCCTAATTTTTGCCAAGTATCTTAAAACTATGGTCAAAAGAAAGAGGAAGGATTAGAGAGAGAGGGAATAAAGAAATAGAAAGGGAGAAATTCATCATGCCAAATTGTGTGTTCGTGCACACATACATATTAATTGTAAGTACGTATGAGCATGTTGATGCATCATCTGTGGATGAATTTATGATTCTGTTCTTTATTTTGTTTAATGAGGGTTAAAGAATGAAAAGAGATGCTGCTCAAAGGTCAACCACTGAACAGTTTCTGGTGCTTCTTCCTTTTCCCCGTAACTGCTAAAAACAAAGAAAAAACCTAGAAGTGGGATTTTTTTCCCCTTATAAAGTGTTCTGTATTTGCTGCCCATAGTAATCACCTCCTTTTCTGAATTCTCCACTCACACCCAGTCTTTATCACAGCGCCAATTATATACTATTCTCAGATTTCCTGTCCTCTGCTATTTTCCTGTGTTTCTGTATCCTCTTTCCTCCAGTACACGTTCTTCTAGAACAGATCGCACCTTAGCATCTTCCATCATATCCAGCTGTCCTGGGATCTATAAATCACTATGTAAATAATTCTCCCTTCCTTTCAAGGTAAACACACATTGCCTCTTCTCCTACTGCAGCATAAAGACTCTGTCTGTCTGTTCTCCGAACAAGCCTTTCTGTCTATAATTCTGTTCTCACGTAAAAATCAAAAACCAGCATTTGATTCTCTCTGGAACTTCTCATGGTCCCCACAGTGCAATTGGTACATCATAGGTACTCAATATTACCAGTTAGTTTAGATTTATTGAAAAGGAAGATATGACGGTTCCTCGACTATATACAACTAAGATTTTGGAAGGGGCAAGACTAAGGCAGATGAGGGAACTCAGCCTTTCTAGGGCATCGGGCAGGTGTTAGCTCTGTTGGGATCTGTTAAAAATTATTAGTGTTAGCCGGGCAGTGGTGGTGCACGCCTTTAATCTCGGCACTCTGGAGGCAGAGGCAGGCGGATCTCTGTGAGTTCGAGGCCAGCCTGGTCTACAAGAGCTAGTTCCAGGACAGGAACCAAAAGCTTCAGAGAAACCCTGTCTCGAAAAAAATATATATATATATATTAGTGTTTCTGATAAGTTTTACAAATTCCTATATTAGCCACTCTTAATGTTCCTTTTATTGTGGATAATCAAGATGTTGGGGACTGGGCAATTTGAATCCTTAATTAACAGCGTCTGGACTCTCCCTTGCTGCCCCTTTTGCCCTGAGCCAAAGAACAGCCAGTCAGACCCCCTTTGGCCAGCACCAGCCTCTCTGAGTAATACAGGATGACGTAGAAAACCTTATGAAACACAGCTTATTGCTCAGGTTCCTGAAGGTGAAGGCTCAGTCAGGGCTATTCCAATTTTTACCAGTCTTTTTTGCTGCGAGCCTTGAGGAGTTCTCGTTAACCTTGCCACTATTTCCACTGAGGCCAGAGGGGGAGCAGTCTCCAGAGTCCTAGCAGCGCGGAACTGCTGTGATTGGTGCTAAAGAGACAGTTCAAAGCTTGGTGCAGACACAAGCCTTGATTTGCATAGGAGGCCCTGACAAAGCCCTTTTCTGACTACAAGGGCAGACCATTCAGGTATCCAAAGTAGATCTGCTGGCAGACTTGCTTCCGTGCTGCCTCCTCTCGTTTCAAAACACGAGGCTCAAAAAAGGGGGGAGGGGGCTCGGGCAATTAAGATAAGCCTGATAACCTGAGTTTGATTCCCTTAACCCACACTGGTAGAAAGAAAGAACTGACTCCCCAAGAGGTACTCTGAACTCCACAACTATGTCTTGCCGATGCTGGGAAGCTCCTCCCAGCCCCACCCCTCCCATTCCAGACCCCGCCCCTGAGAAAGCCCGCCATTGGCAGCTCCTTCCTTGGACCTGACCTGCAGGCTATTTAGGACCTGGCCCAAAGATCTGCCTCATGGTTTGTGCTCTCCTGCGCTCTCTCTCTCTCTCTCTCTCTCTCTCTCTCTCTCTCTCTCTCTCTCTCTCTCTCTCTCTTTCTCCTGCCTTCCTGAGAGTTACCCCACAGTTTGCTTCGTTCTGCTCTGTTTACTAAATCTGGATCTATTAATTTGGTTTGATTTGGCTTATTACTTCAGTGGAGGAACCCAATAACCAGGGATCCAATACTTACCAGGCAAATGTGAACCCTACCCCCAACACACACACACACACAGGTAAAATAAATGCATGTAAGAATTTTAATTTTAAAAAGCTTCCTTCATGTGATCTTCTCTTGCTTGCTTTTAAGAGGGTGGACCGAGCAACAGAGAAGCAGCAAGAGTGACAGCTGAGCAAGCGGAGCAAACCACAAGTGCAACAAGGCAGCCGGCTCCCTGGAGGCTGCAAGGAGACAGCTCAAAGTTCAGGGAGCAGCCAGAGTGGAAACAAAGGGACCACAGAAGTAAACAGAACGGAGAGGTAAGGACAGGAGAGCTATGAAGAGCAGAGGAACAGCAGGGCTGGGTCAGGGGGAGGGTAACAGAGAGCTGCCAGGACCTTCAAACCAAGGGTCCTTGGTACCCCAGTCTTGCTGTCAAGATGTGCAAAATTCTAATGCACAGCTGCAATGGATTTCCAGGCCTCCTCCAGAGCTAATGCTCCTGATACCCAGGGCCTTCACTGGAGCTCTAACAGTGCTGGGTCCCACGTATTGCTGCTGTCACCTGCTTGCTGCTGCAGCCAGGCACGTCAAAGGCAGAGGAACACGAACCTGCCAAAGACCTACACCAGAAAGGCTCCTTGGCTACCCAGTATTTCCATTTGAAACAACCAAAAGGATCAAATCCACCAAAGTGGGGGTGGTCAAGATATTCAGCCTACTTTCTCATGAAGTTCTTCACCAGTAATAAATGTTGTAAAAGACATCGTAGAAAGCACAAATTCAGGAGCAAGACAGCGCTAGCTGAAGTCAGAGTTGCCATGCTTGATTTTTCAATGTTTTCTTTTTCAGATGCTTGGCTGAGCAGCAAAATCCTAGCCTGGTCCGTAAAGCTCTAATGGGACAAACAACATCTGAATTGGGAAATTTAAATGATTATTTAAAACTTCTAAGTACTAAAAATGTTTTTATACATTGCCGTTCTCCTTGCTCATTGACCTTAAAATAACCACTGTCAACCATCTACTGGAAGCAAAGATAGTTTTCTGCATCTGCATATATATGCATGCCACTTATCCAAGAGGGCTTTTTTTCAAGACCCCACTGAGATGTCGAAAACCACAAGTAAAGTCAAATTCCACATGTATTATCTTTGTCCTTTATATATATACCTATTATAAAGTTTAGTTTTCTCTGCTCTGTACAGTAAGAGGCTAACAAATAATGAGTGCTAAAATAATCATAGTAATGTCCTATAATAAGCTTTATGAAGGCAAATGTGGTCTCTCTCGGCATATCATTTTGTACTGAACTCAACATTTTCCTTCTTGCAGTGGCGAGACAATGCGCAGTACCTACCAACTGAGATGAAGACACGGGAATGGTTAAGCAAATAATGCAATTCCAACCTACTGCATTTGGGCTGCTTAGCCATCGGCAGCACTGCAACACTGGAGCAGGCACACAGGGAGGCAGAAAATATTCTCTAGATGCGCTAGACAAAGATGGGGTTTGCTTCCAAGTTGGGGTGGAATGGGATAGTGTACAATTCCTTCACTGTTCTCTGAATGGGAGCAGTTTAAAAACATACCAAATTCTCAGTTCTGAATTTTCTGTTTCATATGTATGTTTTCTTGGTGTGGTTGTGGATCACCGAATTCAAGGGAAGCCAAACCTCAGACAAGGAGCAAACTCTGCCTCCACCACACTGTGTGTGCATGCATATATATGTAGGTGATGTCTTTTCTCACTGAATTTTATCTATTTCGATCATCAGTGTCTGTGTCTGAGAATTGCCACACGTATTCTATACTTCAGTCTCTTTACCAGTAAGTTCTATTTGTATCTTTAAAAATGATTTATTTTGCATTTTAATTATGTGTATGTGCATATGTCTGTGTGTTGGCATGTACATCTGAATGCGGGTGCCCATCAAGGCGAAAAAGAAGTATACTGCACCATTAATAAAAACTCACAGAGCGAAATTGTGTTCAACCTGAAGATGCAAAAAGCAAGACAGACAGCCACTGGCTCTTACCTTGACCTCAGTCAGAAATGGCAATCCTGTTCCCCAGGAATCTCAGAATGACACTGTGCCTAAGAGCTGTTTCCTCCCATTTTATAATCCTCTCTAGGACTGGGATTAAAGGTGTGCACCACTGAGATTAAAGGCATGTGCCACCTGGTTTCTATGGCAACGAGTATGGCCACTGAGATTTAAGGTGTGTGTTACCACTGCCTGGTGTAAGGCTGACCAGTGTGGCTGTTTTACTCTCTAATCTTCAAGCAAGCTTTATTTATTAAAATAAAAGTGAAATGCCACTACAGGGGTATCAGATCCCCTGGAGCTGGAGTAAAGACTATTATGAGCTAGCCAGTATGGATGCTATAAATTGAACTCAAGTCTTTCGCAAGAACAGTGAGTGCCCTTAACCCCTGAGCCACCTCTCCAGCCTCCAACATAGTGTCTACTTCAAAGAATGGAGAAAATGATTAAATAATGTGTGCAGCCCGACTAATCAAACAATGCTAAATAAATTTTATTTATTGTGTTTCTTGTCACTGCTGTTATACGTGTGTCTTTGTGACATTAGAAGGGGAAGTTCCCAGCTTTCTCTCATGGCTGATCCTCGGTGGGATTTGAGGGATTGGTAATAGAATGGAAATCCCAGCGCCTTCAATGCCAGCATTCACTTTTCTCGGGAATTCATTCTGTGTGTGTGTGTGTGTGTGTGTGTGTGTGTGTGTGTTAGTCTGTTTTCTGCTGCTGTAAAAGAATGTCACATATAAGCAACTGAAGTTCATTTGGCTCGCATTCAGTTATTCTAGAGTGTGGAAATTCCAAGAGCATGGTGCTGGTATGTGGCAAGTACTTCCACATGAGCTATCTTATAACTCAATAGAGGGGTGAACAAGTACACACGCCACACACACACACCACACACACACGGGAGGGAGGGAGAGAGGGAGGAGAGAGAGAGAGAGAGAGAGAGAGAGAGAGAGAGAGAGAGAGAGAGAGAGAGAGAGAGAGGAAAAGGGAAAGACACAAAAGCAAAATCTAGAAGGGTGAGACTAAACTCACGCCTGGTCCTTTTAATTGGGGACCTTTCCCTCTGCCACCAACCACTCCCAGGATCAGGGAATTCATTGGCTAATTAAGACTGTATCCTGGACCTTGAAGCACCCTAAATATTCCTGCATTTTAATAATATCCCAATGTACATTCAATTTCAACCCAAGTTTTGAAAGGAACATTGAAATATTCTGAAACAGGAAGCCCTTGGGATTGTCTGAAAGCTGGTTTTGCTGCTGATGTCACTGCTGTCTAAAGGCTACAGAGGGTAGAAAGAGGAGAAATAGAGCCTTCCTACTTGTCTTTTGGGAATCAGCTCTGTGAACTTCCTTGTTCACACTCTGTCTTTAAACAGAGCCAATATATAAAGTGAGGATCACATACAGTGACCACCTGACAGTGAATTGTGACAAAAACAGAAATTATGGGCTGTGGCTCCAGCCTGCAGCTGATCTCTGAGGCACATCTGCTCCCACTATAAGGAGCAATGCGCCACTTGTCTACCAATGCCTTATTTAAGACAGTATCTCAGTACACACATTTTAAATCAGACCCGAAATGCTGATCAAAACTGTTTGAAGTTTTCCAGATGCAAGTACATTTCTCTGCAGCACTTCTAAAAATAAGAGGGGAAAAAAGCCCAAAGCCTGTCAAAGTTAATTAGATTCATACAAAAAGCTTAACAGTCCTATGCAATGTTTTTACTCTGCTACATATAAATGTACAATAATTCCATGAACACTCGATTTAATTGCTCATAATATTTTAATTAAGGCTATGCTTTGTATAAATATCAACTCATCATTTACTATGTCTACAGTCCTATTTAAATGATGAAGTCAATTTGACAGTACATTCATGAAAAAAGAACCTTTTAAGAGTTTTGCTTTATGTGGTCTGGAATACTAATGGGGGTTAATCGTCAAAACAAGCCCAGTGCTGACTTCAGAAGCTACCTCACATTTTTTAAGCCATAGAACAATGCAGTCACATTTGCATTGTGACCTTCTCCCCTGGTGCCACGAATAACATAAGGGCTACTTCAAGTCTGCATGGCTGTGGCTGGAAAATCATAAAGCTCCCTTTTAGTATTTACATTTCAAGACTGCCCTTTCAAGGATCCCCTTTAACTACTGTATTTGCGATTCAGATGATCAGATAATTAGATGTAAGATTAGATGCGCCAGAAGAGATGGCTGCCTCAATTAATCTTACAGTCCGTGCCTCTGCAAATCAGTTCTTGGTGTGTAACAGAAAATATCAAATTAAGTTTTCAGAGGCAGGGAAATTTCAAACCTGTAGTCATTTTAATTCCATCTGAGGCAAGGATATAATTTATTACTGTAGTCTGAATTCATGTTCTCTCTTCCCAAAACACCAGATTTAATTAGAGAATTGAGCCCCAAAAGACTAGAAATAGGGGGGAAATGTCTTCTCCCCCCCCCCCACAGGGATCACTACCACCTGCCTCCTATAGGCAATATCTCTTGTAGAGTTTTCACAGGGTGAGAATCGAAGGTGTCACCCTGAGGGGAGGATGGGGGGCGGTCCTACCACAGGAGGGCATCACAGGCCTTGAAAGAAGTCACAAGCCACCTCTCAATTACAAATGATTACGGCACTACTTTCCCCCTTTTTGCTTTTGCTTTTCAAATTTTAGAAATCATTATGCCGTCCAAAATGATCAAATAATTTCTCTCATAAAACACAAGGTGCAAAAAAAAAAAAAAAGAAGAACTCATATCATCAACTATATGTGATTCCTTATAAATAGAACATTTAAGCGAATAGAAGCATGAAATAAAAATAGATCTGGAAACTAGAAAACAGACGGCACGAAAGATACCGGTGTGCATCTCTGGGTGCCATTAAAAGACAGCGCAAAACCACCAGCCTGTTTGGAATTCTTTGAAGAGTTTTGGAAGCCATAGCTTAGGAGTATAGTCCTGTGGCCTCCCGTGAAGTAAGAGAGCCTTCAACAAAAGGGAATCAATGGGCTGGTATCTCTTAAGTATTCTAGTCCATAACTCCCAGGTGCGAAAGCTCAAGTTTGAGTCTTGTGCTAAGATATTTGTCAAGGCAAATACAACTCTAAGCCATTTGTAGGCTCCACCGCATCTGGAAACACTGTATGCGAAAGCTGGGGCTCAATTAGTTAGGCAAGTCATCCTCTTCACTCACTGAACAAATGTTTTTGAAATACAGAGAGGCTTCAAGGCATCTGAACAGTAATTTGTGGGTGTAAGGAAACTCAGCGAATAACACGGAGGAAGGAATAGCTTGCTGGGAATTTATTTAATATCCCTCTGATGTCTACATCGATCGGGAGGTGACAGCACATGGAGACGTGTGAACATCGCTGGGAACTCCTGAAGGAGAAACCCGTGAATAGCAAACTGGAACCGGTGCGCTGAGGTTGACCTCATTTATTGCCTCATACACAAGCTAGAGTGTGTATTTACATGACGTCCAAGGTCAGCTTCTGCAGAGATAAAACTGCTACCTCCAGTTTCTCCTCTGATTGACACGGGGACATTATCTGCAAATGGGGTGCTACCCCTGTCATATGTGCAGATAGGTCCCATGTCGAACACCACATGGTAAGCAGAGACGTAGCTCCCCATGGCTGTACTTCCCTTCACTACTCTATCTATGCAGGAAGTAGAGTTTGCGTGCGCGTGCGCACGGCCACAGCCCAGGCTCTAAATCCACGGACTCGTCAGTGCCCTTTCCTTCTCTCTGCTTTTTTAGGGGGCCTCCGCATGCGACTAGTGTGGGGGAGACGCTTGCCACGCTGCACACATGAAGGTCAGAAGACAACCTGTGGACAGCAGTTCTCCTCTACTGTGTAAGTCCCAGGGATTAAACTCAGGTTGTCGGGCTTGGGAGCAAGGTACCTTAGTTTGCTGAGCCATCTTACTGACTTGACTGTCTCTCTTCTCCCAAGAACACCCTCTAAGGCTTGGGATTCTCTTTCAAGTTTGTGTTGCTTTTCAGGAAACACTACAACGCACAGCCCACATACAGATCCACAAGTAGCCCTACTCACCAAGTCTAAGACCTCCGTCCTCTGCCCCTCCCCATGCTTCTGCCAAAAGTTTCATCTCCAAGGTTCTGCCTAAGCACCATCGCTCCAGAAAGGCCTTGAACGTTCGCCTGTAGTGAACAGCAGCTTCTGCTACTCCCTGCTTTTTTTTTTATTGTTTATTTATTTATTAAAGATTTCTGCCTTCTCCCCGCCACCACCTCCCATTTCCCTCCCCCTCCCCCATCAAGTCCCCCTCCCACATCATCCCTAAGAGTAATCAGGGTTCCCTGCCCTGTGGGAAGTCCAAGGACCACCCACCTCCATCCAGGTCGAGTAAGGTGAGCATCCAAACTGCCTAGGCACCCACCAAGCCAGTACGAGCAGTAGGATCAAAAACCCATTGCCATTGTTCTTGAGTTCTCAGTAGTCCTCATTGTCCGCTATGTTCAGCGAGTCCGGTTTTATCCCATGCTTTTTCAGACCCCGGCCAGCTGGCCTTGGTGAGTTCCTGATGGCAGTACCAGGTTCAGACTTTACTGGATGGGACACCTTCGAATCTCCTCAAATACACTGGAAATTCCCTCGAAACACAAATCCTGTGTCTTGTTAACCCTTGGTAACCTACATGACTAATTATTTAGGAAACGTTTGTTTAGTTGTAACTCTAGCACCGGGAACTTTATACCTCATACTCGGCAACAACAAATCTCAACAATTAACATTAACAGGGACTCATAACGTAAGGGTTAATTCCTGCGGACCTTTGAGACCAACAATATGAAGTGTATGTGTGTGACCCTAGTACCCGCCTCTGTTGCATTAGTTATACCATCAAATCCCTCCCGGTGTTTACCAGTCTTACCAGAACGCTATTTGTTCTCTCCGGATTAAATTTCTCACACTGCTATCTAAGGGAATGGTTCCTCCTTTTCCAGCCTCAGAACCTGTAGAGCACAGGATCATCCCAGTTTCTCTGTATGTTTAAGGGCAGTCAGACTCTGTCGGAACTTGGCATTATTCTTTCTCTTACATGATATTGCCTTTGATGTTATTTGTTCACCAGGAAAAAAATAGCATACCGAATTCTGTCTCTGTAGGGACATTCCATTTCTCCCTCGCTGTTGGCACAGTATTCTTTCCTAAGCCAACAGCACCTGTTTTAAAACATGAAGGATTTTTGAGAGCCACAGAAATGGCTCAGCCAGTAAAGGTGCCTGACGACAAGTACATGAGCGACTCCTGGGTTCCACTTGGTAGAGGAAGAGAACTGACTTCTGCAAGTTGTCCTCTGACGGCCACACATACATTATGGCATGTGCACGATGCCACATGCGTGCAACCTACCAGGCATAAACGCAGCACAAAATAAATAAATGGATGCAATACAAAATTAACCACCTACGAAAAATTCAAAGATCCAGCTTTAAGCTTGGTGACCTGCAACAGCTCACCTACTCCACCTCACAGCGGCATGGTGGAGCCAACATGATTGATAATATCTTCCATCAGAGAAATCCAAAGTAAAAACGGGTCTCCTCAGAAGACTCGTGTGTGTTAGCAGCCAGTCGAAGGGCCTGGTTAATAGTGTTCTCAGGTTCTGACTAAATGACCCAGGGACATTCTAGACTTCGTGAAATACGCACATATGACAGAGAAGGGGTCAGAGGACAAACTTGGAGGAATCCTGGTCTTATGCACCTTGAATCTGCTATTAAAAAGGTCTTTTTAGCACAGGCAACTGTTCAAATTTACTTTCTTTAATTTGAAGGACAAGGAACATTTTCTAGCATTTTACTAGTGATTCCCACAGACATGAAAAAAAATGAGCAAATAAATGTTCTCATGGGTGAGATTGTTCGTAGCTTCTAATCATGGGGCCTCCAAGATAAACTCTTGCATTGCCCCACTCAGGACAGAACAATGCCAATCTGACAGACTTAAGAATTCAAGGAATAACTTGATTTGTCACCTGAGACTGTCTTAAAGTAGGATCAGTTTCTTGTAGGCAACAGAAGATGAATTCTGTTTTTTTGGGTTTTGGTGGGTTTTTTGTTGTTGTTGTTGTTTCGGTTTTTTGTACATTCAACTAGCATGTATCTTTTGGTTGGGGAGTTGAGGCCCAACTTAATAATTTAAGGTCCAACTTATTAACTTAATAACTTAATATTTTAAGTTATTCTTGAAAGGTGTTAGTTGCTGTCATTTTGGTAGTTTTTGCTTGCTTGCTTTTTTTGTTTATGTTTGTTATTTGTGTCCTTAGTCCTGTTTTGCGTTTCAGTGACTATACCTTCCTTTATTTCTTTCTGTGATTTTCTGACTATGCCTGTTTCTCTCTCAGTCTGAAGACTTATCTCCAATTTTCTCTATAGGGATGGTTTGGTGAGCACAAATGTTTTAGCCCATTTATATCATGAGAGGTTTTTCTTTTTCTTTCAACTATGGCAGATAGTTTTGCTGGGTAACACAGACTGGGCTGGCATCTGCGATCTTTTAGAACTGTGATCTTTTAGTACATTGTTTCAGAGGCCACTAACTTTTCATTGAGAATTAGCTATAACTCTAATAGGTTTTCCTATTTTTGTGACATGTGGCTTTCCCCTTGCAGTTTTTCATGCCACTTCTTTGTTCTGTACATTTAGTGTTTTTACTAACATTCCGTGTCCTTTTCTGGACTTGCCCATTTCATTTTCTTTGTGTGTTTCTTGGATTTGTGTATGAGTGTCTTTCCGTGTTTTGGAGGAAGTTTCTTTCTGTGAGCTGGTTGACGATCTATGCCATCGACAAGGGATTCCTCTCTGTCTTCTATACTATTAATACATGCTCTTTTCAGTGCCACAAAATTCCCATGCTTCTTTTATGTACTTTTAACTTTTTCATATTCATTGCTTGAGTGGTACCATCCCTCTACATTATCTTCAAGTCCTGATATTCTATATTCTACTTGATATATTCTCCTGGTATGGCTTTTCTTTAAGTTTTCTTATTGACTTATTGAATGTTTCAATTCCATCTTATTTCATCTGGGTTTTTTTCCAATATTTTCATCTTTCTACGTAGTTTTCAAATACTGAGTTGCTCTCATCATTTCCTGTAGCCACATCTTTGTTTCCCTTGAACTTTATTCACGAGTTTATCTCTTTAAGTTCATTGATGTGTTTGTTCATGTCTTCCTTAAACCCTTTGAATTATTTGATCATGCTTATGATTTTTCTTTTAAATTATGTGTCCTGAGTGGTTCACACAGGCAATTCTCACTTGAAAACATTTGTGTAGGACTAGGGGGCTTTGAGCAAACAACATTCTGCCCTGATCTTCCATATTATCTATGATTTTGTGGTGTGACTTAAGCATGTAGACTTCTTTCATTGGCTGTGTGTATGACATGATCCCAGCCTACCTCAGGCTGGGCCAGTCAAAAGCTGTGTGATGAGAGCTGGGCTTGGGTGAGCGACAAGGATGTGATCACAAGTTGAAAATCAACTGGAAATGCATTCATTAGAATATTTGTAACAGTTTTGTGAGGGAAAGACCCTTCTATTTTTGTTGATTCTCAGGACATTACGTCTTTTCGTTATCTGGGGTTGTTTTTCTAAATATATATTTTATTTATTTGGTTATTTGTTTTTATAGAAGAGGGCAGGCCTCCCGTGGATATCAACCAAACATGGTATATCAAGTTGAAGGCTGAATAAGGCAACCCAGTATGAGGATAACAGTCCCCCAAAGTCAACAGAAGACTCAGAGACAGGCCCTGATTCCAATGTTAGGAGTCTTACAAGAACACCAAGCTACATAACCAGAACAGATATGCAGAGGGCCTAAGTCCCATGCAGTTCCCTGGTTGTCGGTTCGCTCTCTGTGAGCATCTATGAGCCCAGGCTACTTGACTCTGTGTGGTTTGTTCTTTGTGTGTGATGTACTTGACTCCTCTGGCTCCTACAACCCTTCCTCCCCCTCTTCTGCAGGACTCTCAGAGGTCTGACCAGTGTTTGGCTGTGGGTCTCTACGTGTGTTTCTATCAGTTGCTGGATGAAGGCTCTCCAATGACAACTGGGGTTCTCTGGCTTTTTTAAAAAAAAATAAATTAATGACAAATATGTTCAATTGAATTTTTCAGATGAAGAATATAAAATGTTGAGAAGGGGCCAATGAAACAGGTCAGCAACTAAGAGGACTTGCAGAGCATGCACAGGGATAAGGAGTTCAAGTCCCTAGAACCCGTGTGAAATGACAGAAGCGATCATGCATATATCTAAAGGCCAGCACTGAGGGTAGGGATGGAGGTGGGACTAGGGCTTTCTGGCCATTAACCTACTCTAGCCTCAGTCAGAGACCCTGCCTCAGAGGAATAAGGTGGATGATGATGGACAAGACAAGGGCCTCCTTTGGCCTCCACATGCACATATATCACAAACACAGATACATAGAAACACAGAAACTTGAGAAAGGATAACGTACTGTTGGATCTAGGACAAGCCCCCCCTCCCAAGGCAAGGTAAAGCTCTGTTCCAGCTGTAGAGGAGGGGCTAAGAATAAAGCTTATTTCTATTTGTAATTTACCTCTTCAGAATAAAGACAGTTCTTAATCTACCTTGAATTGCCCTTAGCTGTGCTGACATGACTACTTGATTTTAGTATGGCTATCTAATTATCGGTTAGTTCTGTAAAACCTGCGTGTTTAGACTGGAATGATCAGGGTTACCAAAACAGAATAAATGTCCTTCACTGGTGCAAAGCATGGCTATATTTTAGCATCTTGAGTTTGTCATAAATAAATGGATAAACTGAAAGCATATCCCATTTCCATAGAAACTAGGAGTAGAACTATTCCTCCGTAGAGTGATATGCGGTGTTATTTTTGTTATATAAAATTTGTTAAGTTTTACAGCCAAATGATAAAACTAATGGTTTATGGATTTAGTATTAATTACTCTACAGCTATAATCAGGATCTCTGGAAACTATTCTTCAAAAGGCAGGTGGTATTTACTTCTTTGCTTATTGCTGTACTCCTTCCAAGAAGTGCACTGAGAAAGTAATATATCAGAAATATTCTTGTTAAAATGTCAACTTATGAGCATTGAATTGGATAAATTTTTTATTGTTATAATAAGTAGCAAGGCCAAAAGCCACTCAAGTCATTCAATAATATGGTAACTTTAAATATTTTAAGCAAATTATTTTCCTTTACCATTGGCCATACAAATATTCTGCAGAAATTCCAACATATAAAGTAAGTAAGGCTAAGTTGCTAAACCTGTTCCCCAAATTACCTTCTGGTAATCCCACAAAACTACCAAGAGTGAACTCACATATTCAAGAAATAGAGCACAAGACCATCCATGCTTTTCTGGATAATGGAATGGCCTGTCCTATGTTCCTAGTTGGTGTCTACACCGTACTTGTCTTATCACAACTTGAAACTGACAATATTCCATGCTAATGCCTTCTTGAACAGGTACCTGTTATCCAGTTCTGCAATTCTGGCTTAAGAAAGTGATGTGAAAGAAAATAGTGAAGGATACATGGCCAATGTTTTGGGCAAATCAAAGCACCTAGATGATAATTCTAACCAAGGGAGGTCCCATGCAGTTCCAGCACACAGAGCACTGTAGTCACCGTTCACCAATGGTGTTTGTGCCGAACTGACACTAAAAATGGCACCCAGAAACCAACGACCACCACGGTTGCTTTAAAAGAGTATTTGCTTAAAATAAAAACAAAACCATTTCACTCCTCTGTGACTCCTCTCTTAGAAATTAGCCCCAGCCCATAAACCTGTACTTACAGTTTTTAGGAATAACTACTTGGTATTGGATAACCAATCGTGGGGCTCTTATCTGGGGGATACTACTTCTCCGGGCATCAACCTTTCTTCTGTAGTTCTTAGTTTAGGGATGGGATCGATGTCAGCATAGATATTGGTGTCTTCCCTGTTCATGTCTTGTTTAGCCACGTGCTTGAGACTTAAGTGTAACTTGCTTGCCAATTCTAGTAGAAGTAATCCCACAGTGCATTTCCTGTTCTTCTGGCTCTTACAGTGTTTCTATCCTATACTCTTACGTATGTAATACAATCAAAGCAAAAGAAGTCATGAATTTGAGAAAGAGAAAGGAAGGTGTAGCACGTTGGAGAAAATGAAGGGATCAAAGGGAAGGGGAAATGATGTGATTACTGTTGTTACATTTTAACTTCAAAAAATAGAAAACACATTAATAAAGAAAAATCAGCACTCAGAAAAATTAGTTCCTGAGCAAATGCTTTGATTTCAGCCTCTATATACGAGTAATGCAGCTACACATAGCTTCCTCATCATCTTGACTTAAAAGGACCTAGTTCCAAATCTCAGCTTCAGTGATAAAGTGTATGGGATGTCAGTTTTTGATGTGCATTTATGTTTTTGTTGCTGCAGGTATTCTTATTGTAATACCCTAAATTTCCTGTCTGATTAACAGAAACACTGTTTCTTTCTCACTAACTAGTACTGTGACTGCACTGATCTTGTTCTACAGTCCGGAGAGCAATGTTATAAATGAGGCAACATCACTCCTGCATCTTACAATAATATGAATGGCTATCTCTTGAGAATATAATTCATTTCATTTATTCCTTACCCTAGTTTGGAGATGTCTCCAGAAGTGAATAAATATTACCAAACTAGTTCCATTTTGACCTGTGAAGATTATCTCAGAACTCTAGAATGTTACGACTCGAAGATTTTAGACCTGTAACACACTCATACATGAAGGTTTAATCCCTGCTCACTCATTCCTCTCCCTTTTCTAGACTTTAGTTCATTTTCCTTTTTAATAACCAATGTTATGAACTAATAAAAACCATTTAATACTTATCATTGACAACACCACTTGAAGTATCTTATACTTCAATCACTAGACTGTCCCAACCAGTATCTCCTAACTTCAGGAGAGAGAGAGAGAGAGAGAGAGAGAGAGAGAGAGAGAGAGAGAGAGAGAGAGAGAGAGAGAGAAGAGACTGGGTAAGTAAAACTTCTCACGGGGTCACATAGCAAGCAATGGTGACACATCATACTCTGGCTTTTTCTGTAGTTTTGTTCTGTGATGCTGAGCATTGACCCCAGGGCTTGCAGTGTGCTAGATGCAAGCTCTGCCAATAAAATACACTCTAACCAGCACAACCACAGTGTGAGCATCAGGAGTGTAGGTGCAGGCTTCTAACTTCCTGTCACCACTATTCTACAGTGCTCCTTGATTAGGGTACTCTGCTATAAGAGATTAAGTAAAATCCTAGCAAGAAAGCACCATTCCATGACACAGTAATTGGAAAGGTTGATGTGAGCAAAAGTATTGAAACTAATTTCAATGGCTTTTAAAGTAGGCCAGCATTTCATTTCCTTGAGCTGTCTTTATTGCGAGGCAGCCTGAAGATAAGGAAGGGGCATGTGCTCTGAAGGCCCTACTTCTGTATGTTTTACTTTTTGATAAGTAGGGTTTTATTAGAATGATGGACAATGCCTACACGCCTATTTCTTTAACTATGACTCTGTGACTTCACGTTACAGAAACACAAATAAGGAAGCATGGTTACTATGACATATTATGAAAAAATATGACTCAGATATCATTTTTTCACAGAGGCCAGCAGTAACAATGAAAAGGAGGCATGCTGTCTCAGGAGACAATATGCTTTTGAACATATTTTCTGCAAGTAGGGAAAACATACCTGTACCCAGAGGAATATGGGGAACTTTACACTACATTTAAGCACAAACACATTTTCTACTTCTTAATTTAAAAAAGGAAGGGACAGCACTAAAATGCACACAGGAATAAACAGGCCATTTATTTCCTCGTACAAATTAACATCTCCAGATCTCCAGGGTCCTTTCCCATCTCCAGGGCCTCTCGCAAAGGATGTTCTCCTGGTAAGAGAACCAGCGATTCAAAAACTTGCTGAGTCCAGAGGGAGAAATGTCAAAGAGGAAAAGGTACCCTAAAAACAAACATGTTAATTAAAAACATGAGATAAACACCACCATCTTACACTTCTCCCTGCCACCCTGGGAAGCCAGAGTAATTGTCTGTCTGCTTACAACATTTAAAAGATCAAATTAGCAGAAATCCTCCAGAAACAGTTAACACTGGCTCCTCACATTCATTGGCAATGAGACAGACTGCTCAAAAATACAATCTGTAGAAGAGCAGGAGACATTTCAAATTCCTTGGATTTATGAGACCCGTGGATTTATGTCACCTTCAAAAATAGGACTGGAGAGTTCCTTAGCTATTATCAGAAGTAACAACCAAGAAGTCCCCTCAGACAGGTAGGCAGCCTCCAGAGAAGGGTGAGTGAGGCTATGATTTGGCTAGCTACCAATATTCTCAGTCTCTTCCCATCCCCTCTCTAACAGGGTCACTCATAGCCCAGGCTGTCCCTGAATTTGCTAAGTAGCCCAGAGTGAACCTGACTTGATATTCTGACCCACCAGGATTACTGGTGGGCACCACCACTCCTGGCTCACAGGCTGCTGGGAAATGAAGTCAGGACCTCTTTTCTGGATGCTAGGCAAGTCCTCTGTCAGTCAAGCTCATCCTCAGCCCCTAAAGCCTATTGCTTCTAATTGAAAACTGCAAGAATGGAAGGAGGAGGAAAGGATAGGAAAGGGAAAGGAGAAAAGAATCAACAAAGACCAGAACAAATAAAGCAGAATACAAATCAAAGCAGAACGAATTAAACCAAACACTCCATGGGTCCAGCCAGGATTTCCCTTGGTCTTTCTTACAGGGTGCTGTACTTTCATTTCCATTGCTGTGATAAAATAGCCCCCAGCTCCAGTTTATAGTCCACCACGGAAGGAAAGTCAAGGTGAAGTCAGATCATATTCGAGAGCGGAGAGGGGCTAGGCACACGCATTCCTGAACTCAGCTTTCTTTCTCTACTCATACACAGTCCAGAACCCTCCTAGAAAACGGCACTGCCCGCCCTCAGCTGGATCTTCCCATAGCAAAGAAAGCAATCAAGGCAATGACGTACCACAGACAGGCCACAGACCAAACTAACCTAGACCTCACTGGACTCTTTTTTCGGTGATTCCAGGGTGCGTTAAGTTGACAATTAAATTACTCATCATGTAAGCTATATTTATATTTTAAATACAAAAGCAATATAAGTTCTGCCCAATGTTCACATGTATGCCACCGGGAGGCAGGAAACCATATAGTCAGGTCAAGCTTCTGTGGAAAATTAGATGTGTAGTTTTGACAAGCTATGTAAATATGCTGTTTGGTTTTCTCACCCATAAATATTGATAATAGGAGCAGTCAAGTCATTGCTATTTCTTCATAAGCTTCCCTTCAAGCACATATTTATAAAGAATGTAAGTCTCCTCTTGCATTATCTGCCTTAGATGATATTACCATTATCCTCTCTAAGCAATTTTCATGTCGCTGAAACGTTGGAAGGAAAATGTCCAACGTCTTCAGAAATCCTATCAAGCAGGTCACCATGTTCTGTATTTTCATTCACTTAGTTTCTTTTGTGTCTTGGAATATTCCTCTAGATGGGAGGGGACAAGGCTTCTCCAGTAAGGGACAGACATGACGAAGATATGACACTACCTGTTGCAGAATATTATTTATGGTGTATTGCGTTTGTTTATGCCGCACTTATTTAACTCCGTGAAGCTGTGATTCTTTGTCTATCTAAAACACTATGATCTAAAACACTGATAATTTATCTAATAAAGAGCTGAATAGCCAATTAGCAAGGCAGGAGAAAGGGTAGGCCGGGCTGGCAGGCAGAGAGAAGAAATAGGAGGAGAGGAGGAAGGACATCAGGAGCTAGCCATTCAGCAACCCAGCCAGCCATGGAGTACCAGTGAAAGTAAAATTTAAAGAAGAAAGAAAAGGAAAAAGTCTGAGAGGCAAAAGGTAGTTGGGGTAGTTAAGAAAAGTTGGTTAATTTATAAGTAGTAATAAGCCTCCGTGTATTTATTTGGGAACTGGGTCGTCCCCCCAAAGTCAAAAGACTAAAGAACCAAAGGTGTAAAACATCACCCAACAACTGCCCTCCCCGCTTCATCACAAGACAGAGCTCTTCCTTGGCTCTCAGGAATCTCCTGATGGGCTGCGGGGTGTGATTGGAGCAGTGCTCCTTTGCCTGACTGCAGCCATAGTGTCAGCATAGGCCACTCTCTAAGTTCTACAGAGGCAACTATGCCACCCTCCGAAAAACAGTCTTGATGGGTTTCCGGATTCCAGACCAATGTTACCACACAAAACCTGCCAGCACCCTCACTGGCTCCACAGATAGAGCCCCACAGCCGTAGGTTTCTTGAGAGGATATTTGCAACCCCCATCTGCAATCACGGAGCTGCCCCATCAGTGAAATGAAGGACCGTAGCCCATGCAACCAGCAAAAATTCAACTGTGGGAGGTTGGTTCCTGGCAGCTTGTATAACATTTAATCAAGACACTCGTGACAATATTTTTTTTTCCTTTGCGTCTAGTGCCAAGTGTCATCCGTCAAGAAATAAACACAGATCAATCACCTAATCACTTTCAATTGCCTGGAAACTTGGGGAGGGGTGCAAATTATAAAAAAAAAAACTGTAATAGATGAAATTGGTAATGCTGACTGTGGTAACCAGATTTAGGTGATTTAAATATGCAGATGGGATTATGACTTCCTATCTAGTCTTTACTATCCTGAAGGCTTGCCGTATTAACTAAATCAAAAGGTCACTTGATAAGGTTTTAAATAACATGTCATTTTGTATTAATATCTGCTATGACACATTACCAGTGCTTGTCTGCAGAAGTAGCATTTACCTTCTGCCATATGTAAATCTCACATGAACAGCTTCTTCGGTAAATAGCACTGGGAATGTGTTATACTGAGTTTACCCACAAACCTTTCAAAGGTCATGTTGTGCAAAACACAAGTGAAGACAATGAATTTAAAGTGACTTCCTAAAACTGTACGGTTGTGTCCAGGTGAACCCTGTGTAAGATTGCACTGAAGCACTCTGAGAGACTGGGCGAGACACATAGGTATCATCTGGTATTAGTGCTTCTATTGTTGTAGAGACAACGTAAGCAATGGAAAAGCAAGTAAGGTAGTAATGATTCATGTTGGCTCCCCTATGGCAGGTACAGTCTGTCAGGAAAGGACAGGTATAGCACAAGACAGTGGGCAACTGGTCCCATTCACCTGCAGCAGTAGGCAGAGATCAATGATGTTGATATTCTCCATGCCGTCTCCTTTTTATACCATCGAGATCCCAGCCCATGGAACAGTGCCACCCACATTCAGGGTTGTTCTTCCGTCTCAGCTAAACTTTTCAGGATATATCCTCACAGGTATCCACAGAGGTGTCTCCATAGTCACTCTCAAGTCAGTAAACCTGACAATAAAATCTAAGCACCATGAGCCCCAAGTTACAGCTAAAAAAGTAAAACCTGAAGCGCACCTTACCATGTACTTTAGAAGCTTATTAAATGACAGCTGAAGCTTTTTTGTTTGGCAGTTAGAAAAAGATACAAAGGAAACAATATATATTGCATTTTATAGACACCACGGAGTAATAATATAATCTTCATCAACATTATTAATAATGCAAACATCCAATATTCTGGAAGAGAAGTGCTTCAGTAAAAAATATCTTAATTGGGGGAGGGAAGAGGGAGGAGGGAAGGAGGTGGAAATTTTCAATAAAAAATAAATAAATTTAAAAAAGAAACCAAAAAAGGAAAGAAAATATCTTAATTGTACATGTCACCTCTTTGACAGTTTTAACTAGGGACTTGCTGAAGTTCAAAGGGAAGTTAGCCTGGTTCATAGAGTCTTCATCTGAAATAAGGCTTTATCCTGCTGTGCCTCACTAAAGCTGGAAGCAGACCATGTGTGTGAAAGCATTTACTAAACAAGTGAGCAATCCAGGATCCTAACCACGAGTCACAACTGGTTGACTGTTCCTGAATGCTGCCAGCATCTCTACTTTATAAATCAACTTTCCCCATATCTTTTCACAGTCCATCTTCAAACAGATGGCTCACAAAGACAACACCGTTTTATGTTGCCCACCCCCAATCCCTGTGCTAAATCTCAAGATCAAGAGAGGGCAGGCTTTCTATAGATTTGTAGGTTAAAATGTAGATTATGCTATGGATTCGTTTCCTTGACAAATATTTTCAGAGCATTAAACACAGACAAATAACGCAGATAAAACTCTCCTTTGGGGCCTTCCTACATCTGATGGATGACTTGTGGATACGACCGTATATTGATCCAAAGTCTTTTAACTCATGGTGTGGAAGTGAAAGCTCTGGGCGCATAGAAACAAAAGCACTGAAGTTTGGCCCAGGGACCACAGAAGAGAGGAAAGTTAAAGAATTCTTGAAAGGGAAGAGAGGAGAAGGGGAGGAAGGAAGTAGGGATTATACCAGCCAGGGAGGTCAGGAGGGGAGGACTCACAGAGACAACCGACCTGAGCTTGCAGGAGCTCATGGACTCTGGATCAATAGTCAGGGAGCCTGCATGGGACTGACCTAGGTCCTCTGCATGTGTGTGACAATCGTGTAGCTTGGTCTCTTAGTAAGGCTTCTAACAGTGAGAGCTTACCTCTCCCAGGCACTTAGCTGGGTTTTGATAACCTGTCCCCCATGCTGGAATACCTGTCCTTGCCTTTATATAAGGGGAGGAGCTTGGTCCTGCCTCAACTTGATGGGCCATGCTTTGTGCAAGCCCATGGGAGGCCTGTCCTTTTCTGAATGGAGATGAAGGAGGTGTGGATGGGGAGAGCAGTAGATGGAAAAGGAGAGAAGATGGGAAAAGAGGAGGGAGGGGAAAGTGGTTGGTATGTAAAATAAATGGAAAAAAAAGGTAATTTAAATAAAAAGAAAAGAAGAAAAAAAAGAACTCTTGAATCCCAACTATGCCATTCAAAGTGGCCTTGCCACTCTGTTTCAGCACACAGACTGGTCAGGAATATTTTTCCGGCTCTAGTTTTGTTTCTGTTGTGATTAAAATAAAATACCCTGACTGGGAGCAACTTAAGTGAAGAGGGGTTGGTCTGACTGACAGTTCTAGGCTACAGTCAAGGCAGAAGGTCAAGCAGGTAGGCACACCGTACCAGCAGTGAGGAGCAGAGAGAAAGGAATGACTCTTAGCTTGCTTGCTGATTATGTCAGCTAGTTTTTTATTCTCTTACACAGTTCAGGGCCAGCTCCAGGAAACAACACCTCCCACATTCGAGGTGATATTTCCAACTCAGTTAAGATAAGCTTACAGGCCAACTTACCTAGATAGTTTTTCCCGGCTCTCCTCTCAAAAGACTCTAGGTTTTGTAAAGAGGATAGTTAAACTAAACAGCTTAACTCAATAATGTCGAAGCTTCAAGGTTAAATTTCCTTGAAGTTCACCCTGCTATCTACCTCTAGTAAACAGGAAGCAAGCAAGTGTTGGTACAGAATTAAAGACACCTCCCACAAGAGACAAATGTGACATCTGACATAGCTCAGGCCTTAGGACCAGACTAGCTGGTCTTAACCTGCTACCGTGCAGGCTACTTGACCTTACCAGATCCTTATTGTCACACGGGAGTTGCAGTCCTTATCAGAACAATAGTCAGGAGTTGGCAAGTTGGCATCTCCAGATGCTAGCTAGATGTTCTGTGATATTTTGTTTGTGCTCTCACAAATAAAGCTTCCTTGGAGTCAGAGGGTGGAGCTAGCCACTAGTTAACCATAGAGGTCTGGAGGTCTGTACAGAGAGGAGACAGAAAGTGATAAGGTGTGTGGGAGGGACAGAGAGAGGATGTACGGCCTTTTGGTCAGAGGAATGAGAGGAGTAGGAAGCAGCTGATGGCTGCTCCCGTTCTCTGATCTTTCGGGTTGTTACCCTGATATCTGACTCTGGATATTTTAACTGATAAGATTAATTAGATTAATGCTTCAGCTAGATGCGAGCCTTTGTCCATGGCCACTGGATCTTTGCTGTTTCGTAGCCCTTTCTGCTATTAGAGTTACTGTGTGTCCTGAGTAGCTTTCATTTTAGCTTTAGTTGCTGTGCCCACCTGTTGCAGTTATTCCCATGTGCTGGAAATAGTGGCATCTGTCACTGTGGGATGTGATTACCTGGCATTGTATTTACTTGGTGTGTTCAAGACCTAGCATTGTAGCTGCTGTTTACTGTCTGCTCTGAGTATCTGGCATTGCAGTTACTGTGCTGCGTGAGGACCTTGCAATGAGATTACTGGTCACCATGTGCTGTTGGCAACTGCCATTGTCGTCACCCTGATCTAAGTCCCTGCCTTGTGAGTACCTGGCATTTTAGTCATTGTGTGCTGTAAATAGTGGACATTTCAAGTTACTATTTCTTGTAAGTATGTGACATTGTAGTTATTGATTATGGCTGTCTACAAATGTCTTTCCTTGTAATTATTGTGTACTGGAAGCACTTGACATTTTAGTTACTGTGTGCTGTAAGCACCTGGCATCATAGTTACTGTGTGCTGTAAGAACACAAAAGAGCAGGGACCCAATAAATAGAACTTAATAATTGCAATGTTATATTGCGTCCTATAATTCACATGAACAAATGGTGATAGTAATAGATGACAAGGTTCTGTGGCTTGTTCTCACACTCACAGACATGCCATGTATACACAAGTTTTGTGAACAAGGATGTGAGATAACGCTAATTCTCAAAATTTCACATTTAGTACAGATAGCAGCCTTAAGTCTGTGTCCTAAAAATTATGTAGGAAGTGGATCAGGCTTGGAGCATTATTGTTTGACCACTACTGCAAACAAAATGTGCCTAAGATGGTATTGTTTCATAGGTCCTCACTTTCTTCTTGGACATCACTGATGCTAAGGATGCTCACAGTGCAGTTGCTAGGGGAATCTTGGATGCCAAGCAGAGCAGGAGCCTGGAGGGTGGGGCCGTGGTGGCTGGCATCCCATGGAGCCAGAGATTGCCTATTGATCCTGCCTGCCTGTGCACTCTGTTGGGTCAGGAATGAATTCCTCCAGATGCAGGCTCTGTTCTTCAGAGCAATCTTGTTTTCTAGCAGAGAGTTGTCACGGAGGAAGTTTTTATTCCTTTCAAAATTCAAAGGCACATCAATAAGACCAAAGTTCCACACACCTACTTCAGATACTTGCTAAAAAAAAAAAAAAAAAAAAATACATTTTCAGGGTGGATTCAGGCTTCTCTGATCTACTAAGGGACATGAATGTCACACCAGAGTACTAGTTCAAAAACATCAATATTCACATACTAGTCATAAAAATGAAATAAACTGAATTGGTTCTAAAATTGCCAAATAAATAAATAAATAAAAGCAACATCTACAATTTAGCACATGTGCTCCGCCAGCCACAGATGACATGTTGGAGCTCTTTCTTGTTAAGCCTGGAATTGACCCAATTAACCCCACCGAGAGCAGCATTTCTCAAAGGGAAGGCAGAGTAAAATCAAAGTGAGGTTGTCTTCTCTTTATATTGATTTAATGGATTCTTTGACGGTAAATTGGTAACGTGCATAGTTTACCCCATCTTTCTTATCTCCCTCAAACTTGCTGTGTCCCCAAGGATCCTGCTCCACAACCTTTTAGTTTTACAGGGTGACGTAGGACTTTAACTGCAGTCATCTCTGTGGCCATCGGTTCAGAAACACCCACTGAGGCCAGTGGTCACCACTTGGCACACAGCTGAAGGCAGTGATTGACCCTCTTTCAGCATCTGCCAGCTGCCAATAAATAGTTCAGCTGGGAAGAGCTCCATAAGCCCCATCTGGACCGTGACTATGAATGGCAGAGTTCTCAGTCCTATAGAGGACATTTATTCTACCCACTCTAAGGCTCAGGGAATATTCCAGAGGAAGGAGAAGAAAAGATTGTAAGAGCCAGAGATAGGGAAAGGGCTGCAAACATTGTCTTCGGGGCCTGACAGTCACTGCTATGCTGACCTTACCGCGTTGCCGTTTGCCTGCACTGTGCCTGCGCAAGACTGGACCTGTCAATGTCAAAGTAGACTTTCCCAAAATGCGTTCTCCTCAAATTGCTTGACTCATTTCCTGTCTTTCTTCACTGGCTCTTCACTTACTACCCCTGCTCTAATGAACCTTCCAGAAACTTCTAGGTCATCTTACAACCTGATACATCTCATCTTGCAAAGAGGGGCTTCCAACTCACTCCTTTCTGCATTTATGACCCAGCCCAGTTCCTTCATGAGCCAGCATTTCCCCCAGAAGAAAAGAACTTGTCTCTAGTTTTTTCCTTTGATCTCCTGGCAGCCAATACAATCCTGCTTTCCCATCGAATGGCAGCCTAGGAGAATTCTCTTGACCTACTGTGGCCAACAGAAAAGGAGACTGAGCATAGAGCTGCTGTTGGCTGTCACTCAACTCTCCCTTCTCTGGCCTAACCACCTCTTCTCAGGTCCCACAAAGTACCAGACTCTTCCTTAATTATAGGAACTCCGCCTACACCACTTTTTCTGCTTAGAAAGTTCACATCCCCTATTCCTGCTACACACACACACACACCCTTTGCCTTGGTGAGATACTCTGAGCCCAGAAGACAGAGATGTGGACCTGTCTTTTCCTAAAAAGTGCTCGACTGTTCATTTACCACACATACCCTGGAAGGCAGCTTCTCCTAGGCAAGGACCATAACAGTCCTGCGCCATTGTCATTCCAACTCAGGGCATGTTGTCTGGTACGTAAGATGCAATCAAATCCCATTTTTGAATGAATAAAATCACATTTCCTGGTATATAATCTTTCCAAAACACTGTTCAGCCTCTCAGAGAAAATATATGCATAGGAAAGGATGTAGCAAAAAAAAAAAAAAAAAAAAAAAAAAAAGCCACCTATGCGATGAGTCAGCCAGCGTTACCAGGCAGAGACTTGCGTGCTTGAGAAGGCGAACTGTGGTCTTGCCTACCGACCTCACATGCTTCAGGTCAACAGTACAACAGTATATTATGTCACTCACCCACTGACCCTGCCACCCCTGAATCAGAGCGAGTGTGTTAGATGTTGGCTTTGAGAAGCAGAACCCTTTCCCAACCTTATCTCCTAGGAAGACAGACCCTAATTAGGGGAAGGAAGCCGTCTGGACCCTCTCTGTGCACAACTTCAATCTGAAGATTCCTGAATTGACTTAGCTCATGTCCAGCTGCTATCCATAGGATTTTGGGGTGGGAAGTGAGGGGTACCTTGAGCTCACCACATGGTTCTCTTCTTTTGTACTGACTCCCTCACTTCCTTAAAATGTCTCCCACTTCCTCACCTTCACAGCAGTTGGTCAGTCTCGGGTCTCCCCCCTGATCACTTGTAAATGCAGTCTATACTTACATGGTCCCATCCCACAAATTTTTGCAACAGAAGAGACAAGTACAAGGCCTGGCTTCCTCCAGATTTGCTATTTCTTTCATGCATCTCTCTCTTTCTCTCTCCGTCCCCCATCCTTCCCCTCTTTGTTCCTCCTCCTGACTTCCATCACTAGTGTTAACAGTATTATAAAGCTCACGCTATTGAATGTTACTACATCTAACCTCCCTGTGCATTCTCCCAAGGTATTAATTCGGTTGACTTGTAACTTGTGCTAACTCTGTGGTACAGAAAAAAAGGACACACACTTATTGGAGGCTGGGGCAATGACTTACTTAAAAGCACTGGCTGCTCTTCTGAGTAACTCAGGTTCCATCCCCTGCATACACATGGGCGCTTACAACTGTCTGTAGCTTGAGTCCAAGAAGATACGACTCTCTCTTCTGGCCTCTAAGGCCACTGCATGAACACAAGCACATGAAGTAAAACAATAATTAAAAAAAAAAAAAAAAACTAAAGAAGTAAATCCACATGTTAGCAGTGTCATTGCAATCTGATGCTGGTCCCTCTGGTAGCTGGTGCTAACCTCTTGACATCACAGCATGGCATTGTCTTCTATAAGGTTTTTGACATTGCAGCATGTCATTGTCGTCTATAAGATTCATGCCAAGAACAAAAAATTGAGTTACAAAAAAAAAAGGACCCCCCATGTTTTAAGTGTGTAGTTTCTGTGCTGGGCTGCATTCGAAGTTATCTTTGGCAGCATGCAGCATGGGTCACAACTAGAGCATGGCTAAGCACACACATATACTCAGGATACCAAGCTCCTCTCCTCTGCTCTGCTTCCAGATTAGCCCCATATCTCTTGTATGTACCATTTCATCTCAGCTGAAGTATCCAACTACCTGCTGAGCACTTCCAAAACAGACACACTGTCTTTTACAAAGCTCTCTGTTTATTGTTCTTGAGACCTTTGTCCCATGCAGAGGAAACCAGTGTGCCCACAGCTACTTTGCTCAGAGTAGTGGAATCCTTTCTCATGCCCATTCCCTTGCCTTCCACACCCAACAGTCAGCAAGCCCCTGATAATTTCTTGTCAAACCCTAGAGCCTCTGCCCACAACTGCCCAAAGTGGTTTCTACAAGCAATGGTGGTTCTCTGTACAGCTCCACTTGGGTGTTTCCAATGACTCCTGCTCCCTGTGGGTCAAAAATCTCAATTCCACCCTTGGCCCATGCTTCTAGTCACTGTAATGTCATCATACCACATACATTCCCAAGCACACCTACTTCTGTGTATGCAGCCTCTCTATCTGAACCAAGGCATCACTCCATTCCTGCAGGCACCCAGCTTTTTTCTTTGGCACAAACTGAAGATCCTTTGTAGCATCATTACCACCACCACCTCCATCACCACCACCTCCACCACCATCACCACCGCCACCACCACAATCATCACCACCGCCATCACCACCACCCCCTCCATCACCACCACCTCCACCACCATCGCCACTACTGCCACCACCTCCACCTCCATCACCATCACCCCCTCCATCTCCACCACCACCCCCTCCATCACCACCACCACCCCCTCCATCACCACCACCTCCATCGCCACTACTGCCACCACCTCCACCTCCATCACCATCACCCCCTCCATCTCCACCACCACCCCCTCCATCACCACCACCACCCCCTCCATCACCACCACCTCCATCGCCACCACTGCCACCACCACAATCATCACCACCGCCATCATCACCACCCCCTCCATCACCACCACCTCCACCACCATCACCACCACTGCCACTACCTCCACCTCGATCACCACCACCACCTCCATCACCACCACCTCCTCCTCCACCACCATCACCACCACTGCCACCATCCAAATTTGACAAAAGAAAAGATAGAACGAAAACGCCTGATGCTCTCTTCTGGTCTCTGTGTGCATGCAGCCCACACATGTGCATATGTTTAAACAGACATAACTAAATTAATGTAGCCAATGAAAACATAAATTTTGAACTTCGCCCCATGCTTCCTACTGAATGAAGCAAGTTGAGGGACACACTGCTAATTGCATTTCAAGTGAGAGACGGTTATAAACCCCAAGAGCTTTAGTCAGAAAAATGTACACAGTTTTCCTTTTATGCAATCTTTAAGCTGTTACTCTCAATACTAACCTTTCCTGGGGGGGGGGGGGACTGGTATCTTTTCAGTACTTACTCTAAGCAGAGGAATATAATGTGAGCTCCCTGGCACGAGCACAACTAAATACAGAAATGGCTCATTGACACAGCATCATTAGGAAATGAACTGATTCACATAAATAACCTCATTGATAAATATGTATTTTCCTTAACACAGCAAATAAAAGTGAGTGTGTTTTTATACTAGAAGAAAATAATTTTTAAATGCATTGAAGTCTTTCATAATACAGAAAGAAAAAACAAATTTATCAAAACCCCAAAAATATTTTAAAATATGCTCATGAATAGTAAGGGAAGGTATTTTTTAAAGTTAAAAAATGTCATTTTATTTTAATATAAATATCTCTATTTATATTTGTATTTGTGTTTTGAACTTCTAAAATGTTAAAAATGTAATGTTAAAATGTAGAAAGATTAGAGGATTTTTATTCTACCATCTTTTGTCATGTATTTTCTAATCTTTCTACAATAAAATGCTTAAGTGACACAGTAAAAATATCATTTTTAAGTAAGGCTACACTAGCTGCTTTATCTTGGCGTGATAATCTGCTGAGTTCAAGCTTCACACCTCGTGTCCTAGTAAACTCAGATACAGCAAAATGAGCAAGTTCTTTCAGCTCAGCCATCTGGAGCGTTCTGCTGTCAGAGTTCTCAGCGCTCAGGTGAAGTAGGAGGAGGGTGAGAAGTTCAAAGCCATCCTCAAGCTACAAGGAGTATTTGAGACCAGAGGGGCTTATATGAGAACTGAGACTCTGCCCAAAAAATAAAAGAAGGAAGTGGAGAGGAAGGGAAGGAAAGGGGAGGGGAAAAGGGAAGAGAGAAGGGAAGATAAGAGAGTCCCCCACCCAAGCCCCAGGCAGATTAATCTCTTTTTAGTTAAAATATAATTACATATTTTCCCACTTCCCTGTCGTCCCTTTAATCTCTTCCATAATACCCACTGCTCTCTCTCAAATTAATAACCTTTATCTTATAATTATACAAATTTTAATGGGCTTTAAATTCTTTATGAACATCATTTTAATCCTGCCCCATAGATATAGATGTAGATAAAGATATAGGTAAATAATTATTTCTAAATACATAATTACAACTTGCTCAGTCAATATAAGGCTACATATATACATACATTTATGTATATATATGTGTGTGTAATATATATCTGTTTCAACGCTGACCACTTGTAACTGGATACGCACTTAGGATATTGGAAGACTTTACCATGGGACGAACATTCCTCTTTTTAAAGGCATTTCATAGTTGCCTGTTGTTCTTTGTCTAGGATTAGAGCACATGAGACTTCCACCTTCTGTGTTAGCAGGTCTATATTCTTGTTCAGGTCTTGTTTAGGAAACCGTGTTGCTGAAGTCAAGTTACTCTTTAGGATTAAGAAAAAAAGCAACAAACTACTTAGAGCATTTAGTAATTTATTACACATCTAACCCAACAAATTTTGACAGAATCATTTTTAGTGTTTATGTGTGTGTATGTATGTATGTGTGTGTGTGTATATATATATATATATATATATATATATATATATATATATATATATTTGTTTGAAAGAACATGACTCCCAAAGGGAGTGGCACAATTATTAGGAGATATGACATTGTTGAAGTAGGTATGGCCTTATTGGTGGAAGTGTATCACTGTGGAGGTGGGCTGTGAGGTCTCACATATGCTCAAGTCACGCCCAGTAAGACAGACCTCTTCCTGTTGCCAGTGAACCAAAATGTAAGGATTCTGAGAGCCTTCTCTAGCACCACAGCTGCCTGCATTCTACCTTGCTTGCCATCATGATGATAATGGAATAAACTTCTGGATTATAAGCAACCCACCCCAATTAAATGTTTTCCTTTATAGAGTTGCTGTAGTCATAGTATCTCTTCACAGCAATAGAAACCCTAAATGTTGTGTAATATTACTTTAACTAAGCAAAGATGTGTTACATTTGTTTACACTGCATTTGTCTAATTATGTAAAGATGTGTTGCTGTTGTACCTTGCCTGCCTAAGGCACCTGATTGGTCTAATACACAGCTGAATAGCCAATAGCTAGGCAGGAGAGGGATAGGTGGGGCTAGTGGGTAGAGAGAGTAAGTAGGAGGAGGAAGATAGGTTGGGGAGATGAAGAGAATGAAGAAGACATGCTCAGGGCCAGTCAGGCAGCCGCCAGCCAATCAGACATGGAGAATGAAAGAAAGGTGAAAAGCACAGAGGCAAAACACAGGTGAAGAGAAAGAGATTAAATTAAGTTGTAAGAGCTAGTGGAAAAAGCTTAAGCTAAGGTAGAGCATTCATAACTAATAATCAGTCTCTGTGTCACGATTTGGGAACTGGTTGGTATCCCAAAAGAGAGCCAGATACACCTAAGACTATACAAATACATATTATATACATACATGATTATATAATATTTACATAATTATATGATATATTAATATATTAGGGTTTGGGCTATAGTATTACTATATATATATATACACACACACACGTGTGTGTGTGTGTAATACACTATGAATTAGTTCTGACTGTTTTCTTCAAATGACTATTGTCAATAATTTACGACTATATGGTCATATATATAAAATCTCTGGGTGTGCATGGGTGAATGGGTAAGGGTGGGGTAGGGGGTGGGGTGTGTAGAAACATAGAGGGGAAGAGAAAAGAAAGAAAAAAGAAAGAGAAACAGAAGAAGGAAGGAAACAAAAAGGGTGAGAAACAAGACTCCTATCTGAGAAGCTATGCTGTGGCTCATATTTTCATGACTGCATGCTTCATCAACATGGAACGTGGCAGCAAGACTGCATCCAGGTGAATGGCTTGCTCCTTCTGCTCTTATGTAGGGGAACTGCTTCTGTCTCCTGATTGATTTTCACTGGAAGACAAGGCAACAGCACCCAGAGAGCACGCACAATGACAAATGTTTACTGAGATACAGAGGAGACATAAAGTTCCCTCCATATGCTGCATAGAAGACACAATATAATAATAGAAAAAAATTATTTTGCCCATAAATTTTTGGTGACCCTAGTGGCTCAAAACATTCTGAATGTTTTCTTCAAACGACTGTTGTCAATAATAGATTAAATGTTGAAAGATCATCTCAGAGGTATATTAAAATTTCTTCCTAAGTAAAAAGTAAAAGACACTCATTGTAGAAAAAATTGTCTAAAATTGTGAACAGTATTTGAGTGCATAAAATGTACCGACAATTCACTACCAAGAGATATAGGCTACTAAAATAGTTTGATGTATTTTGTTTAATTCTTGCTTATTGTCTTTATATTTATACATTTATACATAAAATCTTGCTGTTATAGGCATTTGTATCCTGCCTCTTTTTTGACTTATTATAATATAAGCATTTTATTGGTCATTAAAATTCTTTGTAAACACTGTTTTTAATGTTTGCATAAATGTTCTATTGTAAGGATATGCCATAATTTCACCCAACTGCTTGCTTGTTCTTGGACACTTAAAATGCTTCCATATTATTTTTTCCTTCTAATACATGGAAATCTTAAAAATACTTTTCATGAGAAAGCAAGTTTATTTCCTTGGCAAATGAGCTCTCCAGAACACAGTCAGTGGTGGCATCTCAGCATCCTGGAGGCACCACAAGGCTCAGGTTCCACCAGAAGAGGTCATTTATCGTCCCTTCCCAGAATAATTCATTTTAATTCAGACTTCCCATTCCTAGCCCCTTCCTCTCATATGTGTTTTCCATCTCATACAAGCACACACACTCACTTTGCTGACAGGTGGCATTTAACTTGTCTATCGGTTCAAAGCTCTTCTGTCCCTTGTTACACAGGGAAGTGGAAGCCCAACTTACAATCCTCCCCATACGGAGCCCTCCCCTCTTGTCAGTGAGAATGACTTCTTTTTCAAGCTCCATTCTTGGCTAGTCTTTAAGATGTTCTCAGGGAGGAAGTCTACTTCTGGGGTTCTCAGTTCTCTTGAGGTGTCTGTCTCCAGAGGGAAGAGAGGTCCCATAAAGGATGGCACCCATGTCTCCCATAGAAAGGACCATTTACACAGAAGTCATACCAGAGCATAGATGCTGTCTCACCTGTGGCAATAGAGGCAGTTGCTAAACTTTAAAGTAATTAAAGTAGCCACAACAAGAAGCAAGCCTATTAATAATGAGGGCTACACACACACGGAAGTATTCATGAGAATATTTAACTTGAAGGCCAAAGACTTTGGAAAGTTAGGAACTGCAGGTGACTTTCCTTGACCTAAGAGTTGATCAGAGCCCAAACATCTGTAGATCTATCACTAATGCATTCTGAATTAAATATCTAACATCTTACTAAGGTCAAAATATGGATTCCACAAGAAAAACAGAATAAAACTTATGAAAAGATGAGGTTCGAAAGTCCCTGAGGCACACAACAATGAAGACTTTTACTGTCCTCTTCTGTTAACATTGAAACCAGTGAAGGGCTACTGTTGGCTGGTCCTGGCCAGGACACTTCATCCTTCCGAAGACCCATAAGCTGTCTGGAATCAGGCACATACAGAGTAACCAAAGTGGACCCAAAGTTCATCCTCAGTGCTCTGTAAATAAAGTTACACTGAAAAATTTCCAAACTGTAGAATTATGGAATTGGGGCCCTTCTGCTCTTCTCCCTAGATAATGGCTCGTCAGTAACCAGAGGTACATTACAAATGTGTTGAGTGTTGTTCAGAAGAAATGGATAAAATAATATGTAAAGTTCATGCTTGGATTTCTGGCATGGAGACCCAATAGATGTCAACCAAGTCTGGTTCTTCTAACTGGAAGCTATGGATTCAACAGAATCAAAATAGCACTGGTTCCTAATGAATCTACGAATCTCTATGTTCTGAGCATGATGGGAACTTTACTAAGTGATAAGATCCAATTACTTCTTGACAGTATAGGTTATAAAATATTGGAATATTGCATAAAACAATATTATGATCAAGCTCTTTCATTTTCTTTAGAAAACCTCTTGCTTCATAGCAGCAAATATTCAGACTTTAAATAAATATAAGTAGAGAGTTTCTTAAAGCAATTTCACATTTCATAAGCAAATTCTTCCCAAATAAGCAAATTTTTTTTTCCAAATAAGCAAATTTTTTAAAAAAATTCTAAGTAATTGTTTGAAAAACAGTACAAGGTAAAATTGTCTAACACTGGCAGGGGGCAAACTATCTAAAGTTCAATTATTTTGGATGTCAAAACAATAATATGGTACATAATATGCCCACAGGTGTTTAGAGAACCATTCCCAAACCAAAAACCTGGTTTTTTTTCAGTAAATTTAAGGATTTTCATAACAAATGTAACAAAATCTATGATGAGACTCATTCTAGGTCTTGTTACCTACTTAGTTTGTGACCAATAAAAACAACACAACAAAAGTAGCTAATAATGTTTATAGCCTTTAGAATGTTGGTATTGTGGGTAAAGGATGCTGAAACCAGTTTTCTTTTGAATATATACTGTCTAGTAAACGGGGAGAGTGTCTACATTTAAGGGAAACAAATTAGAAATACTGCCCCCTTATTCACAATAGCTAGGGAATGGAAAGAACCTATCGTCCTTCAAAGATTGAATGCAATGAGACTGTGGTACATGTTCCCAATACAATACTACATAGTTACAAGTAAAAATGAAATTGTGATGCTTGCAGGGAAAGAGTTTTAGCAGAAAATATTGTATTTATGTCATAACCCAGTCCCAGAAAGACAAACATTGCATGTTCTCACTCCTTTGTAGCTCCTGATTCAAAATCTTCAGATCTGAATGGATCATCTGGAATAACCACAAAACCTGGGCAGTAAAGAGAGACCATTTTGAGGGAGCCTACAGAGAGGAAAAGCAGGATACAGATAATATTAAGGGAAAAGAAGAAAAATGGTATGGGATCTTTAACTGAGTATAAGACAGGAGAGGGAGGGAGGATGAAAAACAACACTAAGATTATATTTAAAAAACCTTTAACGATTTATTTTATTTTATATTTACCTAAAATCACATTAGTACATGTGAGTATATGTTCATATATATAATTTATGTTATATAGCAATATATAATTTAATAATATATAATATTATATATTTTAATAATCTATTATATATAATCCATTATACACATATATAACATCAATATCTTTTATAAAGTTGTGATATTTGGGGTGATAAAGCTCCCCTTAAGGTCCACAGGCTATCTAACAAAGACCCAAGCACCAAGCTAGGCATGAAAAACCTCCTTTTGAGTTGTTTATTAGGAAAGTCCAAGAGACTCCCAAACAAAGTAACCTATTGTGTTGACCTTAGTTGCTCCCAGGGGTTGAAGGTAAGCCCCTATTCTGATGATACTATGCACTTTGAACACAAAACTCAGATTTGAGCTGGATCCGACCTGAGAGAGCCTCCCTGGGGACCAGCTTTCAAAACAGCAGAAGGTGCTATGGAAGTTGCCAAGACAGAGCAGCAACGGTATCCTTTCTTAGCTGTGATGCTTATGAACTACAATGAACAGTATGCGAGATAGCCCTAAAGGCGCAAGAGTGGCACTCATATCCTGGTGGTCACCAAGAACTCTCCAAATGGACTTAAGGCCTGATCAATAGGATAAAACAATGCCTGGTACTGGAAAATTAACCAACTACCCGGGGCTAGATCCTAATAGGAGAACCCACTACTGCCACCTTAGACACAATTCGTAACTGCATTCTAAATACTGTTCTTATACCCACAGATATGTGTATCTGTCATCCTCCATCAAAAAAACTTCTCTTTGAAGCAGATAGAAACTATGACAGAAAACTACAACTGGTCAAAATGCAGAGATCAACTGATTGCGGGATGCCCAGGTCTAACAGATAGAGCCACAATGCAATTCCTGTACGTAAGTCTCAGGGAACATTGAGACAGAGAGGGAAGAAGGACTGTAAGAGCCAGAGGTCCGGGATGTCTGTTGAGAGATTATATTTCATAAAAATGACAAGGAAGTTACACCCAGGATACCATGATACCCAGTGATATGGCTGCCTAAATAACATCTGACTACACATTTCAAGAAATCATGGTATTTATCATACATACATACATACTTAATTATTTAAGTGTTTAGTGATCCATATAAGGATGTGGGGAGATTGAAAGGGTTGTGTGTTTTTGTGAGAATGTGAAATGGTACAGGTACAATGAGAAATAGCTCAGGTTTCATCAAAGGTTAGCAGTAGAGCTACTTACTGTCTGATCTAGCAATCCAGTTTCTAATCCTGCATCCAGGAGAGCTGAAAGGGAACTGAAAGCAGGACACAGAGGAGATTCTTATGTGGCCCCCTTCATAGCAGAACTGCTCCTAATAACCAACAGTTGCAAGGAACCCAGATGTTCATCCACAGTTGATAGAGACAAATATGGTAAATGTGGGAGTTTTATTCTAAAGAATGTAATCTAGCTTGGAAAAAAAAAAGGAAAGCAATCTTACCACATGCCACAACATGGATGAGCCACTAGATGTAAGGCTATAAGGATAACCAGTCAGAAAGAGATGACCACTCTATGACTCCATTTATGTGGAGCTAAATTCATGAAAATAGAAGCTAGGATGGTGGCTGTCCGGGACTGAGAGAAGACAGAACCCAAGTATAGAGTTTAAAGTGTAGATCCCCATTTGCAGCATGCCTTGGGTCTAATAGCTGGCTGTAATGGTCTGAATAAGAATGTCCCCCAGAGACTCACATATTTGAATGTTCAGTCCTGGAATATAGGAACTATTGCCGAAGGATTAGGAGGTATGGCCTTGTTGGAGGAGGTGTGTCACTGGGGGTGGGCTTTAAGGCTTCAAAAGTCTCAGTCCCAAACTCTGCCTGTGCCCATAATTGAGATGTGAACTCTCAGCTGCTGCCTCAGTGCCATGCCTGCCTGCTGCCATGCCCCACCCCACGATGTGCATGGACTAACCCTCGGAAACTGTAAGCAAACTCCTAACTAAGTTCTTCCTTTTCACAGTGTTTTGTCATAGCAATAACTAAGACAGTGACTAAGAAGAAGAAACACACACAGAGAAAGAGAGAGACAGAGACAGAGAGAGAGGGGGGGAATAGAGTTAGGTTCAGAGAGTTCAGACACTCTGATGGAGATTCACCAAGAGCAACACCAGCAACCCAGAACCTCAGTGTGTTTACCTTATACACCTGCATCAAAGAGGCAAGTTTCCTATTTACAGCTGAATAAGGAGGCGGGTTTATGGTATACAGCTGCATGAGGAGGAAGGTTTTAGCAGATTTGGGTGGGGTCTCTGTAGGGGAGCAGTATCAGGCTGCAGTCATCCCAGAGGAGGAAGCTGTGATTGATGGATTTTGTATACACTGTCAACATTCACACTCACATGAAAAGAGAGTTCTGCTGTCCCTCTAGCCTCACCTAAAAAGGCTTTGCTATTTCCATGGACACTGGGGTCCTTAGTATGCCCATGCAGACAAACCCCACTTGCACAGGGCTTCCTCCATGCCCTGCAGGGGAGTTCTCCTTCTGGAGGGTGAAAACTGTCTCACAATGATACAGAGAGTCAGCACCAACGTAAATTACGTGTTCCCTGAGCCAAAACAGATTCCAAAATCAACTAATGAGACTGTGCCATATAAGTGCCCTTTGGATGTGAGAAACTTAAATCTACCCTCATCGGCCTCCATTACCAACATCTAGAACCTTCTAGACATGCATTAAAGGCTCCAAAACAGAACATTTGGAAATACACCACAATCTGTGAGCAAAACCCATCGTAATTTCTTCCGGAAAGAGTCACACAAACACCCTTCATTCTTCAGTCTCATAAATGCATAGAAAATACAGTTTCTAAGGAATGATAAGTAACCCCCTACTCTCAGCTATTACTATTTCTGTATCATCTATGTGTTTAATATTGCCAACCTCAATGTTACAGGCAAACCGTAGCATACAAATTGTCTTCGACACCAAGACACTACGAAGTCTTACTGCTTTCTAACATGGTTTACTTGGGTGAAGCTCTGAGGTCCACTGACATTAACCATCACTCCCTTCCAGCTCCAGCTCCCCACAGAAGTCAAATAATGTTCTCCTTCTGTGCCTTGATAATACAGTCCCATTATTATCAATGAGAAAGGTTCTTTAGAGAAGAATTGGTACCATGTGTTTGTAATCCCAATGCTAAAGGGGCAAAATCCAAAGTACCTGCAGATCCCTGGACAGTCAGCCTATGTTGTAGAATATTATTTTAACAATGTGAACATGTGTTACATTTATTTATGCTGCAGAATATTAGTTTTACTGTATAAAAAATAAAACATTTGTTTTGCTCTGTTGTTTAATGATACAAAGGTATGGGTTTAATTATGTAAAAATCTGTTACATTCTTTTCACCTTCCCTGCCTAAGGCACCTGATTGGTCTAAGAAAGAGCTGAATGGGCTACCATCTGGGCAGAGAAACGATAGGCAGGGCTAGCAGGCAGAGAGAATAGTTAGAAAGAGAAATCGAGGCTCAGAAAAAGAAAAAGGGAAGAATGAGAGGAGGAGGGACATGCCCAGAGTCAGAGGCCAGGCAGATGCCAGTGAGACAGACGTGGAGAAGCAGTGAAAGTAAGATAAACAGAAGTAAGAAAGGTACAAAGCCCTGAGGCAAAAGGTAGATAAACAGGTTAATTTAAGTTAAAAGAACCAGCCAGGCACAAGCCTAAGCTAGGTCATGTATTCTAAACTAACAATAAGTCTCCGGGTCATGATTTGGGAGCTGGTTGATGGACCCTCAAAACAGTCTGGTACAAGCCTCACCGAATCAGTAAGTAAGGGATCAAGGGGAGAGCCTATTTCAGCAACTAAGGTGAATAATAACAGAGGAACAATCTCACAGTCTCTATGCGCATATGTAAGGATGTGCTCCTCCTGAAGGGGGCAGGGGAGGGAAGAGCAGATGAGAGGAGAAGGGGCCCAGATACAAATGTACCTTTGAAGATCCTAGCACCTTGTATTCAGGCAAGAAAAGAGAGTCACAGAATGCACTCTGAGGAGCCTGAAAAAAAGCAACACAACACCCTACCGTGGAGCGTGTCTACCAACTAGAGGGAATCCCTCAGTTGTTCAATGAAGCAAAGAAAAGAATGTTTAGAGCCTTTGCAACCACCTCTGGGTCATTAGAATAGAACATAAACTCTCTGGTCCCTTAAATTTTAATGAACCTGAACCTTTTAAAGGTGGCAGCTAGAGCAAGTTTAGCAGGGAAACAATTAAAATGTTAATGGGACCTCTCCTGTAAATAGATTTATGAAAGTCGGAGAATGCTGACAGAGTTATTTCCTGGCTCACACTTCTTAACTTTCAGTTGAATTCAAGCAAAATTTGCTTTTTAAGAAATGCAGAGCCCACATCTGTATGATGTAACGGCTGGTGCCTACTGTGGTTCCTATATCAAAATTCATTCCCATAGTGCATAATAGCCCTAAAACTACTCTGCTATCACATAATTGGCCAGTGTACGAAGAGTCTTGAGTGCCTACTTGTTTTCTTGTGCATTTAGTATTGCAGCATATTTAATGGAAGTCTGAGTTCATTTTCGTTCATCCCAATACATAGAGAGTTCAAAAGTTCAGAAGATAGGAAGTGCTTCTCAGCATAAACTGTGAAATGCATTGGAAAATAAATTTTTGATGTCATGATACATCCCCAGTTTATTCATGCTGAGAATTGTTTTCTTATCTTTTGGACTTTGACAGCTAGGCTAACCAAAATTTGTTTGAACTCCATAAATACATAATAAAATTTGACTACTATTTTATTATCATCGACTTCTTTCCAGCTCACACTGAGGTATGTTGACAAATAAAACCATATATATTTATGGTGTGTAGTGTGATGATTTGAAAACAGTGTTTACTGTGAAATGACTGCCGCAGTCATCCACCATCCCACCTAGTCCCACTGTGTGCACGAAAGTGAAACAGTCGTCCACCATCCCACCTAGTCCCACTGTGTGCATGTGTGTGACAGTCATCTACCATCCCACCTAGTCCCACTGTGTGCATGTGTGACACAGTCATCCTCCATCTCACCTAGTCCCACTGTGTGCATGTGTGTGACAGTCATCCACTATCCCACCTAGTCCCACTGTGTGCACGAAAGTGAAACAGTCATCAGCCATCCCACCTAGTCCCACTGTGTGCATATGTGTGATAGTCATCCACCATCCCACCTAGTCCCACTGTGTGCATGTGTATCACAGTCTTCCACTATCCCACCTAGTCCCACTGTGTGCATGTGTGTGACAGTCATCCACCATTCCACCTAGTCACACTGTGTGCATGTGTGTGACAGTCATCCACCATCCCACCTAGTCCCACTGTGTGCATGTGTGTGACAGTCATCAGCCATCCCACCTAGTCCCACTGTGTGCATGTGTGTGACGGTCATCCACCATCCCACCTAGTCCCACTGTGTGCACGTGTGTGAAACATGAACTATCCACTCCGAGTGCACAGTATAGTTTTCTCAGCCACACACACCTAGGTGTACATCTCATCATGAACCACATCCTTCACAGTGTGGTTTGCAGCTATGAGTCCAGAAGCAAAAACTATTCAGACGGGTTGATTTTTACCGATCAGTTTCCACTACACTAAATCGTGGAAGCAGTTTTCTTAATAATTCAAAAAAAAAATGAGAGCTAAACTCTCCTGGGACTGCCTCCTTCCTCAAGAACAAAATGCACTAAAGCTTAGAATTCCTGTCAATTCCTAATTAACCGTATCAATGAGCAGAAACATTAAACACACTGAAAACTGTCCACTGCAGAGTGACAGAAAACATTTTCCAGATCATAAGTTGACAAGCCACGTAATTTATACACAAAGAACTTATTCACAGAGCTGCCTAGAAACGTCCTTAAAAACCCCAAGCATGTCCTCATCATTGCCATGTGGCTGTGGAACAGAGTTGTAGGGTTTGTTGCTGTTGTTTTTCATACAAGCTAGAACTCTCCAGGCATCTTCAGCAAACACAAATGTCAGTTAACACTGCTGAGACAGACAGATGTATCATTAATCCCCATCTCCACGTCCTGAAACACTCCTGAAACGGTTAACTTTTATGCTGGACATTAGCTCTTGTCCTGCAAGAGATGGAGGAGGCCCTGAAGTTCATCTATAACAAAGGCTCCAGGTCCGTAGGTTATTCAGTGCACTTAGGAACCTTGGGATGTGCCAGTGGGAAGTGAGTTGCATGCTCATAGGGACAAAGATAAAGACACTAGTAACTATGTGGTCCCCAGAGGCGTGTCCCATTCACAGCTGCTAACACCTTACCCTGCAGGTTCTTCCCACTCGCTTTAGGGAATGTTCATCTAGCCCCATCCTAGCTCACCTTCCAGTGACAACATGGTGATTTCCAGAACTTCCTCTAGTGACTTTGGCTTCTTCCTTTCTAATATCAACAATGTTCTCCCCTAATTCCTTCATGGTATCTAAATATCTTATAATAATTCATACTGATAAGTCTCCTTGAGACATTCTCACCTACCTGATCATCTTTGCGGACACAGGAGAACAACTTGATGGTTATGGGCTGATGAGTTCTGCTGGAGTAATATGAAGTCACTCTCTTTGCTGAAATGTCTAACCAGGGGACTAACGGACTGAGAATAATGACAGATAGAGGGTGAACGCCTGGTCAAGCAACATACACGGGAGGATGCTCTTCAGGAGCATCTCCTCCTAGTCACCGTGGCCAAAAATGATGTCTGTGGGAGGAGCCATTTCTGCTAGATCAATGTGCCTCCACTGGGTCTGTGGAGGCAGTTCCGAGTCTCATTTTCCAAGAGTGGCACTCACTGTCTGTTTTCCGAGTTCCCATTTTATACAACTTCTCTGGGGCCTTCTGCAGCCTTCTCAATAGTTTACCTCCCTCTGTATGTTCTTTTCCCCATGCCCTCTCTGTCTGCCAGAATGCCTGGGTTTCCCTTTTCACTGACACTGTCTCCTCACCTGCCTCTCCAAATCAACATCAAGCCATGGCTCCAGTCCAGACATCACTCCTGACTCCTCTCCTCAGATCCTCTCCAGGAGCCCACAAGTGGGACCTCGGGGCACACACTGACCCCTATACGCATGCTAGAAATACCTCCTCTCCCGTAATTTCCTCCCTCCTTGTGTTCCCAGTGCTCGAGTTTCCTTAAAGGCTTTCTCCCTCAGCTCCCACTCGCACTGGCACTGGCTTCTCTTGATGCTAGTCCTTCCAGGCTGCACCTATCATCTTCCGTTGTATCTCCTGGTTTCAGCATCACCCGCTTCTCCCTAGACTGGGTACGGAAGTTCCCAATGGGACTTCCTTACCCTGGATTCATTCCCAAACCATCATCACTCAGGATGCAAATGTGACCAGATTAGGCTTCTGTTTTGAGATCATGTCTTCTTGGCTATGGAACTAAGAAGCTGAGTTGACATCACTTCAGAATAAATGTTTACTTAGAATGAATGACACTGGTGCCCAGATGTCCCACAGCAGTGTCCAAAGCCTTCCTGAGCTGTCCCATCTGAGCTGGCCTAGACTCCTCCTTTCCTTGGTTCTGTACAGCTTCACTGCCCCCAGATGTACTATTAGGAAAATGAATTATCTTACAGTTTTCATAAGGGAAGCTCTTGCCTACATTTCTTCTTCTCGTCCATTTCACACAACCATCACCATCAGTGCCTTTCACCCATCACACATTTACCCCGAAGCCCGGGAGGGATAATGAGCCCTGCAAGCCTCCTCAAAAGTCCTGCCCTCTTTCTTCTTCCCAATTGGGCTGGAAGCCTACGTGGGCAGCCTTGATAGGTCAGTTTGTGTCTCCCAGATCTTGCTCGACTCTGAGCAAATGCTTGTTGAACAAACTAGTAAGAGCAGAAAAACCAACCACATATAAAGGAATCAAGTGAGTGATTTGATTTCAGTATCAAAGAAAAGAAAAAAGGCAAGAAAAAGACCAACCCTAGAGCAGACAGGAGCTCCAGGGTAAGCTCACTAAATCCATTCTCATCTAGTCCCAATATGAACATGCTCTAAATCAAAGGGCTGGATTCAATGGAGAAGAAAACTAGGCTTACACCTGAGTCAAATGTGTGCTGCTAGGATACGGAAGAAGCACGTTAGGAGTGCTGAGAACGGCTTTTCCAGGTCTCTAGTACTTCCGTTAAAGCTTAGATGGTGTAGCAATGTGATGGGGGAACACCTGCCTCCCTCGCCTACGCATACATGAAGAGGAAGCCCTGGACTCCAGTCCTGGAACTAAAATAATAAGAATAAAAATTAATTAATTCCATGACAGCTTGCTCACCTTCTGGAAGGGTGTTTATACAGTAAACCGCCTCAGAAGAAGGCTGGAACGTCTCCTGCTGGAGCTGGGGGCAGAGTTCTCCTGAGCGTTAGAACAGAGGCTGCTTTCCCCTCAGCAAGGGTTTGCAGGTTTGCGGACAGGCTCCTTAGGCCTGAGGCGCTCCTAAGTTGTAGGCTTCTCAGTTTCCACTCTGTGCGCTGCATCCTTCTGGGATGCTCCTCGGGGTATCCAAGGAACTGAAGGGAGGTTAGTGTTACAGACGCCCAGCTTGGGCTGTCTGCACTGACTGAAGGACTGTGAGAGAATCTGCAGCGGATGAGGAATCTATCCTCGCTCCATAGTTAAATGCTGCTGTGGACTAACTGGTTACCTTGGGAGCAGAGTAAAATCACAGACCTTTCCTAAGTGAACCAAAGAGAAATCTAAAACACACAATTCCAAAAGACACGTGTTTAATAAATGTTAATGAAATTGAATCAGGAATCAGAATAAAAGTCCTTGAGTACAGTGAGGTAATTGGGGGGCCCCAATTTTAGATCCAGCCTAGCGTCAAGTCCTAACTCTTTCTGGATTAGCTGTATGAACTTTCTGTGGATCTTCTTATCCTTATATGTAGTTTTTCAGAAAAAACTAACTTCTTTGAATATCAGCTTCTTTCTCATAAAATATACACTCTACAGTCACCTTCTGATATGTTTTTTTGGGGACTAAGAGAGCTAAAATACATAAGAACATAATTTGTTCCTGAAATATACTAAATACCTAAGAGCTTTACAATAATCAGTTCTTAATGAAAGGAAACAGTTACTAGAGACTCACTTTTATGACACGTATATATACATATATATTACATATTTCACATATATATAAATGAAAGTAGGGGTACATATGCATATGTTAGCACATATGTATTATATACACACATTTATTCCTCATTCCATTATTGAAAGAGAATGAAACCTTTCATTTACAACAATATGACTGGGACTGGAGATCATTAAGTTAATGAAATAATCCAGGACAGAAATCCAGACACGACCAGACCCTGGTTTCATAGACATTTCCCGTACTATGGTGATAGCCCAAGCTAAGGCCAGAGGGTGGTGTGCAGTAGACAAGAAGTTCTAAGTACACACAGAAGGATCGAAACATTCTTTTCTATTGCTTCATAGAAAGAGTGGACATAGGCACAGAGGAGCCTCCTGCACAGATGTGTGCTTCAACATGAGCACGGACTCTTAAGGACTCCAAGACCAATTGGTCCGTGGTACATTGGCACAGCCATTCCTAATATGAGCCAGGTTTAAAGGAATGAAAGACTTCTGCAGGAAGATCCAGGATGAGTGTTTATAAACAACTAGGCGATGTGTACACAGACAGACAAGTACAGCTTCCTCCCCCGGGATGTTTCCAGCCTGAGATGGCTGCCTACAGAGATCTCTTCCCTCGACTAGCTAACTCCTCCACCCTGTGTTGGACCCTAATAAACAGGAGGGGTTCCAGATTGTGGTGGTAGTGGTTAGAGAATCCCCCATAAGCCCACTTCAGTGTGTGTCCCTGTGCATCTGTCTTTTCTAAATTCCCTTGCCACCCCAGCCAGGGTTCTGGGACCCAAGGTATGTATGTAGGTCATGGCAAGTGTAGATTATAATAATGTATATAAACATTATCTTTTAAAAAAGACAGGCAATGTCTGAGGAATGATATTCAAGGTTGACCTCGGGCAGGTACATGCAAACTAGCACACATTTTTGCACACAAACACATGCATACATGCACATACACACAAAAAACACATACTTAGGGTAAATGGCTAAAGGCATAGATAGGCTTATCTGAATTTAAACATCACACAATGTATACAGGAGTCAAATATCCCACAGCGGTCCTCAAGTATACACAATATGTATCAATTAAAGCAAATCTAATTTTAAAATTAAATTATATACAATACAAATATATTATATAACAAAAATTTAAAGTACATGAAAGACCATGCATGAGCTGATCATAATGCTGTGTGTGGACAGGCAGCCAGCTGGGCTACGCATAAAAACAGGAATACGAACTGCACAAAGGGTATTTCAGTGCTGCTGTTTATAGGATTTGGCAACTGACAAAAATATAAAACTTAAATTACTCATAAGTTGCCATAGAAAAGGAGTTGTTACAATCATGGTACCTTAAACTCATAAATACCAAGAAAATAAATTAGAAGAAAAGTAATTTTAAAGAATGTTTTCAGGCTTAATAAAGTAGAAGATAGGCAAAGTACCCAAAAAGGTAGGAGGTAGAAATGAGGAGAGATGGCCTTTGGCATTCTGAGCTGAACCCCACAGAGATGATCAGTATCTAGCTCAAAATGCAAGTCTGTAGTTCTACAAAGCCTGCAGCTAGCTCTAGAGATAGAGGCCATATCAGAACAGAGTGCATGATGGGAGCCTGTAGGAGGGAAGGCAGGAGAAAGGACATGACCGGGGAGGAGGGAAGCTGCAGATGACACTGGGAATACATATGAACAGGCCAAAGTAAAGCTTTAGAAAAGAAGCAACAGAAAGAACTAGCAATGTCAGACGCTACAGAAAGTGAGGAGAGAGTGTACTCAAAGCACGCAGGCTCTGAGAAGGATCAACAGCAGGGGAGACCCGGAAGAATTGAATAAATTGATAAATTATATTTAAAAAAATCAAGTTCTGGGAGGATGGCTCAGTGGAAAATTGGACCTGAGTTCAGGCCCCATCGTCACAACAAAGCAGCAGAAAGTAGTTCATGCCTGTAACCCTGGCTCCGACGAGGAAGGAGCAGGAGGGTCCCTGGGGCTTACTGACCAGTCACATAACCTAAACTATGAGTTTCCGTTTGGGTGAGATATCTTGTTTCAAATCACAAAAAGAAACAAACAAGCAAAACTCAGACAGTTCTGACAAATGGACTAGAATAGAGGACCAGGAGATAAACATACAAAACTATGCCCACATAATTTTTGACAAAGGGGACAAAAACAAATATTAGAATTATCAACCTGTTCTACAAATGATGTACACAAAACTTGATATTCATCTACAAAAGAACTAAACTGAGTTAGCATCTTTCACCTTGTAGAAAAAAAACCAATCATAATGGATTAAATATCTTAGTTTAAAACCTGAAATACTGAAACTTCTAGATGAAAATACAGGGAACATTCTTGAAGGCTCTGGAGTAGGCAAGAACTGTCTGAACAGAACTTTAGGAGTGCAGAATTAGCACCAGTCTTCAACAGATGGGACACATGGAATTAAAATCCCTCTGTTCACTAAAGGACACCATCATGTGAGCACAGAGCCCACAGAATGGGAGAAAATCATTCTTCAGAGGAGAATTAATACATGTTACAAGTAACGGCAGAAAGTAGATACCAAGAAAATAAAACTGCCAGTCAACAAATGGTCTAATGAATTGGGCACACAGCTTTGGGGGAGGGCAGGGGGTCATACCATAAGTGACCAAAAACTGTTTTTAAATGTATTTCACATTTCCAGGCATGAAGGAAAAGCAAACTAAACTTACTTAGAGATACAAGGGAAAGCTTTATTCACTGCTAGGAGGAGAAAAATCAATACATTTTAGTAAGGACTCATATTGCTATGGTGACACACCATGACAAAACATGAAGAGGAGAGGGTTTGTCTGGCTTACACTTCCTCATCATAGTCCATCACTAAAGGAGCATGGAGGCAGGAATTGATGCAGTCATCACAGAGGAATGTTGCTTACTGGATTGCTCCACATTACTTGCTCAGTCTGCTTTCTTATAGAACTCAAGATCACCAGCCTAGGTATGCCACTGCCCGCAATTGGTTGGGTTCTTCCTGTCAGTCACTAATTAAGAAAATGCCCTGCAGGCTTGCCTGCAGCTGGATCTTATGGAGACATTTTCTTAATTGAAGTTCCCTTCTCTCAAATAACTTTATCTTGTGTCAAGTTGACATTAAAACTATCCAGGACACCATCCATGTGAAAATTAGTACGGGTTTCCTCAAAAATTAGAAACAGAAATACCATATGACCCAGCTGTTCTATAGCTGGGCACATAGGGGACTCTGCCTCTTAGGATTTTCTATCGCTGTGGAGGGACGCCATGACCAAGACAACTCTAATAAATGAAAACATTTAATTGAGGGGGCAGGCTTACAGTTCCAGAGGTTCAGACCATTAGCATCATGACTACATGCGGGCAGATGCAGTGCTGGAGCTGAGAGTCCTACATCTTGACTCAGAGACAACAGGAAGTCACTTGACTCACAGGAAACCTAAAAGCCCATGCCCACAGAGACACACTCCTTCAACAAAGCCATATCTCCTATTAGTGCCACTCCCTTTGTGGGTCATTTTCTTTCAAACCCCCACACCTCACCTACCATAGAGCTATTTACATATTCATGTTTATTGTTTCTGTAATTACTGCAGCAAGGAAATAGAGCCAACTTCCATGTAATCAACAGATAACTAGGTAATAAAAATCTGGTACATGTTCTAAATGGAATATTACTCAGCTGTTAAGAAAAATGAAATAACTAAATTTTAAAAAAGATGGATTTAGAGAGTGTGACATTAAGTGAGGTTACCCAATATCAGAAAGAAGGAACAGAATGTTCTGTTGCACATGCAGATCCTAGCCTACACCTGTCTATACACGTGTGTAGGTACAATTGTGGTTACAATACAGAAGAAGGAGTGGTTTTAGGTGTTGAGGAAGGACAGGATACAAAGGGTAGACACATAAGTCATGAATGGGATACAAAGCAATTATTTCAAGTTTTAGCTCTGTTGTACATTTTTCTTTGTTTAATGGTGGATAAGTGCATAAACGTGTAATTGATAGTGAAATTGTAAAACCCTAAGTGAAGCCCCACAGCTTCAGAATGGCCATTCTAACTGTATGGATATCCATTGAGACACATAGAGCTTGAGACAGGGCAAATGTTTGAGTGACTATGTTAACCTATCCCTGTAGTGTTTATTATTTGTGAATTCATCATAATAACATGATTCTTATTTTTTCTTAATTAAGATGCCGAATGATAGGAGATACCTAAAGTTATCCTCTGGGCTACACACTCACGAGCATGCATGTAGACACACAAAGAAAGAAGAAAGTAAGAGAGCGAGGGAGGAAGAAAGGAGAAATGGGGAAAAGGGAGAGAGGAAAAGATGGAGAAAGAGGAGAAGGACAGGGAAGATTGATAGTGAAGTGTTAATAAGCTGTCATTAAGCCATAAGAGATAAGGCAAAGCAGCAGGGTCAAGACATGTCAACAGACAAGGCAGACTACAAACAGAAAGTAGAAAATATTTGTGAATGGAAAAGAAATGGCACAAGTGAAAAAAAGCCACAAATAAAGAAGAGAGGATGTAGAGAAACACACCAGGAAGCTCTGAAGCATCAAAATAAGAGTGCCATGGACAGGAGTGTGGGACAACAGAAAAAATAGTTAAACAAGGGGAACTGGAACAGAGGACAGGAACCACATGCAAATGTACACAATTCCAATGTTATCAATAAGGCATGGATTGCTAAATCTGTGAGGTCAATGTCTGGGGACAGCTAGGTTGACAGAGAGAACTACTGCTAGATGTAGTTTACATCCGGTAGAAAGATCAGAGCAGGTATAGTTTAAACATAGTGAATTGAGGTGAAAATGGTGAAGGAACCACCAGGGAGCATGGTTGAAGGCATAAGTCACAAACAATCCCACACCAATTTGGAATTATGATTAATAGAATGGTTATTTATTTAAGGGGGGAAAACTTACTGATCACCGTCCCAGACAACAGCCCTCTGGGCAATCAGGAAGGAAGCCTAGTCGCTGGAAGCTAGCCCGGAAGCTGGAGCAGAGGGAAGTGGCCGCTTTTTTAAAGGGAGAGAGACCACGCCCCAATGGGCTGGTATCTCAGCAGCTATTGGCTGAAGGAGCAAGGGGAGGAAGGAGCTCCTGCAACACATGGTAAACAGAAACAGGGCTCCAGAGACAAGAATCAAAGGTGACCCCGCTACTCCCCAGCCATGAAACTTCAGCCAGGTTCTAAATTCCTTGAGTTCCCTACCCCTCCAATTTTGGCTCCAGGTTTTCACATCAGCTGTAGAAGTCTGGAACACATTTCTGCAAAGGTCTGTAGTAGGGAGAGATTGTATTAGGGTCTGTACCTGAAGGGTCCTTTTGAAAGGTTTATCTGAATGGCAATGCTCAGCAGTGAACCTTTAGAGAAGTGATTGGCACCTGAGGACAATGACTTAGTCAATAGCTAAATCCCTGCTAAAATCCCAACTTAATAGCATCAATGGAAGGTGATGCTCTAGTTGCATAGGGCACACCCTGGAAAGATATAGCTAGTCTGTACCCTAGCTCATCCCCTCCCCACTTCCTGTCCTCACTAAGGTGGGCGACTTTGCTCTACCACACTGTTAGCTATGGTGTTCTGTCTCATTCAGCCCACAAACAGCAAAACAATGCAATCGTGGCTGGAAAACTCAGACACTTTGAACCAGGGAAACTCTTCTTCCTTTACTATTTATATAGGCATTTTTTTTCACCGCACAGCAAAGGCTCCAACACATGTGAATGCAATCTATCTGCCATGCTTTGAATTCTCTGTCAGAACAGCCTATGTAAGATGCCCATATTAGAGCATGGATCTGAAACGTCCCATATAGTTTAGGAGACTGTTTGGTTGAACATTGACCTTTGCCCTCTTAAAGTCTCCCCTCCCAGGTGTTAGACAAACACAAGTATCCCAAGTTCTAAGATCGTAGGCAGCTAGCTCTATCCTAATTCAGTGCTGATCTCTACAATACCTCCATGTTGGGGGATATTCAATCACACTGTGAACCCCAAGTTTGCATTTCAATTAATTAAATAAGCCTAACGTTAGGTCAGGAGGCTGAGTTAGAAACTAGTTGGTAGAAAGTAATCAAAGAGCATCAGAGGGCATCTGGAAGAGATAGGCAGATACACTGGAAGTAGTAGGGTGAAGCTTTTTCTGTTTTGGAGTAGAGGGGCGTGCTTCTTGGGAGACATATGCTATGGAGATGTGGGGAGTCAGGCATACAGAATAAAAGAAAAATAAGAAGCCTTTTGGTAAATGTAGATTAATACAAGCAGGTTAATTTAAGTTATAATAGCTACTGGGACAAGCTTAAGCTAAGGCCAACCTCTTAGAATTCATACGAAGTCTCCATGTCACTATTTGGAAGCTGGCTGGCAGGGCAGACAAAGACTCATTACATCTCCATGTTCACTGTTTTCAATTCATTATTAAGCAAGTGTTCCCAAAAGCACATCACAAAGTTTTAATATAACAACTGATCATTTATCTTTTGATGCCTCAAAGATCTGGATTGAGTTTGTTTACTCCTCCAATTTAATCCTGTGTAAAACATATACAGAGTACCATTAACATAAGTAAAGTCATCAACATCCTCTTATCAAACTGTCCTCACCGTGTGGCTCACACCTGTAATTCTAGCATTCATGAGGCTGAAGCAGGAGGATTGCTGAGAGTTCAAGGCCAGCCAAGTCTATATCATGGTATAGTTTACCAAACAAACACAAAGCCTTAAGGCCATCACCAAGCAGCAGTCAGGAATTTCTCATGCAGAGTCTTAAGTAGGCAGAGAAAATTCAGAACTTCCACGAGTATTGTGGAACAATTAGCACGCAAAAGGAGCACTGATGCCCACAGAACCCAGAGCAGGTGCAACTCAGAAGAGGTGCCCAAAGCATTTTGACACCCTCTAGGTTGAAAATATCAGCATCAATCCCACTGAGAAGACATGGGGAAATTGAAACAAACTTAAAAAACAGCATAGGCTTGACTGTTCTGGAATAGTTCAACCCCAACTCTGGAACTAGGAATGGCGTGGTGGCAGAGGCCTGCTGGTAATCTGTACTGGGGGCAGGGTAGAGGTAGCAGGATCAGGAGTTCAAGGACACTTTCAGCTACATAGTGGGTGAGATCAAGTCTAGTGAGGGCTGCCTGTGGCACCTTGTCAAAAACAGAAAAGAAAAAAAAAAAAGGAAGAAGAAAGGACAGGAAGAACCCAAGCTCTGCAGTGAAAGTATCTGGGTTCAGACCTGGTGGTGCAAATCTCAACTCAGCCAAACCTCTTCACATTGAAAGCACTGCCCATCTCACTGGCCATGGGATGGGTAAATACAAAGGAGCTAGAAGTCACCTGCTGTCTAAGTAAGAATGCAAGGGAGTTAACCCACTAGCCGTGGTTTGTGATTGCTACTCACACAATGACACCGCAGTGGAGGGCTGACTTTCTCCATCAGCCCACATCGTCATCCGAAGTTTCCAAACCGTGATCGAACAAAATCATCAGGCGGGTCGATCATCACGAGAGTCGGAAAATCCATGGTACACAGCTTTTGTCTCATTAAGAAATTTTCTAAATGAGTTTCCTTTCTAAGGCATGCAATCATGAATGTAACAAGTCTTGTCATTTAGTTGCCCGTTTTCACTTTGTTCTCCTAAACAAGGGGCACCCAACTCTTTGTTGCACTGATGACCGGGAAGTGTGGGTCGGTAGGATGGCATACTTTCATTACAATCTTTACCTCATCCGAAAGCTGTCTCCACTAGTGATTGACTGCAGAGGTCCCTAACAATCTCCGGGAGAATTCTCTCACATTTAACAAATAGGCAGGTGTGTGACAGCCAAGTGCTGTATGTGGCTGTGTTCTACACGCCAAGGATTGCAAAGAAACCTGGCAGCAGGTCCTACTGCAGTTCCTGATGAATGGACTCCAGCACAGAGAGGACCACAAACAAACATGACTGGATTTCCCCTACCATAAAGTACTCAAAGTCGGAGCGATTTTAGCAATTCCTTGAAAAACATGTCCCTATTAAATCTTCCAAGAATTTGTATTGGTTTTAATATTTGACTTCATCTCATCTGATATGTAAATGAGTTACAATTCTTTTTTTTTTTTCAATTGCAGGGTCATCATTCTAGACCAAAGAGTTGAGAATGAAAGGAGAGGAATACTGTCATGTAAAGTGGGGTGTGTCTTCCCACTGGGGTCACTCAGTCCAGTGTTTATGGATGAGTGAGACAAGGTAACCCAGGGCTCACTATAACAGTGATACGACGAAAGCAAGTTTGCTCCAAAGTATTGTAAGACAAAGGCTTTCACACGCACAGGGTGATGTTTCCTGGGGTAACCAGAAGAGTTTAAATTCACCTCTTCAAAGTAAACAATGCAAATCTATGTCAAAAGTCGCGGTAATTCCTCAAATTTCAGAATACACATCTAGGCACTACATAGTCAAAGTTGTGAAGCAGAATGACACCCTGGCTCTGTTCCTAGTTCATGACCCCAGCAGTAACCAGACAGCAGACTGAATTTCACAGAGAATGAAATATTGAAAGGTAACGTGAACCCCAAACGGTGTTTTTCTTACCGGAAGAAGAGAAGCTAGGAAAAGGTATGCGTGTCCTTGGGTTATTTCTCCAAACCACTTTTTCTTTTATATAATATTTATATTTCAGAAAAGCAAAGAAGAGGGAATACAGAAACGTTCAAAGGACTTTGCAGTCTGCCCGAGAGCAGAACAGGGAAAGCTGAGTGGGACCCGGCTTTCTCCAGCAGGCTGATGTAAAGAAGACCTGGCAGAAACTTCTTGAGCCAGTTAAGTAGACCAGGCTACTAGACTTCTCCGAATCCCTCCCAGCGTGCCACATGGTGACCAAGAACAAGACATTTCTCTGTCTTACCCACTAATGCAGGAGGAATCCCTCCTGTGCCCCTTCCTCCTAACTGTTGGAATAAACACCCAAGTGCCTCTCCCTGCTGCTGACACATGCATTGCTGGTTCTCGCCTCTCTCATCAGGTCTTTGAAATAGTCCATTCTTTGGACTTCATCATACCTCCCATAAAGGGGGGGAATGTGCAGAAACGCATTGAAAAAAAAAGTCAAGGTAGTTGTTCCCTTTCAATGGGATTTAACGTAAAAGCCTGTGGAAAGTGGACAGTTACTCTCCAATATGAAATAGATACACTCAAACTCTGGCGGGGGTGGGGGTTTGACAGGTGCTTGGAAAATATAAGGTTGAAAGCACTGGATCTTCAGTGGTAGTAGTTGTGCTGGGCGGGGAGGGGGCGCTCCCTAAGGTCTAGTGTGTATTAAGGTTCCCGCCCCGTACCCAGTCAATGACATCCTCAAGTTCTCATGCCCAGTGCCTGACAGCACCGCATCCCTCCATCGCTTCCCCAAGAGACCTGGTCTCTTCCTCTGCCATGGTGTCGCGCGGGTAGGGCGGGGGCACATGGAACTACGAAGCTGTCCGCACGCTATTCCGGAGCTGCCGGGCGCCACTTACATGCCGGGCTGGAGCTGTAGGGCGCTTCCTGGCGGCCAGTAATCGGCGGCCCAGACGCAGAAGCACCAGAACCACAGAGGGGAGGTCATCTCGTTGAGGCTGAGCCGGTAGGGACACCGCCCCAACTGCGCGCCGTGCGCCGCTCGGGATCTGCAAGTCCGAATCCCGCGCAGAAGTTGGGCTCGCCAGGCAGAAGTTGCAAGTGCCGGGCTCGCTCTCGAGGACCGCGACGTGCGTCTCGCAGCGGAGGGCGCGGCAGCAGCTCGACCCCAGCAGGCGACACAGGCAACAAGCGAGCGCGTGCTAGTAGTGGCCGGCCAAGCCAACCCCAGGAGCTGTAGCCCAAGAGCTGCACAGCCCCTGCATTGCCGGAGACAACTGGAGACCAGCGAGCCCAGCGGTCCTGCAGCCCCCGCAGTCCTGGTGCCATGGCAACGCGCTCGCCGCCCTCTGGCCCCAACCCCTCCGGAGCGCTTAAAGAGACAGCCCCCTGGCCACCACGCGCTCCTTGCGCTGCAGGGCGGTCCTCACCCCCACGCCCTCTTCACCCTCTCTCCCCCAAGAGGCGACGGGCGGTGGCTGGGGAAGCATCTGGCACCTCACATCATGTTCTTCCACCAATAATCCACACAACTCTACTCCCAGGCTCTTCCTCCAAAGCCTTTGAGCATCCTCCGCCCCAAACCAGCAAAGATGCTAAGCAGTGCGGGCTTTCCCCCTCCAACACCAACCTGCTTAGGACCAACCAGCTGCGCCTCTGCCACCAGCTGAGAGCAAAAGCAAGCTGACTTTTTTATTCCCTCTCGCTCAGCTCCCTCCCACCTGAAAGGCTGTGAGGACAGTCTGAGCACAGATCTGGGGGAGGTAAGCTTGAAGTGGGGAAGGAATTGCAATTGACCGAGTGCAGTCTGCTGCCAAATAGACAGTTGCTGTACACATCGCTGGCGCGTCCAGAAGTCCTGGATATTCAAAATGAGATAATCTCCCTCCGCTGTATTTGGCCACCACCTCACTCAATTTAGGCACCAAGTTTTAAGAGGCGCCGCCGACTGACTCTTCTCCAAATCTAGTCTCTTCTTCCTTCAAACCAGCTCCAATTGCCTAAAATCCGCAAAGCAACCTCCAGTTGCTAGCCCCTATGGTCCTTCCAGAAGGGAACAGCTTTTGCTGGAATCAGGGAGCTTAGGCTGTGGTATTGGCCAGCGCCGCCAGGAATGCGCAGCCAAGAGCGGAGCAGAGCGGTAGGCAGTAGCTTCTCCTACTGGAGGCTATGCCTTCGCCCGGCGCCAGCTGCTGTCTGGAAGGCCACAAGCCTCTGGGAGTGTGTTTCGTGAAAATAAAAATCTATGGCGCCTCATGCCCTCCAACAAGGACAGCCCAGGCTTGGAAGCCATAATCTGCGCTTTAGCCCAACAAAACGTGCAGCAATCTGCACGGGGACAACTTTTTCTTTTATTCCTAAACTTAGAAAAAGTGGCTCTCCAGAGAGTTGTTCCTTGTCAGATACTTACAGTGATACTACCTGGCTTTCTTGCTCATAGGAACCCTAAAAGAACCTTTCTGAAAAGATGTTTTGGATTACCCCTCGCCCTCCGTGGATGAATTAATCACCTGCCCCTTAGTTTCCATCTTTCAAACCAATGTTCCTTTATTTCTTTCAGCTTTTCTGACACTGAGGAAACAAGTGGGAATTTCTGGAAGGGCTGGAGGCATTCTGTTGAGACGTCTTTGAAAAGGAAAGAAAGGTCTGTGTGAATAACAGTCACACCTGCATGCTTTAGTACTTCGTAACAGTACTCCTCGATTTTGAGATGAATTCTTGTAGTATCACCTATTTTTCTTAGATTTATCTGTCATTATATACTCATTCTTTAAGTTTAACATATACACCACACACACACACACACACGCACGCGCGCGTGTGTGTGTGCCTTCTTTATTTGAGTTAAACTTGTGAACAAAATTTCAAAATTGTTAACGTGCAGCTAGTTAGCTTTTGGCATATATCCTGAAAAAATTATTTTAGAGCGGGTTGCACAAAAGAAACATTTATTTATACCTGCCTAAAATATAAAAGAAGGATTCATTCTTGGGTTCTTTCCTAGAGGCAGTTCTGCATACTGCAGGCCCTGGAGACCAGAAGTCCAACCCCAGAGTCACTGAGCCTAGGGATAGTGTCAATGAGTGTTCCAGAGGTCTGAGGTCACCAGACCACCTTCTCAGCATAGATTCCTAAACTACGCTGGTATTGTAATATCCACTCCTCATTCTTCTCAGGGATCCTGAATTTATTATTTTATATAATTTATAAAGAATATTTATAAATATTTTTATTTATAAAGAAATAATAATAATCAAGTTTATTGTCTAATCATCTCTCCTCTTCTTTGATCTCTCCTCTTCCACAGCAATGTTAATAAATAGTCAGATGGCCCAGGGCAAGCAGAGTCCTATAGGGATGAGAAGGCAATAAAGTTACTGGCTAATACATAGAATAGTGTCTTCTGAACTGTGTGTCCTGACTGTGTGCAGGACCCTGAAGAAAGGATGAAGCTCACCTTTAAAGCCACTTCTTAAAACTCCAGGTTGTTTTAATGCCCTTTTGATCTTAATTGTATTAACGACAATGTATAGCATACCCAAAGATAACAGGGTTGATTAACTGTCTCCTGAAATTCCCTGTGAAGTGCTAAGCCTTTCTTTGCTTCTAGACTAGTTTTAACTCTGTGGGGGTCTGCAACTAATCCCATTCCCTTCTAGAATGCAGAAAGTTTCTAAAACATTCCTTTCCTCGTATTAAAAAAAAAACCTCAGAGAAGCAATAGGCTATATTTATTACAAAACCAAATTTTGAGTAAGCCATAACTGAAACTCACAAATATGTGAAGGCCTAAAGATAATGAAAAGATACTGAAATATATGTAAATTATCTGATTTGCATGACTATACTGAAGGATGGCTTGGGTATGTGGGAAGTACATCAGTCCATTGGAAATCCTGCGTTTGAATGTTTTTCTTTCATGTACATTAGTTTGAAAGCATATTTATTATAGATGAACGAACATTGAGAGCACTTTAGTTGCAACAGAATAAATATGATTAGTGTATATTCCATAAATTGAGATTTGTTTCAATGTGTTCCTTCATAGATAATTATCTAAATACAACATCATTGCATAGGCAACATCATTATGTGAAATGACCTTAGTATTAATATTTTTCCACGAACTGAATGAACCTGATTTGAATTCAGCTCCCCTTTTGTAGCACACTCATACACCTTAAAAACAAACAGTAAGGTGTGGGAGGCAGAATACAGTTAGTAAAGTGCTTGTAGGGCCACCAGGAGGACTGGAGTTTGATTCTCAGCTCTCAGCTGAAGAAGTACAACCTGGTTATGCATGCTCATGACCTCAGCACTGAGGAGATTGAGACAGGTGGCTAGCCAAGCCAGCCAGCCTAGCCTAATCTGCGAGGCTCCAGAGAGAGAGAGCCTGTCACAAAACAAACAAAAAACCACGGTGGAATGATCATAAGGAATGACACTTTTGGTTAACTTCTGGCCTCCAAACACAAGTATGCAGGCATGTGTGTGCTCATCCCCCCCGAAAAGCCATACAAATCTGCCCATACTATATTCACACATACAGAAAACAACCAGTTTGATCAGTGAGCATCTGGAAATCTGTCAGCTACAGTCTTTCATATTAAAGCAACAATACAGCTCTCTGGTTTCAGAGTACTGTAGTCATACAAATGAAGCTAGAAATGGAAAAACAATTTTCCCTCATTGCCTAAAGTGGTAGGCATTATTAAATTAGTAAAGCAAGAGAATGAGTGAGATAGGAAAAGGACTAATTTCAAAATTTAAAGAAAAATTTATTATTAATAATAGCCCCCATGGAAGAGGTAATCCGGAATCATCACGAATTGAGTTATCCTTTTTCTCAGCTGCTATGTATTATATATTATATATGATATATCAGCATATATCTATATCTCTTTATCTACTTATACATATGGAGATAGAGATATCAACAAACCAGATTGAGTCTTAAAAAATAACAGGCACAATATAGCTGTCAAATGTTACCTCTGAAGCTAGCCCAATGGTTTGGAGGGGCTTCGGTGGGCGTGTCTCATGACAGCCCCACTGTCTGTATACCTGTATCATAAGAGTGATAAATCCTAGCCTCTTCCTTGTTGCGGGGAGGGGTGAGCCAATTTTATGCTTTGTGTATGCTGGTTATAGAGAGGAGTGCTTACCTAAAAAGAAATAGATTCAAGCCAGATGTTCTTCAACTCTTCCTCAGCTGCTGCTGAAGCTTTGCAGCCACCGAATACTTTATCTTCTCGTCTATCTTCTTCTAATTGAGAAATTGTTGATCCATGCAGTTCAACAGGCTGCTGCAAAAGCCCTCCTGCCAATGCTTTTCAGCATTGCTCTCCTGCAAACCCAAAAACTCCTAGTGTCTGTATGGGGACTGAGCAAAAAGCGCAGGCCATCCCATTCAGCAGGGGTTGCAGGCAGAAAGAGGAGGTCGGAAAGCAATTCTTCAAAGGGCAGCCCCTGCCACCAGCGAGTGCAATGCATTGCCATTATAGAAGTGCCTACGAAGCACTAATGAGCCACGTACACTGAAATCTAGATGTCAGGCAAAATAGAATGAAATTCGCCCAGGACCCAACTGAGACTGTCGCACCAAGATGTAGCTAATCATTCTCACTTTGATTTCATCTGCCACAAAACTGTGTCCCTACAAGTGCATAGCTAACTGCGTCTCTTTAGAGAGAAATGATAAATTCAATGTAAGATATTTGTTTCATACTTTATCTATCACTTTTTTATCCCACAATACTTGTTAGTCATAGTGGCTTTAAAATTGTAAGACTGGATGGAACTCCATGTATTTATTAGAACATAGTGAGACACGTGGGCAGACACACAGCTGACCTGTACCTTTGGTTTTTAGAACTAACACATTGTACAGCTAATAGTGAATCTAACATTAAATTACAGTCCTAATTTTTTCTTTTGTTGAAAATATGTTTTTTTCATATAATATATCCTGATTACAGTTTCCTTTCCCTATGCTCTTCCCCCTAACCTCGCTTCCATCTGGATCTACACCTTTCTATCTCTCATTAGGAACCAAATAGGTATCTACAAGACAAAACAAACAGACGGAGAAGAGCCCAAGAGAAAGTACAAGAAGCAGATACAGACTCAGAGACCCCTTGTTTGCTCCATAACAGTTTTTGAAATGGACAATTCAACAGTGTTAAGCACATCACATCTGTGTGCAGTAGATCTCAGAATGTTTTTGTTTTGTAAAAGTGAAACTCCACACTCACGAAATGTGAATTCTCCTTTCCCTGCAGCCCTTGAGCAGCCGCCTTTCTAGTTTTCACGTCTACGTCTCCTACTTTAGCTGCTCCAGAAGAGTAGAATAGCACGGTATTGGGGCTGTGTGTCTCTAACTGGCCTGTTTTGTTCAGCATCTTCTCCCTCTGTGACAAAGCCTAGGAAGAGATGTGAGGTGAGAGCTCACTGTGGTTCTCATTTGCAGCCCCTGATGAGTCCTGTCTGCAACTTTCCAGCTCCCTGGCAGTCACCTTCCTGTCTCCTCTGGAAAGTGTTCAGCTCTTGCGCATTTGTAACTGGGTTACATGTTCCATTGCCCTTGACTTGAGCTTTCCGTATATTTTAAATAATAAATCCTTATCAGATCCATAATTTTAAAATACATTGTCCAGTAACACTGTCTGTCTCTTAGTGCCATTGTTTCCTCTGCTATGCAGAGGGTTCCAGACACTCCACTGCCCTGGTTTTTTTCAGTTGCCTGCGCTTTCAAATCCGTAACCAAACACTGTTGCTCAGATCAGTGTTTGAAAGTTTTCTACACAGTTCTTGTCTAGTTATCTTGCTGTTCCTTAAGTATAATCAGGCCCCCATCCCCTATCTCTTTCTGTGTTTATGTGGACTTTTGTGTGTGGAGTGTGTGCATGTGTGTGTGTGTGTGTGTATGAGTTTGTGTCTGTGTGCCTCTATAATGCAGACAGGTGTCTGTGTAACTGTGCAGAGATGCCAGAGATTCATAACAGATGTCTGCCTCAATTGATCTTTAGCTTTTTCAAATTAACTTACTGATGGATTGCTACAGGGTCTCTCACAGAATCTGGATCGTGTAGATTTCCTGCTATTTTTTATGTATGGAGTAATGGTTCTTCCCTTTTACAGAGCAAGAATGTCATCACCATGGCCACCTCCTAAGGTGTTGGCTTTTTTGTGTGGTGTGAGGCAAGGTTTGAACTTCACTCTTTGGTGTGTGCTTATCCAGTTGTTCCGGTATCACCTATTAAAAGATTTTCCCCATGTTTATAGTATCTGTGTAGAAAGCCAACTGATTCTAAGCATGTAGGTTATTTCTGGGCTCTTTACTCTGTTCTGTTTGTGAGAATGTCAACTTTGCATGAGAGCCATGCTGGTTTGTTTCCCACAGAGTTACTTTAAAGTAGTGCCTTTGTTGGCACTGGGTCTTGTTACATCTCCAGCTTCAGCCTTTTCCTTTAAGACTGATTTGGCCTCTCAGGCTCTTGTAATTTGATTTGAATTTTAGTATTATTAAAAAGAAGTCATCAGAATTTTCACAGAGATTACATAAAATTTGTATATCATCTCGGGCAACATGGACATTTTTTCAAATTAGTTTTATATTTAACATTGTTTATCATTGTAAACCTGTGTGTGTGTATGCATGCACATGTGTGTAATATAAGTGTGCTGTGTCATACATGTGCAGGTCAAAGGGAACGTTCACTGTTCAGTTTGTTCCTTCTACTGTGAGGTCTGGGGATGAAACTTGAGTCACAAAGTAGGCATAGCAAGAGCTTTTACCTGTGGGACCACCTTGGCAGCCCTCAAGTCAGGTTTTCCATTGCTGGTGTGTATTGTCTTTTCCATTTATCCATACCATCTTCAGTATCATACCAACATCCATTTATTTATCCATACCAACATCAGTGTTTCACGGTATTCCCTGAGAAGACAGTATACCTTCTTGGTCAGATATACTTTTAAGTGTTTTGCTCTGTAGAGCTTATGATGATAGATTTGTTTCCTTGATTTCTTTTTATAGGTCATTGTCAGTACAAAAGATTTGATTTCCGCCCACTAGTTTTGTGTCTTTCAATTCTACTAAATTTGTTTATTACTTTTAATAATTGAGGCTGAGTGTCATCAAGATTTTCTATTTATCTAGTCACCCAAAAGCAGCAACATTTTCAGCTTTTTTCTTTTCATTTTGGAATCCTTTCCTTTCTCTCTCTTGTCCTGTTGCTCTGTACAAAACTTTCAGCACTGATGAAAAGTTCTATCCTGGTCCTGAGCTTAGAAACAGATCTTTCAGCACTGAAGCACTGAGTCTAATGGAGACGTAGCCTGTGAGATGTGACCTTTATTGTGCTGTACTCACTCCTTAGAGGTTTATTTGCTTGGAATTTTTATAATAAAAGCATGTAGAATCTTGACAAATATTTCTGAATCTACTGAGAAGATTGTGTGGGGATTGTCCTTCATTTGGGCAGTGTAGCACATCACATTTCTTGATTTCCATGTGTTAGCCTGTCCTTGTATCACGGGAATAAAGATCACTTAATTTGGGGCCATGAATATTTTTCATATTCTGCTGGATTCTGTTTCCTGGCACTCCGTTAAGAATATGTACATCTAAAGTCATCAGGGACACCACTCCTTGGTTTTTTTCAGATGTCTTCATCTGGTGTTGGTATTGGAGAAATCACCAGGATGTGGGCATCCTCATCTGACATTGGCATTGAAGCATGCATCCCCAGATTGTGCATATCCTCATCTGGTGTTGGTATTGGAGCATGCTTTCCCAGGTTGTGGGTATCCACATCTGGTGCTGGTATTGTAGTATGCATCACCAGGTTGTGTTTCTTCACTTGAGTGCTGAGGACCAAATTCCAGTCCTCCTGCTGGCCCTTCAAGCACTTCACCAATTGCATTATAACTTCAGCCCCTTACTGCTTGTTTATAAATCATTATATTGGATTGATATGGCCCCCTCCTTTTAAAGTATCTATAAGATTTTTCAGAAGACTCAACAGTGGTTTGTCCTTAAATGCTTGATAGAATACAACAGCAAAGATAGGAATTTTTTTTTTAGTGGAAGACATTTTATTCATGATTTGATTTTGATTCTTTTACTTATCTTCAAGCTTTTCCCCCATGATTCATGTTTGGTAGCCATTTTTTTTCACTAATGTGTCCATTCTTCTTGTTATCCAGTTTCTTGGAGTATACAGAGTATATAGAATACTTCATAGCAATCTCTAGCAATCTCTTGTGGTCCTCTGTATGTTCATGGTGTCAATTATAGTGTCTCCTCTTACATTGATGACTTTACTGAGTCGAGTCTTTTCTTTTTTGTCACTTAATTCAAGATTTGCCAACTTCATCTTTGCAAGAAACTAAGACTTAGTCTCATTGGCCCCTTACATTTTTTTTTCTTTTAGTCTCTGTTTTGTTTTTGCTCACTGTTGTGGAACATTATTTGAACAGGCAAAGATGTGTTGCATTTATTTATGCGGTGGGTTATTACTTTGACTCTGAAAGTGTGCTACATTTGTTTCTGCTGCATGTAAATGTGTGTTGCACCTGTTTCACCTGGCCTGCCTAAGGTACCTAATTGGTCTAATAAAAAACTGAATGGCCAGTTGCTAGGCAGGAGGGATATAGGTGGGGCTGGTGGTCAAAGAATAAATAGGAGGAGATATAGGCTCAAGAGATAAGGAAGAGAAGAGAACTAGGGAGAAAGATAAAGACATGCCCAGGGCCAAAAGCTAGACAACCGCCCACCATCTAGTCATGAATACAGCATAAAAATATATATATAGAAAGATAGAAAGGTAAAAAGCCCCAAGGCAAAATGTAGATAAAAAGAAACAGATTATAATAAAAGCTAAATAAGGCCAAGAATTCATAATTAATAATAGGTCTTCATGTCATGATTTGGGAGCTGGTTGATGACCCAAGAGAAAACCTGCTACAGATTACTAACATTTAGTTACTTTGTTATTCTTTTTCTGGTATGATTAGGTATAATATCAGGCTTTTTATTTAAATAATCCTACTTTTGATGTAAGCAATTATTGTTTTAAACTTTTCTTTTAGCATAGCTTTCCCAGTACAATATAAGTCTTATGTCTTATTGTGTGCATCTTCATTTGTCACAAGATGATTTCAATTTTCCTTTTACCTTTTTTTTTATTATTAATTTGTTGGTTGTTCAAGAAGGACATGTTGTTTAATTGCATATATTTGCAAATTTCCTGAACTTTCATCAATCCACTATGGATAATGTCTCAGATATCTTTATAAAATAATTCTATTGCTCTTGAATTTATTTTATGTGTGTCAGATTTATATTCTTTAATTGTTTTAATGACACTGTGGCACACCCATTGCTGAAAGTGGGCTACTCTCTCCTACGGCGACTGTACTACATGATCTCAACTTATTGAAGTGTTCTACTATGTTCCTATTGTAGGTTATCAATAAGAGACTGTTTTTATTCTAAAGTCTCTCTTTTCACACATTACTACCTTAATAACTGGTCATATCCAAACGATGTTGCTACAAATAACATTGATAACATAGTTCAATACATTTTATCATGAAGAAGTGCAGAATGGAGCCAAGCAGCGAGATATGTGCTAGGTAGTAGAGATTCTCGAGCCTAACAATTTAGAATGTAGGAGCAAAGCCTTAATAACAACTCCTTTGTTGCGGAATATTAGCTCAAGGTGTGTTGCATTTGTTTATGCAGAATGTTTGCTCAATGATTCAAAGATGTGTTGCATTCTTTTCCGTTGAATTTGTTTAACTCTGTAAAGCTGTGTTGGGTCTAATACAGAGTTGAAAAGCCAATAACTTGGCAGGAGAGGGATAGGTGGGGCTTTCAGGCAGAGAGAATAAAAAGAAAGAGAAAAGAATGAGAGGGGCGAGTGAGAAAAGAAAAGGAAGAAGACACCAGGGGCCAGCTACACAGCCACGCAATTAACAATGGAGCAAGAAGCAAAGAAATACATGCAGAATAGAGAAAGGTAAAATCCCAGAGGCAAAAGGACAGGATAATTTTTAAAAAGTGAGCAAGAAACAAGCCAAGCTAAGGCCATGCATTCATAAAAAAGAGTAAGTCTCTGTGTATTTATTTGGGAGCAGGACAGCAGACCCCAAAGAGAAAAAAAAAAAAGCAATTGCAACCTTCATTAGCTTATCTTTTGTAAACCAAACTTTCATACCCAGAAATGATCAAATCCAAAACTTGATAATATATAGTTGTATCTTCATTTTCTAACTCAACATGGATGAAGTAGAAGAGGATTCTATATGAGCTTACAAATGAACAAGCAATGAAACTAAGCCTTATGGAGCAGTTTCCTCTGAGATTGAAACATTCTATCCTAAAGAGAAGAAGGGAACTAAGCCATTCAAAGTATGTTCAGGAAGTTCCTGAAACTGACCAGATTCACTAGGCTCCTCCCTCCGGATGAGTAGACATTTAAGATTGCTGAGATGCTGCGTAGCTCTCAGACACAACCAACTGCCTGAAGGTGGCAAAGGTCAAACAAGTAGCCTAGAAGAAACAAAGACCAGAGGAGTTGCCAGGAAGAGGGTTAAACCAGCTGAGTCATTGGAAAGGATGATTTCCAACATGCTCATCTGCCTGCAGCCTGTGAAAGTTCCCAGGTTCCCAGCTTTTGTGAGCTGTCACCCATGCTGGAGTAGGCTTTGGTGATGCAACTGTCTTTGAGTTATTTCTGCTCCTGTGAGTAACCTCTCACCCATATTTTTATGAAGAGCTCCAATAAAACTCCTAGGTTCACCAAGTTGAATTTGAATGGTATTCATGCATTAGTCTGTAGTAGGCCTCCTATCTAGGTGTGTGTGTGTGTGTGTGTGTGTGTGTGTTGTGTCTCCTCAGGAAAAATCTATCTTACAACAATAAGTAAATAAGTAAAAAGTAAAAGTATCCCTCAAAACCCAAATGATCTTCATCATATCCATTCAAGTAGGCTTAAGAGGTCAGGAAGCACCATCAGGGTGCTTGGAAAGATAACCTCAGATTAAGGCTGAGGCCCTGTTATACAGCCATTGCCTTTAAACACAATCCTCCCCTCTTGTTGGGAAGAGGGAGAATCATGAGAGTTAGGAAGTAAAGGAAGCTTACAAGACTCAGAAACCTAATGAGACTTAAGAGTCTTCAGGTAAATGAGAAAGTTACCAGGCTCACAAAGCCCTCCCCAAGGTTATGAAAAGCACGTGGTTAAAGAAGGGACCAGGGTGGAAGCCAGCCAGGCCACCTCACCTCATGACATGGGCATCCCTATGATGAACAAAAATGCAATGGCGATGTAGGAAAATGAGAAAGGGGAAGCAGTACCTGTGCTGTGGAGGGAGGCAGAACTGGAGATGCAACAACAGTGATTAGAACGAAAGAAGCATGAGACCTACGGTGGAACATGTTGTTACCAAGTAGGGTCCGCAGGGTAGTGTGCAGCAGCCTGGAGCTGAAGCAGGAACAGACACATCTCCCCACCCCCAACATGCTGCCGGCTGGATAACCAGGGCTCTGGGAAGCAACAGAGGCCTGAGATGAGGGACACTTCATTTTCTGGATTGGACCTCCTCGTGGGACCACCACGGTCCATGATGCACCATGTATGGAGCCCAAGTTGATGTCTGCGGTCCATGCTGCTGCCCCTGGCCATGATGAAGCCAGAGATTCATATGGATTTTCGTATTCTGTGCCACTGACTGAATTCACGTTGATGTCCATGGGCCATGCTTACACCAGGACCATATTGATATGACTGGCCTGCACTGCCACTAAAGCCATGGTGATGTCCAGACCAGGCTGCCACAGAGGGCCATGCCTGAGTCCATGGGCTTACTGGGTCCTACTACGAGGGCTGTGATCATGGTCTGTACTTTTTCCAGAAACTATGTGAAAGTCCACCATCCATGCTCCCACTGGCTGTAAAGAGCAAGAAAGCTGCTTTTACAGTGATATCGATGACTGCGGATACACAGTTGAAAAAGAGGGACATGACAACCCTTACCCCAACCCTAATCCCTCCACCAAAGTAGCAGCCTAAACAGGAAGCCATAAAGAGAACTCTTAAAACATGTGATAAGGATGCTGAAGTTAGCTCTCCACAATTGATGGCTTCTAAGGGAGGGGGGACAGGAGGGAAGGTACTCAGTCCTATTTAAGGGGTAGGCCACTGAGAGTTGGACCATGATCCAACTAGTAGATAGATAGCATAAATTTGTCTTGGACTTTTTCTTTATTTTCCTTTTTTTAATAATTATTTTTATCTCTTGAGGGGGGAGGTAACTGGGGGAACAGACATGGAAGGACTGGGAAGAGTATGATGGGGTGCATGATGTAAAATTCCCAAAGGATCAATAAAGATACTGTATTAATAAAAAAGAGAAAGAAAAGAAATGTTGATATGACAGAGAGAGGAAAAAAGAAAAGGAAGGACTGACTCCTGACTCCTGAAGGCTGCCTTCTAACCTCCACAGGTTTGCCTGGGTGTGTGCATATGTGATAAACAGAAATGACTGCATACATGCAGACATACATTATAAATGAGTATAACAGAAGCTAAGATACTGTGCCGTGTATTAGAAGTTAGACATAAGACAGCACGTACTGACTTGAGATGACATTTGTAGGTATGTTCCATGATAGAGAAGTCCATGAATATGGGGTCTATGCTTACAGTTTCCCCTTTTCTAAAGCCAGAACCAAATGGGTAGAGAGCATTGGAGTCTTTTAGGGATTTTGAAAGATTTGGGGATTAGATTGTGTTGATGGTCACACAACTTTGTCAATATACTTAAAAACAACTGTACAGTTTGAACAATGGAATTTAATGGTATATCAATTAATTCAATTCAAAGTATTTTAAATAATTTCTTTTGTTTTTTAAAAATTGTGATATAATTATATCATTTCCCCTCCCCTCTCTTCCCTCCAAACCCTCCAATATATCCCTCCTTTCTTCTCTCTAAACCCTCCAATATATCCCTCCTTCCTCTCTTTCTAATTCATGGTCTCTTTTCTCATTAACTGCTGATATATGTTCCTAAAAGAATAAATAAAACCTGCTCAGTCTTTATACTATTATTTCCATCTGTATGTTTCCTGGGCTGACCACCATTTCACATAGGATAACCAATAAGCATGATCTCTCTGTGAAAAACTACGTTTCCCCTCTCTGGATTCCTTAGTTGTGTGTAGATCTTTGTGTAAGGTTGAGGGCTCGTGAGTTTCCCCATCCGTGTTCGCATGTCCATAATGTTGTCCTTCCTTGCTCAGCTCATGTCTAGGCAGTCACATTGCTGAGATTCTATGACTGCAGCTTCTGACATGCCTAAGAAACACAACCTGACAACAAACTTCCTGTTCCTCAGACTCAGACCCTTCCAGCCTAAGAGCTAAGATCGTATTGAGTGAGGTAATACAAACCCATACAGACAAATGTCGCATGCTGTCTCTCATCTGAAGCTCCTAGATCCACATCTTCAGATGTGAGTATATAACCTGGAGTAACTCTGGAAAGCAGGAGAATGAAAAGGCCTTCGTGGGAGTCAGGGGAAACAATAGAGAGGTGGAGTACTAGGTTTCAGGTGATCTGAAGGAAAACTTAGAAAATGGGAGGGGCTTTAATTAGGGAGGGTGGAGATAAATACAGAAGAAGGAGAAAAGTGTGAAATAACGGTGAGTATGTCTGAAAACTTTGTAAGGAATCATACTATTAACTACCTAAAATGTGTTTAAGAGTGTATAAATATACATATACATATATATATATATATATATATTTAAATTAAATTTTCCCATCTAGGCTGACAAAGTTTCCCTAAAGAACCATAGACCATCTAACAACAACAGCAACACCAGACATGAGAGGCCCTCTTTGAGTTATCAGTCAGGGGCGTCCAAGAGATGGCTGTTATTGCTCTTGGTTGCCCCGTGAAGGTGGATGGTTAGTGCCAATTCTTGAAGACACCATCAGTTCAGAGGACCCACAGAGTCATGAGCTGAATACTTTCTTCCTGACAATCATCTCTTACGTTCCCAGAAGGCACCATGCAAGATTTCATAGAAGCAAAGCAAATAACTATCCTACCAAGTGATGATGCTTATAACCCAACAATGACCAGCATCGAACAATGGCGCAAAGGGTGCAATAGTGGCCTGCATAACTTGGCAGTAACCAACAGCTCTCTAGCAGGACTTATGACCATTAAACAAGAAGGAATATCATGCTTGGTATATGACACTTAGCCACTTACCCTACATGTAAAGAATGAACAAGAAGTGCCTGACAGAAAAGGGCCAATAATCCTCCTGCCTAAAAATAATTTTTTCAGAAAGAAAAAAAGATATTTACACATAAAATATATTAAAATATGAAAAGGAACACTCAAAAATGAGGACTCTGTCTTTGAGAATAAAATGAGGTAATTATAATGAAAAGTTTTAATAGAAATATAATAGACAAATCAAGGAATTTTCTAGGAATGGAGGAAGTAAAAAGTGGGGGCAAACAGAAAAAAAAAGGACAGCAAATGAAAAAAAGGAGAGAGAGCTTAGGAAGGAAAGAAAATGAAACAAAATGAGAATATTAATCCAGGAGAACCAGAAAACAGGTGACAAATTACAGAGTCTCTCTCTCTCTCTCTCTCTCTCTCTCTCTCTCTCTCTCTCTCTCTCTCTCTCTCTCTCACTCTGCCCTACCCTTATAACCCAGAATGACCTCTTCCAGATATAGTTAGAGATTCCCCTAAACTTCTAGTCCTTCTGCCTCTACCTCCCAAGTCCCAAATGCTAGAACTACAGGAATGCGCCTCCAGGGTGCTGGGGATTCAGCTTCATCATACAAGGCAGGCATTCTATCATGCTCCAGCCTGAAGAAAGAACATAAGAACTAAAAGCACACAGCTGTAGACTGAAAACACCCACTGACCTCCTGGAGGTATCATGCCCATCATGAAATTTCAGAAAGCTAGGACAGGGAGAAAATTCTGAAGGAGAGAGGTGATGTGCATGCAAAAGACTGTTTAGAAAAGTTTAGAGTTTCTCAAAAAAAAAAAAAAACAGCAAAACAGCATCAAATAGGCTGACCATAACCTCAACAAATAGAGGGAAATATGATTTCAATCTAATAGTATACACTCTGCTGGGCGATGAGCAAAGAGTATAAACAAAAACATTTTAGTCATAAACCCTCAAAAGACAGTAGATGTGCTTTGTCTTAGGAAACTATTGGAGCAATTGCCTTAGCAAAAGGAAGAAGTAATCTAAGAAAGAGGAAAATACAGGCAGACACCACCACAAGAGTTCCAAGAAGGTGAGTTTCATGAGTAGTTGCTGAAGGAAATTTTTACAACGCTGAAGCTGTGAGTCAAAACTAAAACCATCCTATCAGCTGCATATAAGCAGAGACTATGGGGGCGGGGTACCATCCAGAAGATGAAAGAGGAGAGTGGTAATTTGGGATGGGTGAAGTTAGTGAAATTATTCCTAGACCTTCGAGCATGGGTGACTAGGGCTGATCACTTACACAGGAGGAAGAGAGAGGAGAAAAGTAACTGTAGAAAGAATAATGTTGTTATGTAAAGGATGATATTCTTCATCTTGTCTATAAGCAATATTAAGCACTTAAAATAATGCAAACATTTGTACAGATTATTTACGTAGCTAAAGTGAGAACATTAAGAGTTTTTCAAAAATTAGTTTGGTGTCTGAGAATTGGCTGGATTGGTAATGTGCTTACATCATGCAAGCTTGAGGACCTGCGATTTGAACCTAACCACCTATGTAAAGTGTGGTTGGAGAGATATGAAGACTTGAGTTTGAATACCCAGCACCTATGTAAAATAAAAAAGCAGGTATTTTCATACACTGACTGTAATTGTAGTTCTGTGGACCAGAGGTAGGAGGATGGTTGGGGACTGTTGGCCAACTAGCCTACCAGGTGACCTCTTAGTTTAGTGAGAGACCCTTACTCAAAAATTAACATGGAGTATAATTGAGAAAACCTCCTGAAGTTACACACACACACACACACACACACACACAGAGAGAGAGAGAGAGAGACAGAGACAGAGACAGAGACAGAGATAGTGACAGAGAAAGATACAGGAACAAGTACATAAGCATACATCATGCAGGCACACACACATACTAAAAATGAATGAATAAACAAAAAAGGAGTAGAGAGTATATCAAGTCAAAAACAAGAAAGAAATCAGTGGATATAGCTTAATTGTGACAAACAAGAATAGACAATCTCTAGGTATGGAAAATTAGGAATATTCTAAGATAAAAGGAAGGAGAGGCAAGCTGCTTCGTGTAAACTTAATCCTTCTCTGATCTAATACCAAAGCTCTAAGAAGAAAGCAGTCCGAATCTGGGGTACAAATCTTGCAGGCAGAAGTGATAGCAAGCGTTAAGGTATTGGGGCAGAAATAAATGCGATCTGTTTTAGAGTGAAGAAGACTGGAAGGCAATGAGTAAAATGAGCAATGGTGGGGATGGGGGTAGATGAGACACATCCAACTGGGAGGGGAAATATTTGCCATTCAAGATTGCAACACGACTTCTAAGGTTCCGGGGTGCAAAGAAAAGTCAACCATGTCATATTTGTATTTTATGTTGTGGTTTCCTCTGTGCTCCCAGTTCTGCCTTTCCACCCATTTAGTCCCGTCTGCTGCTCATGCCATGTGGACTGGATTCTACTAAACAGAGAGAAGTTCTCCTGGCTCATCTATCTAAGTCTCCTGCATGCTGGAGAATTACCTCATTACCGCATACATCATGCCCCATCCCATGTCTAGCTCCCCTGCCTCATTTTCCTTTTCCCACTATGAACTTTTTCATCTTGGTTTCCTAAAGTGTGGTAACGTATAATCTGTCACCGGGTTTGGACACTAAAGATGGGGAGAGATGATAATGAGGCTGGCTGGGCATGGTTCTATTATTAGTAAGGACTATGTTTTTTTTTAAGAGTTGAGGGCTAATTGCTAATAACTGTATGCAGTGTTTTCCTTCAAGATGTTGTCTATGATAGTAATTAACTGAGCAGCTGGGAGAGGAGACATTAACCATTTGTCTTCACAGTAGCCCTCACTGGGGACTTTTTCCACAGTCCCTGCACATGGCTTTCCCTGTTATTTGATAGGTACTCTAAGAGGCAACAGAAAGACATATGAGACGCTACACTTTGAAGACGAGTGCACCTTGGGATGTTATTTTTCTTTTTGGAAGGACTCTCTCCTGTGGGAAGAGTAGATCCTGAGAAGCCCAGAACATCTTTTAGATAGATCAATATATTTTTTATGTGCATATTTCTTTATATCTTCCCACGCATAACAAAATCCCAACGTGGTGATTGTGCCTGCAACCTGAGCATCTTAAATATGCAGCTGTTTATCTGTTCACAGATCACAGATGGTTCCACTGGTTGCTCTGAGAAATGTGAGGGCACAAACTTTAGAAACTACCTCACCAGGCAGCCTACTTTCTCTTTTTGCTACCAGAACTCGGGTGTTTTTTGGCCTCTTCCTTCTTGGATTTAGTGTCCTGGATTTTCCTCTTGGTTACTGTTGTTGGTGAACACTCTCTGCTTTTCCTATCCCAGGCCCAAGATCAGATGCAAAATGATACCTGACACTAAGTTCTTCTTACCACTTCTGTTCTTGCATTGACTCCGTCTCTGTCAAATTCTTTTCTACACAGTGTTAAGAACAGTAGCTTTTGTGGGTGCAAGGCATTCATGTTCTCTTGCAAGGAGTATTTTAATTAACCCATTTAAAAAAAATACCCAGACACTAGACACTAAGTACAGGAAAGAAGTTAGAAGACAAAGGGAGGCTTTTAGGAAACGGCTAGGTATGAAAGAATTCCTTATCTTCCTGCCAGCTGGAGTCATGAGCTTATATTGTTTTTTTTTTTTTTTTTTTTTTTTTGGTTTTTCGAGACAGGGTTTCTCTGTAGCTTTGGTGCCTGTCCTGGAACTAGCTCTTGTAGACCAGGCTGGCCTCGAACTCCCAGAGATCCACCTACCTCTGCCTCCCGAGTGCTGGGATTAAAGGCGTGCGCCACCACCGCCCGGCGAGCTTATATTGTTTATATGCCATTGCTTGTTTTAAGCCTTTTTAGCCAGAAGCAAGAATTTCTTTTTCTTAATAGTACCTCCTTTTCTTTAAATCCACAAAAGCCATGAGCATTTGGTTTGATTTACTGGAATCCCTCAGAAGCCTCAAAAACTGGACCTCTGGCAAATCAAGCAGGTTGAAGTTTACTTCCCTTCCCCCAAGACGAACCTGGAACTTAACCCCTTGCTCTACACTTGGTGTTAGCTCCACAGAACTCCTCACAGACACGCACTGTAGTGGTTACCAATGTGGTTCTCTAGCACAGACCATAGACCACACTCCTGAAAGTAAAGCCTGTAGATCTTGGTCACACAGGTCCTGAGTGTTCTAAGACAGATAAGGCTGTAGTGCCTGTGATAAACTCTTTATTTAAAAAACTGGATGACTCACCCAGAATCTAAGCCATTGGCTCCAGCAATGCTGGAAACTAGTCAAGAAAACTGTAAATCAGGTGGAGCTTGGGGTCTGATGGAGAAAGATCAGCAGTTACTGTGGTAAAGTGTAAACAGAGTGCTTGTTCATTTCCTGGCCACTCAGACCTGAATAATCACACTGAAACTATATTAATTACAATACTGCTTGGCCTATTAGCTCAGACTTCTCATTAACTAACTCTTACATCCTAAATTAACCCATTTCCATGAGACTGTGGCTTACTGGGAAGAATCTGGCATCTGTCTCCTTCAGCAGCTACATGACTTCTCTCTGCCTACTTACTCTCTCTACATATCTCTGTTAGAATTTCTCACCTGGCTTTGCTTTGCTAAGTCATTGGCCAAAACAGCTTTATTCATCAACCAACAAGGCAACACATATACAGAAGGACATCCCACATCAGTAAAGGTTCTCTGGGAAGTATGAGGTGGTAGTCACCAGAGCTAGGTAGAGATCCAAGAAAAAGCAATGGAATAACCAGATGTCTTCATGGGGCCAAGTTTCTTTAAGTGTGGAGAAGGCAGCTGTTTTGTGTTGAACACCTTGAAAGGTATGATGCCTAGCAGGAAAGGGTTTTATAAGTCCTTTCCAGCCTACTGTTGAACCAGTTTTTAAAATACTCTGCAAAGCATGAATCAAAATAGAAATTGAATCAGAAGTGTTAGCTCTCACATTCTAAAGGACTGAGGTGAGTTCTTTATTCACCCTCCCATTTTTCTTCCACAACAGCCTCCTACCAATCATGAAGAATAAAAAGGAAGTAAACACCAGTATTCCCAATGATCAGCCTACCTCCCAATGACCTAAGAATGAAAGCAAAGTAAAACCCAGCATTCCCTGTCCACTTGCCAATGAACTTCAGGAAATCCAAATTTATTGTTTCAAGGTAAAATGCAAATGTTGATACTTTATTGTCTATTTTTCCCACCTAAATTTAGTTTGAGCTATTGGAGATGATACACATAAGCTGACTATAGTGGCTTATGCCTAAAATCTTAGCCTTTGAAAGAGTAACTGAAACAGGAAGGTTTTGGGTTTTAGACCAGTCTGCCCTGAACCCACTAGAGAGTATCAACAATACCTTTTAAAATCATTTGTATCTTTCAAAGCACCTGAGAGTGTTTGGTTAGGCACTATTGAATAAGTAACATGTTTTAACTAAAATGAAATTTTCTAAAAGCCAACTTAAGAAACTGTATAACCAATTAGCTTCATACATTGTGGTTAACATCCTGGTTAACAGACAATAAAGAGAGGGGGGGGGTTCTTCCTTTAGTTAAAATATAAACACCATCCTACCTAAGAAATGAATCAAGGAAAGGTGTTAGAATGTGGCAAATCCTTTGAAAGCAAGAAGACATATTAAGGTTTTTCTGTAATTCAGGAGCCTCTTCTGCCAATACGGAGAAGAAAGTAGAAATTTTGCTACGTTAAAGCTTGTCTTGGCCCAATTATAGGATGAGAATGAGGCACCCATGGAACGGTTCCAGGATAAGTTTCAAATCGTCTTGAATCCAGCTATTTGGTCCTTATTATGGCTTCAGGGGACAGCCAAGAATTACATTTAATTCATTATCGTGTTCTGGAAATGCTAGTGAGGCTGCTGCACAAATTGAAAGCAGCATTTACACAACCTAATACCTACTGTATCTTTCCAATTTATCTTCCAGGCATTATCACCTCCCACTGTGCCTCCTTGAATGTTTGACATGTGGCCTGAATTCTCATTTTATAGGATGATAGCTACTCACCCTGAAGAGAACAGTGGAGAAAATGGCCCTACATTAAAGTACTAGAGATGCTACTTGAAATACATTTTAAAAGATTTGAAAATAGCTCCACTACCGTGGCAGAAGTTGTGTTATGATCTTGCCTTCTGGGCACCCCGTTCTTCCTAGGTTGAAGCGGCGGTATTGTTGACTTAATTCTTTGGCATTTAGCTGGTATCCAGCAGACAGGTAGAAAATCACAATGCAGTGATTGTCACATGCCATCACCACTAGTGAAACATTCAAAACAACCGGTTCTATTTGCCATTGTTCTTTAAAACCGTATGTTTGTCTTTGTGATATAAAAGTAAATGTAGCATGTCAAAATTCAGGACTGGACAATGTTCTCTTAGCAAAGGAGGAGGGATGAGACAGGAAGAAATGTTGCCCACATGCAGACTTTTAATAGTTTATTGATCTCATTGTTAGCATCCCCTTCTGGAGTAAGTGTTAACAAAACCCTGCGAGGATGTGAAATCCCAGAGTGCTTTATGTGACTAGACACCGGTGACAGAGAACAATGCATTGACACCCACATTCCCAACAATGGCACACCAAGTGGTTCTCCTAACGCTTTATATTGATATAAAACCTTTCTTCTGAAAAGCACAGAGTATTTCCTTGGAAATGCACTATTGAGATTTTTAACAAGTAGGCACTGCATAGAGCCCGAGTACACAGTGCGCTAAGCTGAGATAAAACCTGAAGTTCCCTGCTTCCCAAATCTAGTCTTGCAAAGACATAATCAATAGAGGTCCTTTCAACTTACAAAAGTGCCAACAATGATCCATTCTGTCTGCGGAAGACATGGAAAAGGTTATATTTTAGAGACGCTTACAAGGCATCTAGTATAAATTTAAAAATCAATTGTATAGGAATTCCAGGGGCTTTATCTTTCAGCTAAGGATTGAAATCTGTTTTGTCATCCCAGAGGAGAATAACATGAAGACTAAAGAAATGTCAATAAAATAGATATTTTCTAGTCGCTATGCAAAATATTCTAAAAACCAAGCATACTCTTTATTCAGAATGTCTCACTGAATTTTTAGCCACAGATAATTTTACTAGTGAATATAAAGATTCACTGTATTGAGAAATATTCAACAAACTTTAAAATATATATTAAATAAAACTAGTTATGTGTGTTAGTGATAATATATCTTTCTTTTTATAATAATAATTTTAGACTTAGTAACATGTGTTTTTTTACTATAAATTCTGTCACTAGAAATAATTAATCACTAGATATAACAATGGATCTTAAAAGATTAATTCTCCATAGGGACACAAAGGAAGGGGACACTGACTGATTAAAATGCAAAAGACACTGGTTAGGCCTTCAACAGTTTTGCTGAGCCACCTCTAATATCATGTGAGTTGAGGCCTAACCACTGTGTTACCCTTCTCTGTTTCTTTTAGACATAGCTTCTCTTCTATTCCTCCCGACCACTTCTTCCTACAGGAAGCAGTTTCCAGCATCGCACTGAAATTTCCTGTGGACTCTTGAGGGTACTTGCCTTCCATCGCTTCTGACAAGATGCATGGTGATTTAAACAATACCCACCACTAGAACTCTCCTTATCCTTTAAATGGAATTGTTGCAAAGGGACCTAGGACAAAGCCTTTAAGATACAGGCACAAATGGCAGTGGAGAGGAGGAAAAATGGAGGGTGATGGGGTACATACGATCAAAGTGTGTGATAACTGGTAAACTTATGCAAAATGTCATAATGAAACTCATTCTTTTATAAATATACACTAATAAGAAGTAGAAAAACATTGAAAGGGAGGGAAAATGTACACATTTCCCTTAGACTTAAAAGATCCTCGTCTAGCAGAATCATAAGACATCTTTTCTTTTTGAACATATACACACATTCTCTTTTATTTAGAACAGTCTTGTGTTTGGTTAACAACCTCTCTGTTTGCTGCTGTTGAGGGAACTGAAGTGCCATTAACACATATTAAAGTACCATTGATTCCATTAGTGCTGACAAGCACTAAATCCCAATTTCTTTTAAATAAGCATTAAAACAAATGCAGATGTCCTTTATTAACAAGCAACATGCTGAGTAACCCTTATTGCAATTGCTTAATATATGAAAAATGTCTTAAAGACTAAGCTCGGAGCTCACGGAGCCAAGATGCCAGAAGCTGAGCACAATAAAGAACAAGTAATGGAATACGTATGAATTTTCTTCACACTCAAGAGCCTATGAAGATGACATTTAAACCACTTGCAGTAGACTAATAGTCACTATTCTGCTTCTGAAGTAAAACTGTATCAGAGGTACAGTTATACAGTTCCAGGACCATGATGAACAGTGAACTTAGACCTAGGAGGATAGACAAATGGACATGTCTCAGATGGACTTCCACTCTGTGGCTTCTGCATATGGTTGCTGGAATTAGGTGCCTTCAGACACCTGGGACACTTACCTAAAGATCAGTTGCAAAGAGAAGCCAGTTAGGTACCTGTGCTTCTGGTTTTCTTTCTTTTTTTTTTTTTTTAAGATTTATTTATTTATTTATTATGTATACAACATTCTACCTCAATGTATGCCCACACACCAGAAGAGGGCGGCAGATCTCAGTACAGATGGTTGTGAGCCACCATGTGGTTGCTGGGAATTGAACTCAGGACCTCTGGAAGAGCAGCCAGTGCTCTTAACCTCTGAGCCATCTCTCCAGCCCTGCTTCTGGTTTTCTTAAAAAGGTGTCCATTCTACAGAATTTTTCAAGAACAAGGGAACTTAGAAAAATTTAAGAAAACTCTAGAGAAAATCTGTGGTGAAAAAAAAATATGTTCCATTGTGTTTGTATTAATTTCATCCCTGAGAACTATTTTATTCTTTTTTTCTATTTTTCATTTCTTTGCCTATTTCAGCGTGAATTTTTCTACTTGTACATAGTCCTTGCAATGTATTTTTAATAATATTTAAAATTAAAATGAAGACACCAAAGACAAACGTGAAAAATATTACTTTGTTTACTACTTATTTTGCAGAAATTGGAACGGTGTCTACTATATAGGGACAATAAATACTTCTTGAATATAAAAGATGATAGAGACAGATATTAGGAAGTGGATACATTAGCAGGTTGAGTGATAAAGAGTTGTAAACAGTGTGGGAAAGAAGGAAAGGAAAAGGGTGGGGAAGGAAGGGAGGGATGGAGGAGGAGATACACAATACTACCGAGGGACTTCCTTTCATCCTGAACTGTCTCTTGCCGGTGCAGCAAGGAGAAGGTACCCCCACACACACACGTCTACTGTCACGAGCTCTCTCATGCCTTTCACACCATGATAGACTGTATTGTCATAAACTATAAGCCAAAATGAATCCTTCCTCTTTCAAGTTGCTTCTGTTAGCTATTTTGTCCTAGCAATAGGACAGATAACCAGCATAGATAATTACAGAACCAGAATCTGAATTGCTGCAAATAACAATAACAGGAATGATAATATTTCTATACTTTTATTATATTTCTATAATATTCCCCTTAGCTCCGATAGTCTTATCACAGAGTCATCGGGGAATCCAAATCAAATGTGAATATTGTCCAGCCTGCATCTCCAAAAAGGCATGAAGTAAGGGAATATTCCACATTACAAACTCCAACAACCCTGTTCCCTCAAAGTGAATGAAGACTGAACCGAATCATGCGTGTGATTCTCTGCCTTATTTTCTAGAGCTGCTGCTTCCAGAAATCCTGAGGTAGGAATACCAGGGTAAAGAACAAGGGCCTAGTGGAAGATGCCGCTGGAGGCATGTGCTGGTTAGCTTTCGGTATCAGCTTGCCACAGAATCAACTGGGAAGAAAGTACCAATTGCAGAAATGTTAAGATTGGGTCAACCTGTGGGCATATCTCACAGGAATTGTCTTGATGTTAATTGGTGTAAAACAACTCAGTCCATGGTGGGTGGCACCATTTCATGGCCTCTATCCTGAACCACATAAGGGCCAGAGAACGCTGGATGAGAGCAAGAAAGCACATTGGTTGAGTGTAGCCATCCAACGCACACCCACTTCTCTTAGATCTTGACTGTGGCTCCGATGTGGCCAGCTGTTTCAGGTTCCTGTTGCTATGACTTCCCTGCAGTTACAGACAGCAACCTGGAAGTGGAAGCTAAGCAAATCCCTTCCTCCTCAAAGTTGAAGCTGCTCTTGATTGGGTGTTTTAGGACAGCAACTGAACTGAAACCAGGATAAACAGCATGTGCTTTCAGTGATAGGACTGTTGAACCACAACTTACAATTGCTAGAGGAGCTGGAATCCATGTGAAATATCAAATATGAGCTCACGGACATCCTGCGAGGGGAGGGTATAAGTAAACAGAAGAGTCATGCCTGACAGTTATTAGGGCACTTACTGTCCAGAATGACTTAGACATAGCAGGATACACAGTAATGTCCCTGACACCCCCCCCCCCCCCAAAAGCCTCTAATGGATGACTTGCTCATATACTCAAATGTCACTATGTGTTGAATCAGAGTGTAGCAAGAGGTTTCTGCCTACATCCTCAGGGGGCTAGAATATGTATATTCCTTTCTAGGTTACTTCACTAAGAACACTATTGCCGGGAGACGGTTTCCTGGTGGTTTAGATGAATGCTGCAGGCAAAAAGACTGGGAGAGTGGAGCATGAGATTTATCATCTACGCCACAGTACCACAGCTTGCAGTCAACTCTTTCAGAACATTTGGGTAGCATTTTACTAAAATTTTTTCAGCAAGCCTGTCTCCAGACACTCACTCCCTGTGAGCCCATCATGGTTGTCAGAATCTGTCTGCCTTCTAGAAGAACTTTTGAAAACCTTTTGAGCTTGTTCTCTTTAGGAAAAATAATGACTCATTATATTTGCTTCCTACATGTGGAGATATTCTGAAACATGTTATTGTTGGACAAGAGGCTTGGAGGCTGAACGGTACTACTGAATTTTTAGAACATCTTTTTCATCTGTCAAGATCTTAGCCATGTGAGATACTTACTTATATAGCTCCCTAAATTCTAATTTCTTCTCTGGGTCATAAAAATCTTCATTTCAAATGTTATATTGAGCAGATATGAAAAGAATGAACAGCCTTGTCTTTTCCCTGAATTTAGTAGAATTGCTTTAAGGTTTTCTCCATTTAGTTTGATGTTGGCTACTTGCTTGCTGTAAACTGCCTTTATTATGTTTAGGTATTCCCCTGACCTCCCCAAGACTTTTTTTTTTCCATTTTTTTTTTATTCTTTTTTAATTAAAATTTCCAACTGCTCCCCATTTCCCTACCCTCCTCCCACACATTGCCCCCTGCCCCCACTGCCCTCCCCCATCCCCACTCCTCTTCTCCTCCCCGCAGTCCATTCCCCCTCCCTCTCGATACTGAAGAGCAGTCCAAATTTCCTGCCCTTCAGGAAGACCAAGGTCCTCCCACTTCCATCCAGGCCCAGGAAGGTGAGCATCCAAACAGGCTAAGCTCCCACAAAGCCAGTTCATGTATTAGGATCGAAACATAGTGCCATTGTCCTTGGCTTCTCATCAGCCTTCATTGTCCGCCATGTTCAGAGAGTCCAGTTTCAACCCATGCTTATTCAGTCCCAGTCCAGCTGGCCTTGAAGAGCTCCCAATAGATCAGTTCCACTGTCACAGTGTGTGGGTGCACGCCTCGTGGTCCTGATTTCCTTGCTCATGTTCTCCCTCCTTCTGCTCCTCATTTGGACCTTAAGAGCTCACCAAATGGATCAAAGACCTCAATATCAATCTGAACACACTGAACCTGATAGAAGAGAAAATGGGAAGTACCCTACAACATATGGGCACTGGAGATCGCTTCCTATGTATAACCCCAGCAGCACAGACATTAAGGGCAACATTGAATAAATGGGACCTCCTGAAACTGAGAAGCTTCTGTAAAGCAAAGGACACTGTCATTAAGACAAAAAGGCAGCCTACTGACTGGGAGAAGATCTTCACCAACCCCGCAACAGACAAAGGTCTGATCTCCAAAATATATAAAGAACTCAAGAAACTAGACTTTAAAAGGATAATTAACCCAATTAAAAATGGGGCACTGAACTGAACAGAGAATTCTCAACAGAAGAAGTTAAAATGGCCAAAAGATACTTAAGGTCATGCTCAACCTCCTTAGCGATCAGAGAAATGCAAATCAAAACAACTTTGAGATATCATCTTACACCTGTCAGAATGGCTAAAATCCCCAAGACTTTTATCATGAAAGGGTGTTGGTTTTGTGAAAGGTTTTTTCAGCATCTAATAAGACGATCGTATGGCTTTTTTTTCAGTTTCTATGGTGGATTACACGGACAGTTTTCCATATGTTGAACCATCACCAAATCACTGGGATGAAGCCCACTTGACCATGGGGGATGATCTTTTCGATGTGTTCTTGGATTTGGTTTGTGAATATTTTATTGAGTATTTTTGCATCAATATTCATGAGGGAGACTGGTCTGTAATTCTCTTCCTTTGTTGAGTCTTCATTTAGTTTGTTATCTGGGTGACTGTGGCCTCATAAAATGAATTTGACAGATTCCTTCTGTTCCTGTTTTGTGGAATAATTTGAGGAGTATTAAATAATTTGAAGTTGTACCTTTAGCAATAAGACGACTGAAAGAGATCAAAGGGATACGGATCAGAAAGGAAAAAGTCAAAGTATCACTGTTTGTAGATGATATGTTAGTATGCATAAGCAACCCCAAAAATTCTACCAGGAAACTCCTTCAACTGATAAACACCCTCACCAATGTGGCTGGATACAAAATTAACTCAAAAAATCAGTAGCTACCCTATACAGATGATTAACTGATAAATGGTTGAGAAAGAAATCAGGGACAACACACCCTTCACAATAGACACAAACGACATAAAATATCTTGGTGTAACTCTAACCAAGCAAGTGAGTGACATGTGTAACAAGAACTTCAAGTTTTTGAAGAAAGAAATTGGAGAAGGTATCAGAAGATGGAAAGACCTCCCATTCTCAAGGATTGGTAGGATTAACATAGTAAAAATGGTCATTTACCAAAAGCAATCTATGGATTCAGCAAAATAATTCTCATCAAAATTACAACAAATTTTTTTTACAGACCTAGAAAGGATTCACCTTGCTACTTAGCTTCTCTAGAATCATGAACTATAGGCTCGATATCCTTTACTTTACAACTAGTATCCATTTATGAGTGAGTATATACCATGTTCATCTTTCTGGGTCTGGATTACCTCACTCAGGATGGCTTTTTCCAGTTCCATCCATTTTCATGCAAATTTCAAGATGCCATTGTTTTCTACTGCTGAATAGTACTCCAACGGGTAAATGTGCCACATATTCTTTACCCATTCTTTGATTGAGGGACATCTAGGTTGTTTCCAGGTTCCGACTCTTACAAATAATGCTGTTATGACCACAGTTGAACAAATTCCTTTTAGTATGATTGAGCATCATTTGAGCATATACCCAAGAGTGGTATTGCTGTGGAACCTCAGGGAATTTTGAATAAAATGAGGAAAAAAATTATAGGAGCCAAAGTGGTCAAGGACATCACAAGAAAACCCACAGAAGCAACTTGCCTGGGCTCATAGAGGCCCACATAGACTGAACTAGCAACCAGGAAGCCTGTATGTGACAGACCGGCCCTCTGCCTAGGTTATATGTTTCATATGTTACAATTATGTTACATATGTTACAGTTGTGTAGCTTGGTCTTCTTGTGGGTCTCATCACAGTGGGGGCAAGAACTGTCTCTGACTCTATTGCCTGCATTTTGGACCCTTCCCTCCTATCCTTGCTTCTTCTAGCCTTAATAGGAGAGAAGTTGCCTACCAGTCTCATGAAAACTTGCTCTGCCATAGCTGGTTGACATCTCTGTGAGGCCTGCCCTTTTCTGAAGAGAAGTGGAGGAAGATGAGTGTGTGGGGGCAGTGAAAGGACTTGGAGGAGAGGAGGGAGGGAAACTGCAGCAAGGGTGCAAAAAGAAAAAATAAATAGGCAAATAAATACAAAAACATACCTGATAAATTCATTAAAGAAATTTAAAACACAAATCTTCGTTTCAAGGCATTGCAGTATCAGAAAAACTAGAGAGCATGAACTTTCAGACAAGAGTGGGCAATAGTCTAAATGCACCCTCTCCTGTTTCCTTGTTGTTTTGATGTCCAATTGTCAGCAACTTCTCTATTATTTTGCTTTATATCTAGGTGGGGAACTCAGAGATATCCCGGGTTTGATTCTTCAGGTCATTTCCAGGACAAAGAGTTTTTTTTGAAGCTCCTTCTTTTTAACTTCTGTAGATCTGCGTGTGTCATTCCATGCCTCTGAAGGGACAGGGAAAGGACCCAAATGAGTTCTCAGTGGGCCCTCTCTACTATATTTTATTTGTTTGTTGCAAATAGGCAAATCTAAGAATAAACATCTCAAAAAAGAAGCAATCTTGAAGTCATATTTTAGAGGCATGCTCTTCCATGGGGAAACTATTTTTCCTGCTCTCAGGATTTCTTGGTTGACTGTAGTTGTGTGTCAGGCTGAAGCCCTCATGGGCTTTTCCTGTCTACGTTGCCGTGCATATTGGTATCATTCTTGTCATGTTGGTGAGACTTCATAGTGTTGCTGACATTCCTAGGAGATACAATCTCACAGCAGACACCCTGATCCTCTGCACCTTGCAGTCTCTCTGCCCTCTCTTCTAAAATGTTTCCTGAGCACACCAATTAATTGGCCAAGAAGAAATGGTCAGCCCTGAAAACATACATACAAATGACTTTATACAGACTAAGTAGGTTGTACTTACATGTATGGAAATATGTATGTATATACATATACATATACATATACATATACATATATGTATTAACAATATGGATTATTGTTAATAATAATAATAAAAAGAGATCACAAATTTGAAAAAAAGCATGAGGCATAGGGGAGAGTTTAGAGAGATTAAAGAGGAATGAGTAAATGATGTAATTATATTATAATCTCAAAAATAAAAAATAATTTTAAAATGTCAAAGACATGAATTAAAATTCTCATTTGACTTACAATAAATTTGCTTTTGCCTTGAATCTCACCCCAAGTGCCTGAATACCTTAGCATCACTGTAGTGGCAATTCTAACCTGTTAACACCACTATGGAGTCTTAAAATATCTTAGTTTGTCTGAGGTTCAAAGTATCTCTTTTCAAGCCTTCTCCCTGGATATTCTGAGAGAAAATGTCTTGTTTACCAGAATGAACACCTTGAAACCTGTAGCATACAGTTTACACTTTGACCCTGGCATTCCATGAGCATCATTGCTGCGTTCACCACTCCAGAGTCCTGCCACTTGCTTGAAAGAATCAAACTATCGCGATAGATTAGAAATAGGATGTGCCTATTCTGCAAAGTTCATTTTATTTCTAATAAAATAAAAGGAATTTCAACTTTGTGCAATGTCCTTGCAAATGCTGGTAACATTGTTCATGGGCTTGAAAGAGTTGAGAGGAAACAGTACCTGCTACAAAAAAAGAAGGGAAAGCAGCAACCCTAGTATGTCTCCCCACTTCACAGTTTCTCCAGTTTGAGGGCTCTTTCCAACCCTCACTCTTCACTCGCACACTCAGCACTCTACATACTAGAAGTACAAAGAGAAGTGTGTCTCCTTTGACAATGTACCAAAGCTGCTTAGCAAGTTTTAGCTGCATGGCTAATAACTGCAGCAGCCCTCTTCAGTGTCCAAAACAAATAAAATTACTCTTAGCCAAAACCAAATACCGATCATGCTTCAAAAGCAGGTGAGGAGAAGAGGAGTGGGGATAGGGGGAGGGAAGTGGGGGGAGGGCAATATTTGGGAGGAGGGGAGGGAAATGGGAAATGGGGAGCAGGTGGAAATTTTAATTAAAAAAGAATAAAAATAAATAAATAAGTAAAAAAAAAAAAAAAGCAGGTGAGACTTCTATGTGGCCAAACTACTCTAAATAGTGTGCACAGATATGTGTACTAAACAGTCAATAACCTCCAACTCGATGCTAACCACATATCCATGTACTAACCAAACCACTTGATTCTTATCTCAGACCCCTCTCAGCATGAAGAGAGGTATCGCCAAGTATATAACGTTGAGAAAACACAGCTAGTGTAACTCAGGAAAAAGATTACAAAGACATTGGGATTGGCTTGTTGGCAGCCCATTTGGCATATTTTCTTCTGCTACTCCATGAACAACTAGGCAGTTGCCTTTGTCTTGTTGAATGTAATGTCGAACAGAATGAAGTCTTTATTAAGCATTAGGACTCGGCACTATACAGTCTACCTTTTATCTAACAACTACTTACGATTAGAAGAACCATTGCCTTCCCTCCCCTTTAGCTTTCTCCTCTACATAATAACAGATTGGCGTGGACAAACCCAGAGGTTCTAACTCTAAAATTTGATGCACTTTATAAATAATAATGCTTTCTCAAGTACGCCCCAGCTAAACGGTTCTGTGCACATCACCGGAGAAGAAAGGTATTCACCAATATCGCCTAGCTGTGAAAATAACTGACCTCAAATCCTGGCAAGAATGTGGGAACAAGAGGCCTTCATTTACTGATGGTGGGACTGTAAAGTGGTGCTGCTATTATGGAATTGACCGTGGAGAATCTCAAAAGGCAAAAAGTAGAACCAACTTATAAAGTCAATAAGCCAGAGGCTACACAGGTGAAAATAGAAATTAAATACGGCAACCTTATTCCATACTGAACAAAGTTCTGAATCAAATCCCATTCTGAGCCAAAACAACCTGCTCAATATTCCACTGTAGGAACCAATGGGTTCTTCTTTTGTTTGTGCCTCTATGCATGGATTTTTAGTCGGTGGAAGTATAGAAAGTCCTAATACTTAGTACCTATAAATACTCTATACTGAATTTAAAATCCTTGGGCTCCTAAAAAGTCTCTTTCAAGGGACAGATCTTTGTATCTTCTGCATTCACCTGTTACTGTAGTCAAAGGTGTCACTAAAGAAGAAGGAATGCTTTATCAAATCCAATGAAGACAACATTTGAATACTTAGTGCAAACCAAAGAAAATGAAAATCATGATGCAGGTGTCTATGTGGTATATTTTTTAAAGTCATTGAGATCAATTAAATAGATGCCAACCTAAAGTCATCTATTATATACTGAGTATCTTTGAAATTCCATGCAGGTGTTGAAATAAATATACTATGTATTTGTTACTCTGCATCTCTTTGCTGACATGATTCTCTGTTATCTCTTCTAACATAACTTAGCAAAATTCTTTCTCATAATGAGATACAAAGGAATCTCCTATCCAACAGAATATTGGTCTCTAAGATGATTTGTGTTCAGTTATTTATGAGGTCAAATTGACCTCAGAACCAGTAGAGATCCTATCCTTTTTCTGGTTCTCCCAGATGACCTATGCCTATAACTTCAGATGCTTGTAAGGTTGAGGTCAGAGGATGGCAAATTGGAAGCACTTGGGCAACTTAACAAGACTCTGTCTCAAATGAAGCATTAAAAGTAAATAAATAAATGATATAGCTCTGTCATGGAGCACTTGGCTAGCATGCATGAAGTTCTGGGCTTCAGCAGCAGCAGCAGCAGCAGCAGCAGCAGGTCTACACATAATGATAACAACAGCAACAATAAATTTACCAAGTTCTTAAAAACATGCCTGACTATTAGCACATCAAAATTTCAAGTTGCTCCTATCCTACATTATTTTTCCTGGAGCAGCACTTTCCAACTTCCCAATCTGCTTAGTTAAAGGCCTTAAATTACATTCCCCAATGCTTATAGGAATTATAACCTTAGGAAGCACTAGTGTTTTTCAAATACCGCAAAAGCATGTGTCCATAGTTATAAATCCTATAAAAAAAACTAGACCTTTCTTTCGGTTGTACTTAGATCTGGCCTACTTGTCTTCAGATTCCTCAATAGGTTAATCAAAATAAGAGTTTGTGTTTGATGGTGTTGAAGAGCTGCCCCAGGTCTTGTCATCTGTGCTGTGCGTCCCCTCCTTTTTAAAATTGAAAATAAATTTATTTTTATACAATATATTCTGATCACAGTTTCCACCTCCTCAGCTCCTCCCAGATCCTCCCTACTTCCCCAATATCATGCTTTCTTTCTCTTTCTTTAAAAAACAAGTAAGCAAAAACTGCAAAACTTTATGGAACAAAGTCATAAAACAAACTAACAGAAAAGAAAAAAGAACATGGTAGACACACATACACACAAACCATATATTCACCAGCTAAGAAATCATAATATAGAGCAAAAGACAATTAGGGTGTAAAATTTTCAGATAAGGCATTATGAAACAAACAAAGAAGAATCTCTAAAAATACCACTGAGTTAGTTTTGTGTTAGCCATATACTGCTTGACATGGGGCCTGCCTTTGCAGTTTGTACAACCATTAAAACTCCACTGGAGAAATCTAATTTTTCCCTTTGTGCATGGTTATTGAAGATAGCTTCTGAGTTAGGAATGGTGGGTTGTGTCCACTTCCCCTCTTGGTGCTGGGAGCCCTTGTGACTTATACCTATGTATGTCTTGTGTACACTGCCTTGTTGGAAGAGGATGCTTGGTCATTCCAGCCACTCGGATTCCAGAAATAATCACATAGAAACTATATTATTTAAATCACTGCTTGACCCATTAGCTCTAGCTTCTTATTGACTAACTCTTACATATTAATTTAACCCATCTCCACTAATCTTTGGATCACTATGAGGTCATGGCCTACCAGCAAAGCTTCAGCACATCTGTCTTCAGCAGCGGTTCCATGACTTCTCTCTAACTCTTCCTTCTTTCTCCCAGCATTCAGTTTGGTTTTCCCAGCCTCGCTCTGGTCTACCCTATCAGGCAATGCCAGTTCCTTTATTAACCAATGGTATTCACATCATGCAGAGGGGAATCCCACATCACCTTTTCTGTTTAAATAAAAAGGAAGGTTTTAATTTTAACATAGTAAAATTACATATAACAAAACAGGTATCATGTAAGAATTATAGTTAGCTATATATTTTCATCTCCATCAAAGTCTCTAGAAGGATATAATATTAATTAAGTAAACAGGAAGTACATTTTAATCAACTTCAAAAACTCTAGAAATGACAGAGACATCTCACTGCCTGGATAGTCACCCAAAGTTCTTCTGTACCACTGGGGCATCCATCTTCAGTCTACAGACCCATAGTATCTGGAAGACTTTTCCATGAAGCAGGAAATTTCAAAGACACTTCCACCTATATTGGCAGTTTTCAGTCACTTTCTACTGTGTCTTGGAGAATGTCTAGCAGACTCTTTCATGAAGCAGGAACCCAGAAAGATCATCTCACCTTTAGACAAGTTCAGTAGTCATTTTCCTGTGGGTCCTGCATGTCCAGTTCACATAGCATGCCATCAAACAGCCCAGGCAAGAACAGTTTTTGCCCAAATGGCTAACCAGCTCCATAAAGATCCTCCTCAATGCCCATCTTCTTCTAGAAGTAGATTGATGCTGCCTGAAGCAGGTGTGTCACACTGTCATGAAAAGTCCTAAGTCCTTAAACATTTTAAATGCCATATTCTGAAGGTCTCTGAAAGATTTGAAGAACACCTAACTATCTGAAATACATCTCTTTATATCTGGAAAATCTAACTAACATAACTACAAAGTTTGCCTATTGTAGATGACTCTCTATTAACCTATATTTTATAATTATACATTATATTTCAAAATGAGCTGCACAAACACAATATCTTAATAAATAGCAAAAATATACATATACATAGTATAAAAATTGACCTTAAATTTGTATCAATAAACCAAGATCCATACCAATGCAAAGTATTTATCTCTATAGCATATCTCCCTTTAAATGTAAAAAATATATATATTTACAAATAATATTTGGTAATATGGGCATAGTTCTTTTCCAAACTGCTTCCTGCTGCTTATTGGGCAAAGTGATTTTTTGAGGGGTGTTCAGGCGACCTTTCAGGGGATGTTGGTCCATCAAACCACATTAGTCTGGAATTAATCCACAGATTTTCATCTTCTGTGGAAACAAACAAAAAAAAACATTTTTACAAAACAACATATCCTTAGACTTAAATTTTAAAGTCAAGATATCTTTATATTGGTTTAACTTAGCAGCCCACACAAAGAAATGTTTCTCTGTACTTAACTCCTTCACAGTCAAAAAATTCAAAGAAAACACTATAACATTTATAATCCAGATTCTCTGTGTATATTCCATCTTTATGTGGCTTATTATTTTTTTACTCTATTACTTTTTAATATTTTTATTATTTTTACTACTTTAATCTACGACTGTCTTACTTTTTCTCTTTAAAGACATTGTTTAATTTTTAAATAATTTACTTCTTTTTATAACTGTCTATATTTTTTTCCCAAGCCTACATACATTTATCCAATACTATGATACATTTAGAGATCTTTTTCATCTGAATTGTCTTTATTGTGTATTTATAATTATTTTCTGACCAGCACTGCTTCTTAAAATGCTAAGTCCTTCCTATGAACTTAAATAGCGCCATTGCTAGGGGAAATACAGCACTGTTTGCTTACCCTGCCCAGATGAACATGGCAGAGCTGTTTGCTGCCTCTGAGAGCACAGACCCATTTTTAGGCACACAACCAGTCTATTTTGCCAGTAAGCAAGTTGTAGCAGTCTGCTCACAAACCCCATTTAAATGTTTGCCCTCCTGAAAGAGCCAAAGGTTGTGCTGGCAGTATGGCCCAGAAAGCTGGCATTTTAAAATGGTGCAACTTTTTTTTTTTTTTTCTGTTGCTGAATTAGTAAGACCTCTTTTAAAAGAGCCCAGCATGCTGCCAGCAAGCAATTCGGGAAAATAAATGTGGCTAAAATTTGTTTTTTAATGTCTAGAATTTGTTTCCAAGCCTGCTCAGGTTTTACATGGATTTAGTGCTCCATACTAGGTGCCAATATGTTGCAGGAAAGCTGCTGTTTGCTTCCTGGCCATCCATATTCCTGAACACTGCCTCAGTTTCTATGAGTTCATGTGTGTCGTCTCCTGTTTTGTCTAGAAGGTCTTGTTTCTTTGGTGTTTTCCTTCCCCACTGACTCTTATAATCTTTCTGCCTCCTCTTTCATATAGTTTTCTGAGCTCTGGTAGAGGAAGTTTGGAGAAATCCCATTTAAGACCGAGTGTTCCAAGGTCTCTCATGATCTTCACATTGTCCAGCTTTGGGTCTCTGTGCTAAATGCCATCTCCTACAAAAGGGAGCTTCTCTGTTCCTGGCTGAGAAAGTCATTGATCTACGGGTGTAGCAGAATGTCATTTTATTGCTACAGTCTCTTAGTAGAATAATAGTCTATTTGGTTTCCTCCTAGGTTCATGGCCTATCCAGTCTCAGGTTCTTAGACGTCTAAACAGTATCAACATGGGTTCTACCTCATGGAGTGGACCTTAAATCCAAACAGAGAATGGTTGGTTACTCCCACAACATTTGTGCCACTATTACACCAGTGTACTATACAGACAGGTCACTAGTGTAAATTGAAAGGTTTGTAGCTGGGTTGGTGGTTACTTTTCTCCTCTGGTACTATGCAGAATACTTTCCAGTACCCTGTGCACAGTAGGAGCAGAAGTTCCAGTTATGTACCAGCTCAAGTTCTCCATGTTAAATGAAATATGTAGGTATTGTCTTCAGCAATAAGACCTTACTATCAGCTTGTAGAGGACAACCAAAAGCCTTGGCGACAACTAAGATTTTGGGGGTTACCATGGGGCTGACCCTCCCTATATTCCCCCTTCTTTCCTTCTGCATTTAATCCTCCCATTTCATTCTAAACCTGCATCTCTCCATAACTGCATATTCCATTTCCTATGCCTTAGGAGTTCTCCCCATGCCATCCAATCTTTTGTACCTAACCTCAGTGATTATGTGGCTTGTAGCATGCCTATGGGAGGCTTAAATCTAACATCTAACTATAAGATAATACATGCCATAATTGTCTTTTGAGGTTGGGGTTACCTCACTCGGGTTGGTTCTTCAAATTTCATGATTTTATTTAAATAGCTGAGCAATGTTCCATTGTATGACTGCACCACGTTTTTTACTATCCATTCATCTGTTGATGGGCAGCTAGGCTGTTTCCAATTTCTGACTATCATGAACAGTGCAGCACTAAAAATGATAGGGCAAGTGATCCTGTAGTAGGATGTAGAATCCTTTGGGTGTGTAACCAAGAGAGTGTAGCTGGATCGTGAAGTAGATCTGTTTCAAGCTTTTAGTACAGGCTTTTGTCTGAGCTCCAGATCTACCACCTCCCTCTTCTCCACTCTCTGAGAGCAAGAATGGTCATTATAGTCAGAATCACAGAATTCCTTGCTCTTCACTTGACATTGTGTCTGCCGATGACAGTCACGGGGTTATCAGCACAAAGGTATCAGGGATCTCTACTGAGACTGTGGTGGACTCAGGGTGCTGAGGGTCATGAAAAATGGCCACATCCCCAGGAGCCCCCCACTTCCAGAAAGCCTTCTCTAGTTCAGAGTTTCTCAACATTCACACTCTTGACATGTTGGCCTTGTCAGTTTTTCAGATGTTTCGATGTTTCCAAGTGTTCTTCCTTCCATGTCACTACATTGTCACTGAGAACTTCTGACAGTTGTTCTCTCCAGGCTTATCTATTAACACCCCTACTCCACTCTGCCTGCTCAGGTTAGAGATGGCAATTGGTACCTAGTTGAGAGAACTGCATACTTCCCTAACCATGATATCTTTCATTGCTTTTGTGCATAGTCTTTTTATTAAAACTCACTTCAGTTTTCTCCTTTGAGTGGCTATGTAATCACCATCTCCACCATTTCCTAATCCCATCAAATTTCTGGCTGCATACCACTTTCCTTTTAAGTTGTTCAAAAGTTATACATTTTGGGCTTGCTGTAAACTAGACTTTTTTCACTAGTTCTGCTCCAATGGCATACATAGAGGGGCAAGCACAGTTGTTATCAATAGATAACATTCCATATCACCTCAAAGGTCTAGGTGTTAAGAGTCTGGTGATCAAACAATGTTCATCTGGTAGATGTCAAGTTAAGTGCCTTATTTAAGGAGCTAGAATGTACTTAAAGTAGACTAGATATCTAGTAACCAAATCTCCCTATCCTACTTTATCAAATCATTTAACTGTCAATCATCTAGATAATTGTCCATAGAAGTAACATGAATTAAGTAAATTGTGATCAAAGCAAAGCAGTTAGATAATCAAGGAGTCTGGATGCATTTCCAGAAGTGTAAACAATATCAAACATAGACAAAAGCCTCATGAATTCGCCCCACCTAGGGTCTTGCTAATTCCACAGAGTCTTGTGTTCATTCTCCACCCTGGAGCCTCAAAAAAAAAAATCCCATGGCTTCTATGATGAGGGCCAGAAGCCCACCTTCCTCTCTTGCCATGCATGTTTCTCTTCTGTTCTATCCCTGCAGTTTCCAAGAAAGCTAGTAAGTTTTTCTGCATTCCCTCTCAAAGTGACTTCAATAATCCTCTTGAGTTTTCATCCCAAAGAAAGAAAACATATATATGCCGATTGTGCATTCATCTACCAGCCTTTCTTCCTTCCCACTAACATGCAAAGAAAAGGCAGGTTGATCTCTGTTGGGTACCTTCCTTTTCTGCATCCTTGAGTCTAGATGCCAATGGACTGAGTAGAGAAACAATGGACTGTGTATTGAGACAAAGGTCACTTTGTCGATGGCATCCCTACAGAGCATTCTAGAAATGGTTCTACCTCATCACAATATCAACATTGACTGGGAGCACTGTTCCATGAGGCAAGAGAGGCATGAAAGCTGTCAAAACACACAGAACCATACAGTATTTAAGATACAGCATTCCCAAGTCACAAGAAATAAACCATTTAACCCTAAATTCCAATCTCTGTGCATCTCTCTACTGAAAACAAATAATAAAATTAATAAAAGAAACATCATCAATCAACAGATCATGTGCATAAAATAGACTGACACGTCTATTTTAGAGGGAGATGGCCTCGCCCACTCTCAGCCAATGAATAGCCAACCTGACTGAATAGAAAATAACCTGGAAAGTCTTGAAGTATAAACATATTCAGGACTACTTCAAAGCAACTAAACTAGAATTGATTTTCTTTTTTGACAAAAAAATAGAGTCACATAAAAGAAACTAAGAATTATAAAATTTGAATTTTTTAAGATTCGAGATCTTACGGTAAATCAAGACCTTTTCATAAATGAATAAAAATGGGGGAAGGGTGATACAGTTATAACATGATCTCAAAAATAAAAAAAAATATATATAAACTAACTAAAAATAAAGGAGTCATTACCCTAAGGTCAGATACAGTTGATAACAGCATCTTAAAGACTGGAGGAATTAAACATGATTGGATTTAGTCTTCTATTCATTTTTCAAGAGGGAATACATGAAGAATATGGACGATCTCTCTGAGGGCTTTCCTCCCAGCGGCACTCTCAAGGACTGGGTTGGTCCCTTCCAGAATTCTGCATGTGCTGAAGGCAGCATTGAGGACTAGCCCCTGCTTCTGAGCTCACCAAGCAATTGATGGCACAGAAGCTTGGAGCACATCTTCTTCACACTTCAATTGGCCTCAACACCAGCTCAGTCAGAAACACAGATGCTCAGATACAAATAGCCTAACGTCGCTGGCTCCAAGAACCAGATGACAAACGGGGAGGATGGGACTGGAGCAAGGAAGGAAGTGCTGCTGGAGGTGGCATCCCAGTAGCAAGGCACTGCATCACTGCCAGTCAAAAATGTGTCCAAAATAAACCCAGATCCAGAGGAAAAGAAGAGGTTGGCACTTTCTTCCTTTTCTCCTGTGACTCTGAAGATAGATGTGACAGCAGTTGTGCTCACTCCCCGGAGAAAGTCATTTCAGCACTAACATCCCCTCCCCAGGAGAAAGCAGATGGAGAGAAGTTAGTCTGCTGCTGCTGCTGCTGCTGCTGCTGCTGCTGCTGCTGCTGGCTTCCAACCAGTGCTGCTGACCCTGGATCTCTGGAGAGACAGGTCTCTGGAGTAGGGAGAAGTTGATTATCAGGACACTCTGTAGATCTGCTCACCCAGAATCCCAAGGCCTTCGCTGGATAGTCTTTAAAATTCATCTAAAAAAAATAGTAGCAACAGGCTGTCCTTTTGTACGAAAGCATGGTACCTCCTGATCCCCAAGCAAACAGGACAGCATGGCAGGAGAAAAGGAAGGTAGTCACACAGAGGAACAGCGTAGGACGTCTGGCCACCGAGTGATAGCCTACTCCTTCAGCCTGTGTTTTAACATAATCAATGGCATTCTTTCCCCTCGCAGACTGTGCCCTTCCCACCTTCGCGTCACCCCACAGAAAAGCACCTGCTCCACTCCGGCTGCGTTACCCAGGAGAGCAGTGTAATTGGGTGAAAGCAAAGGAGAGAGGAAAAGAGCTGCTTCTTTCTGACTTTGACCAAGATTTAAGCCTGTGGAGGACATGGTGAACTCCTGTAATGGATAAAGCATACGCTTGAAAGATAGAGATTCCCCTTCTCCAAAGCAAGGATGACATATGAAAGGATGAGAATGAGCAGAGGGCTTGATGAGAAAGGGAAGACAGGGCCAAGCCTGCTAAAGGCATGCGGAACACAAACCATTCCCAGCAAAGGGCAACTGTGACATTGTTCAAGCGTTCAGGAGCTGACAGCGAGCGGAGTTTTCATCCTTGAACCACCAGCCTGTACCTGAGATAATGCCAGCAGTTCCTCCGGTTGGCAGTGGCATCCACACAGAGTTTCCCTTCATGAGCATCCAGCCTCTGTCAAGCAGCCACCCAGCCATGGGCATCTGTCCCAACCTAGAGACTTGGCCTATGCAGGACTCTTATAATCTCACACACACGCTGCTGCCACAGCCTACACAGTGAGAATGGGTCCTGGTAACTGGAAATCCCTCAGACATTGCTGCTTAGCAATCCTTAGGAGAACAGAACATAATCTGTCAAGATTATCCCTAAACAAAGAGCCTGGCAAGATATATCTCATTATAGATGCTACAGAGAGAATAATTATATGCAAGTATCCGCATTGTTGGATGGAAAATAAAAAGAGGATGTGCACTGAAATTTGAGACTCAAGAGAATGATTGACTTCATGGAGGAGATGCTGTAAGGAGCTCATCTAGAAAAAGGAGCAGGTGGAAGTCATTCAGGAGATGAATGTAGCATAGGAGCATGCAGTCCTGGTTAGTATCAACTGTCAACACCATGGCCTTAAATCACGGGGGGTAGGGGGAATGAGTCTAAATTGAGTAAGTGTCTTTATCAAGTTGGTTTCAGCAAGTTTGTGAAGGACTGTCTTGATTGTTGGAGGGTCCAGATCACTGTGGGTTTTGCCATTCCTAGCTTAGATGATTCTAGGCTATCCAAGGAATCTGCAGGAGCATGCGTCTGAACCAGCCAGCCAGTGAGCCACCAGTGTTCTTGTGTGTTTTCTACTTCAAGTTTCTGCCCTGATTACCTCAAGGATGGACTATGGCTTGGAAGTGAAAGTCAACCAAGCCCTTTCCCGCATGAAGTTGGTTTTGGTTAGCGTTTGATGGCATCAGCAGAGAGGAGAGAAGGGTGGGAGATAGGAGGGTAGCATCGAGGTGGGGATGAAGCTGGGGCAATAGAGACACAAAAGGCAAAGCAGCAGCTGCTACTCCACCTCATTTGGAAGGTTTAGAACTAATGAGAAGGCAAAAGTTCTGATGTATCCATTTAGAAAAAGCTGTTATCAAGTACTAAATGTCCCTTAAGTAAAATTAAGGAAAATTGGAATAAAAATTCAATATATTGCACAAATAGAAAATGACGTGGGAGGCATAAAAGGAGTGTGTTAGAATCTACCTAAGCTTTAGCAATTAGGAGAAGCTTACTGGAACCTCTTCTGTTCAGCTCAGAGATAATTTACAGCACTGGTTCTCAGCCTTCCTAGCCCTGGGACCCTTTAATACAGTTCCTCATGCTGTGCTGACCCCAGCCATAAAACTATTCAGTTGCTACTCCTTAACTGTAATTTTGCTACTGTTATGAATCATAATGTAAGTATCTGATATGCAGGATATCTGATATGTGACCCCCAAAGAAACCAGAACTGACGGCCTGTGTGGGCACTGTGCTGCAGTGAAGGCTAGCTGCTTTGGGAATTGCTCCCAGCTGAGACAGGGCAGGGAACTCAGTGAACACTCCCCTCATCAAGGCAGACATTGTCCTGCTCTCCTTTGAGGGAACCCTGTCCATGGGTGCTGTTTCGGTGCCCATGATTCGTTACATAGGTAGACCAGTGCCGCAAAAATAAGGCTTCAAGCATCTCAGAATATTCTCTCTCTGGAACACACATATGAAATAAAACCCTTTCTCATTTCATCTAGAAAAAAATCACAAGGAATACTTTAGAACATGGCTTGGCTTCTTACATGCCAATCTTGGAGTCCCTGCTGCTGGAGACGGACAATATCTCATCTACACTGGTCAAGTGTGATTTTGATTTTAATGATCCCAAACCCTTCCCACCCCTCCCTCTGTCCTATTGGAGTCCTTGGGAAGCAGGAACTTTCTTAACTGGAAAATACTCTGACACTGTATTAACGCTGATAACACATCCTGTTTGGATATACCATTCCCTGGATGTTTTACTGAGCTCCATCACTAGAGTCTTCTGATTTGCCATGAGCTTAACTGAATGAAAAAGATATCCCCATGGTTAAGTGACTTGTCCGAGATCAGGAAGAACAGCTGTGGAGACTGTCACTCAAACATCCCCACCCCACTATGGCTGCTGCCCCACCACTGCATATTTCTGTCAATTGCTCTGTTTAAAGTGGAGCAGGACAGTACTGCACCCCATCACACCCATGTAGCTAGAATCCAGGCTGCGGGACCAGCCCATGTGTGCTGCAGCAGCAACTGGAATTTCCCTGCTATGTTTGTGTTCCAGCCTATCACACTAAGTGTGGTTCAGATAGGCACAACAAACCTCTGGTTTTCGAACAATGAAGGACTGAACTCTGTCACCTAAGTGTTGTTGTGGGCTTTCTCTTTTTCATTTTAAAAATTCAACATCACTTTTGAAATTTAAAAGCAATTTAATGTACCTTGTTAAAAAAAAAACAAAACCAGAATACCACAACTTTTCCATATTCCCAACTCAAAATGTAAGCCACCCCTCTTCTATCAGTCTATAAGTCCCCAAGATACTTTATACTTTTAACAGTTAAATAGTGAATCATTTTAGAGAGATTTTACTTGTTTGTTTAGTTATTTGTTTGAGATGGGCAGAAAGCATGCCAAGGAATAAGTGTAAAGATCAGAGGGGTAAAGTCAGGAATCAGCTCCTACCTTCCACCTTAGGTTCCAGGAATCAAACTCAGAATGTCAGACTTGGCAGCAAGTGCCATGACCTGCTGAACCATCCTGCCAGCCTCTTGAATCATTTTTAAGAGATTAGACTCTACCTTGAGGTTGTAAAATGTCAGCGTAGGGGAGAGATTGCCGATCGTCAATATTTAGCCTCTTTTTCCATGCAAACATAATACTGGTTCTGCGTCCAACTGAAAGTTGGATTTCTGCTAGGGTGGTTACCTGGCACCATGCAGGTACTGAAATGTAAGCAGGAGATGCCTGGGGCCATGGGGGGAGGGTCACTCTCCAGACAAGTGCAGCACTCCTTGGCCCTTTCTTTTTTAGTCACAATGCTCAGAAAGGCCAGAGGTGGAGCATGTTGGGTCCATGAGATAACGATAAGAATGAAAATCATATCCCCAACGGATTTTCAGAGGAAAAGCATCCCTGCTCCCGTTACACCAGGAGTCACTGTGAGAGTCTTGGATAAATGGGTGTTGTGCTCAATGAGAGCCAATAACCCTTTGTTTGAATAATCAAATATTGACTGTTTCATATTATTGGATGCAGCCTCATCTAACACACTGTGTTAATACTGATAAAGCAGTATAATCTAACTTATTGGTACAACGTTTACTGGGGAAATATATTAGCAACAAAGCAGCGATAATTACAGCACAAGAGCACACACTGGGGTTCTGGGGGATGAGTTTACACTTCTTAAAATGAGAACTCAAGGCGGATTCCTGCAAGGAAAGAGAGACATTTGCTGGCAAGAGACTCAATCGATAGAGAAGGCACAAAGATAGTAACTGAGAGCAAGCGTGTAGCTTTCATCATTTCTTTGCATGCCCAGGCCGCTCCATAATCCAAGGGCAAATAAATTCTCCAGGCAGAATTACACTGGAAAGCATAGCTGTGATTTACATAATGCCTTTATTGATGCTCCCAGGTTTTACCACTGCCCTACTGAATTCTTTCCTCCATATGTGTGTGTTCTACGTATTGTGTGTTCTATGTATGTGTGTGTTTTGTGGATGTGTGTGTTCTGTGAATGTGTATATTCCATATATGTGTGTTCTATGAATGTGTGTTCTACATATGTGTTCTACATATGTGTTTTATGTATGTGTTCTATGTATAGGTGTGTTCTATATGTGTTCTACATATGTGTGTTCTATGTGTGTGTTCTGTGTATATGTGTGTTCTACATATGTGTGTTCTATGGATGTTTATATTCAATGTATGTGTGTTCTGTGTATGTATTTTGTTCTATGTATGTGTGTGTTAGTGTTTGCATGTGTTCTACGAATGTGTGTGTTCTATGTAAGTATCTCCTATGTCTGTGTTTGCTCTGTGTGTGTTCTACGTATGTGTGTGTTCTATGTATGTGTGTTAGTGTTTGCATGTGCTCTATGAATGTGTGTGTGTTCTATGTAGGTGTCTCTTATGTCTGTGTGTGCTCTGTGTGTGTGTTCTATGTATGTGTGTGTTAGTGTTTGCATGTGCTCTATGAATGTGTGTGTTCTATGTAGGTGTCTCATATCTGTGTGTGCTCTGTGTGTGTGTGTGTTCTATGTATGTGTGCAGTATACAAGCACATTGTGCAAAAATGATGCACTTGTGTGCATGCAGGGCACTGAGGGAGACGCCGAAGGTTTTATTTTTTCACTTTCTTCTGTTCATTTGTGAGATTTTCTGTCATTGAAGCTGGAGCAGGGTTTGTGGCCAGCAATCACCAGGAATTCTCCTGTTTTTGCCTCCCACTCCCTGGGGTTCTGCCAGTCAGGCCTGGGCCTGTTCTACTGTTGTTATGTGGCTGCTGAGGATTTGAACACAGGTCCTCATATCTCCCCAGCACCATCCTACTGAGTGCTCCAGCCCACTGAGCCCTTCCCCCGGCTCCTAACAGCTGAGTTCTAATTTTATAAGCTGCTTTAGATCCTCATGGATTCTTGCACACTGCTTCACAGATACAACCTCTAGCATTGCCCAAGATACAATACATGAATATGCTGAACAAACTCATTAACTGGGAAATATATGGCCTCTATGTGAAACGTCAATGCTTCCGGCGGATTTGGGGAGCGGTGGTGTGGCTCATCTCGGGGTGCCACAATGGGCCTCCAGACTGGCTCCTTTTGCAGAATTCTCCCTGTCTACAAGCAAAGGGATTGTCACAAAGCTGGAGGTTGGACACCCAGTAGGCAAATTCCTTGAAGATGAAGGACGAGTGTCTCTTTGGATTCCTGCACGGAGCGTTGCTGGCTCTGTGGTGGCACCATGTGACTACACAACCTTGGTTTGAATTTGATAGCACCAGATACAGAGTTGTGAAACACAGCCCCTATAATCCAGTGTCGTGTTCCTTCACGGACTCCTACAATGCATCCTTATGCTTGGCTGTGGAGCCCCATGGGAAACACGGGTTAATAAAGATATTGGAGGAAATCTCATATTCGTTTAATTGAGACATACTGCTTAGATGAGTGTGCTGTGTGATTATTCACGTGGGATCTTAAGGAAGGGAGGGAGGGAGGAACTTTCCAGAACTAAGGTTATCTTTATGATTTTCCCAAACTTTGATATATTTTCCAAATAAATCCCAAACAATCAGATTTCAGCAGCCCAGCTTAAAGTTTATCTCAGAAAAGATTTTTATTTTGATGTTCAGTTCTTTTGTAACTCTAAGTTTTTATTTTTGGATTGATTAACAGATGGGAAATTTGAACATTCAAGTTTTAATGATGGATTTTTTTAAAAAAATAATTCTAATTCCATAGGCGTTTTCTTAATACTTTTTTGTAATGGCACCAATTTAATCTCTAGCTTACACCTGCTCCCCTCTTAGAGCCTGAATCAGTATTTGCTAACGCAAAGTTGAGAAGAACAATTACACTCAATGTGTGTTTTCTCTTTCTCTGTCTCAGGGTGGATTGAAGTTACAGACGCAGACAGAGTCTCCTTGCAAATGTGGACAGCAGTGTCCGTCCTGTCTCTTCATGCTGTCATACTCCTTTGTGGATGTCTCTGTTTGAAGATGCGCTTGCCCCATGCATCAACAATGGCCTTTTGTTTTCACGCTGCAGGGAAGACTGGGCTAATCCATGTGTCACTATGAGACTTCAGGCCTCTCCGTTTGACAGGTAGCAAGCCTGACAGCAACCTATTGAAAATGCATTTTAGACGATCATTTTTCCAGTCTAATTTGCTCTTAATAAAATGACGCTGTGGACACGGGGTCCACTCGGTGTGGGTTGGCTTAGTTCAGATGGTCGCACTTTGAGAAAGACACATTGACAGTTTTCGCAAACAAAAAGCAGAGCATCTCCCTTGGAAATACAATGAGATGGCATCACGATAATTGGCATCCTTTAGCATGAGTGAACCCAAAGCCCTCTGGGAGCTGCGGACATTCAGATGACTCCTCTGGGTAGAGAGGCAGTCAGAGTTCATACGAGCTGGGCAGCAAGCCACATTCTATTCCCTACAGTGGGAAAATATGGCACCTCCCACACAAATGCACTTTTGTTGGATGTTGGGTGTTTATTAGTTTGCAACCACATGGTACAATTGCCAACATCACAAATGTTTGTCCACAAAATACAACAACACTACAATATGATACCAGCAGTGTCTATAACCTTGTTTCTTAACACGGTCCCAATTTCCAAATTCATTCCATGCTCCACTGTTTGCCCCCATAACCCTTCTGCCTCCTCCAAAAAATAAAAAAAAAAAAAAACACACCACAGAGCAGATTAATGTACACCATCCCTTTATGCCACAGTCACTCTGGCAATGCGGCTATCAATAGATTTGTTGTTGTTGTTTTGTTTGTTGGTGATGACAGAGTTACCTCCAGCAGTCTGTGTGGCTGAGAGTCTGCTCATGCTCCTCTGAACTTCGTGCCTCCAGCTCCTGGCTGCTGGCTTACAGGAGGATGCACAGTCATACCCAGCTGCAAGTTTCTAAATTAGTAATGACATCTTTTTTTTTTTTTTTGCAGATTTTCCCTACCACATTTTTTTACCAGTATTTTTTTCAAATTTGCAAATAGGTGATATGTTTTAATCCATAGAATTTTTAAAAATTCACTAGAATTTTTAAAGCCATCAAAGTTTCTGAATCTATGTCAAGGACACCACTGACAGCTAATTATGTTAACTGGAAAGAAAAAAACAAAAACAAACAGCAACAACAATAACGGCTTCTCCTGTAGTTTGGACATAATAGTAAGAAGCTCTATTTTCATTAATTTTATTAACTGTTTTCCTGATTTACTAACTTACTGGTTACCATTCATGCTGTTTATATCAATAATAACTAAATTTTAAATGAAAGAAAAATGATCGCATCTTAAAGTAATAAAAGTCAGTTAAGTGTGTTCCTGGTTTTAGACAGGTGCCCGGAATGATTTTCGTTTGTATTGGCTGCTGGGTAAAGGAAAGCCTTTGCATTTCTATCACAGATAAGCATTAGGGGCTGTGGCAAGCAAAGCTGCTGGGCAGGGCAAAGAGTCCCGGCCCTGGCGTTCACTTTGCTTAGCAAGGCCTCAGTTCTCTGGCCGGAGCCTATAGAAGAAAACATCCAACCAAGTAAACAATAAAAACACCATTCTTAATGCACCTCGCCCCGCCTCGTCCTTCTCCTTTTATTTTCTCTCCCGTTCTCCATTTCTCTGTCTCAATCCATATCTCTCTGTCTCCTTTTTCTCCCCGCTCTTCCTCTTCCTCTCTCTCTCCCTCCCTCCCTCCCTCCCTCCCTCCCTCCCTCCCTCCCTCCCTCTCTCTCTCTCTCTCTCTCTCTCTCTCTCTCTCTCTCTCCTCTCTCCACCCAATATGTTCTAGGAAGTTGAAACATGAATTTTAATGCGTGTTGAGTTTGTATCTGGAGTTGCGAATAATAATTTCAAAATAACAAAAGCTTTCCAGTCCCATTAACACGCAGGACAGGTGTGCTGTATTGGAATGTAATGTTTTGGCGCCATCTGGTGGTTAGTTTGCGGATTTGCCGCTTCGCTTCATCCAAAGGAAAAAAAACTGAAGAAGCCGTGGAAGAAGGATTGTGGGTCTTCCCACTGTAGTAGGCCACAGCCAGCATGGATGGTAGTTATTTGGTGAGGAGGTGGATGTAGGAGAGACAGCAAGGAGATGGGAGTGAGGCGTGAAGGACGGGCGGAAGTTCAACAGGACAGAGTAGCAGCCTGGCAAAATCTACATCCGAAGGTCTGTGTAGGCTGACAAGCCCAAAGCACCCTGAGTAGATAGTAGGATTTTATCAGTGGAGCCTAATTCTCAGGCCAACTGTTTATTTTGATATAACAATAGTTGAGCACAAAAAAGGGGAAAGTTCAAGGTAGGATGTTGACAGAAACAGAACGAAACTTGAAGCTCCAGAATTCCTTGACGGCTTGAAGACACCTCACCCCAAACTCACGGACTTCTTACCACCACCCGCTCAAACAGATGCAACCAGCTCGTGCTGCGGGGATGGCAGCCTGGCCAGGTTGTGGACCACAACAAGGAGGGAACTTTTTGAAGACCCCGCTTCCTGGCCCACGGGTCTCTCCCCAGCATCACCCTGACAGTGTCTCTATCGCTGCATTACTGCTCTCTGTCTCAGGCACCACCACTGCCCTGTTTGACTCCCACCCCACTTCTGCCTGCCAGTTCTCAGCCTCCTTATGCCTCTGTCCCCTGCCAACTCTCTCCTTTGCGCTCTGCCCTTAGGCTAAAGGAAAAGCTCTTCCATATATGACGTCCGCCTTTCTCTCCTTACTCTCCACTGTGCCCGCTCCTTGTTCACTCAGTACTAACCACTTAAGCTTTATTTGTAGCAAGTTCTTGCTACTACAGGATCTTCGTAACTGCTGATCCTGCTGCGCGGACACGCCTCTCTTCCTCCGAAACATTTCTCTCTTCCCACTTCCAGTTAATTCTTACTCATTTTTCAAAAAACTAGGTTCTAGCTCACACATCCTTATCCCATCCTATTAGATCAAAGATCTAGATCTTAAGTTTTAATAACTGCAAATTACTCCCATTTAGACAACAATCACACTTGCCCTGAGAAGCTAGCTCGTCAGTTAAGAGATTAGGCTACGCTTGCAAAGGACCCGCAGTCAGTTCTTAGCACCCAAGTCAAGTGACTGATGACCAATTGTAATTCCAGCTTCACAGTATCTGACACCCCCGTCCGGACTCTCCTGGTTCTCTCTCTCTCTCTCTCTCTCTCTCTCTCTCTCTCTCTCTCTCTCTCTCTCACACACACACACAATTACACACACAATACACAATACACATAATGCACACATGCACACACACATACACATATGCACACACTTTAAAGTAATTTTTAGTGTTAAATACATTGGTAAAATTATTCTTAAAAATCCTCTGACTGTCACACCTACTAAAGGGTAGTTGCTATAATAATGGAGACGCTATGTATTTCCACTGAATGGTATCTCCTGTGGTAAATTTAATCTCAGGATGAAAAATACTTGGCAAGGGAAAGAGACACAGAGATAGGAAGTTAAAGATTAAGATGATTGTGAAAGCAGAAGCTGAGTTCCTCTACTTAGTTTGATAATTTCACATGCAATTAAAACCTATTTACCCTGACTATCTTCAACCTCCCCTGCAGCCCAGAGGACACGGTGAATGGCTTCCTGTGAGCCGAGCAGCAAAGGTCCCATAGAGTGCACTAGTTAGGCAGGTTGCTGTTTAGCCAGGGTCCACAGGCAGCCAGCTCCACTCCATACATAGCATGTGATTTCTTCCCTTTCCTGCGGGGAAGTCTTGTGGATCACTGACTGGAAACCCACTGTACAACTGAAGCATGACCTGGAACTTTTGGCCATTTTCCTCTACCGCCTGAGCACTAGGGTTATAGATGTGTGTCGTCACTGCTTTGAGTGGCCCCACAACTTTGGGCTTCTGATAAACCAGTTTACCCTGGTGAGAGCGCTTGACAAGCAAGGAGTAAACGAAGAATGGAAGAGACAAGAAGGAGACCAGCTTCACAATCCTTCAATGACCCCATAACCTCACCCCAGGGCCCACACACTATGCGGGTGTACCTACAGTGAACCCCCTCCAGGACCTACACACTAGCTTCTCCCAGTGATACTGCACTGGGGACTAAGATTTAAATACTTTGGGGGATATTGAACAACGAAACTAATAAATGCCAACCCCTTCTTTCTGCTCTGTTATGTAATTCAGCACCGCCCCTTTCAGGAAGTCATCTATGGGCCCTTCGTAAAATCTCACATATATTAAGTTAATGTAACCTGTGTTGCCCCATTCTTCCTCCATAAACTTAAATAGGTATACATAATATGTAGCACATCTTACTTAGAACATTTTGTGTTAAAAATAAATACTTAATTGTGTGTATAGTAGTGTGTGCCCAATTTGGCAGTAGTTTTATATGCTTTTCTGTGATCCTCTCAACACTGTTATTTGAGCTGTAGTAACAGTGATGGCAAAGGGAGGCTTTAAAGAGTACCTAGGGTGGGGGTGAGACAGGTGAGGCAGAAAGACAGCAAACAATCGAAGCAACAGAAAACAAGGCAGAGAAAGAAATGTAGGACTACAGTCCAGAACTTGGCTTGCTTTCATTGCACAATCCTGATCAAAGAACATCCAAGGTGAAGGTCTGTCATTCCACTCGCATGGCAATATCAGATGACCACGACAGACAGCTCACAGATACCCATTCCCTCCATTCCTGTAGGAAAAATAGATCTCATGCAAGAATGAAAAAAAGCTAAGTTCAAATGAAATTTGTAGGTTTTATTGTATAATACTTTATTTTTAGAATCCAGGTCTGTTTACAAACTTGAGTATATGAAAAAAAATGGACTTTTTAAAATTAAAACAGTAGAAAAGACATTGGTTAACCTGTGTTTCCAATTAGCAGCAGGAAAAGATTTCCCTAGGGAACAAAATTGTAAAAGGCAGCAAGAACCAGATATAACAACACAGGCCTATTATCCTGGCAGGAGCAGAGGCAGGGAGGTAATGAATCTGAGGTCAGTGGTGTAGTGCTCTGGGCCTAAAAGCCCTAGATTACTTTCAAGGCACAGTAAAATAGGTAGACACATTCACACATGTGCACACACACATACAAATGCGCATGTACACACACTTACACACAGATGCACACTCACGAGTACACACATGCACATCCACACATACACAAACATATACACACATGTGCATGCACAGCCACACACTTGCACACACATGAACACACTCTACCTACTTTAATTCTGTTGGTGATATCAGATACATCCGCATTTCTCAAATATTATTCCTGTTGTGAAGATGAGGAAACCAATGAATGCATCGAGAGTTATAGGAGGCTTGCTCAGCACCTAAAGGAAATAGTTCTGGGACACACAGTGTTTGAACTGTGATTTCTCAGCCACTCTGCCTTGGATGCCACAGTCCCATACTAGCTTAAGCAAGGACACATAAGAATCTTACATCTCATCCTCTGAGACACAACTGCTTCTCTCTCTCAAGTGGAACTCTTCACCAAAGCTCTGCATTCTTCAAAAATAATAAAATAAATTTTATACACGTATATACTGTTTTCTCACCATTTGCCCATTACCTTCTCTTGGCCACAACACTCCTTGATTGGTCGTTTTCTTTCGTCCAAGGAGGTCTTAACTTTTTTGCTACACATTGGTGTGGAATTCCCCTCCGTGTGCTGTGAATATGTTTTATCACCACTGGTTAATAAGGAACCTATGTTGAGCCTGTGACAGAGTAGAATAGAGCAAAGTGGGAATTCCAAACAAAGATAGAAGAGAAAAGAGGACAGAGTCAAGGAGATGCCATGTAGCTGCTGGAGGAGACAGATGGCCTGGAACCTTGCCAGTAAACCATGAACCTCATGGTAAAATATAAAATAATAGGAATGGGTTAATTTAAGCTGTAAGAGTTAGTTAATAAGAAGCCTGAGCTAATAGGCCACCAGTTTATAATTAATGTTGACCTCTGTGTGTGTCTTTGGAACTGAACAGCTGTGGGACCAGGCAGAACATATGCCTCTATCTACGAATGGTGCCCCACATGGAGCAAGTACACCCACATAAAACCTGAGAGAGCTTGAGAAGGAAATTTAGACACAAAAGAACAGAGTTAAGCACAGCTTCTTGCTAGTCACATTTTTTAGATAGACTCTGCTACCTGCCAGCAAGCAGAAGCACAGCTCCTTTAAGAGAAGTCTTCCTGATTCAGTGTTAGTGGCAAAATTGCGTGACTTCTTTAAGAGATGGCTTCCTGGTTCATGCTGACACAACAAACTCTGGCTCCTTCAGGAGGCTGCACTTAAATGGGGTCTGTGATTGTGGTGCCTGCACCACCTGGAACCACTATCAGGCAAGGGTCTGGGGATTAAAAAACACACAGAGACATGAGTCACTCTTGAAACAGTGCCAAATCTATTGTGTTCCAGGGCAGCTTATATAGGGCTCTCCTTGACTAATGGCCATTCCCTACTTTTGGGATTTTTCAGCTGCAAGTCCACCAGAAACCACTCCACGGCCATCAGGAACTCATGAGAGTCTTGGCTTAGAGCAGCTGCAAGCACAGGAAAACAAGCTGTTTACTTCGGCAGGGTCTGAGGGTCCACAGTCCCCACAACGTGCATGTGATCAGTGTGTTACAAATAGTTTAATGGCAAAACAGACTCCCTGTGTCCCTGGAGCTGGAGTGGTGAGCATGGCTCACAGAGGCAGTGAACATGCCTCCACCATGTTGGACTGGGTGGAGCAACTAGGCAGGGCCACAGAGTTGGTCTTAGCCATACCTACTTAGCAATTTAAAAAAAAAAATGTGCTCCCGGTCAGGAAAAGATTTCAGATACACAATAGGACAGATTCAGACATAAAAGACATCTAAACAAGACAAAAATGTGCTTTAAAAAATGTATGTAGGCTTGGGAGAGAAAGAAAAAGAGTATAGGTAGTTATAAAAAGAAATAAATAGCTTTAAAAATAAAGCAAAGTCTTTAAAGAGACAGAGTACAGACAGTCATAGATTAAAGAAGTAAAGAAAATAAGATGGAATATACACAGAGAGTCTGGAATATATATGTTACTGTGTTTTCTTTGAATTTTCTGACTACAGAGAAACATTTGATTCTGGAGGCTTCTAAGTTAAACCAACATAAAGCTCTCTTCACTTTAAAATTTGACTCTAAGGATATGTTACTTTGGAAAAGAGGTTCTGCTTTTGTTTCCACAGAAGATGAGAACCTGTGGATTCCTTCCAGAATAATGTGGTTTGATGGGAAAAGACCCTCTGAACGTTCTCCATGAACCCTAAAAATACTTCACCCCAAAAAAGCAGGAAGCAGTTTGGAGAAAACAATGCCCAAATTCCAAAAATGATTATTCATAAATGTTTGTTTTCATTTAAAGGGATATGATATAGAGATGAATACTTTGCACTGGTATGGACTTTGGTCTATTAATACAAATTTAAGATCAATTTTGTTACACTGTGTATATGTATTTCTTCTTTTATTTAAGGTATTGTGTTTGTATAGCTCATTCAAAAAAATGTAATGTATAATCAAGAAATACAGATTAATAGTCATTTATATTAATCAAACTTTTAATTATGTTAGTTAGGTTTTCTAGATATACAGAGATATATTTCAGTTAGATAGATAATCTAGAGCATGTCAAAGACCTACATATTATGGCATATAAAATATTTTAAGGTGTGCTGTTAAGTCCCCAATGTATACTTTCTCCATTTTCTTTAAGTGGGCACTTAGTACTATGAACTTTCCTCTTAGCACTGCTTTCATCGTGTCCCATGGGTTTGAGTATGTTGTCTCTTTATTTTCATTAAAATCACGGAAGACTTTAATTTCTTTCTTAATTTCTTCCTTGACCCAGGTGTGGTTCAGTAGTTGACTGTTCAGTTTCCATGAGTTTGTCGGCTTTCTGGGGGTAGCATTGTTGTTGCCTTCTAACTTTAATCCGTGGTGATCTGATAAGACACAGGTGGACACTGATATTTTTTTGTATCTGTGGAGGTTTCCTTTGTTTCCCAGTATGTGGTCAATTTTAGAGAAGGTTCCATGCGTTGCAGAGAAGAAGGTATATTCTTTCCTGTTTGGGTGGAGTGTTCTATAGATATCTGTTAAGTCCATTTGCTTCATTACCTCCAACAATTCTCTTAATTCTCTATTAGGTTTCTGTCTGATTGACCTGTCCATTGGTGAAAGAGGTGTGCTGAAGTCTCCTACTACTAGTGTGTGTGGTTTGATGTCTGCCTTGAGTTCTAGCAATATTTCTTTCACATAAGTGGGTGCTTTCATATTAGGGGCATAGATATTCAGGATTGAGACTTCATCCTGATGAATTGTTCCTGTTATGAGTATAAAGTGTCCATCTCGATCTCCTCTGAGTGATTTTAGTTTGAAGTCAGTTTTGTTAGAAATTAGTATGGCCTCACCTGCTTTTTTCTTAGGACCATTTGCTTGAAAAACCTTTTCCCAACCCTTTACTCTAAGTAGATGCCTGTCTTTATGGTTGAGATGTGTTTCTTGCAAACAACAGAATGTTGGATCCTGTTTTTGTATCCAATCTCTTAGCCTGTGCCTTTTTATAGGTGAATTGAGACCATTAATATTAAGTGATATTAATGACCAGTGGTTGTTTACTCCGACTATTCCTATTGTTTTGGTAGTAGAGTTTGTATGTTTCCCTTCTTTGAGTCGTGCTGGTGAAGGGTCGCTAGATGCCTGAGTTATTGTAGGCAGTGTGGGCTATGTTGGATTCCTTGGGTTGTGATTTTCCTTCTATTACTTTCTGTAGGGCTGGATTTGTGGATACATATTGTTTAAATTTGTTCTTATCCTGGGATGTCTTGTTTTCTCCATTGATAGTGAACGATAGCTTGGCTGGGTATAGTAGTTTGAGTTTGCATCCATGGTCTCTTAGTTTCTGCAGTAGCTCTATCCAGGACCTTCTGGCTTTCATGGTTTCCATAGAGAAGTCAGGTGTAAGTCTGATCGGTTTACCTTTATAAGTTACTTGCCCTTTTTCCTTTGCAGCTCTTAATATTCTTTCTTTAATCTGTATATTTTGTGTTTTGATTATTATATGGCGAGGGGATTTTTTTTGATCCAATCTGTTTGGTGTTCTGTATGCTTCTTGAATATTCAAAGCATCTGATAAAACCGGACTTGCTGAACATAGCAGACAATGAGGACTACTGAGAACTCAAGAACAATGGCAATGGGTTTTTGATCCTACTGCACGTACTGGCTTTGTGGGAGCCTAGGCAGTTTGGATGCTCACCTTACTAGAATGGGATGGAGGTGGGTGGTCCTTGGACTTCCCACAGGGCAGGGAACCCTGATTGCTCTTAGGGCTGACAAGGGAGGGGGACTTGATTGGGGGAGGGGGAGGGAAATGGGAGACGGTGGCGGGGAGGAGGCAGAAATCTTTAATAAATAAATTAATTAATTAATTTAAAAAAGGAAAATAAACAGAACAATTGAAAAAAATTATTTTAAGAACTTAGACTTTTCTCAACAGTGAGACTTGTCTGCTTCTGGCAGCACCAATTACTTCAGAGAGGTCACTGGGCATTAAAGAAACCTGTTATGGAATTTGCCTTTAATGTGACCAGGCTAGCCATTTGGGCAAGAAACTGCACTTGCCTGGACTGCTTTATGGTATGCTGTATGAACTGAACATGCAGGACCTACAGAAAAGTGACTGCTGAATTTTCCAAAAGATGAAATGGTCCTTCAGAGTTCCTGTTTCACATGTCCTGCCAGACATTCTTCGGGACATAGAAGAAAGCAACAGATGAACTTTGCCATTACGAGGAAGAACAGATCTTCAAATTCCTGCTTCATGGGAAAGTCTGCTGGGTACTATGGGCCTGTAGGCTGAAGATGAATGTAGAAGGAGCTGCTTGTTAGTCCTGGCTACGCAGAACTGAAATTAATCGCACAGAAACTGTATTAATAAAAACACTGCTTGGCCCATTAGCTCTAGGGGAACACAGAGGGGACTCCCACATCAGATGGATGTCTCAACATTACAGAAGAACTTTGGATGATTGTCCATGCAGCAAGATTCTTCAGTCGAGGGGCAATAAATGCCATATTCTCTTTAGCTGTGGATCTATTCCCATGGTAACTCTGCCATTATAAACAGCACTGCAGTAAACAAGAGGGTGCAGGGATCACTGTTCCATGCTGGCCTGGGTTGCTTCACACATATACCTGAAGTGGCGTAGAATGAGCACGTGGGAGCTTTCTTTTCAGTTTTTCTAAAGAAAGACCCTTCATTCTGACTGAGGAAGGGGCTGGCCTGATTCTGTGCCTCACTCCTTTTTGTGAACATCTTCACTAATGCTCTTTGTTCTCTTCACAACAGCCTCTGGCAGGGATGGAGGGAAGTTTCAATGTAGTTTTGATTTGCATTCCCTCAGTGATTAAGGATGCTAAATGTTTTTTTTTATATATTTCTTGAATATTTGTAATTCTTTTGAAACTGCCTGCATAATTCATATGCCCGTTTATTGGCTGGATCGTTGTTGAGATGTTCCATTTTCGGTTCTTTTATATTATAGGTATTAGATACCAGCCAGATCAGCAGCTGCCTGATGCTGCCTCCCTCACATTCCGTAGGCTGGGGCTCCCTCTGCGGTGCAGAGCTTTTCAATCTCACGTGTCCGTTTTCTTTTTATTTCAGTGCTCGTGTGTGTGATGTTCATGTGCGTGCATGTGATTGCAGGTATGAACGTGACATAGTGTGTGTGAATATCAGAGGGCAGCCTTGTGTATCAGTACCTGACTGTCATGGTTGGAGGGGAAGTCTCCTGACCTCTTGGAGATCAAGCTAGCTGGCTTGGGAGCTGCAGGGGACTTTCCTGACCTGTCTCTAACCACGCCATAGGAGCACTTGGATTACAGGCATGCCTCACTGTGTGTGACTTTATATGTGTCCTTGTGAGCCACACTCGGGTCCTCACACTTGTGTAGCAGATGCTCTGCCAGCTGCATCATCTCCCCATTCCCTCGTGACACTCTTGCCTTTGCTTTCTGAGCTATTGGTATTTTATTTGTTTTGTTTCAGAAAGTCCTTGCACGTTATCTTCTGTTCTCTTCAACCATCTTCAAAGTTTCTGGGCTTACATTAAGGTTAATGGTACCACACACCTATAAGTCCAGCACCCATAGGGCAGGAGCAGGAGGGTCAGGAGTTCAAGGCCAGCCTAGGTTACATAAGACACTATCTCAAAAAACTAAAGCAAAACAAATAACAACTGGATGAATGAAGAATAATAAAGGACCCAGAAATAAATCCACATAGAAACAGCCATCTGATTCTCAGTATAGGGGCCCAAACTAAAGATTAAAGAACATACAGTTCTGGAACAAATATGCAGGAACACACTGATGAGCTTAGGAACAAAAATAAAACTAGTCCTATATCTCTTTCTCTGTGCAGAAGTCAATTTAAAATGGACTCAAGCTCCTTTTAAGACATGATGTCATTCTTGGCAGCACCTCTGCAAATGGCAGCAGCTGAAACACCTCCTCCCCAGGTCTCCATGAAGCCTATCTTATCCTCTCTCACATACAGAGACCCGCGAGTGATGCTCTCGCTCTCTCTCCGGCACCACAAAATTATCTTTCTTTCTGAGCTTTGCAAAATCCTTTTTTTGCTCTGTAAAGCAGTGTCTGCTTCGTAGGATGAGGTGAGAGGCAGTTTGTACTAAAAGGTGGGTTTTCAGACTTAAAATTAGGAAATCTGAGCTTCCCGGGTTCACAGAGCACAGGACAAAGACCAGGCTACTGTGGCAGCCACCGCCTGTGCACGCTGTCTGTCAAGCTCATCAGTGGCCACCTAGTCCTCTCCTCCCGTCTCTTTGCCTGCCAGGGCTCTCGGTGTTTTGGCTTGCAAACACTGGTTTGTGATTTGGGAGACAGTAGCCAGAAAGGATTGACGGGGCTTATTCGGAGGGTGTCACAACCCTTCTCAGAAAGGGTGGACCACCCACTATAAGCTCCAGGCTGTCCTGGATGACAGGGGGGAAAAACAAATGCAAGAAGGGGGAAACTTCTCGAAACATGATTCATCTGGTGGTTTTCTTAATCAGGAAACATTTTAGTTTAAGCATTTTTATTTTTTGAGAATTTCATACATGAGTAATATAATATTATTTGTACCCCTTCTCACCTCTAACGCCTCTCATCCTACCCCTACTCCATCCCAAACTCTTGACCTCTTCTTTTAAAAATTATTATTGCTACATGTATGGATCTATATACCTTGTATATATGTATGTAACAATATGCATATATATATATATGTATATATATATATATACATATACTTACACACTAACCCACAGCGTACTGAGTCCACTAAGTATTGTTTCTACACACATCGTTTAAGGGTTACCTTTTTTGTACCTGAGTTTTCGGGTTAAAGTGTATGGCTGCCTCCAGGCCACTGACTGACGATTTATGTTCAGAATCCTGCCTTGCGCAGAGTAGGCCAGTCATAAAGATTTGCTCTGTCAATCTATTTTCCTGCTTCCAAAAATATTCGTAGAAGATTCAAGATCAGGACCTGTGTTTGAACACAGACGCGGTTTGTTCTTACAGTTTAGACTGTACCGCACTCCCAGGCACTCGCAGCTATGTTAGCTGCGGCCATCTGGGAAACACGAAACACACAAGTGAGGAACGCATCCTTGATTGATAGCTGAATCATTAGCTCTGGAGGCTCTCAAACATTATTAAAAGGGAGTCATTAAGAAGGTGTCGCTTCATCCCAGCTGTGCCATCCACACAGATAAAATCCACAGCAAGTGACAAAGGCTTCTAAAGAGTTACCTAGGGAACCCCGGGAACCTGCTCTTTCCTCTGGGTAACAATGCTATTGCCTCGTCAATAAAAGAAGGATTTATGCTCCTTAGCTGAATATTCAGAGGAACTGAACTCACGCATACCTGACCCATGGAAGAGTAAATGGAGAAAGGGAAGGTTGGGAGCAGGAAAGCTCTATAATATGAAAATGATGCACAGATTCATTGACCCTGCAGCTAATTATAAACTACTCCTCTGTGCATTTTCTTTAATGTTGGCTGTTGCGGCTCATCCAGCTCATGGGAACAACACACACAACACTGTCCTTCTTCTTTCACATTCTCCATAGGACTTCATGCTTCCACATCTAAGTGTGGGGCCACATGGACAAACACTGGCCCCTTTTGTTTGGGGTGCCACCTGTTCTTTGGACATTTAGAACCTCACACAGAAGTTATGTGTCCTGTAGAAAGGACAACAAGAATCATCTCAGCGCACTGGACTTTTGGATGTGGAGTGGTAGGGTGCTCCATTTGTCTATCTGCAATTAGAAGGCTGAACGGAAGAGCCTGAGGACTCATTACAAGGGGGAGAAACTCTTGGAGTCAGAGAAGGCCATGAAAACATCCGCTGACATCAACCCCAAGCTGCACTGTGGCCATGGCATGTTGCTAAGGTCCAAAAGTGCGTACAAGGCGCTTTCATCTGATGATCTCAAAGCCCATGTTAGTATCGCCTAATTACATTTATTGCAAACAGGGACCATCTGTCACTTTATTTTAACTAGGACGTAGATAGATGTGAGAATTAATGAGGCCATTAAGGGAAGAAAAAATAGGAAGGAAAGAGGAAAAGGAGGGAGAGATGGGGAGGAAATGAGGGAGAAAGAGAGAGAGGGAGAGAGAGAGAGAGAGAGAGAGAGAGAGAGAGAGAGAGAGAGAGAAAGGAGACCATGAGGTCTGAGTTTTCCTGTCAAATTTTGAACAATAAGAATAGAAGAATATCTGACTCAGGAAAATGATTTAGAATTATGTATGAGTGTGGACTTTAAAGCTAGAAATGGGGAGAAAAAAAAGGTCCCAATAGAGATTCAAATGCAGGCATTGAAATGTTTCTAAGTTTAGAGAGGGTCCCAAGAGTGGGTAGGTGGGTAGTTTTTTCACGTGTAAATTTATATTGAGCATTTATGAATTGGGGATAGTGAAAGAAAGATGAGGCTGGCAAGATGTATAGAATTTGTTTGGGCTAGATAAACAGTTGCCTCTTCCCAGGAGAGAAAATAAATAAATTAATAGAAAGCACCTTCTCCAAATCTTTCCTATAAGCTCCTGTTCTCGTCTGCTGGGAGAACATTCCAGAAATTCATCTGCCTGAGCCTGCATCTCAGTGTGCTGCCTCTGAAGTTCAGAGAAGAGCCTAGGGAGCAAGACCTGTGTGAGTGTATGTGTGTGTGTGCGCGCTTGCGTGTGCATGTGTATGTGTGTGTGTGCATTGTGTGCTGCCTCTGAAGTTCAGAGAGGAGCCTAGGGAGCAAGACCCTGTGCGAGTGTGTGTGTGTGTGTGTGTATACATGTGCATGTTTGTGTATGTGTTGACATTTGTGTGTATCTGTGTGTGTGTGTATGTGTGTATGTGTGTGAGTGTGTACATTATGTGCTGCCTCTGAAGTTCATAGAGGAGCCTAGGGAGCAGGACCCTGTGTGAGTATGTGCATGTTTGCATGTATCTGTATGTGTGTGTGTGCATGTGCATGTTTGTGTGTATGTTGATGTTTGTATGTATCTGTGTGTGCGTGATCATGCGTGTGTATGTGTATGTGTGTATGTGTATGCATGTGTGTGAATGTGTGTGAGTGTATGTATGTGTGTATGTGCATGTGTGTGCATGTGCTTATGTGTGTATGTATGTGTGAGTGTGCACATGTTCATGTGTGTGTTTGTGTGTATGCATGTCTGTGTGTATGTGTGTGCATGTGTGTATGTGTGTGAGTATATGTGTATGTGTGTGCATGCGCTTATATGTTTGTATATGTGTGAGTATGTGCATGTGTGTGCATGTGCATATGTGTACATAAGTTTGAGACTCTCTTCTTTGGTCTCTTTCTACCTTACTTTTTAAAACAAAGTGTCTCACCAAACTTGGTGTTCTCTCATTGGCCTAGACAGACGAGCAAACTTCAACGATCAATCCTCCTGTCTCTGCCTCTCCTGCATTAAGCTTTCAGACACAGGTGCACAGAGTTTCGTTTCTTTCACACAGGTTCTGGGGATCTGAATTTACAGCCTTATCTTTTTTCAATGGGCACTTTACCAGTTGAACCAAGACTCCAACCATAAAACTGGATTCTTAAGCAGAGCCTTCCTAGTAATTTTGATGCATACGAACTAAATTCTGACAATTTGTGGATGAGTAACTTTTAGACTAATTACTGATTGGGCTGGGAACACAGCTCAGTTAGTAAACTGCTGCCTGCACAAGTCAGAGAAACTGAGCTTGGATTCCCCACTACCACATAAAAACTTTCCTGGCTCTACCTATCTGTGACATAGAGCTGGTGGGGTTGAGGCAGAAAGACACCTGGAGTTCATTGGCCAGGCAACCTTGCTAGGATAGTGAGTTCCAGGTTAAAAGAAACCCTGTCTTGCTGAGCTAAGACAGAGAGAAACCAAGACAGACACAACATCAACCTGTGGCTTCCTCATGCATGACCACATATATACTTTGCATAAATGCATATAACATACACATTAAAGAAATGAGAAAGGGTGTGGTGAATGCTTTTAATCCCAGCACTCAGGAGACAGAAGCAGGTGGATCTCTGTGAGTTCTAGGCCAGCCTGGTCTATAGAGTGAATTCCAGGACAGCTAGGGTTAAACGGAGAAACCCCTGTCTGAAAGAAAGGAAGAAAGAAAGAAAGAAAGAAAGAAAGAAAGAAAGAAAGAAAGAAAGAAAGAAAGAAAGAAGAAAGAAAGGAGGGAGGGAGGGAGGGAGGGGAGAGAGAGAGAGAGAGAGAGAGAGAGAGAGAGAGAGAGAGAGAGAGAGAAGGAGAGAGAATAAAAAGTTGCAGAGGAAAACTAAAAGTAAAGAAAAGCCTCCAAGCAGAGTGCCAGGGTCTTGTAATCCCAGCACTGAGCAGGCAGAACAAAGAAACTCAGGACCACTGGCTACCAAGCCTGGCAAAATCAGCCAGCTCCAGTTCCAGCAAGAGACTTTATCTAAACTATTAAGATGGAAAACAATAGAAAAAGACACATCATACGGATGTTCGCCCACATCCTCCACCCTGCCCCACAAACATCTACTGTTGCAATGGCCTGTATCAAAATCACGTTTAACACAATGGTAAAAATTATTGTTACTGAAAACGTGTTCAAATCAAATTTTTCAGATAAACATAGTAAAGATTTTGAATAGTTTTTTTTTTTTTTTTCTCAATGGCTACCTTTGCTGGAGAATACTAGCTACACAATAGAAGACAAGAAAAGCTCACGAGCAGACATGTGTTGGTGGGTAGGGAAAGCTGGACCTGCCTGCTCCACTGAGATGCCACTTGCTAACCAGTTACTATGTTGTGTCCATCTGTGAAGGCCCAATATGTTGTGCTCTTTCCAACCCGGGTCCTATGCCTTAGTCCACGAGCATCATCTGTAGAGCAGTGACCAAACAATCAACACAGAGCCTTGCACATGGGAGCCATGTAAGTTCCATAACAGCCCTCTGCGGCAAAATACGGCATCAGCCCTGTTTATGGGTCAAGAAACTAAAAATTATAAAAACAAATTCATTTGTACAGGATAAGTGAGGGTACATCCCAGGCTCCTATCTTCTTCTGGATTCATTGTGAAAGAAAAATCTCTCCCTAAAATAGTTATTCTTTTTCCTACACGTCAGCTCCAACTCCCACCATGCAGAATTCTTTTGGGCAAGCAAGACAGATCATTAATTAAAATGTCAGAATTCCCTCTTCGTATGGAAATACTCATAGGAAGGCGACGCGAGGCAACAATCCCTCACTTGGCTGTGATTCAGACTCATTAGTGGGTTCAGGGGAACTCACTGAACTGATGACAGGAAGAGGCTTGGACTGGCCAGTGGTGTGTTGGAGAGCACTGCTGTGTGCAGGTGCATGGGCCCATCATTTCTGAGAGAGGCTTTAAAGCACTGAATGTTTAGGGTGTGGGAAAATGGGGTGCCCTGTGTGAAAGAATATTAACTCACTGTCCTATGATCTGCCCAAAGATGGTTCTGAATGAAAACAAGTAATGATATATATTCACAGGCCATCAAAAAAGAGGCCTAAAGTCCAGCTCAGACACAGTCCGGATGGGCACAAATTGTTGCTTCTCTATACCTGTTGTCCAACCCTACACTGGTAGTCAAGCTTCTGCATGTCCGGGGCAACTGTCAATGATCTTAAGAGCTCATGGTCCTGTAGATTCTAAGATGTCATAAGAATAAATGGATCCTCTTGCACGTGACTACACCTTACCTGTTCATTCAGTCTTCTTCCTTGTGGTTATCTAATTTTATCTCATTTCTCTCTCTGCTATCCTTCACACCCTGTACGCTAATAAAGAGAAAAGGAAGAAAGACTTCTCATGCTTGCCTGTCTGTGACGACATTGTTTTGGCCTTCACCCTATAACACTACCAAAGCCAAACTTTCCAGTTTTACCTGCAAATGGTCTGAGATTTTTTCCCCAAATAAATTAATTTTATGTAACAAACTTGGTTTCCCATGAGAGCTACCAATCAGTAGAGCCAAGGAGAATTCAGACAAGGCATCCTAAATTCTGAAGACTTAATAGCACTCAGAAACTTTAAGTGCTGTGTCAGATGGCCTAGGCTGAGCCCTCCTTAACCATTCACCAGATATATAATCTGGGGTTAATCACCCTCTAATCCTTGACTCTGTATTTGAGTATAATACATCCATCACTTAAGGTGTGGCACTTAAGCACGTTAATGTCCATTAGCATTTATTATGAAACCTCACACAGAGACTCAAAACTGATTACTAGTATGAAGAGTCATGTTCTTTCTCCACCTCCCCCAGAGATAAATATGTTGCACCACTTGCCTGGAAGAATCATGAAATGCTCTTGTCAATCTCATTCCCTGCAATCTCTTTTTATATCATCTCCAAAATATCAGTGCATAGAAAGGAAATTTTCCTAGCCAATTTATTTCCTATACTATAAAAGAAAAAAAAAGCCTTCTCCATACTGGGCACATAAACTGAGTTTATATAATGTAAAATACTTCATGCAAATAAACTTGTGATAGTTCTTATTCTGGATTGGAAGTGAAAAGTCAAATTAAAAGTAAGAAAAATTTGGTGAGTGGTGATGTTGTCAAAGGGTGTCTCTTGCATCTGGGTTAGGGCTGGGGACTAGAGCTCAGCTGAAATGTGTCTTTAGAACTCACCAATGGGAAGATAAGGGATAATGCTATTGACAAAAGTGTAACTACAGTGAAATAAGAAACTACTATCTTTATAAGATACTTTCACAGGTATTCTTAATGAACAAAAGTCATCTCACTTGGGTGGAAGCTTCCTCCTCCTACGGTCTGTTTAGCACTCTAAAGTAGATGTATGGCCAGTGTTCATCTCCCGAAAGATGCTGAGGTGTCTGCAGCAGAACCGAGGATGCGCACACTAAGACAGCTGAACTTTATTTAGTGGGTCATATAGGATGGAAATAGTTCTTCCAAGAGGCATCATGCAAACATAAACTTGAACTTCCATTTGTTTAGTTTTGCATATCTGATGAAGCCTGGTAAAGGGAATTAATTTGTAACCACACAAACTTATGCTCACATGCGTGCACGTGAGCACGCATGTGCAAGCAAGCACGTGTGTGTGCACGCGCAGGCACACACACACACACACACACAGATTCCTAAGCATCTTTTAAGCAGGGCTGTTTTATAGAGTTACAGAATTTAGGAGTTTTTATAACTAGGTTATGATTAGAACTCCTTTTTCCTGGCTGGCAATACTGTTATAGCCATACTTAAGACTCCAATACGTTAGATGGATATAACGATTTGATAAACAGTTTTAATGCCGCCTCCTCTCTTTGTAGAGGAAACAATTTCCCCTAGAGACAAAGAATATTATTAGCATGAAAATGAGAAGCTTCAGTGATTTAAAAATAGAACCACAGATAGAAGAACAGGCTGTAAGATTGAAGTGCTGGTCTGAATCACACTACACACACAGTAGCTGTGAATCTGCACAACTGTCTTCACAACTCAGCACATCTCACTCATATTTAAGCATGTTGCATGTGTATCCAAAGCCACTGGATGCTGTGGATTCGGTCATCAAGCTGAGTGATTGAAGACAAGGAACACTAATGGCAAAGGGGAGACTTTGCAAAACCATTTATGGAATGCATGAACTCGGTGCAGCTGGCAATGTTTAGTATGGTTCTTCTCTGGTACGAAGGTGCCAGATTATTCCAGTTTTCTCAGTACAGCCTACCTGACAACGTCTAGCTTTAGTCTTAGAATAATTTTCTTTGGAAATGGAGGTAGTGTTATCCCCAGTGCTAGCTTGTTTGACCATGTTCATAGGCAGGAGTTATTACTACAGATTTCCAAAAATAAATCTCAAGTCAGAAGTGCCTACCCAACATCTTTGGTTTTCTCAGTCTTACAAACACTGACCACAGCAGTTGAAGGGGCTGGTATTCTTTCCTAAGCACCCTTTGGATCCTTTAAACAGGGACAATGTGCCTTTCATCTTGCTTTCGAGCATCTATGTGTTGCTCTCTGTGTACCTTGTGCTATCCGGGATTTTGAGGTTTTGTTTTCTAAGTAATCAAGCCTCCCTCGCACTTGGCATCAGTTCTGTTCAAGAGGGGCGGTGGTGGCACAGGCCTTTAATCCCAGCACTCAGGAGATCACAGGCAGATCTCTGTGAGTTCAAGGCCAGTTTGGTCTACAGAGTGAGTTCCAGGATAGACTCCAAAACTGCAGAGAAACTCTGTCTCAGAAAAAAAAAAAAAAAAAAGAGTGGACAAAAGCCTGCTTGGGACCAAACCATTCCACTGGCTGCCCGTGTGGGAAGAAGAGTTTTTCCTAAGTGGTTGGGAAAACAATCAAAAGGATAACAATATTGCATCCCATCTGAAATCCACACTTCAGCATCCATAAACAACACATCATCACTGGGACTCTGGCGGTGTCTGCTGCCTGTGGCTGCCTTGCTCTACAACGGTACATTCTCTCTCCCATCAATTGCTTTTTTGAATTTGATTTGTTCTTATTTTTCAAGAACTTAAAGATATGATGAGTTAGTTATTCAAGATCTTTACTATTTTTATGTAAGCACTTAGGAATATAGACTTTCCGTGAGGACTACCTGCATTGTATATCATAGATTAGTTTTATTTTCTTTAAAGTTTCTTCAGTGACCCATATGTTATTCAATAATGTACTGTTTACCCTCTAAAAATTTGTATGCTTTTTATAGTTTCTCTTATGATACCCAGCTTTATTCCATGGTGAAGCAGAATACAGGAGGTTATCTCAATTTTTCTATATGTTTGTTTCTTGTTCTGATGTGTGGCCCATTTTGAAGAAAGTTCTGTGGACTGATAAAAAAAATGTGTTGTCTGTTACATTTGGATGGATTATTCTGTAGGTGTGATTGAGGTCCATCTGGCTTATGCCGTCATTTAAATTTTTTAGTTCTGTTTAATTTTTTATGTATTATCTATCTATGTATAATCATTGGTGATAATGAGGTCTCAGAATCACCAAGTATTACTGTGCTGTGATTAATCTGTGTGTTTTATTAGTTTTATGAAATCTGTGGTTCTTTTGAGTTTGTGTTTAGAATTTCAGTGTCCTTTTAATGAACAGGAAGTATTTTTTAAGAAGTATTCCATGTTCTTAGCCATCATGGAAATGCAGATTAAAGCTATTTTCAGAGTCCCTCTCACCCCCATCAGAGTGGCCATCACCAAGAATACAAATCCATGCAATGAAAAATAAACCCTGCACACCGTTTGTAGGAGTGTAAACTAGTGAAGCTAGATGTAAATCAGTCTGGTGGTGTCCCCAAATCCTAGACATAGCTGGACAGTGGTGGTGTACACCCTTAATCCCAGCACCCAAAAGGCAGAGGCAGGAGGAGCTCTAAGTTTGAGGCAAGTCTGGTCTACAGAGTTCCAGGACAGTTGGGGCTAACCAGAGAAACCCTGTCACAACAAACAAACAAACAAACAAACAAAAAACACCTAGAAATAAAGTCACCATATAACCCAGCTATGCCACTCCTGGGCATACACCTAAAGGACTTTATAATAGGTTACAGAGATACCTATATGTCCCTATTTATGATAATTAAGAGATGGAAGCAATCGAGATGTGCATCAGCTAGTGAGTAAATAATGAAATTGAGGTACGCAAAATGTAATCAGCTCTGAAGATGTGAAACTGCAGGTAAGCGTAGTTCTCGACCCTTATCAGAGAAACTTCTTTTTTTTTCTTTCTTTTTTTTTTTATTCTTTTTTACTTAAAATTTCCAACTGCTCCCCGTTTCCCATTTCCCTCCCCCTCCTCCCACATATTGCCCCCTCCCCCTGTTCCTCTCCCCCTATCCCCACTCCACTTCTCCTCCCCCTAGTCCACTCCCCCTCCCTCTCGATACTGAAGAGCAGTCCAAATTCCCTGCTCTACATGAAGACCAAGGTCCTCCCACTTCTATCTAGGTCCAGGAAGGTGAGCATCCAAACAGGCTACGCTCCCACAAAGCCAGTTCATGTATTAGGATCGAAACCTAGTGCCATTGTCCTTGGCTTCTCATCAGCCTTCATTGTCCGCCTTGTTCAGAGAGTCCAGTTTCAACCCATGCTTATTCAGTCCCAGTCCAGCTGGCCTTGGAGAGCTCCCAATAGATCAGTTCCACTGTCACAGTGGGTGGGTGCACCCCTCGTGGTCCTGATTTCCTTGCTCATGTTCTCCCTCCTTCTGCTCCTCATTTGGACCTTAAGAGCTCAGACGGTTGATCCAAATTGGGTCTCTGTCTCTCTCTCGATCCATCGCCAGATGAAAGTTCCTGTGCCATTCTCCTTGGCCTCTCGTCAGCTCTCATTGTCCACCACATTAAGAGAGTCCGGTTTTATCCCATGTTTTTTTCAGTAGCAGTCCAGCTGGCCTTGGTGAGCTCCCAATAGATCGGCCCCCCTGTCTCAGTGGTTGGGTGCACCCCTCATGGTCCTGACTTCCTTGTTCATGTTCTCTCTCCTTCTGCTCCTCATTATAACCTTGGGAGCTCAGTCCGGTGCTCCAGTGTGGGTCTCTGTCTCTATCTCCATCCATCGCTAGATGAAGGTTCTATGGCGATATGCAAGATATTCATCAGTATGATTATAGGATAGGTTCATTTCAGGTTCCCTATCCTCAGGTGCCCCAATGAGCTAACTGGGGACATTGCCCTGGGCTTCTGGTAGCCATTCCAGGTTCAAGTCTCTTGCCAACCCTTAGGTGGCTCCCTTAACTAAGGTATGAGTTTCCCTGCTCCCCCATCCAACCTTCCTTTACCCCCAATCACCCCGATTCCCCCAGTTCCCCTCATCCTCTCCTTCACACTTTTCTCTCCCCATCTCCCCTCATCCCCATCCCACCCCACCCCCCAAGATTCCCATTTTTTGCCCATCAATCTTGTCTATTTCCCATAGCTGGGAGGATATCTATATGTTTTTCCTTGGGTTTACCCTCTTGTTTAGCTTCTTTAGGATCACAAATTATAGACTCAGTGGCCCCTATCCATGGCTAGAAACCAATTATGAGTGAGTACATCCCATGATCTTCTTTTTGGGTCTGGGTTACCTCACTCAGGATCGTATTTTCTATTTCCATCCATTTGCATGCAAAATTCGAGAAGTCATTGTTTTTTACTGCAGAGTAGTACTCTAATGTATATATATTCCACACTTTCTTCATCCATTCTTCTATTGAAGGGCATCTAGGTTGCTTCTAATACCTATACTCCTTAAGGTATTTCACAATATAGAAACAGAAGAGTCATTGCCAAATTCCTTTTATGAAGCTACAGTAACTCTGATACCAAAACCACACAAAGACCCAACCAAGAAAGAAAATTACAGGCCAATCTCACTCATGAACATCGATGCAAAAATCCTCAACAAAATTCTGGCAAACCGAATCCAAGAACACATTAGAAAAATTATCCATTATGATCAAGTAGGCTTCATACCAGAGATGCAGGGCTGGTTTAACATACGCAAGTCTATCAATGTAATCCATCATATAAATAAACTGAAAGAAAAAAACCATATGATCGTTTCATTAGACGCTGAAAAAGCATTTGACAAAATTCAACATCCCTTTATGATAAAAGTCTTGGAGAGATTAGGGATACAAGGGTCATACCTAAATTTAATTAAAGCTATATACAGCAAGCCGACAGCTAATATCAAATTAAATGGAGAGAAACTTAAAGCCATCCCACTAAAATCAGGAACACGCCAAGGCTGTCCACTCTCTCCATACCTCTTCAATATAGTTCTCAAAGTTTTAGCAATAGCAATAAGACAACATAAGGGGATAAAGGGGATTCAAATTGGAAAGGAAGAAGTTAAACTTGCATTATTTGCAGATGATATGATAGTGTACATGAGCGACCCCAAAAACTCCACCAAAGAACTCCTACAGCTGATAAACGCCTTTAGTAATGTGACAGGATACAAGATCAACTCCAAAAAATCAGTCGCCCTCTTATACACAAAGGATATGGAAGCAGAGAGGGAAATAAGAGAATCATCACCTTTCACGATAGCCACAAAAAGCATAAACTATCTTGGGGTAACTCTAACCAAGGAAGTGAAAGATCTATTTGACAAGAACTTTAAGGCATTGAAGAAAGAAATTGAAGAGGATACCAGAAAATGGAAGGATCTCCCTTGCTCCTGGATTGGGAGGATCAACATAGTAAAAATGGCAATTCTACCAAGGGCAATCTATAGATTCAATGCAATCCCCATTAAAATCCCATCAAAATTCTTCACAGATCTTGAAAGGACAATAATCAACTTTATATGGAGAAACAAAAAACCCAGGATAGCCAAAACAATCTTATATAATAAAGGAACTTCTGGAGGCATTACCATCCCTGACTTCAAACTCTATTACAGAGCTACAGTAATGAAAACAGCGTGGTACTGGCATAAAAACAGAGCAGTCGACCAATGGAATCGTATAGAAGACCCGGATTTTAACCCACAAACCTAAGAAACTTCTTTTCAAACAGACAGAGACCAGTGCAGAAATCTACAGCTGGGGAAAACGCAGAAAACAAGCGACCATTCCTTCCGTCCTCAGCCTCAAATGACGCCGCTACAACACAGCCCCTACAACTCAAAGGTTCATGAAAGGTGGGGGTGAAGGGTTGTAAGAACCAGAGGACAAGGACAACTGTTTCAAGATATTAAGATAGCTACACTGACTTGCTTTTTAGGTCCATATGATTGAAAAATCTTTACTCAACTCTTTATTCTGAGGTAATGTCTGTCTTTGAAGTTTGAGGCGTTTTTCTTGTGTGCTGCAGAAGTGTGGATCCTGTTAGCCTGTGTCTTTTTATTGGCAAATTGAATCCATTGATATTAACAGTTGCTGTTGACTAGTGATTGTTAATTCCTGTTTTTTGGTTTTTTGGGTTTTTTTGTTTTGTTTTGTTTTAGTGATGGCAGGGTGTGTGTTTCCCTTCTTTGGGTTTTGCTGTTGTGAGATTATCTATTGTCTGGTTTCTGTTCAGGTTTTTCTATTGTGTGATCACCGGGTTCTGGTGGTGCCATATTGCTCTTTCGGTTGTTGAATGTATTCTCACACCCGTGTTACTCATCTTTTCTTCCAACTGCTGTGGTTTGTGCCTGTGCCTGTTCTCCAACTGTTGGGGTTTGCACCTGTGCCTATGTAGTCTGCTGAGGTTGCAGAGGTTGAGGGGAGTGGCCATGGGGACGATGTTCAGGTGTGTGGGTTTGGGCAGCTGCCTTGCTGTGCTGGGATGGAAGGGTGAGGGGCATGGGATGTGCCCTGGGGTTAGTTAAAGTCTGGACTTTGGGGCAGTCCAGCTGAGAGGCCAGTCACTTGCCTGTTTTTACATCTGGTGTGGTTTTCCCTGCACCTATGCAGTCTGGTGTGTGTGTGTGTGTGTGTGTGTGTGTGTGTGTGTGTGTGTGTGTGAATGGGGGCTGGCCACGGGGAGGATGTTCTCACCTTTTATTTTATTTGCCTTTTCTCCGACCCTTTTACTTGAACTGTGGGCTCCCGGTGCCTCCCACTTCCAGAGACAGATGTTGGGGTTCAACCTGAAGGTCAGAAAAGCAAAACAGCCAGTCATTGGCTCTTACCTCTACCTCAGTCTGAAATGGTGAGATTCCTCCAGGAATCTCAGAATGGGACTGACGGAGAGCTGTCTCCTCTACCCCATTTTATATTCTTCTTCAAGGCTGGGATTAAAGGTATGCACCATTACTGCCTGGTTTCTATGGCAAACTAATGTAGCTATTGGGATTAAAGGTGTGTGTCACCACTGCCTGGTCTGTAACACTGACAAGTGGAGCTGTTTTATTCTCTGATCCTCAGGCAAGCTATATTTATTAAAATACAAATGAAATATCACCACATGAACCCAGCTAAGACTCCTAGAGTAGTGGAGAGGGTGTCTGAGCTGGCCTTCCCCTGTAATCAGATTGATGACTGCCCTAATTGTCATCATAGAGCCTTCATCTGGTACCTGATGGAAGCAGATGCAGAGATCCACAGCCAAGCACTGGGCCGAGCTCTGGGAGTACAGTTGAAGAGAGGGATGAGGAACTATATGGGGGGTGGGCAGAGTTAAGATCATGACAGGAAAACCCACACAGACCGTTGACTTGAGCTTGTGGGAGCTTACTGACTCTGGATGGGCAGCTAGGGAGCTGGCATGGGACCATTCTAGGTCCTCTGCCTCTGGGTGACAGTTGTGTAGCTTGGTCTTTTTGTGGGACCTCTAACAGTGTGACCAGGCAGGACCTGTCCCTGATGCCTGAGCTGGCTCTTTGGAACCTGCTCCCTATGGTAGAATGCCTTGTTCAGCCTTGATGCAGAGTAGAGGAGCTTGATCCTGCCTCAACTTGCTATACCATGCTTTGTTGATTCCCAAGAGAGACCTTACCCCATCTGAATGGAGACAAAGGAGAAGTGGTTGGGGGGGGGGGGTAGAAGGGAAGTGGGGGAGGGAATGGGAAGAGAAAAGGGAAGAGAAATTGTGGTTGGTATGTAAAATAAATTTAAAAAACGGTGTGTAGAAAAGTCATATGGAAACTGACTTTCTTGTGTACATATACTTAAAAAATACAAAAAAACAAAATTAAAAATTGAAGGTTGATGCCCTGTATGGCTAGATAATGCTACTCCTAACAATAATGAAATACTAAATAAAGTTTTTTTGTACCAAATGTTGTATATCTTTGTATGGCTTATTGTGACTTCTTTTATTGTGTTATTAAAACATAAAACTCAGGAGTTAAATATTAGGAAAATAACCCTGAGAGACCTACGAAAGACAGAGAAATGATCATCTGCTCTCCTCTCCACCTTCCCTGCTAGAAAAAAGATCACGTGTCTCCCCTGGCCCCTCCTTCTTCCTCCTCTGTGTGTTGCTCTAGCTTCCTCTCAGTCTACTAGAAAACTATAGTCCACTCTGGCCAAACTTTCTGTGAACTCTTTGAACCAAGGTTGGACTCCATTGGTAGTCTTGGAGCAACAACAAAAAATCTGCAACAATGAGCTGCTGCTCTGTTAGGTCCATACAATTTCTTTTCAGTTCTCTTCCTTGCTTGTCAGAATTAGAGGATAATTCTCCTTTGCTGAAGACACCACACACCGCAGTATGAAGATCTAGACAGAGTAAGTGGGAATTGACCTGAAATCTTCCTGCTTGTCTTTTAAAGCTCCAGAAGGTACAATATAGACAGTTAAAGGACAAAGCTCATCAACAGTCTTATCCAGCTATGGTCCTTATCAACTCCAAACCTAACTTTCCCGCCAGGTGTCACCCTGAGCAACAGTGACATATCTGTTAAGAAGTCAGCCAACTCTCCAGATTTGAAGGCTGCTTCCACAGGAGGGAATCCATCCTTGGTACTATAGTTCTTAGAAACAACTCATGCCTGGAAAAGTCATAGTCCCAAGGGTCAACTTATTACTGTTGTTTAATTAAACTGAAATATCATTAAACTGACCTCCAAATATGTATTATTGCATTCATAAATAAAAGCTGCACTCAGCTTTGAGCATAAAATCCTCTCTTTGAAGTGAATAGTGGTGAATGCAGAGACTCAGAGTTGTCCAAGATGCTGAGAAAGAGTGAGGGTTGAAGACCTAGCCCTAAACAAAACATTTATTTATACTAGCCTCTCTAATGCTCAAGGAACAAGGGTAAGAAGTTAATAATCAGCTGGAAAAAAAGACAGAAGAACTACAAATTTCATACTCGGAGTACAATAAAACTATTACAATTATCAACTCATAATGGCTGCAGTGATCATAAGTCTGGTTTTGTCAACAACCAGTCACATACAGGGGAAGGTATAGTATGGTGGCTGCTTGTTCGTTTCCTGGCTGTCCAGGTCCTGAAATAACCACACAGAAACTATATTAACTAAATCACTGCTTGGTCAATTACTTAAGTGTATTGCTAATTAGCTCTTACATCTAGTATTAACTCATTTCCAGCATTTTATATTTTACCATGAAGTTTGTAGCCTACTGGCAAAGTTTCCACATATCTGTCTCTGGCGACGGCTCCATAGCTTCTCTTCTGACTCCACCTTCTTTCTCCCAGCATTCAGTTTAGTTTTCCCTGCCTACTTCTCTTCTACTAAGCCACTGGCCAAAATGGATTCTTTATTACCAATGGTATTCACAGCCTACCAAGGAGAATCTCACATCAGGAAGAGCTCATGGGTCCCTACTCCTTACGGATTATTTACTGAATTTGATAGATCAATCTCCAGTGAGGAAAAAAAAAAACATTGACTTCAATTGTATACCCAATGCTGAACCAAAAAAGCTCTGAATCCATTGCCATTCATACTCTCCTGACTAAACTCAATAGGTCACAAAACAAATAGACAAAAATGTGAGAGAAAGATTTGTTGGGAAGTACAGGGTAGACAGGAATTGGGGGTGTGATTAAAAGAGTCCAGGGTAAGAGTAATTGATCAACATATATCAGATATGTACATGGTATAATCAGAACTACTTTAATTAACACAAAGATCATCACTTGTTGAAGCAATGACTGAGTGTGAAAACCCCTACTCACTCCTCATTTTGGAGTTTGTCCTTTATGTTTGCTTGCTGTGATATTTCATCTCTGTCGATTGGACTAGAGTCATCTAGGAAAAGGGAACCTCAATTGAAGTATTGCCTCCATCATATCAGCCCGTGAGCATGTCTGTAGGGAAATGTTCTTGATTAATGATTGGTGTAGGAAAGCATGACCCACCGTGGGCAATGCCATCCCTGGGCAGGTGGCCCTGGGTTGTATAAGAAACCAAATGAGCAAGCTATGGAAAGCAAGCCACTAATCAGTTCCTCTGTGGCTCCTACTTTGGATTGGATTTCTGCCCTGACTTCCCTCAATGACAGATTGCAGCATGGAACTGGAAGCCAAATCAAACTTTTCCTCCCCAAATTGCTTTTGGTCATGGTGTTTATACCAGAACAGAAAACAAACCAGAATGCTTGCCTCTATGAAACCAACTTGTTAATGCAAAAGCTGCCTGAGACCCCATAGAAAACTGCCTGTGTCCAAAAGCCACACTTCCATAGTTTTTCTCCCAAGTAATAGATACTGTATTTGCTCTTTCTGTTTTGTTTCTTACAAGTTGGTGTTTAGAGGAATTTGGGGGATATTCTTGCTAACAAAAGAGTTCTCTTTTGTCTAATATGTGCATAAATAGGAAATCCCAAAACTCCAGTGCTTTGCTTAAATAGTTCTGTGATGTGGTTTGTATAATACAGAATTATGACTCAGCACACATACTTACAGAAATGATGGTATTTTCCCTTTAAACAATAATTATAGTTTAAACAACCCAGTTGCTATTAAAATTAGATATATTATGTACTCGACTCAATAGAAATCTTTAAGATATTTCCTAGGATTAAAATAAATTATAATGTATGGTGTCTAATTTTACTCTAATTATGTACTTCTGTAACTGACTTCCAAATTCATTGTTTCTTTGATCATTGTAAACCATTTCTCTCCCCCATAATTTCCTATGCTTGTTTAATGTGGGTAAAAATGAATGATGAGACTTCAAATTTTTTAATGTTCTTAATATTTTAAAAAATACAATGCATAGTCAGAAAAATTAAACACAACTCAAAAGCAGATAAACAAGGAGGTAAAACTTGTGCCCACCTATTTACTACTGTGATGTAATCAAGATTTGATATGGATATATGCACACGTATGTTGAAGAAAATTTAGGGGTGAGGTTGTGAGTTTATACATCTGTGCTTACAAACATGCATTTCCTTCTGACACTAAGTCTGTGGGGACCAAAAACATACACTCAAATTCATTAATTTCCTGGGACTCAGAACACACTAAAAGCTGTTGTATTTGCAATTCTGATTTAACAATAAATATATAGTGTTTTTAGCAGCACACTGGGAAGAGTCCAGGCAAGTGCCCAGCAAGGAGTTTGTCTCCATGGATCTAGATGGAGTGGAGTCTTGCCAACCAGGGAAATCTGTTCCAACCTTGTTGTAAGGAGTTTTTACTGAGTCTCTTTTATACGGAGAGAGCTGGCTGTCCCCTTGCCCATATAACTACTCTTAGTCTCCAGGGTTGGACACAGGGTGATATGAAGTCCCCTACCCTAGGCAACCTTGGTGGTTTGTCTGGTCTGTTCAAATGCCAAACAAATCTGATCTGGATGTGTTAGCTATCTAGTGAAGCAATCATCAGGCAAGCAATCCCCAATCAGACTTGACATTGAAAAGAGTGCCCAGAAACTAAGGTCAAGGCCTCATTTATTTGGGAGGGCAAGATTAAATCCTTCACAATTCTGCAAGGATAGAGACTATTAAAGGAGTAACATATTCATGCTGACTCCACTTGTTTTCAGACATGCTGTCTAGAGGAGGGAACCATCATTTTCTTGTCCCCATGAAGAATATCACAGCGACGATGGGAGAGAATAGGTACTATTTATTTTTCTTTTGTTTGTCACCATATGTCTCCTTGATTTCACTACATGCTCTTGCCCTTCTCTGCCTCCTTGAATCTGGTGTTGTTAGATGTGATTGTTAAAATATCATTCTGAGCAAAGGATTTACTGCACAAACATCCACAGAGGTAGGCAAAGGGCTGATTCTCCCACTTGACCTTGGTTCAACGCATGGAATATTAAAGAATATCTTTCTTTCCCAGGAAGGGAATAAAGTCCATTCTTCCTCTATTGAGCCTTCTATGTTTTCTGAAATGCACACAGCACTCAGAACGTCTGTCAATGGAACATAGGAAAACTTCCTCCTCAACGGAAGTCAACATCTTAGGCACATTGCAACTTGGACCTGGTTCTTAATCTGAGAGCCACAACACCTATCCAGAGTGTGGGTGGTGCAGGGTTTTATTTCTTACTTTTGATGACTTTACTAAGTTGCCAGGCTAGACTTGAATTCATGCCAAAGTCCAGGTTGGTGTTCGGAGGTGAGATCAGTATCAACAGAGCTCGAACTGATTTGGGGATGGAATTGACCCTTTGGACTGCCCTCTTATCTCTGGCTGGGTGACGTAGAAGATCATGTATAGGTCTAGCAGTTCCTCAAAGAGGTCAGAAGATCCTCCATATTAAAACAATGCTGCCCTCAACCTCAGTACTTGGTTATGGGCACTTAGTTTATTCCCACAGAAGTTTCATTCATTCAAATGGAGACAGACAGAGCATGTGGCCACAGAATCCTTTAGAGCTGAGGAAATGGTAGCTGGTAGGGGAAATTAGCTGTTGACATCACACTGCCAACTGGATAGGCCTCAATTCAGAAGGACAACTTCTGTACCGGACAAAGTGAGCCAATTTCCTGTGTTTCATGGAGTCTTCAAAGGCGAGCAGAATGTGAAGATCCAGTATCATCTATTCATGTAACAGAATTTATATTTATGTCTTTCACCTGTTTTTAGTAATTATGTCAACTTTTGAGGAAAAAGGAAAAATTAGGTCAACATTTCCACAATAAAAATGATATTTTGATCCACCCAAACCCAACTTAGTAATATATAGAAGAACTAGTAAAGATTATAGACCACAGCTACCACATAATTCTAAAGAAAGACTGAAAGTGAAGATAAAGAAAGAATCACAACTTTTGCTATATAGCTGTATGGGTACTAATACTAACAACAAAAACCCAACATGGTTTCTAGAAATTAAGTTTTGCTTGTAGGCAACTGCAAATTGATTAAAATAGTGTTTCTTTAGAACTTAACATACTAACAAGGATGAACTCTAAAATTTATTTTTCTCTTGAAAAGTAATATGTGTGATGTGGTAGTCAGGGTTTCTGTGTCGACAAGAAATCTTTCTGACCAAAAGCAGCTAAGGCTGAAAGGGCTCATTTGGCTTATACTTCAGTGCTCCAGTCTGCCATTAAGGGAGGCCAAGGCAGGGGCGTACGCAGGAACTGAAACAGAGACCATGGAGAGCACTGTTTTGTGGTTGGCCACTGGCTTACTCAGCTTGCTTTTTTACCCAATCCATTACCAATGGCCAAGAGCTGGAGAGTCTACAGTGGGCTGAGTCCTCTGGCATCAATAATTGGTCAAGAAAATTCCCCTACAGACTTTCATATAATCCAATCTGATGGAGGCAGTTTCTCTATTGGTGTTCCTCTTCCTAGATGATACTAGCTTCTATCAAATGGACAAAAACTAACCAATACACATGGCTTTTTAGGAAATTGTTTTTCATGGAGATTTTAGTGGTGCTTGACTGGGGTATGTTTTCTACAAGGTTACAAGACAAGAAGGATGTAGGGTCTATGGGGTCAGTTTAGCTGCAGGGAGTCAAGAGGTGGGCCTGATTCTTTTAGAAGTCTATTGATGATAGGAGGAAGGAAGAAGTGAAGTCTTGGTTTTGACTGATTTACAGTTGGTTGCTTTATTAACTAGGACTTAACAAGTGGACAGTAAGCAGAGTCCTCCATCAATTATTTTAAACAACATAATATTTGCTCTTGGGGGCAAAGAAATTAAGTCAGGTCAAATCCACATTTTATACTAATGCTATTAATTATTTTTTTATAAATTATTTCCCCATTTATGTTGAGATTATATAGTTTCATTTTATGTATATTTGGCTGAAAGTAAAAAGTAATGAAAACAACATGATAAAGTTTTTTATATTATGTCAAATTTCATGAAAATAAAGATATGTGGTATGTCATTTTATCAGAAAATTTAGACTTATTCCCTAGAGACTTAATAGGCACATGTAAGCTGATAATGGTAATGTGGGTTGATTCTTGGATATCCACCTGCTAAAAGGAGGGGGAGGTACTGACATTTTTACTGGATTCTTTTGTCTTGGTGAGCTTTGTTTTGCCATTAATAACGATAAATATAGAGATAGCAGATAGTAAACAGAAAATGATGTCATTTTCCCAGTGTCCAAAATGAAGTAAGCCATGCACGGAATCAGAATGCCACATTCTCATCAGATAGAAGCAACTTAAAGTTGCTTTCCCCAGGAATCCACAATTCTAATATTTTATCCAACGTCATTGAGATCTTTGACACAACTTCCTGGTTCTGGGGGCATGCTGGGAATGAGACAGTAATGAGAGGATGAAGGAGTGTGACCAAATAGGTGTCAGGCCTGTAAGGAAAGGACAGAATCAGGGGGAAGCAAGCCAATAGCTCATCCATGAAAAGGACCAGAAAGCATTTATTTAGAGGGATCGGCAGTCCACACTAAGCAGATGGTGACACAAGCTCGCACTCATTTCTTACTCGGTTAGGGATAAGACACTTTCCTCTACTGGGTCTAGCTAGAGGGGTTATATACCACTCAACAGTACCTCTAAGGAAGTGGAGTTTGCCTCCTCACTCTTAATATAAATAAACCGTTATGTGATGATAATGAGAACATATTTTTTGAAGAAGCACAGTAATTGTTGTGTCCAAATCACAAAGGATATTGGATACCAGAAAATCCCTAGATCTGATAATAGCTGCTTCCAAGCCCAATACTGAATAGCTTTAGCTAATGATGGGCAATTGAAAGTCTTTGAAGACACTGAACAATCCCATTAAAGCAAAGAGGGAAAGGAAGCCCAAAGAAATTACAGTTCATACTGAGTTGGAAATAGATGGGGACACAAAAGAAGCCAAGAGAATGGCATCTAAAGGGTTAAGTTCATGAGAGTCAAAACGCCAACCACATAAGAATAATTGACAGTATAACATGATTGATCTGGAAAGAAATAAAGGCATACTTGGGTGGAAGGAGATCAAGAGAGCATCCTGAGTAGACATAAAGGAAAGGTTAGAAACACAAATAGATCATTGACAGTGAACACAGAACTAGAAGACATAGTATTGGGAAAATGAGAAATTCTTAAACATAATAAGCCGTATTTGCTTACTGTCAAGAGGAGACATAAGCCAAAGAATATAAATTTGTTATATGATTAACTTTACAGGGTAACTGGGAAAAAAATGTAAGGAGGGAGGGGAGAGGGAGGGAGGGAGGGAGGGAGGAAGGGAGGGGGAGGGAGGGAGGGAGGAAGGGAGGGGAGGGAGGGAGAGAGAGAGAGAATAGAATCTGGTTTTGAATGAAAAAAGGTTACTGTCTGTGGTGTAATTTATTATGGAGAAAAATGTCTACTTGGAAGCCGATATCCCAGGTTAGCCCCTAGCACTTACTTGGTTCCTAAGGAAAGAGAGAAACTATAGATTACTATCTAAACCTAGAGAAGAGGCAGGGGACAGGCAATGTGTGCCTTCTTACGATTTGATAGGAGCAGAAGTTCTGGCATTCTGTGGCAGAGGGAGGTGGATGACATTAACAGCAAACATTACACACCTGAAAAGAGATTTAAAAATAAGTTAAATGTAATTACCAATACAGAAATGGTCACAGCATATGGAGATAGATATGCTAATTTTCCTGGCTGACCAATAAGCAATGGAAATGAATTGGAACATTGTAACATAACATGCACAGATGATATTTGCACAAATATTTTAGGACTCAGCAGGTCAAGGTGATTGCCTCACAAGCCTGATGACCTGAGTTCAATCCCATGCAATGGTGGACGGAGAACCAATTACACTATTGGGGGCCTCTGAGTTCGAATCTCAGTGCCCCCTCAAGGTTCAGACAGGATACTTACAGCAAGTGGGGCTGACCAACGGAGTCTGAGGGTGAACAAATCAGGTCACACCTGTCTTCTTCTCAAGTCTCTTTGTTCTTCAAAAGTTCTGTCTGGATCCCACAAGGTTTCCAGTTTATATACCCACACAGACACAATTAGAATTCTCTGGCAATAGCAAGGATACCAGGCATGCATTTTTCAGGGTCAAGAAGGCAGATAAGAAAGACTGACAAGATGGGTGCCTGTTACCTTGCTTACGTCTCAGGGGGAACGTGACTGTGAAGTACCTGGGCATGTCTAAACCAGGTAAATAGAGGCTGGGGCTATCATAAAATCCAGAGGCTGCCACTTCAAGCCCTGGGCTAAGCAGAAGGGCACTCATTTCTGCTGACGCCCAGGTGAGAAGGAATTCCTTTCTCTGGTGCTGGTTAAGCGATCCAAAGCTTTCTGCTGTATCCTTAGGGGCAAAGGCACAAACCGTTTATTACCTAGACTAAGATCTTGTATCAGATGAAACTGTGGTGAAAGCAAGTAGAGACTATTAGCAGCTTGTCAGCGTGGAGCAGCGGCCAGTGGGTTACACTCTGCTAAGACAGCTGTTAGGGAAATCAGGGTGCCCAGTCCTCTTTCCCACTGCCTGTCTTTGGAGGCTCTGAATGTGGTCTATTTGCAAGGCTCTTCTCCTTGTCGATATCCTGCTATAAAAATAATTGGGATCTAGCTTTATGTAGATTTGGTGAGGAGAACAAAAGTTTCTTTGTCTGAGTGAATACTTTCACACCAGGGTCCCACAGTATGGGAAATGGTCATCCCGTACAGAAGGGAGTTATGCCAAATAATTCATTACTACACCACTGAGGTTTTGGGGGTGAATCTCACTATGAAGAAGGAAGCACTGTGACTTCACAAAGGCTTTACAGAAGTGGCAGTGACTATTCAAAAGGTGGGTATCCCCAATGCTCTGCAGATTGGGTTTTCTCCACTAGAACATGATCCTTGTGGGTTAGCCTAGTGGTTTTGACAGCTGCATTCTCGCTGTATAGTCCTCTGGACCATAGCGTTCCACAAAGGTGTCCTCAGACCTCCATATACGCTATGGTACACACTCAACCCCAATAATAATAAATAAAAATTTAAAATGGCCACAGAGTGGTGACACTCAGGAGGCAGAGACAGGCAGATCTCTAAGAGTTCCAGGTCAGCATGGTCTACAGAGCGAACTAACTCCAGGACAAGCTCCAAAGCTACAGAGAAGCCCTGTCTCGATAAACCAAAAGTTTTCAAAAAACTGTAAATAATGCAAATACAGACCAGTACATGTCACTATGTGTTTTAAAATAAATAAGTTATCAATTATTCAAATTTGTAGCAAAATGCATTTTTCTGCTACGAAACACTATAAATACTTTTGGAGGCCCTCCCAGTGCTGCTGGGCCCAGGATGGAGTACAACTGGGGAGGTAGAGGAGCATGAGATGCCCCTGCCTGCATCCGTGTGGTACAGGCCAGGTCTGAGAGACACTGGAGAGCCCCCCTATATCCCCAGGCATGCGATGGGGATGGGGAAAGTGCCACTAGAATGAGCAAGTACGTGGTGGAGAGATGGTAGGGAAAGAAAGTGCAAAGGCTTGTGCACCATGAAGAGAGGCAGAACTGCAGAGGTGAGGGTAGCGAGGAACAGCTGGATGTGAGTAGCCAGCACTGCCACCTGAGGTCCTGGAGATGTCCCAGCTGGAGCTGCGGCAGAGTGCCATGTCTGGATTCCTGGCCTGTCTCCGCCACAGCAGAAGTAGCAATAGTGTCTCTGGCCCACTTCACCACTAATGAGGATGTCCCAGATCTGGGCTATTGCCTGGGGCCATGTTGATGTCTGAGGGCTGTGCGAAGCTGGCCCCACCATCACCTACTATAGCACTCTGCTTGGGAGAGCTGGCCCTGAGGGCATAAGAGCTGGCCCTTATCACAGTGGAAGCTTGTCCTGTCCCCAGTGGCAGTGCAGAGGTGTGGGAGAGATGCTCCATTTACTGTCTTAGGCAGTCTGGGGAGTTTTCCCTGAGAGCAGAAGAGCTGGGCCTGTCCATTGCCTGCTGCAGCACCTGGGAGAGCCAGGACCATACCTTACCCAGGCAGCACAGTAGAGCTGGCCCTAGCGGTGTGGTTGTAAAAGAGCTGGCCCTGATGGTGTCAGCACAAGAGAACCTGTCCTGCTCCTTGCCAGCTGCCGCAGGCAGGAGAGCTGGCCCTGCCACTTTGCCGGGCAAAGCAGAAGAGCTGGCCCTGGTGGTGCAGGCATAGTCGCGCTGACCTAGATCCACCCAGGCCAAGATCCAGGGCTTTGAGTTGACCCACCCCAGCATCTACCCTAAGAACTGCGGAGCATGCTAAGGGGCCAGCTCTGCAGAACCAATGCTGCAGGGTCTCCATGACATCAGGCAACAACAGGATATCCGAGAGGAGTCCCCGAGTAGATCTTGTATTGATAGTGTAGCCAGAGGCCTGGAACGAAACCAATGACTCATTGCAACAAACATTCGGGTAAAAGGGTAAATTGGGTGACACACCATGACACACTGAAGCTGCCACGGTGAGACTTCTTTTGTTTGTTTGGGTTTTTGTTTTGTTATTTTAGTTTTAATTTTTTTACAGTTTTTATTTTTATCTTTTGGGGAGGAGGTTGCAAGGGCCAAGGGCAGACATATGGAGGGACTGGGAAATGAATAGGACTGGATGCATGATAGGAAATTCACAAAGAATCAATAAAAGTTTGAAAAATACTTTTAGAGTAAAAACTAAATGAGATATTTGTTATTGTACACTTGAAATTAAACAAAATCAGAAAATAATACATTTCAAAAATAGAATTATGCTGTGACTCATGATAACTGAAGAACATATATTAAATTAAAGACTTTGGGGGCTGGAGAGGTGACTCAGTAAGTAAGAGAGCTTCTTGTTCTTGCAGGAGACTAAGAGTTCAATTCCCGGCACCCGTATTGGGTGATTCACAACCACCTGCCACTCTATCTTATATGGACAGTTCCCTCTTCTAGACTCCATGTCTACCCCCCCACACACAGCATGCACACACACAGAGACAGACATACACACACGCATATAAATAAAAGCTAAGGACTTGAGAGATGGCCCAGGATTAAAGGCTAGGCCTACAATCAAAACTAAAAGCTGCAATAAATTTCAAATTAAAGGTTTACCAGCTGGTAGATAGTTCTTACATAAGGATTATAATCAATTCCACCACCTTTTCAAGTCTTAATCTTTTTCTAGTTGTTTTTTTAAGCTAAACAAACAATGCGTTTTTTATTCTTTCGTCTCCATGGCATTGGGTTCACAGTTTCCAGCTCTATTTAAAGTTTTAATTTTTTTAAATAAGAATGAGGAAAAGGACAAGAAGAGGTCATGGCAAAGGTAAGAAAAGATGGCCATCTCAACCTCAATCTTAGTGAAGAGGGGAGGCCTCTGTGGTCTCACAACATCTGTTTTAAAAGTACATTCACGTTGCAGATGATCATACCTTGAAAGAGTCTATCTTCCAATTCTCATGTAAAAAGAAAAGGGAGAAAAGAAAGAAAAGAAAATGTGGCCCATGTCAGAAATGGGTCTGGATGTTAACACGGACTAAAAGGTAAACTGTGTGTCTCAGTGGGCCACACTGTAATTCCCATGATGAGATTCTTCTCCTTTTGGTGTTGTCATTTGGTCTGGTTTGGGGGTTTTCTTTTAAATTTCATTTTGTTTTGCAGAGAAGATTGCAAGGGCAGAGGGCAGATGCAAGGGGATGGGGATATGGGTGGGATCAGAATGCACGATAAGAAATCCACAAAGAACAGTCAAAGTTAAGAAAAAAATATTGCATGAAATATTTAAATAATAAAAAGTTTGAAATTAAAATGATGAAACATCAAAAAAGAAAGAAAGAAAAGAAAAGAAATAGGCCTGAGGTCCCAAGAAAATGATCACTCAGTCCAAATATTTCTTCCAGGCAAAAAAGTTTTTACTTCTGTGGAAGAATGCAGAGCCGTGCTTAAGCAAGAAAGCACAGCCAGAGGAGCCCTGTGCTTCACTGAAGGGATTTTTTTTTTTTTTTTTTTTGCCAGTTGGAGACTAATAAAGTTTTTTAAGAATGAGCTTTCTTTGTTTCATTTAACCCCTGGACCAAAAAAAAAAAGAAAGAAAGAAAGAAAGAAAGAAAGAAAGAAAGAAAGAAAGAAAGAAAGAAAGAAAGAAAGAAAGAAAAGAAGCAACATATATCATTTACATTCCCTATAGTCTATAAGTCTTTTTTTTTTTTTTTTTTTTTTTTGGTTTTTCGAGACAGGGTTTCTCTGTGGTTTTGGAGCCTGTCCTGGCACTAGCTCTTGTAGACCAGGCTGGACTTGAACTCACAGAGATTCGCCTGCCTCTGCCTCCCGAGTGCTGGGATTAAAGGCGTGCGCCACTAACACCCGGCTATAAGTCATTTTTATTTTAAATTTATTTATTTATTTAAACAATCTTTTCTAATTTACATAACAATCCCAGTTCCCACCCCCTCCCCTACTCCCAGTCTCCCCACCTTCCCTCCACCTCACCCCCCATCCTTGGAGAGGATAAGGCTTGCTATGGAAAGTCACCAAAGTCTCCCATAACACTTGAGGCAAGACCTAGGCCTTCCCATCTGTAGCTAGGCTGAGCAAGGTATCTCTCCAAAGAGAATGGGCTCCAAAAAGCCAGTTCAAGCACTAGGGATAAATTCTGGTCCCATTGTCAACTGCCCCACAGACTGCCCAAGCCACACAACTGTCACTCACTAGCTCAAGTCCGCTGCTTCTGTGGGTATCCCTGCCATGGTCTTAACCCTTTTGCTTATATTATAGCTCTTCCCTTTCTTCAACTGATCCAGTGCTTCACTGTGGATCTCTGCATCTGCTTCTATCCATTGCTGGATGAAGGTTCTATGATGACAATTAAGGTAATCATCAATCTGATTACAGGACAAGGACAATTCAGGCACCCACTCCACTGTTGCTTAGGGTCTTAGCTGGGGTCGTCCTTGTGGATTCCTGGGAATTTCCTTAGTGCCAGGTTTCTCTCTAACCCCATAATGGCTCCCTCAATCAAGATATCTCTTTCCTTGCTCACCCTTTCTGTCCCTCCCCCATCTCAATCCCTTATGTTCACCTTCCTCCTCCCCATTTTCCCTCCTCCTCCCCTTCTATCCTCCCTTCTCCCCACCCCATGCTTCCAATTTTCTCAGGAGATCCTGTCTATTTTCCCTTCTCAAGGGGATCCATGTATGTCTCTCTTAGGGTTCTCCTTGTTACTTAGCTTCTCTGGGGTTGTGGACTATAGGCTGATCATCCTTTGCTTTATATCTGATATACTCAAGGAACTAGACATCAAAATACCAAATAATCCAATCAAAAATTGGGTACAGATCCCAACAGAGAATTCTCAACAGAATAATCTCAAATGACCAAAAAGCACTTAAGAACTTGCTCAACATCCTTAGCCATCAGAGAAATGAAAATCAAAATTACTCTGAGATACCATATTATACCAGTCAGAATGGAAAAAAAAGAAACACTGATGATAGCTTATGCTGGAGAGGATGTTGTGGAGTAAGGGGAACATTCCTCCATTGCTGGTGGGAGTGTAAACTTATACAGCCACTTTGGAAATCAGTATGGCAGTTTTTTCAGAGAATTGAGAATCAATCTACCTTAGACCCAGAAATATCACTTTTGGGCATACGGCAAAGGATGCACAGTCATACCACAAGGACATCTGCTCAGCTGTGTTCATAGCAACATTATTCATAATAGCCAGGACCTGGAAACAACCTTGACGCCCCCTCAACTGAAAAATAGATAAAGAAAATGTGGTACATTTACACAATGGAGTGCTACTTAGCAGTAACAGATAATGACATCTTGAAATTTACAGGCAAAAGGATGGAACTAGAAAAAAAAAATCCCAAGTGAGGTAACCCAGAACCCAGGAAGACAAACACAGTATGTACTCACTCATAAGTCATTCTTTGAGGGAAATCTGGAATTTCTTTTTATAGTTGAACCACAGTACTGTAGAAACATATCAGAATTTGACCCCATTTCCAAAGGCTTTGGTTCTTCTCTCACTGTACCCAGGTGTCACCATTAGTTTAGGAATCAGGCTCACTGATGCTTTTATGTCCTATTTTGTGGAAAGTACAACAAGAAGTCTAAAAAACTGCCAATGGTTAGCCTGCTTGTCTGTGGAAGGCCACTGACCCCAGAAAGTTTGGTGTTATAGAAAAAGAACTCCATGATCAGGGATCACAAAAAATATGGTATTTGATGCTAGCTCCATTTCAAGGTCCAGCGCACAACAAGTTTTCTTGTGGCAAGGCTGGCTCTTATATCCAGGGCAGATGGCTGGCTCAAGAACCAGATGTTAGAAGGACTGAAACAATTTAGAAGGAAGTCAGGCATAAGGGGGCCATAGCAATCTTGGCTTCTCATTAATTCTGCAAGTTGTGAACCCAAGACTGACTTCCACTCCTCACTATAATTCCTTCTGTTGGCTGGTGATGTTTCTTGGCCCATTACAAATGGAAAAGGATTAATTCCAGAGCCTTTGTGAAATACCTCCTGATCCTTGAAAATGCCACTCTAGTATTGAGCCTTCAAAGAAGTCTTTCCAGATGCTGATACCGGCATCCCTTCTGCGTAACAGAAAACATATTGCAATAGATATTGTCTTTGTCCTGAGCTTGTCCATCAAGAAGAGGAGGGCTCATAAATCCCAGGAAGTAAATGACACTTGTGAGGCTCAGGATCTCCTGAAATTTCCAAGATTCATAAGGCACTTTCCCCACAGTTACATAAAACTGTAAAAATCGCTTGGGAGAGGAGATCCCTTGTTGGCCCAGTTGTCTGCAAGTTGTGTCAGATGTTCCAAGGATTCGGTTTTATAATTCATCACCCATGCTTGCATGAACTTGTCAGAAATGTAACTGCCTTGGAAGCATCCGTTCTCCTCCAAGTCACCACTCAGCCGTGCTCCATGTTAGCAATTTCTATCGTCTTATTGCCTTACCAGACTAGGCTTGGAGGAAATTGTTTCTTTGGTCTACCATCAGTAATCTATCTGGAATAATACATATGGAATAACATTTGTTCACATGTACCATGTATAAGTCATGCAACACACAAACACAACACACACCTACACACACACACACACAAGTACACATGCACACACACAGTTTTATCATAGCCCTGGCAAATTTCACCTATTTGTTATTTTTTTCTCCCACTATGCTTCCTGCAGGTACTATGTCTGTATCTTTTCATCCCTGTCTCACAAGAAATGTAGCTGGAAGATGAGAAAACCTCAATCAATGCTTAAGAAACATAAAAATATGTACATTTTCATTTAATACTGCTTTTGAATTTTTAAACTTATTGAATAAAATTCTACAAATAAAAATCACATGCATTTAAAATAAAATTTAAAAATATTTAAACATCATATATCATTTTCAACATTTATAAAAGGAAGCAGTTGAATTTTGTCATCTCATAATTGCTTTGAGATTTAAAGTTTCTCCTGAAACAATACAAGAGGAAAGAGATACTTGCACACATATACATGTATGTATGCTTATATGCTGACAGATGTCATACTTTTGGCTTGTTCTTCTTAAGCTTCACTATGTATGTTACTCATTTAAAAGAGGGATTTTCCTGCAATTGTATAGGTCTTGGAGATGCATTTTCAACACCTTCCAGCCATGATGAGTCGTTTGGTTATGAGCAACACTCGGTGTGGCATGAATTGAAGAGCTGGAGCTGGATCCCAGCCCTAACTGAAACCATGTCATGTGTTTTAGTAAGATAGCCTTGTACCTCACACCAGATTCTGCCCTGATACTCAGTGAGACACTGGGAATCGTGTTCATGTATTTGATGGGTGTCTAACAGACAGGGGATTACCAAAATGTTTCATATAATCATTTTGTAATTTCAGTAAGTTCCAGAAAAGGAAAAAAAGAGATGGGGGATCAGAGGTTTTTTTTTTTTTTTAAAAAAAAAAAATGAACAAAACCCTCTGGGAATCTGATAATTAGGAGTCACGTGATTTGCAAGGAGGCAGGGAAGGAAATTAAAGAGGTTCAGAAGAAATCTGGTGTCCCTCGAGTATGCCACGTTCTTGGTTTATCTGAGTCTCACCACAGCCGTTGGTGCTGCCAATCCAGCGTTGCAGTCCTCATTTGAAATATAACAAGCCTCTGATGTCTCAACTATCCAAGAGTCAGAACATTCTAGACAGAAGTAGGTCAGCAGAGTTAGACCTTAAAGACATAGGGGGTATTCTGATTCAAGTCAGTACCTTCCCGCTCCCCTTGCTTTGAGAGAGCCCTAGATTTAAGGTTTCCCTTGATAAAACTATATCAAAAATAACAAGTCAGGACAAAATGAAGCACTATGCCAAAAACAGAGTCTAGCTTTTAATATTAAAAAAAAATAAATTACATGACTAAAATATGTCTGTCATATTGTGACCAGCCCTGTGGACTAGATTTTTTTTTTAATTTCTTCTTGATCCATCCAGGGAGATAGAGTGTATGTCTTCCTTTTTGATTTAAGTTACATTTGAAGCAGAATGCATTTCCTACTAGGTAGTTGAAAGCTCAGAGGCCTGGGTGTCTTGCATTCTGTCCCTGGTCACTTCTTGTCTTGAAAAGTGGTTTCTTAGGTTGCCATTAGTGAAAGTTCAACCGGGTCATGAGCCCTTGTTAAAAAAGTTATCCCAGTGGGGAAAATAAGTTTGTGATCTTGAATGATTGTGAATGTGTTAGTTGCTTTGCTGTTCCTGTGATACCATAACCAAGGCAACTTATAGAAGAAAGAGTGTATATAGTGTATAAGAGTGTATAGAATGTATATAGTGTATAAGAATATATAGTGTATATAGTGTATAATAATCCACCCATCAAGTGGCAGGCACAGCTTCAGAGGCAGGAAGCTAAGAGTTCACATCTTCAATTACAATCGCAAACCAAAGAGAACGAACTAAAATTGTAGTGGGGCTATTAATCTCAAAGCCCAGCGTGGGTAACAGTTCCTCCGAAGCAATATCACCCAAACCTCCCGAAAATAGCATCACCAACTATGAGCCAAGTATTCAAGTTCCTGACTGTATGGGGGAAAGGTTTTCATTCAAACGACCACAGCGATTTAACACTCAGACTTTAGTTCCCTTACCATTCATCCTATTACAGGTATAAAAAGAAAACAAGATAGAAACCCTAGCCTATTGGTTTAATTTGTATCTCATTATGCCATAAAACACTTTAAAATTTTATTATATGCATTTACTAGTTATATTACCTAGTACTAGTTCATTAGTACTGAATCGAATGCATCTCTTAATTGTATACACATTTTAAAAATCATGAGAGGTGTACAAAATTTCAATCTGTTTTTCACACTTAGCAAAGTCCAATTATTTCTTATTTAATTATAATTTCCTGTGCTAGAATTTAAAAAAATCTTTAGTATTGAAACATAAAGGAAACAACAAACTTTGCAATATTCCATTATTATGGGCTTTCCTAGTTGAAAGCTAATTGAACATATTTCTTTTATGTACATGTTTCCCATAATATAAGAATAAAAGTAAGCTAAAGCTGTCATTCTATAATAGTTTTAATATGTATAAGAATCTTCAATATGATGTAATGAAGATCAAATACTAAAAATCAGTGCAAATTCTTTTTTATTTTATTTATTTGTTTATTTAATTTTAATACCCACACAATATCTGTTAATCTTATTTTCCCTTCCTCTAACAATTCACATTTTTTCTGTCCTCTCCCTAGAAAACTTCATTTTCTGAGCATGATGCCTGCCCTGGAGTGTCAGTGATCTCAACACAGTGCCTCTGTATTGAATAAAAATGATTTCTTGTCTCCTAGCAGCTACCAACTACATAATTAAAAGTGGACTTTGTGTCCACTGACCCTTTCCTCTGTTGGGATTTTATCGTGAATTCTGTTTTTTAACATAGCTTATAACAAGGCATGTTCATGAAAATTGTTCAAGAAGTATATAAGCTAAATATTTTTGAGAAATTAGCATTTCCTTGATATAAAAGTAATTTGAAAGTTTGCGTATCGTTTGATAAATCAGGAGGTATTTAAGACTCTTACTTTCAAGATTACCACATTAATCCACACTTAATAGGATTTGTTTTGTTACTAACAACATACACCTCTTTTGTTAAGAAAAACAAATACACTAATTAGAAAGTTCAGAACTAAAGCTTTACTGGTAGGATAGATCAAATAGAAGAAACAATATTAATATTAGAGGATAAAGTAGAGGAACTGGATCATTCAATAAAAGAAAATGAAAAGTTTTTTAATAAAATGATTGAAAGGAATATGTAGGAACTTTGAAACTTCATGGGAAACATCAAATCTATGAACTACGAGGCACAGGAGTACCCCAAGTCAATGGCATAGGTCATCCTACAGGATCATAGAAAAAAACTTCCCCAAGTCAAAGAAGCACACCGATGTGATTCAGTGATAGAGGGACCTTGGTGGTGGGTGGGTCCAAACGACAGCAGGTAAGAGAGACAGACTTGCCAGGTAGACAGAGCTTATGTAGGAAGATTTATTAAGAGAAAAGGGGGAAAGGAGGGGAGAGAGAAAGAGGTAAAGACCTGCTTGCCCCTTCAGAAGAACAGCAGAAAAGAGAGAGGAAATGAACAGAGCTTATCTCTTAAAGGGACCTGTTGCACCTGCATAGAGACTAGTGTTGTCGCAGCCAAATGACCCTGGACTAGCCAGGGTACAGCCTGAGTGTATCCTGCCAGGTGACAGGCCAGAATAATGCCTGAATTCTAACACGCATACCCATGCATATCCAAGAAGCACACAGAGCACCAAATAGACTGGGAAAGAAAATCCTTATTGCATCTTATAGTTAAAACACTAAATATACATAACAAAAGGGAATATGGGATGCTGGAAAAGAAAACTCACAGGTCGCATATAAAGAAGGCAAAACCATCAGCATAGCAACTAACTTCTCAATGGAAACTCTAGAAGGCAGAATAACCTGGACCCCAAGTTTTACAAGACCAAAGAGACCAAGCCTACTTAATTCAGGAAAACTATTGAGTAGAGTTTAAGTGGAAAGAGAAACATCCCATGATATAAGCAGACTAAGAGAACTAAATTAAAAATATAAATATAATAATAAAAATAAATAAAATTAAAAATGGAGTCATTCTAGCAGGTTAACAGACATCTGAAAGCTCTAGAACAAAAGAGGAGTAGATGGCAAGAAATAATCAAACCCAGGGCTAAGATTAATAAAATAGAAACAGAAAGAACAATACAAAGAATCAATGAAACAAAGAGTTGGTTCTTTGAGAAAATCAACAAGATAAACAAACCCTTAACTAAAATAACTGAAAGATGGAGTGAGAATATCCAAATTAATAAAATCAGAAACAAAAGGGGGACATAACAACAGATGAATCCAGAGATAATTCAGAGAATCATAAGGACATATTAAAAACCTAATTGGAAAATCTAAATCAAATGGACACCTTTTTCAATAGGTACAACTTACTGTAGCTAAATCAAAATAATAAAAACAATATAAATAGACCTATAACTTCTAGTGAAATAAAAGTAGTCATTACAAGTCTCCTAACAAAAAAAGCCTAGAGCCAAATGGTTTTATCACAGAATTCACCCAGACTTTCAAAGAAGAATTAACACCAATTTTCCTCAAATTATTCCACAAAATAAAAAAGAAGGAACATTGTCAAATTCATTTTATGATACCACAGGTACCCTGATACCCAAAACACATAAAGATTCAATAAAAAAGAGAAATACAGATGAATTTCCCTCGTGAACTTAAATGTGAAAATTCTCAATAAAATATTTGCAAATGGAATCCAATAATACATCAAAAAGATCATTCACCATGATCAAGTAGGCTTCATCCCAGATATGCAGGGATGGCTCAACATATGAAAATCAGTCAATGTAATCCACCATATAAACAAACTTAAAAAAAAATACAGAAAGAGCCTTTGACAAAATCTAATACCCCTTCTTGATAAAAGTCATGAAGGGATTACAGATACACTGAATATACCTAATCATAATAACGGCAACATGTAACAAGTTGATAGTCATCATCAAATTAAATAAAGAGAAACAAAGCAATTCTAATAAAATCAGGGACAAGACAAAGCTACCCACTCTTTCCATATTTATTCAATATAGGACTTGAAGTTCAATCTAGAGCAATGAGAAAACTGAAGGAGATCAAAGGGATACAAATTAGAAAAGAAGTCCAAGTATCACCATTTGCAGATAATATGATAGTTTATATAAGTGACCCCAAAAATTCTACTAGGCAACTCTGGTAGATAATAAATATCTTCAGTGAACTAGTTGAATACAAAATTAGTTGGAAAGAAAAAAATCAGTGACCCTCCTATATACAAATAATAAACAGGTCAAGAAAGAAATCAGAGAAACTACACTTCACAACAACAAATAATATAAAGCATCTCGGGATAATTATAACTTCAAAAAAGAATCAAAGGATATAATAAATGCACATGTCTGTAATCCCAACACTCAGGATGCTGAGATGGTTAGGTTGAAAATTCAAGGCCAGCCTGGGCCATATAATAAGACTGATTCTGTCTCAAAAAATAAAAACAAAATGAAAAGCCAAAGAACACAATTCAAAGTAATGAAGCCATTGCAGGGAGAACTGCAGTCTTCCTGCAGATGTATTCTGCATTTTTAGCTGCTATGGCTACTGTGAGCAGAACATTTAGCTGCTCAGTGTTCTGCACAGGAGACTCCAGCTTATCCCTTGCAGTTAAGATAAAGTGGTGCTCTTTCTTCCAGAACACCCCAACTGTGTACCCATGTAGGAAGGAATGTGACACCTTTCAGATATCACCATTAAGCACCATCTCACAGCTCCTGGTACCACATAACTTCTCGGGTCAGGTATCCATAGGTGACCAGGGCCCTCTGATCTCTCTGCTGTCTAACTTCTCAGGCCATCTATTCCATAGGTAATCAGAGCTCTCTATCCTATCTGTCTATCTTACTCTGGGATTTTTCTTCTAACTTCCCTGCCCCTCTCCTAACCCATTTCCTATCCCCAACTATTTTCCAAAGATGCAGGGTGCAGAAAGTGAAGAAGTAGTTATGAATGAGCTTTCTGGGTATAACCTGAGTATGTGTCGCTTTTTCCAACAGAGCGAAGGGTAGAAAGAGCTGGGTTGTGTATGAGATAGGCGGTGGGATACACATCTCTCCCTCAGCCACTGGGAAAGTTAAATATTATTAAAAACACAGTCAAAACCTGCTCAAAGTATTCCTCGCGATGATGGTAAATTCTCGAAGTTGTTATTGTAAACATCCTTTCTGAGGTTTATTCTCCTGCAAATACTCTTCAACTTTGAGAGATGGGTAAGATGACTCCAAGGCGGGTAGCTGTTGGTCTCTGCTTTGTTGCTCTTGCTGCCCTGGGCCAAAAGACTAGCAGTCAAACCTCCCAAGGTTGTCTTTACATGAGTTCTGGCTCTTTTCAACACCACACAGATGACTAAGAAACTACACACAAATGTGCCCAACTGTGCTGGCTCTCCAAGGTGCAGCCTCAGCCAAGGCAGTTGCAGATACTGTCAGGTATTCTGTGTTGTGCAGGACATTTGAAGAGGGAGAAAACCCCAGAATGTGACCTAGGCTCTCTGAAAGCAGGGAGGAATTGTTTCTGTGACCTGAACCTCAAAGCTCTGTTTAGAAGTTCATATTTATTGATTGTAAATAAAAGTTGTGTTTGAAGCACAAATTCCTCATACCAAAGCCCCTTTGATCTATCCTATATGTTCTCTGAGGAAACAATCACACCCCTGCAACCTTAGTCCTTATTGTGTACTCTTTGCAATACTCAGTAATTCAAGACCTCCAAATGTGCCTGGATAGTCTTGTGATTAAAGTCATGCAATGGATGGAAAATGTCCTCAGACAAACAACCCCATAAATCATAGAAAACAATCACTGTTCTTTACTATGATTTCTTCAAGGTCTAGGTGCCTCCAACAAACACAAATAAGTTGTACTGTTACCCTAGATCCAGTGAGAAACAATGTTTCATTCTAATGTTTACCCTAGATACAATGGCTCCTATAGAATCCCACCACATTTCCCCCAATCTTTAATCTATTTTAATTACCTTATGTTGCCACAAAGCGATGATAGCCTTTTCTCTATCATGTTGTCTCGTAATGTTATGTAAATAAGCTATAATACATTTTAAAGCTAGTAAAATTATTACAACAAAAAACATAGTAACAATCACTACTAATCTATTTAAATGATGCATAGGATTAAATGAAGCTAAGGTATTTGCAATGCATTTCAATAAGAACCATCACAGATACATCAGTTAATTTATTTAGAAAAGTTTTCTTAAATTTTTGTTGTAAATCATGAAGCATTTAGGAAAACTTAGGGTGATTCAACAAATGCATTTTAACCCTTTCCCAATCATACTTGCTTTTATTAAACCTTAAAGGTATAATACAATAATATGTAATATTCCAATCACAGTTTAATTTAATTTTCTCTCTCAGTGTTTGTAACTGATCTCCCATTAGGATTACATCTTGCCTTAAATCAGCTGTTTATTAACTACCCCACTATTTAATTTTGTTGAGCACAAAGTTCCTCAGAATGCTTATGCCAGTCTTTAATAAACTCAGCAGTCTGGATTTCCTTATGAAGGACCAGTCCAGCTGTCACAGCAGTAGCAGTTGATGCAATAATTCCCATAACCAAAGCAATAATCAATCCAATCATCCGATAAATTCTTCTTAATATTCTTTCAGTGAGTTTCTGGACTAGAATCATCACAAGTGAGTCTTGTCATGGCCTCTATTCTTCTATAATGTGTTACCATAGGTCTTTGGTCAAATTCTTCTCCCCCTTTTACCGGGAATTTGCTATGGGAACTTCTTCATCCATAGCCTTTAAGATACTGGCTCACTTTGGGTGTGGTCTCATGTAGTATAAATGCAGATGAAATGTGTGTGTGAGCCTCTTGGCTGCTGGATTCAGTTCCAGTTTCCAGTGCATGCAGAAAACTGTGGATCACTGCTATTTCTGTGTTTGTCCCCTAATAAATTAATCTTTGTTACACTCCATTCCAGGCTAGTTTTTTGGTTTTTGTTTTGTTGTTTTAATTTCTTTTGCTTTCTTGCTTGTACTGGGAAGATTCCTTTTTTTTTTTTTTTTTTTAGTTTCTCTTATTTTTCCCCCTTAGGAGTTTTTCCATTTATATCCTTAATCCATGCAATTGTACAGCCAGTGTTTTAACCTTTCTCATTTGTAATTCTGTTTCATCTAAAGAAGGAGAAAGAGGTTCATCTCTATTATCTTGACCCTCCTGACTTTCTTCTTCCTCTGAAACAACATTCCTATCTCCCTGTGAGAAAACATTCTCCTCTGCTGATTGAAAATTTCTAGCCTGAATGTTTTCCCTTTTACTTCCCTGTTCCCTGTTGGTGTGAACTTTATGTAATTCAGCAGCAGCTCCAAAGCAGTTGAGATCAAATTGCATAAAAAGCAAATCCTTACTGGTATTAGCTCCCTTCTCTGATGAGCTCTCCTTAAAGCTCTCAACACTTGCTGCCATGCCATCAGTTTAACTGAATTTAAGGAATTGCCTGAAACCAATAGCAATGCCTTTTAACTAACACCAAAACTATAACCTGTTTTCTTCACATTCAGCCCTTTCCTTTTAATAAACACTTTAGTAGCTCACATATTGCTGCCCCCAAGGTGGGGAATTCCCTGTGTCCTTGCCCTATCCTAGAGCACTGCCTTCTCTGAGCATACTTCACCTACAGTCCTAGGCTGTCCGAATCCCTTTCTTCCTTGAGCTCTATGTTAGGCACCAAATGTTGGGTGTTCTGTGTTGTGCAGGATGTTCAAAGAAGGGGAGTCACTCCAGAATGTAATTTTAGGTTCTTGCAGTAGACATAGGAGAGCGACATTAGAGACAGTGGATAGGCAGAAACAATGACAGTTGAGCAGTTGACAACCAAACTGCAAAGTTGCACAGGAAATTGTCACTTTCCAGAGGAGGAATAGACAGCACTGAATAGACCCTGGAATGAGCTACAAACACAGTAGGGTGCCTGGCATCTTGCCGGGTGCAGAAAGATGAGAAAGCTAAACAGAATAATAGAGGAGCCAGACTAGAACCAAGATGTTAGTAGTAGTGGAGGGGATAGAGAAATGAGTCTGAAGATGTGTGGGGGAGGGGATGGAGAGAAGAGTCTAAAGATGTGGGGAGGAGGGATGGAAAGATGAGTCTGAAGTTGTAGGAGAGGGGATGGAGAGATGAGTCTGAAGATGTAGAAGAGGGGATGGAGAGATGAGTCTGAAGATGTGTGGGAGGCTACAAAGAACAGATCACTGGAAGAGTTCTAGGGAGCTGCCAAAGTTTAGGTTCAAATGTCTTGACACTGGCTGCTGTTGAGAACTGAGGGATCCTTATACCCAAGCCTGCATGAGAACTACAATGCCAGTTGCTACTGAGGAGCTAGGAAAACTGAAACTAGACTCAGAAGACAACTGTAACACTTGTTGATACTGATACCTAAAGCCTGCTGTTGTAACACTTGGGGACAACACCTGCTCCCGCTGCTGTGACTTACTCTGGTCAAACTCTGCAGGAAACAATAGTTGCTAAAGATCAACCCTGGAAGAATATTTCCTCTGCCACCTGTGATTTCTACCCAGGTGCAGCAAAGAGGCCCACCCAGGCAATTTGTAACATACGAATGAGAGCATCCTGTCTAGCCCTTTCTGTTAGCCATGTGATCTGGCATTAGTAAAAATCTCTCAATATATAACCTTCAGTGTGATTCAGAGCATGGAGAAAATACGGAGGGAGTGAGGGCAACTACTGCAAAGCAGTATCTCCTGGACATGCAGGCCTGCTGTACTAATGAGCGCACAGCAGCTTGACTACCTGCATAAGAACAAGGTATGTAGCAGTCCATCACGGACAAGAGACAGGCTCGTGAGACACCACTGACCACACCACAAGCTGAGGAACTATTGGCAGGGCATGCTATCTGTGAGAAACAGACCATTCAATCAGGAATGTGACCCATGGCAAGTTGTTATACTCTTTCACATAAAAACAGCACTAATTGATCCCAGTGACTATAAAAGAAGAATGAGGGGAAGGGGAGGAAAAAAAGGAGAAGGAAAATCTAAAAGGAAGTTTTGAAGGGGATGTGATGGGTCTGGGAAGATGTAGAGGAGAGATTTCACGGTGAAAATGATTAAACTCGTTGTATAATACATGAAATTACCAAAGAATAAATTTTGAAAGTGAGAAACAAGCCTTCAGAGCTATTATTTTATTACTTAAATGTTTTATTTGTTTTATGCAACCTGAACATCACAAAATTTTAAAATAAAAAGGATTATCAGTGAAAAATAAATCTAGCTACCCTTGGCCTTCAATCCAGAAATTAGTCACTATTTGTAATTTATTATCCCAGAACAAGCTTTTGCATACTCAGTCAAATACAACTTATAATCATTTTTAACATCAAAGTTGTATATTCAACATGTTTTTCACATTTTTCAACTTATCGATATTTTTGAAGGCTTTTCCACCTGTGCGAGTTTCTTAGCAAGCATATCTATCACTTTGGAGTGCTGTATGGGATTATTTATGTAGCTTAGAAAATTATATGTAACTTAATATAATAAAACAGACAGATGGAGCTACTCATGACATTTGGAGGAGAGAATAATTAGAGAAAGAGAATTTCCTACGCAGCAATCTCAGTGGCCAAGTATATTCTAAAACAAGAGTTAAATTAGTATCATGCTACCATGAGGCAGCCTTTAAAGAAAGACAGTGAAAGTATCAATTTGTTCATAATAAACAACAATCAGAAAAACTAGCTATTTAATTTGTGTGTATGTGTGTGGCATGTACTTATGTTTAAATGCATGATCACATGTGTGGGCTCGTGTGTGTGTGTGTGTGTGTGTGTGTGTGCATGTATCTAGGTGAACATGCCTGGGGGGCAGGGCTAATGCTGAGGTATCTTCCTTGATCATTTTCCACCTTACACACTGAACACACACTTGAACCCGCAACTCACTGCTTCAGCTACTCTGGCTAGCCATATTGTTCCTGGGATTCCCATCTCTCCATTCCTAGAGATGTGTTTAGAGAAAGACTTCAATGCCCAACTGTTTTTGTTTATTTGTTTTTGCCTTTAACATGGGTTCTGGGAATTTGAACTTCAGGAATCGTGGTGTGCAGTGACTATTTTAACTGCTGGGCATCTCCCCAGCTTTGTTTAGAAAGAGCTTAATCAGATCAATGTTGAATTTCTAACCTGCTACCTAAGAATAAAAAGTGAAATCACACTGGAGAGCTACATGTGAAAGAGCAAGCCTAAACCATACTCTATCACCCAGAACAAAACTCAACTCAACAAGGTCAAGAACCTTGGCATAAAACATGATACTCCGAACCTGACAGAGAAGAAAGTGGGGGATATACTTGAACTTACAAGCACAGGAGAGGACATTCAGACCTCTGATTGCATAGGCATTAAGACCAACCACTGATGGATGGGACCCTTATGAAACCCAAAGTATCTGTGCAACAAAGAAAAGCATCATTATATTAACAGGCAGCCTACAGAAATGAAAAAATCTTTACCAGACATACAACTGACAGAGAGCTACTATCTAATGATACAAACAATTCAAAAGGTAAATATCAAGAAAACAAGCAAACAAAAACAATTTGAAAATGTAGTATAGCCCTAAACAGAGAGTTCTCAAAGAAGGAAGGAAGGAAGGAATGAAGGAAGGAAGGAAGGAAGGAAGGAAGGAAGGAAGGAAGGAAAGAAGGGAGGGAGGGAGGATAAGAGAAAAAAAAGAAAATTGGCTGAGAAATATTTTTTAAAATGTTAAACATCCATAGCCACCAGGGAAGTATACATTAAAATTGTTTTGAGATATCATCTTATTCTAGTCATAATGGCCAATATTTTTAAAAAGACAAAAAATGTTAGTATGAATGCAGGGAAAGGAGAAAACTTATTCACTGCTGGTGGGAATGCAAAATGGTGCAATCACCATGGAAATCAAAGTGGAGGTTCCTCTAAAAGATCGACTACAGCATTTAGCTACACCATTCTTAGACATATAGTCAAAAAGACATTATATCTTATGTCTTAGCTGCAAGCTCACAAGGTGGAGAGAAAGATACTGGGAATGAAATCTCAAAACCTAAACCCAGTTGCCTTCCTCCTCCAAGGCCACACCTACCAATTCTTCTCTAACAGTCCCACAAACCTAGGACCAAGCATTCAAACATATGAAGCTATGGGAAGCGTTCTCATTGAAACGAGCACATCCTACTATAGAAATACCTGCACTTCAATGTTTAATTGCTGCTTTATTCACAATAACCAGAAAATAGAATCTGTCTAGATGTTCATCTACTGATGAATGAATAATAAAAATGTGGAAAATTTGCACAATGGAATGTTATTCAACTGTTAAGAAAAAATTAAATTATGAATTTACAGGGAAATGAATGAAGCAAAAAACAAACATTCTTAGTGAGGTAACCCAAATTCTGAAAGACAAATACCACATGTATTCTTTCATTTGTAGATGTTAGCTTTGAATCTTTAAACATGTGTGTTTCGTTTGGAATATCCACAGAGACGGGAAAATTAGCAGAGGTCAATGTCAGGGACTTTGAATTGAGGGAATATAGAAAACTGTGATATAAGGGGAGGGGGAACAATGGAACAGAAAGGCTAGATTGGGTAAGAGGTGTTGTGTAAGGTCTAACTGGTCTTAATAATAACGTGGACCCAGATACTGTTTTAAGTGCTGAAAGATCAGAGAGACAATGGAGCAATTCACAGCCAACTCTTACCTTGTTAACTCCTCAGGCAAAAAAGGGACGAGCTCCTGCATCCTCCCACCTTATATTCCTCTCTCTGCCCAGCCATATCACTTCCTGTCTATCTGTACAGACCTCCGAACCTCTCTGGTTAACTAGTGGCTAGCTCTGCCCTCTGATCTTCAGGCAAGCTTTATTTTTTAGAGCACAAACAAAATATCACATTTCTCCTTTTTTGTCTAAAATAAAAATGGTTATAACTAATATAAGAAAAATTATACACAGTAAGTACAATAACTGTATACAATATATACAGGCAATAAATACATCAACAATGTCTAGTTCATTAACAATTGACAAATTCAGAGAAAATACTCCATATCTATCCTATCTTCGTGAATCCAAAAACTTGTACCTAATTCACTTTCTATTCCAACTTACATTGCCAAGACTATCTTTTAATGCCTCTCAAACTTAAACACTTTACACCTTTTTAGTGAATTTCTTTTCTGAATCTGGTAACAAGGAAAACTATAACTATAAAGTCTTCAGATTCCATCAGAGACCCTAGAAGGAAATAATATTCCCTGAGTAAACAGGAAGGGCAAGCAAGCAACTTCCAAAAAAAATGTGAGAAGTAACAGAAACCCTGGCTGCCTAGACAGTCACCAAAAGTTCCTCTGCAATGTTGGGGCACCCATCTTTGTCCTCCAGGCCTAGCATATCTGATAGGCTTTTCTGTGGAGCCGGATACTCTGAAGGGCTATCCTACCTTGTTGACAATGTTTACCACTTGCTTTCTCTTGTGTCCTGCTTGTCCAAGTTGGACAGCATACTGTCAGCGGTGGAGGCAAAGCACTGTCTTCCCCAGTAGCTCACTTTTACCACAAAGAAAGCGAACTCACGTGGAGTTTCTTTGATGCCCAGCCATAGATTGGTGTTTCCAGTGGCAGATGTCTCATTGTCATAAAAAAAAAAAACATGTAATTTAAACATCTTAAATACCATATTCTGTAGATCTTTGGAGCATTTGAAAATGACCTGTCTCTCTAGCATATATCTGTTTGACCTTGAAAGCATATCTAATATGACTTTAAGTTTGATTGTTATAGGTGGCTAACTACAAAAACACATTTCCTTATCATCCTAAATAGATGGTAATAGCACTTTCATGACCTTATTTTTAAAACATGTATATTTCACAGACAAGAGAAGCATATGTTCTTTATTGTTGAGAGTCTCACTCGCCTTACTTGACACGCTGATCTCCAGCTCCACACACACCCATGGCATTTTCAAACCATGTAATTCTGTCCTTTGTGACTGAGTAATAGCCTAGCATTTCTGTGACCATCTGCTAGAAAATCTGAATGAAGAAAATAATTGTTTGGGAGACCCTCACCTTTTCTAACTGTTAGCTAATTCTTAGCCTTTGGAAGCATTTATAATTTTAGCTGATTTTGTTGCTGTTGTTCAGTGAAAACCATTTAACTTCCCACCTCTGCAAAGTTTGAGTCAGGTCTTTCTCCTGCCAACAAATCTGTTGTTTTTCAAGATTCTGTTTTCTTGGTTGTCATGTGAGCTCATCAACCAGATGAGTTTAATAAAAAATAATGATCTTATCGATTGTCTGGTTTTTGTTTCTCTCATCTTTAGTATCGAAGCGACATTCTCTGGTAGCTCTTGTTGTTTAGAATGGGATAGAACTTAACTTTGATTGGGTTAAATTCTCCAGATCAATTTTGGAAGAATTACTTTATAGGCAGTAAGTAATCAACATTAAGATTTACTATAAAATATTTTGAACGTATCAATAATATTAGTATAGTTACAGTAATATTAAGTGGATACATTGATGCTAGAGAAAATTGTTGCTGTAATCCAGATGTCCCTGGGCAGTAAAGCGGCAGAAGTAGTAAGAAAGATGCAGGGATGTTGTGTGTTTACAGATCACAGGGTAGCATCAACCCTACCCAATGTCGGGCAGCTAACAGTAGGGGCCAGAGACTAGCCTGTATTGTTTCTCAGTTTAGACATCCTTCCACTATCCATGTCATGCTAAAGTACTTCCATTTAGGAGAGATTTAAGAGGTTGGTTGGCTCCCTCCTTCACCCTGCTCTGACCTCCACCTCCTGTATTCTGGGTCTATGGGCATGTGTCACCAAACTAGGTTCTGGGATCAAACCAGGGCTTCCTTTGTGCGTGCTAGGGAGGCAGCCTCCCAGCTGAACTGCATGCCCCACTCCTGCTCTCTTGTGTGGAAGAAACATTACACAAAATTTCCAGAATGTTCAACATTTCCAACAGTTCATCCCTCTCTGAACTTCCGGACTTTGTATTCATAATCAAGTTTTTGATCTTGAATATTTGTGCCGAAGTCCTCCTGCTGAAAAACAAGGCAGCTTGCTGCCTGTCGCTTCATCGGCGCCCTCATGCAGCCCTAGAACGTTATGTCACATTCTTTCTTGTACACATTTCAACACTGGGAAGTTTTTTTTCTTCTACCATGAAATTGTAATAACCTAGAAGATTCCGCTAGCTTCTATCTTCTCCTTAAGTGAATTTGAAGTCAGTGAAAGTAAGTCAGAGGTATTTTTTTAAGTGTGTGTGTGTGTGTGTGTGTGTGTGTGTGTGTGTGTGTGTGTGTTCTCTCCTTCCCTCATCTTAGTTCCAGGGATAAAATTCAGATCAGACTTAGGGAAAAGTATATTTGCCCTCTGAGTCATGTCCCTCGCCCCCGTATTTTAAGCTATTTGGTTGTCACACAACTTAAGTGAATGTAACCAGTGCCATGCCGTAGCTTCAAAATAGTAAATCAGAACTGGATGTGAGAGGACAGGGATTCCAGAAGTCACCAGGGCCATCACCCTGCTTTGGGAAAGTCAGCTGAGCAGTTAATAACAGCGCTGAATGTGTGAACAAAGAGATCGCTGCCAGGTCCTTCACCAGAGCCTCTGCCTCCACTCAGCAACCAAAAGGCTTTCCTGTCCTCATTTATGCCTGTGAATTGCTGATAGGCGACTGCTACAAGGGAGAGCTAATCCACCAGAATCCAGCAGTGATAATCTTTGGTAATTTGGGGAAAGGTTGGCTGTAGAGTCGGGCTCTTTGGCATTCGAGCACGGCTCACTAGTTTTAAACTAAGCGTCTACTGACACATATTGTTAAGGCTCAGCTGGCTCGAGTTTTTCTTCCTTCACCTGGTTAAACACAATGTGAGAATTCAATTTATTTGTGTATTGTTTCCTGTGGTGTTTTCTCTAATCATGTCCCAAACTGAAGGTCAACTTATCCTTTTGACTTGTTCTTCCTCTATAATCTTGTGATTTACACATCTCAGATTGTTTCCATTGTTCTGAGAACTGGCTGATAGTCAAATAAATTACTTAACTGCAAAAAAAATCCACTTTTATAATCACTTGCTCTATGCTTCACTTAGCCTTGAGCGTAATAATAGAAAGCACCCCCACCCCCCACCCCCCACCCCCGGCTTCTAGTCAAGGCCACTTCAGTTTCCTAGTCTTGAAGACACTGCAATTTTGGCCTGGCCATAAGCAATTTGTTTGCCTTGCAGCATTTCAACATCAAGTCCTAGTTTGCTATCCTGTAACGTTTGAAGGTCCTATGACTGCTGAGAGACGCTCCCTTGGCCCAGGTCTTCTTCCTTGTTATGGTCCTTGACTCCACCATGTTGCAAAGTAAGAGGCTCATCTGGGTCTTGTCCATGTCTTGTCTGCATCATCTTCTCTGAGCCAGCAGGAGGTTTTAGGTGGGAAGCGGGATACAGCAATATTCCTCCTGGTTGTTCAGTGGTGGAACCATCTCCTGAGACCATCTGGGCACCAAGTCTAATATTCATTTGGTTTGGGGGAGCTTGGACTCAGTCAAATTGTCTTAATTGGAGTTCAGTCAGAGACACCAATTAGGTTTTTTAATTCTGATCTGCCTCAAGAGCACCCTAGTGACACCAGAGGCCAATATGCTCGAAAACTACAGTGAAGCCCAGAACATGGGAGTTCATCAGCGGGGTTCTAATGCCTGGATACCCCAGCATACTGGGGACCAAACCTAGAATTTGGAGAGGCTCAGTGAAGAGATGTCAAGCAGGCCAGGGGCTGTGTGAGGAGACAACTGAAACAGCCTCTGTCTGTTAATTTTCTCTTGGTTAAACTGGTAAAATGTCATTGTCTCATGTTTTCTGCTGTCATTTTAGTTCTGATTCTTATCTTATGCCTGTACCCGTTGTTATATGTTCTGACTTGGGAGGACCAAATGGACTAACAACAGGACCAATACACTGCTCCAAAGGTCAGTCCAGGAACAGTGGGGCTTTGGGGACATGGGGTTTGATGGCAGTATGGTGCAGAGTGCAATGCACAGGGCCAGGCCTGGGGCTCCATGGGCAGCTTTGAAGAAAAGCTCCCATCCCCATGGGTAAGCCTGTGGGCAGGCCCCTGCAGCAGCCAGCTGTGCTCAGTGCAGCTGTGCACGGATGTGGGAAGCCTGTGGGCAGGCCCCTGCAGCAGCCAGCTGTGTTCAGTGCAGCTGTGCACTGATGTGGCTCATGCAGCTGTGCACTGATGGGCATGTGTGGATGGATCTTCAGCTCAAGCACCGTACCCTGCAACCACTTACTACAGCAGCTCCTAGGGCAGCTCTCCATTGAAATTACAGCACTGGAGGAAGCAAGGGAAGTTTTGTCTGTCTGTTTCAAATGAATGAATGTGGCCACTGCATGTATGTTTCCGACTGTTCTTGCTTGAATGTGTGAGCTTACTGTGTCCTGTGTTTCTTGGTTATAGCTTAGCTGTTACTGCTGCAGTCAGTGATGGTCCAGGCCTCAGAATTTACCTCTGGACTTTCTGACCACTGAATCTAATGCAATATTAATTCAAGTCATACGGGTATGAATAATATTAAGTTGTTTTTCGCTGTCTACTTTATTGAAAAAATGGCTTTGGGATTGGGTTATGGCTCTCCCTTTCCCAGACCCAGTCAAACCTTTAAGTCTAAGTCCAGGGTCAAGAGCAATGACAGGGAGAAAAGAGCAAAACAGAACAGCTAAAGGAATGGTTGGATGGGAAGTTTATTGGGTATGGTTTAAAATCTGTAATATCTGTAACAAAAAGTTATCTTAAAACTTATAACATGGGGTTGATAGTTAAAAGTCTATTCACAGGCAATCTTAAAGGAGCCATATGATATTTATAAATAACATATGGCCTGCTATCATCTTTAGGCAGTAATGTGTCTGGTGGCCATTTTTGCTAAGGTTGAAGAGGAAAAACATCATATGACTTCACCAGCACCTTGACTAAGGGCAACTGTGTGGTGCGGAATGACCAAGGAGACAAGAGGACTCCAAGGTACTTTGGATTGGGATAGATCTTTGCATAATTCCTGGCCTGTCTTGAAAGCAAGGTTTATAAAAGATAGGATTTTTAAACAATGTTTGTTTAATTAGGTATCAAAACTGCACCTCCATGTGTTAATAAATAAAGGACATTGAGACTATAATTCGTGACTCTAGAGAAGCTAAATAAGAAGGTGAACCCAAAGAAAAACATATAAGCATCCCCCTGAATATTAACCTTCATCAGGCGATGAAAGAAGACAGAGACAGAGACCAACATTGGAGCACTGGACTGAAGTCTCACGATCCAAAGGAGGAGCAGAAGGAGAGTGAGCACGAGCAAGGAACTCAGGACGGCGAGGGGTGCACCCACACACTGAGGCAATGGGGATGATCTATCGGGAACTCACCAAGGCCAGCTGGCCGGGGACTGAAAAAGCATGGGACAAAACCGGTCTCGCTGAACATAATGGACAATGAGGACTACTGAGAACTGAAGAACAATGGCAATGGGTTCTTGATCCTATTGCACGTAATGGCTTTGTGGGAGCCCAGGTAGTTTGGATGCTCACCTTAATAGACCTGGATGGAGGTGGGTGGTCCTTGGACCTCCCACAGGGCAGAGAAACCTGCTTACTCTTTGGGCTGAGGAGGAAGGAAGACTTGATTGGGGGAGGGGGAGGGAATGGGAGGTGGTGGCGGGGAAGAGGCAGAAATCTTTAATAATTAAATTAATTAATTAATAAAAATCAGAAAGAAAAAAAAAAGAAAGAAATTTAAAAAAAAAAAAGAAAGAAATTGAATGTAAAAAAAAAAAAAAAAAAAAAAAGTTTACCTTGCTGGCAAATAAACTTTGTAACATAATAGTCATTGAGATGGTATTGGATTTACAGACATTAAATTGTTTGGCCTGTTGGAGCTAGGTTCTGCCTTTGTGCAGATTAAGGTTGTGCCCTGTGTCTTCACTCTTCAAATAAAAAAGATAATTTATTTTGATATTGCAAGAACACACAATTGAGAGATTTTAAACTTCTTTAAAAGGAAATATTGGCCAGGCGGTGGTGGCGCACGCCTTTAATCCCAGCACTTGGGAGGCAGAGGCAGGCGAATCTCTGTGAGTTCGAGACCAGCCTGGTCTACAGAGCTAGTTCCAGGACAGACTCCAAAACCACAGAGAAACCCTGTCTCAAAAAACCAAAAAAAAAAAAAAAAAAAAAAAGGAAATATTGGAGTTTTACAGAAAATATAAGTTAAAAACTGTATATTTTAAGAATCAGCTTTTAAAAATATCCAAGTATAAAAGACTGTGGGGCATTTAAGATTCATAAGGAATTTTATTGTGTCTTTATTAATATATGTTGTAGTATATTTGTATAGTCTGAAGCTGTATTGCTGTGGTTGTTATAATAAAAAGCTGAATGGCAAGTAGGTAGGCAGGAAAAATAGTTGGAATTTCCAGGTGGACAGAGGAAGAAGAGGAGGAATTTAGGCATATAAATTACACCAGAGAGATTAGTGTAACGAGTTAAATATACACAACGGGAGAGAGGGAAAAGCCACATGGCAGAACATAGATTAATAAAAATATGGGTCAATATAAGTTTTAAAAGCTAGTGGGACAAGCCTAAGATAAAGTCGAGCTTTTATAATTAATAATAAGTCTCCAGCTGAAATAAAAATCTATCTACAAATATATGATCTTGATAAATAGGCAAATAAAAGGCTAAAAAATTAGGGCCACAGCTATGAGTACCAAACATTACACACCAGAGATGTATTCCTATCTTATGATGTAGAAAGGCAGTGACCTAAATGCTCTGGCAAAGGGTTTCTCTTTACCTCTTTACCTCGTCTCTGCTAGGACTGATTTAAGAATGTCTAACCTTGTTTTTGCTAACATTGTTAAGTTAGTAAACCACGTCATATAAGAAACTATTATATTATGTAATGGTGTGCTATAAAGCGATCAGAAAAGTCCCCAGTCTCTCTGTGGGCTGTATTTATGTGTTAAAGGTTTTATTTTGATAATAAAAATGCTCCAATTCAGAAACTGTTAAGGCTAAACTTAACAGGGATAAAGCTACTAACTTATTGTAAACTGTTAAAAATAATTAAGAGATGCAAGTTAATGGTCAGTGACCTCATAAAAGACCCAACTATTTAATATGCTCATAATAACTGTATCTGCAGTCAGCTAAGTACTGATGTAATCAATTATAGGAAAAAGCTTTATTTACCCTACTCTATGTTTTCAAAGTATAGCCGAAAGCATGCAATTAAATATAACCAAAGACTTTTTTTTCTTTTTCTTTTTTCTTTTTTTTATTAATTAATTTATTTAATTATTAAAGATTTCTGCCTCTTCCCCGCCACCACCTCCCATTCCCTCCCCCTCCCCCAATCAAGTCTTCCTTCCTCCTCAGCCCAAAGAGCAAGCAGGTTTCTCTGCCCTGTGGGAGGTCCAAGGACCACCCACCTCCATCCAGGTCTATTAAGGTGAGCATCCAAACTACCTGGGCTCCCACAAAGCCATTACGTGCAATAGGATCAAGAACCCATTGCCATTGTTCTTCAGTTCTCAGTAGTCCTCATTGTCCATTATGTTCAGCGAGACCGGTTTTGTCCCATGCTTTTTCAGTCCCCGGCCAGCTGGCCTTGGTGAGTTCCCGATAGCACTTTTTTAAGCTCAGATTTGCTTAACAGATAATAGTTCTCAAACTGTTCAGAGATCTGCTCATTGTGACGTTTAAGATGTTTAAGCTTGCTGTGACAGACAAGAGACCGCAGCTCCTAGCAGTGACCCAGCCCCCGCAAGGTCTCCAGGAAGACAGTGGGGCACTATGATGACTTTGCCTGGGTTTTGATAATGCTAACCATTTAGCCAGACTGCCCCAATGCCTCACCTGTCACCAGGACCCAGCCTTAACTGTAGACAAGGAGAACCCTGGAAAGCTGATTGCTCTACTTTACATAAACAAAGTAAGGTCAGTCCCGCCCCCTTCAGCACCATGCTCCTCCTCCACAGGAAAGCCTCTCATCATCTGGGTCTGGCAGCTGAAAACTGATGCTCTCCTGGTACCTCTGCCCCCAGTGCCGTGGAGAACACAGGAGGCTGGGATGCCTATCTAGGTAATGGACTAGGCTCTGTCATTTTGACTGATACATAGGCCATTTGGGTTATATTTCCGGCTATAATTTATCCTTCTCAGATCTCTGATGGCATCGGTGACAACACTAACTGTAACTGTCAGTTTGACAGTAGCAGGCAACCAGCTTCTTCCCCCAAGTTGAAGCCACCTTCTTAGTTCATCTAAAGCTACTAAGTCTCCTGTTCTTAAGGGGCAGACAGGGTTGCCTTGGCATATTAAAGGATTATGAGGTTTCAGGTGTAACTTTTCACTAAAAGAACATGTCTTGCAATGATTGTTCTCAATAATAACTATTTATATCTTTGAAAAGAGATTATATGAAAAAATGTTCTTAGATATATAAAGGTCTAAAGATATGAAAACCTAAGTTCTTGTGTAGTATAACAAAATTATTTCTCATTTAAAAATTGGAAATTTTTATGCTATTTTTATACTAAGGTTTCAAAGGTTCAGAATTCTGATCAGCTGGCAGAGCACTGACTACTTACTATTCAGCCACAGGCTCAAGATTTTAAATTTCCTTTGGTTATCTTCTAAACATAGACTTACAGATACTTATCACTGGGCTAAAAACATATATCCAGCTCTCTGGACAGAGGGAAAATGTTCGTGGTTTTTGTTGTTGATGTTGTTGTTGTTGTTTTGTTTCGTTTTTTGTTTTGAGACAGAGTTTCTCTGTGAAGCCCTCACTGTCCTGGAACTCACTCTGTAGAGCAGGCTGATCTTAAACTCAGAGATCTGCCTGCCTCCTCTTCCAAAGTTCTATAATTAAAGGTGTATGTCACCACCGTCTGGTAATGTTCATTCTTTTTAACTAAAATCTATAGTTTTTCATAGGACTCAAAGGCATGGGTCCCCTCCAGCTGTTTTACAATGTGGATTTCAGTACAGATTAATGCTAATATATCTAGAATTTTATCTCCTTTCATAAACTAAAATTTCATGTAAGCTTCAGGGAGTCAAAGGAATCATAAAACATGGATTAAATGAACTCCACAAAGAATGGTCTGAGTTTCCCTACCTGTCTATTCCTGATGATGGAAGCTCTCTCCCCTGGTCTTGAGACTCCCCCCCTTCTCCAATTACTAGGATTATGGACTTGAGAGTTCCTAATATAATGTTTTTCTTTAAGTTACTAAACTTTAAGTTCTGTCCCTAATCTATATCTGTGTCAGCAGATTCCCACTTGGCTGACAAACACTATCCAGGAATCAACTGTGGGCTGTAAACTGCTGAAGTCTGGAATTACTGAACACTGATGAAAGTCAGTCCTACCTATGTGATTGCTCCCTGTGTCTTCAGTTGGGTCAGCTAACCAGATGAATACACCATTGCCTGAATCCCCGCTAAGCCTTTGAACAGTATTTCAGCTCTTCTGGGACTTAAGAATGAGTCCCTAGTTTAATAGAAGTAGTTACAAAAAAGAAAATGTTTTCCCTTGACCCACAAAGGGCTGAAACACTAAGTCTAAAGGAAACTCCCTGGCATAAGGGACAAAATGGATACCTTTAATGCCAATTGTCATACCAGAAAAGTTATTGGTCATAGTCAATCTCTTTCTAAAAGAAGAAAGGGAAATAAGATATAAAAATTTATGATGTAGAAATGATGGGAGGAAAGGGTAGATTATTGAATCTATTTTTATTCAAAAAACAACTGTTAGCCTCAAAATGTTTTACATTGGTAAGGGTTTTAGTTTATTAATACAAATTTAAGGTCAATTTTGTTATGCTGTATGTATATTTCTATTCTTGTTTAATATCCATGTACCTTATTTTAAATGAAATATATAATTTAAATGAAAATTAATTGTCATCTATAATAGCCAAACATACTCATATTAGTTAGGTTTTTAGGTATACAAAGATATATTTCAGTTAGATAATTATCAAATACTTCAAAGACCTACAGAATATGGCATTTAAAATGTTTTAAAAACTTAAGACTTTTCTCAACAATGAGACATGTCTGTTCCTAGAAGCACCAATCTACTTCAGAGAAGATGATGGGCATCAAAGAAACTCCACATGGAGTTTACTTTGTTTCTGGCCAAAGTCACTGGGTAAGAAAGTTCTCATGCCTTGACTACTGACAGTATGCTGTTCAAATTGCACAAACAGGACACAAAAGAAAGTGACTGCCGAACAGTGCCTGGACAAGGAGGGACAGCCCTTCAGAATATCCTGCTTCACAGAAAAGTCTGTCAGATATGCTAGACTGGTAAGCCAAAAATGGATACCCTAATGTTGCAGAGGAACCGTGGGTGACCAGGCAGCCAGCTGTTTCTATCATTTCTCACATTTTTTGGAATCTGCTTGCTTGCACTTCCTGCTTACTCAGTTAATATTATTTCCTTCTCAGGTCTCTGATGTAATTGAAGATGTTATATTTATAATTATAGTTCTCCTTATTATCAGATTCAGAAAAGAAATTTACTAAAGAAATGTAAAGTGTATAAGGCTGGAGACATAAAAAGATAGTTTTCATAATGTAAGTTAGAATAGAAACTGAATTAGGTACAACCTTTTAGACTCACCAAAATAGAACAGATAATGGAGTATTTTCTCTGAATTTGTCAAATTTTTATGGACTAGACATTGTGATGCATTTATTGCCTATATATTGTATATAATTATTGTACTGTTGTATATAGTTTTTCTAATTTTAATTATAACTTTCTTTATTTTAGACAAAAAGGGTGAAATTGGTGATATTTTTTTTTTGTGCTCTAACAAATAAAGCTTGCCTGAACATGAGACAGCAGAGCTATCCACTAGATAACCATAGAGGCCAGGTAGTTAAGGGACAAAACCAATTCTATTTTTGTACTAGGTCCTAAGGTGGCTGTCAGCAGAAGGGGAAGTTCTCTAGACTGGAGCCCAGCTGCTGAAGGTGGCTGTCTGCAGAAGGGGAAGTTCCCTAGACTGGAGCCAACAAGAGTGTCATGGTACCCCTTATGCACATAACAATAGATTTGTGAAATTTTTTCCCCTTTATAAAACCTGCCTAAAACCGGTGGGATACCTCCTCTGGTTTTCGTGCATTGGTGTGCAAGCCGAGGTCCAAATCACGATTTGCATAATTAAACCTTGCTTTTGCATTTCGATGAGTCTGTGTCTCTGGTGGTCTTCTAGGGGTTCCTTCCACTCAGGCACTGCAGTAGTGGTGGCACACAATTTGATCTCAGCATTTGGATCTCATGCCTTTGATCTCAGCATTTGGGATCTTGAAGGCGAAGGCGTAAGTCACAAACAAATCCCACACCAGTTTGGAATTATGATTAATAGAATGGTTATTTATTTAAAGGGGAAAAAACTTACAGATCACTGTCCCAGACAACAGCCCTCTGCGCAATCAGGAAGGGAGTCTAGTCGCTGGAGGCAGAGCAGGAAGTAAGAGAGAGCGAGGAGGGAAGTGGCCGCATTTTTAAAGGGAGAAACAGCACGCCCCAATGGGCTGGTATCTCAGCGGCTATTGGCTGGAGGAGCAGAAGGACCTCCCGCAACAGGATCTCATGCCTTTGACCTCAGCATTTGGATCTCATGCCTTTGATCTCAGCATTTGGGATCTCATGCCTTTGATTCCAGCATTTGGATCTCATGCATTTGAACCCAGCACTTGGAAGGCACATGCTTTTAATCTCAGAACTAGGGAGGTGGAGGCAAGAAGTGATAGGAATAGAAGGTGGGAGGAGACAGGAGTTCAGCCTTTAGCGTCTGTGGACTTCCTTGAGCTAAGAACTTTAGAGACTGACTGCTTTGCTTCACTGATCTTTCAGCTTTTACCCCCTAATATCTGACTCCTGGCTTTTATTATTAAGACCAATTAGAATTTGCACTACAGGGTAATGTTAAGAGACAGATGACTCAATTTTTTTCTTCCTTTTCTTTCCACCTAAAATGATGTTTTTCTGTCAGGTTAGTGACTGCACCTGAATATACTGATATTTCAGCTATCATCTGAGCCCCCACAGCCCTGCGGTTGGTGTCCCACAGTCAATCCACAGCCTGATGTGACTTCCAGGCCTGACATCACTGGCGGCTCTGCTTCTGCTGCCAAATGTAGTTTTAATAAGTCTCTACCATTCTATTTACTATAAAGACTCTGGAGTAAGATGTTGGGGTAAAAACCTGCTAGGAGAAAGAAGCTAAGAAGCAATCAGCTGACCTTCCTTTTATGACTTGAGTGAGATCCAGCAAGAAAGTGTCTATCTCAACCACCCCACACCAAAAAAGACCACAAGACTTCAAGTTCCTCCCTACTCTCTATCCTCTTTCTGGCTCTTCCATACTCTCTATGACTAATTCTTGTCAATTGGTGGCTGACTCCACCCCCCAGATCCAAGGTTGATTTGATTAACATAGTCTCAGGCTTCACAGTGCAATCAAATACCCTGCAACAGGTCGATTGGGTTTTTTGAATTGTTCTTTCTCTTTAACCTTTACATTGTAAACTCTTTCCATTGTTTCATAGTATGTTCTGCGAACTGGCTGAGAGCTAACTAAATTAATTTTTGTAAATCTGCTTTTATAACCACTTGCTGTGTGCCTCAGGCTCGAGCTTGACTATGACAAGGCCCCTACTTTCAGTCAGAGCCCCTTCAGCCTCCTGCTCTGGAGGAGCCTTCACATTTGGCCTGACCATACAATAAACCTTTATATTGCAACATTTCAGCGTTTACTCCTGGTTTTTGACACAAGCAACTCTGAAAGGAAAGGGTTTATTTAGCTTTCAGGTTACAATCCATCATCAGGGAAGCAGGACAGGAGCTCAAGCAGGAAGCTAAAGACCAGAGATGAGGCTGAGGCAGAGACAATGGAGAACACTTCTATCTGGCTTTCTTAGGCTGCTTTCAGAGACCAGCAGGACCGTTTTCCTGCAGATCATCCTTCCTTCCATAACAATCATTAATCAAGAAAATGTCCCCACAGACTTGCCTACAAGCCATCTGATGGATGTCTTTTCTCAGTTGAGGTTCCTTCTTCCCAGATGTCCTGGGCTTGTGTCGAAAAAAATAACCAACATAATGAATGAAGAAATGGGTGCAGTAAGGAACCCAAAATAGCCACTCTGTGGATGAAAAGGGAAGTTTATTCCAAACTGCCAAGGCTGTCTCCCAGGAAGGTAGAGAGAAGTAACAGGAAATTTTTTCCAAGGGCTCTGTGGGAACAGAAGAAAGGGAGCTGGTGAGCTGGGGTGTGGCTTGTGAGCAGGGACTGAGAGAGCCCAGAGGTTAGCACTGACCTTGACAAGTTTTGGAGGCACAACAGTCCTAGTTAGTGGAAGACCCACAGGTCTCTTTTACCAGAGATAAGAGAATGACTCCCCTTTTAGCAATCAGGAACTTTCTTCAAGCCCCTGAGGGAATGTTGGCTTTTGTCTAAATGCCTGACCGTGGGAAAAGGAATTTCTTGAGAGACCAGACAGAATATTTCTTGAGAGACCAGACCAAAAGAATATTTTAAATTAAAAATTGAATCTAATTGTGATGTAATTATGTATAATTACTACTTACATTTTCCTTCATCAGGCAAACAAAGTCATCCAGAGTGTGGTCCCTGTAGCCCCTGAAGTACATTTCCCTTCCAGTCTCACACAGGTTGTCTTAGTCAGGGCTTCTACTGCTCTGAAGAGACACCATGACCACTGCAGCTCTTATAAAGGAAACTTTTCACTGAGGGGGCTCGCATACAGGTCCAGTCCATCATCACCATGACAGGGAGTACGGCGGCATTCAGGCAGATATGGTGCTGGAGCTGAAATTGCTATATCTTGTAGGCAACAGGAAACCAACTGACTCACTGGGCAGTGTCCTGAGCACAGGAAAGCTCAAAACCCATCTCCACAGTGACACACTTCCTCCAACAAGGCCACACCTACTCCGACAAAGCCACACCTCCTAACAGTGCCACTTCCTATGGATTATGGATTATTGGATTATGGGATTATACATTCAAACTACCACACAGGTACTTCAGCCTACTGCACCACCTTGCCTCTGGGCTACTGCAGCTTCTTCTTTTGACCAGAACTTAAATATCCTTCTCCTTTTGGGGGCTCCCACTTAGGAGTCTCCATTTCCTTGAGAAATATATACCCAATAATTCCAAAACTCCTACTGTGAGAGGTATCTATGGAAGAGTCCTCCACCCAAGAACCAGAGGAGAGGTGAGGAGAGGAGAGGAGAGGAGAGGAGAGGAGAGGAGAGGAGAGGCTACCTCTTTGGGAGAGACAGAAAGGAGAGAGAGAGCTCAGGTTGGAAGTGGAAGGAAGATCCACTTGACTAGGCAGACAGGGTAGGGAGTGGGCTGGGCTTGTCTCTTAAAGGAATAGGACAGACCATTACACAAGGGCCACATCTGGAAGGCTTACCTGTGCATGGTCAAGATCCTCAGTTTCTGCATAAATGAAAAAGCACAAGAGAAAATAATACTATTTTACAACATGTAAAAAATTTCAGAATACTGCCAGGCAGTGGTGGTGCATGCCTTTAATCTCAGCACTCAAAAGACAGAGGCAGTCAGATGTCTGTGAGTCTGGGGTCAGCCCAGTTATCAGAGCGAGTTCCAGGACAGCTAGGGCTGTTACACAGAGAAACCTTGTCTGGAAAAACAAAACAAAATACTAAAATTTCCTTATCTGTCACAACTGCAGTCTAATTGGAAGGAAACCCATACATTTGTTTATACAGATTGTTACACACTAGAAGAAAGTGCACAGACAATGATGCAGAATGTCCTGTCTGAGTGCCCAGAGGCTCCAGTGTCTACCATGCCCTCTCCAGGGTGGGCTCTATAGGAAGAACTCAGGAAATACTGTTGGCAAGGATGATGTGTGAACAATAACTAAATGAAACTGCTCTGTCTCTGAATCCATGGCAATTCAATACAGAACCTAGCCAAAAACAGTTCTGCTGTGAACTCAGCTGTCCCTCCCAGCAATTTTAGAACATGGTTACTCTCAGAATAATCGCAGAAGAAAAACCCCTCCAGTCCCTACATAGTCTTAGATGTACCCTCTGTTAGCATTCAGGCTTTAGGCTAGCTCGCCCCAATCATCTGGCAGGATGTGCTTGTCAGTACTCAGGCAAATACTTAGTCAGCCCAGGGTCCTACGGCCGTATGTTGCTACGTGATCTATATACATGCATTGCATGGCTGCGTAAGGCTCTGTAGGCACACACAAAGGTCCTTTCCAACATAAGCTCCCTTTTAAAGTAAGCTCTGCCCGGCCCTCCCCCTCTCTTCATCTCTTCCCTTTCTCTGAGGACAGGCACAACCTCTCTTCTCACCCCCTATCAATAAACTACCACATGGGTTTGCTGTACATTGTGATTCATTCTCGCCACCACTAAACTATAACACCCTCGACTCCAGGTTTGAATAGGCATAAATGTTTATTTAAAAAAATCTTTCCCACTATTCCATAAAGAACAAACAGCACTAGAGAAGCCTTGCACCTGAGACACCTTTAAAAGGGTATTTTGGTAAGTCCGGGTGCTGCTGAAAAGCAGGCCCACAAAGAGGTAAATAAAGGTAAGCCTAGTGGTTAACCACATTCAGATGGGAGAGAACTGAGTGACCGTTGAGTAAAAACCACCTTCAATTCACTCCCCAGCCGAAAATCCCCATTTCAACTTTCTAGCCAGCCAGAATTTTCAGCCGCATGAACTTTCTTGTACAAGCAGGCTTGCACACAGAGTAAGGTCACCCAAAAACATGCCAGAAAAAAAAATAATCCAAAAATTGTAATTACACAATAATGACCCCAGTCTGAAACTTTCTTCAGGATTAATGAGTATTAAAAAAAAAAGGAAAAAAGAAAGGGATGAAGAAAGAAAGAAAGAAAGAAAGAAAGAAAGAAAGAAAGAAAGAAAGAAAGAAAAGGAAAGGAAAGGAAAGGAAAGGAAAGGAAAGGAAAGGAAAGGAAAGGAAAGGAAAGGAAAGGAAAGGAAAGGAAAGAAAAGAAAGCAAAACAAAACCAGTGGCCCCATGCAGCCTCCATCAGTCAGGACTGCCCTGGAAAGCTGCAAGCAAAACGTGTTTACAGCTCAAATTGTTCCTAAAATTATCTTTTCCACTACTGTATGGGAGTTGGGTTTCTATGGCACTCACTGTGGGAAAGGGCCAAATCTAATCAAGAAAAGAGAAAGGAAACATTGAAATTAAAAAATAGAATAGGAGATTTCTTTTGCAAGGACTGGGAGGGAGGGTGTAAATTGTGTGTGGAATATTTAGCCTTTGTTAGCCTTTGTTTCCAGCCTTCCTCTAGTGGTCAGAACGATGAGGAGGAGAATATTCATCACTCACCAAACAAAGCGCACACATATGTCCCCTGTCACGAGCTGAAGTTAAGTTCCAGCTGTTGACCATTTAGAGCAGGTGCTGCATCTCACAACTCACGGACTCCACACCCTGCCTACCCTTGTGCATGTCAATCTCTTCCAGCCTTGGCCCGGCATCGGAGGGCTGCCTGACTGAAGGTATATAGTGTTTTATTCAGGCATCTGGACTGGCCTGTCCTTGGGGTCCTGACAGAACACGTCCTCAACTGCAACCACTAAGAGCACCTCCTGTGCACATTTACTATGTTCCCTTTTAAAAGGTGAGCCTTACCCACCTTGCATCTCCCCCTCCCCAATCTGTTCCTTTCTCTGTCTCTGTCTTTCTGACTTCTGCTACTCTTGGTCCCGGGAACCAGTCTCTGCCCCTTCTCTCACCTCTTCCAATAAACCTCACCCCTATTGTATGATGTGACTTATCTTGTGGTATTTTCTAAGTTACGTCATTGGTTCCCTAACCGGGAAAGGCTGTCCTGGTGCTTTCTCCTGCCTGCCAGCCGTGTGAGGACTCTGAAACCCCATCCGCATATGACAGCCTCGCTTCCCCCTTGGATCCTTCTATCCAACACCAGCATGATTGGTGAGCCCCTCCCCTTCCCCCACCTCTGGCTATTTCTCACGAGTAAACCTTTGTTTCCAGCTCATCTCCCGAGCGTAGTTTCTTGACTTTTGGCCTTACTAAGCTCTGGTACCAGGCAACCACTGCTCTCTTGAGCTCAGAGCCCTCGGCCCCCACCCTTTGCATGACAACTCACTGGGCAGCCTGTGCCTTTCTCATGTCTCCGACCCTCGGGTCCTTGGACCTTAACCCTTTGGCCCCTGCTCCTTTCTCGATGAATCACTGAGCTACTTGTGTGTGCCTTTCTTGCTCGATTCTCACTTTATAAAAAGCCATTGGATCTTGTGATTCATTCAAGAGGAATTAGCCTACCAAAAATCTGCTTCCCAGAATCTTATATACTCATATTTTATGGAACACTTACAATATTCTGCCAATGATCCCAATAGAAGGAAGGAGGTGTCACCTTTTCACTCGCCCACCTCCCCCTCCCAATAAACCTCCTATATTAACTCTGTTGCATACAGCATGTTTGCTTAGTGGCAGATCCCGTGAAAGGTAACCACTTCCCATTGGGCCCTACCCACCTGCTCCACCCTCAACAGATATGCTCTCTTTGACCTGCAAAAAATTCTGTTTTCTCTTTCACTGGCAGCGTCACCTTCCATTGGCAGCTGGGTCTCTTGTGGGACTCCCCACCTGTGACCATGCCCCTAGACATAAGACTTCATTTCTCGAGCACAGTCCTCTCCTTGCCATCTAACCCTTCTCAAAGTCCTGGTACCATGTTAATGTTTCTCTCTTGGGCTCAGGACCCTTGGGCCCTGCTTTGTGTTTGATGAATCGATGAACAGCCTGTACCATCTCAAACTCGACCCTCTCTGAATACCTGGGATGCTAGGAATTGTAGACACGTGAGTCTTCTCTGCTCACTCATGGGAACTGTGTCATTGTTTATGCCTCCTTGCTCCCATTGGGATGTTTTTGGAGACCCACTGACCATTCCTAATCAGTTATGGTTGCAGGATACCAGCTGTTTACCATATTGCTGAAGGCACTAGACCACCAAAAATGTCTGGGTGGTGAGAACCAGCAGCGCCCCTGAGGTACAAACTCTACAATGACTGCTCTGGGCAATCAGCCACCTGTGTGTCCTGGTAGACGGGACAGAAGGAGAGTGTCTGCGTGATGCTGTGGTGGTGGGAACGGATCAGGGGCTTTAAGGTCTAGGGAGTTGATTTGGATTCACCTCAAAAGCATTTTGCCAGGTCCAAGTGGCATCTAACGGTTCCACCGAGCTTAGACAGTGAAGTGAAACAGTCAGATATTCCGGGACATGACCAGCAGCCTAGCTTTCTCAAATGATGGATGATACCCCTTAGGTCAGCAGGACTAGTCTTCAGAACAATGTGTCCCCATCCCCACCTCACCTGCAACCCCTTTCTAAATCCTCACCTTTTTATAATAAACAAAAGGGAGGAATGTTAGTATTCAGGCATCTGCACTGGCCTGCCCTTGGGGTCCTGACAGGAAACGTCCTCAGCTGCAGCCACTAAGAGCACCTCCTGTGCACGCTCACTACATTTCTTTTTAAAAGGTGGGCCTTTCTCCTCCCACTTCCTCCCCCACTTCTCTCTCCTCCTCTTTCCCCCCCATTACTCTTGTCCCCAGGGACCCATCTCTGCCCTTCCAGTAAACCCCGCATGTGAGTCCTGTTGTATGGTATGCGTCTCTTTGTGGTGTGTTAAAAAAAAAAAATTACAACACATAGTATACGTATTAACTATGTGGAAGGAGCCCCACCACTGAACCTTTAAGAGGAGGAATCCTCTTTGTCTGGGAAATGAAGCCCCCCCCCCCCCCAGATTCTGCCCATTGTGTCAGCGGTTGAAGATCATCTATCATCCTTATAGAAAAGGGAATCTCAGAATCAAGGAGTTTAAGACATCCCCTTAAGTTCTTCTATTTAATGTAGGGCTGAAACTTAAGCCTAAGCCAAGCACCAGACTGAGACGGTGCAGAAAGGAACAAAGGCAACATGTGTGTTTTCCTCCTACAGGCAAACTGAAAAGACAAAGCACCAGATAAGCTTTGTCTTTCCATTTCCTGTTCCCCGAGCGTGAAGCCAGACACTGCTCCCTCCATGGGACAGAAGGGGTATGAGTGACGGAGTGTTAGTGACCCAATAGCCTCGGGTGGAATTGTTGGGAGCTATTGGGGGCTGTAACCCCCGGATCCTGAATTCCCTGTAAGTGGCTTATTTTTCCTATGCTTTCAGCTGCTGTGATCAAAACAACTTGTTTTACTCTGCTCTGAGCAGCCCTGCAGCTGCTCTGCACATGAGACCTTGATGACAGACAGGTTGGTGAGTGTGCAGCTGAAGGATCCCGAGAGCTGGGGCATGGCCAGAGCCCTATATAAGCTGCACCTATGCACAATAAACTTGTCATTCTTGTATCAAGGATGACCCGTGTCCGTCTCGTGTGTGTGTGTGTGTGTGTCTGTGTGTCTGTGTGTCTGTGTGTCTGTGTGTTTTTAAGTCTCCAGGCCCCATTCCCAAGGCTCACATACTGTCTTGTAGTAGTATGGGCATTACAGGCATAGTACCATATAGCATGCAGTATGGAACTGGTGGATGGAGTTTTACATGGAATGGGAAAATCCAGACAGGAAGGTTAGCACACTGATAACAGGCGCTGTGTATGTAAGGATTTGCAAAGCTTCTGATAAGGTGAAGTGAACACACCAAACTTCATTGGTATCTACCACTTAAGATTTTGAGAACAGGTTTGCAGATGGCCTCATTCCACCTAAAAGTTCCCCTTTCTGCCCTATAAAACCCCCAGTCCTCCCGTGTCAAAGCACTCAGTCTCTACTGCAGAGAGACTGCGGTCTGTTGCTCTGATTAAAGGACATGCTTCAGTAGGGGTCTATCTCTCTTTTATTCCCATGTTGCCTTGCTCAGCCTGAACTATTTGAGTGACTGCTCATTTTCAGGTGTTCTTGCTCTTAACAGAGGAAGAGACAGAATACGTAGTCTCCGAGTAGCCTCTGAAGACACAGAGCCCTCCTACACGTGCTCATCACGGCTTCCTCCTCTTCCAGATTCCCCTCCTGCCTCTGCAGGGAGCAGACCTAATGTCGGTAATCTTAGAAAACATCAGATAACTACAATTGTGGGTAATTCACAGAGGAGAAAACCGACACCTGTATATTGGTCACTCCACAGGTGAAAGTCGCCGTCTCCTTTCTGATGCATAGACATGCTACATAGTCCCTGCAGTAAAAGGTTCTGCTACAGGGATTTTTATAGCCCCTTTGAGAAAATAGATTAAATATTAACTATCACAAGCCACCTTGTATCAGAGCCATAGTGAAACTCGAGCTAAGCCATTTGCTGTTGAATTAGAATTCAAATGATGTCACAGACCTTCACATCTATCCATCTACCTGTTCAACCAATGGATATTTCTAGAATGCTACCTGTGCAAGAGACAGGCATAACTATGCCAGGCATGGAAGGTAGAATAACATTTAAAAGGAAAAAAGAAAAATGGTTGATTCTCAGAAATGTACCAGCTAAAAGAAGACAGATGTTAAGGGCAAGCAACAAAAACTTCTTTCTCTGGAGTAATACAGTCCTGTCACATGGATAATGAGAGGTATTTGGTGAGTATTAATTTCAAGTATGAGTATGCACACACATTAATGAGGAATGCAGAGAACTAGAATGGATTTAAGGTAGCTCCATTTGAATGCTGAGGTAATGTGAGGTCATCAACCAGAGAAGCAGAATTTCCTGATGTGGGTTCTGGTGAGGGAAGGAAGTGCCCTTAACTGCCAAACCATTTCTCCAGCCCCATCGACACTATTTTTGTAAAAACAAAAACTTACATGACTTTTGCAAACAATTCTGTAAACATCAAAATATTTAGCGTTTATGGACCTATAGAACATGGTAAGCAAAGTGCAAGCTGAGCTGGAGAATTTCTAAGTGGCTAAAAGCAAAGCAGAGAATGGGATTTATGCACGAGTCTGAAACAACTTGAGCCACAACGCAAATCACAGTGCTGTTGTATTAGAAGCCAATAACAAACAAACACGTACAAGTTCATGCTTCTGTTGCTAAGTAATCCACTACATAACTAAACAGAGTTTAAGAGATTATCCTTCTCTACAGCAGAATTTAAAACCCAAATCCTGAAGACCTGGGGAGAAAGAGTATGTGCATTAGGACTCCAGGTGGCAATTGCTGGAAGCAGATCCTTGGCAAATGGGCAGTGAACCGGGAAGAGCTTAAGGAATAAGAGAATGGTTTCATGTCTGCAGAGAAATAATTAGCCTAGTCACACATGTTCAGATACTTTAAAAATAAACACAGGAAAGGAAGAGCAAAACTAATGAGATGTGTTTCCTGTCTGTGGTGTGGGGGTGGCAGGGAGATGACAAGGAGGGAAACCCTTTCTTGAGTCCTCTGTTTACTTTTGATCAAGTATTTTTTTTTCTATTTTAAAAATAGAATGAGGCAAAAGGGGATAAAAACTAAAATTAATCTCCCATAAATGAATTGTCTTTCAAATTGAACTGTAGCTACCCATACAATGCTATTTTAAATAATCCGAGTATTCTGCTGTAAATGCCACTGTTTATGGGATTCTGCTCACCCCCAACATGATTATTTTTAAAAATTAACTATAGAAGAATTTTGAAGAGATAAATGGTTCATGCTTGTAACATCCTGGAATCTTGACATGTAGCTGCCTATGAACGTTATGGGATAACGTGTGTAAACTTTAGTGTTACAGCTACTAATATTGAAGAGCAATATTTCATGTGAAACAAAAGCAATGAGAACATAAAATAAGACAAGTTACCCAGGAGCTGTAAATAAGTTTGAACCAGAAGTATCAGTCTGAACTTGTGAGTTTTGTCTGTAAAGTACATGCATGAAGATGTAAGAGAGATGTGTGTGTGTGTGTGTGTGTGTGTGTGTGTGTGTGTGTGTGCAGATGTAGCTGTAGCTACCATATTTTAGATGAACAGCAAAGAAAATGGAAAAGATCTCAAATAATAAGCAATTATCACACAAACTTCCAAATTTACCTTGGGCTCATTTCAGCGTTGTGCATCCAATGGGCATTGACAAAAAGGTCAATTCATACGCCGCATTAAAGAAGCAACAAAGCATTTTCTCTGTCTAGAAATCTTGTGTTCTTCCTGTTCACCCCTCTGCCCTCCTTGGCAACAACTATTCTTTTTTGATCTTGACAGTTTTACCTTTTTCAGAGATTTATATAGATGGAATCATACAGCATGTGGCTGTGTCACCCAGCTTTTCACTTAGAAACAGGAATTTAAAGTGTTCCTAATTCGCTTCATAAACTCAACTCATATCATTTTGGTACTAAATAATATTCCTGTTGTCTGGGTGTACCAAGATGCTTTATTCATGTACTTGCTAGTAGACCTGTTGGTTGCCTCTGGGTTGAAGCAGTTACGAATAAAATGGCTATCACCACACACTGTAGTTGGAATTGTCTTTAGGCTGCCAACCAGCTCCCAAATAAAGACATGGAGACTTATTATTAATTACGAATGCTTGGCCTCAGCTTAGACTTGGCCAACTAACTCTTTTAACGTAATTTAACCTTTTTCTACATCTTGCTTCAAAGCTTTTTACCTTCCTTTCATTCTGTATGCCCTACTTTCCTGCTTCCTCTTTGTTTGGCTGGTCTGGTATCTCCCTAGCATCTCTTTTTCTTTCTCCCCTGAGCCTAAATTCCTCCTCCTTACTCTCCAAGTCAGGAAGTCCCACCTATACCTACTCCCTTGCTGTCGACTGTTCTTCTAGTCAAGTACCTTAGGCAGGCAAGATAAAGCAGCAACACATCTTTAAATAACTAAAGAAATGCAACACATCTTTGCATAGTTAAACAAATGTAACACATCTTTACATAGTTAAACAAAGCATATCAACTTTGCATAGTTAAACAAATATTTCACAACAATACACATGCAGGCTTTTGTAAGAACATAACCTTTCAGTTCAAGTACTGCGATTACTGGGTCCTGTAGGAAGGGTGTGATGAGTGCTGTTAGGAGCTATCAAGTTGGTGAAAATCAGCTGTGACGATGACGGGGAGTCCCTGATGCCTTGTGCTTCCTCAGTATCCATGGTCACCAGTTCTGACTGTGGCCAGCTCAGCAGTGGACAGCAGTAGTTCACTGTTTCACATTTTCCTGGTGACTTACAGGGTAGAACAACCTTTCTTCTGCAGATTTGTGGGTATAGCAAGTGGGGCAGCTGTTCTAGGGGTTCAAGCTGAAGCACATTTCTCCTCTTCTTACCACTGGGATCAAAGACTTCTTTGTGTGCTTTGAAAATCAGCCCCTTATTAGATTTGACTCTTGGAAATATTTCTTTCCAGTTTCCTCATTTCTTTAACAAAGTCTTTTGCTGAGCAAAATGTTGAATTTTAATGGGGTTTAGCTTGTTTATTCTTTTTCTTCATGCATTGTGCCTTGGGTATTGTATCTAAAATGTCCTTGCCAAACTTCATGCCATCTAGATTTATTTTACAATATGTTATAGCAGTATCTTGGCTTTGGGTTGTGCATTTAATTCTGTGATCCACTTGGGCTACTGTCTGAAGGATTTAGAACCTGTCTCTAGATCCATTCTCCCTTGTAGTTAGTCAGTTGTTCCAGCATCATTTGTAGGGAAGACTATGTTTTTCTCCATTATATGACCTCTGTCAGTTGAGTTTACTTTTGTAGTTCTGTTTCTGTTCTCTATTCTGAAAATGTTGTTGTTGAGCACATCAGGCATAGAGAAACACATCAAAGATGTTGCTCATGCCAAAACAGCAGCTGGCTTGTGTCTTTCTGAGTAACCGCTGCTTAGCACAGACTACTTACCTACAAGACATATTCTGAGCCTTTGGGGTTTCTGTAAAAAATAAGCTTCTAAGATACAGACTTTCTGTAACCTAAATGAAGACCTGAGCTAGGGTTTGGCTATATAGCTTGGGGAGATGAGCATTTAACTAGCATGTGTCAGGCCCTGAACTGGATCACCAGTACCCTTCACCCAATCTCGCTCCCATGGTGACCACACCACATCAACAATCTCCATTTTTATGCGCCTGTTGTAAATCTCTAAAATCTGGAAAAATCAGCTCTCTCTGTCATTGGACATTGTATGCTACATTGGTTTGAAAGTATGTGGTAAGTCTTTGTATGCTGGCATATAAGATTAGTTCTAATAGATTTCTCTGCTAAAACATCATTCCAGTAGCTAAATCATGTGCCTGTGAGCTCTCTATCCTAACACTTGGGAAACAGATATATGTCACAGAAGCCTCCCTCTGCTCCCAAGCTCTGGGGCGTTCTTCCCTCCAGGTTTCTGTGTTGTCTCCTCTACTCTGTCCTGATCCTCTAGATAGGGCACTGTTATGAGTAAACCAAGGAATGTTCAGCTCGCCAGCTTCCCTGCTACCTAAACCCGAGCTCTGAAGCTCACACAGATGTGAAGTCATTTTCCAGACACACTCAGCAGAACTTTTTCACTTACTTTTACAAGTTACTGAGACTTGTGCAATGCTCCTTTGTGCTAACTTTTTCTGCTCCCTAAGAAGGAAGTGGACCTAGATGTGGTTTCAGAGTGAGAAGAAACTTGGAAGTGTTGAATACAGTGTATAAAAGTGGCTTTTCTGTTTTTATATTTGAAAAGAAGAAAACATAAAAGATAAATCTTAACAGCAATAGAATGTCAATTATGTATAACCTCAAACTGGATTTGCTTTTTAAATTTCTTGTTTACTGTTGTATTGTGTGATCAAGAATTTGACAAGAAAAGTCAAATTATACCAGCCAGTGGTGGTGCACATGGGGATTAAAGAGTAGGCAGAGGCCGGCGGATCTTTGTGAGTTTGAAGCCAGCCTGGCCTACAGAGTGAGTTCTAGGACAGCCAGAGCTACACAGAGAAATCTTGCCTTGAACAAAAAAAAATTAGAGAAAAAAATGGCAAATTATTGTTTTAATGTATTGCTTGAGGGTCATGCTGTTTAATATTAGAAATAATTGAGGATTAGAACAAAAAATAAACTCATGTTATTTCACTAGAGTACACCGTGACCATGTATTCTAGTGAAAGTTTTAAACTAGGATCAATTTTGACAAATCAATTTCAGTATAGGATTAAATGAGCAAACCTTATTTCACCTTTTAAAAATGATTGCCCTCTGATTTACATTGAGTATTTAAATTAACATGCAAAACTACATAAAAGTTAAAGGATTTGATGTATTTTACTAGAAATCAGCAAGAACATTTATTTAAGTAAAATTAAAATCAGTTCTTCGTAACTATATTGTTTTGAAGCAAGGATCTGATCCTAACCAGGTATGAAGTCTTTCATTCAAGAACTCCAGAGAGACAGCCATGATCACTTATCCTTAATCTCACCCAAAAGCCCCTCATGTCACTACACAGCACAGTGAGTGGGGATTTGCCAAGACCCGATGAAAATGCGTATTTGTATGTACGATGCGTACACAAGCTGAAAATGAAATCTGCAAGTCTCCCTTGTCTCCAGTCTCCCAATGGCTTGCCCCTCCTATAGCCTGAGCTTGCAATTACGAGGTTTCTTACAAAATGGCATGCCATCAATGAGTCGTGACACTAGACTCCAATATTTGTAACATTCTAATGTGGTCTTCCATAGTTTAGTACTTATTACAGGAGAAGATGTGAGGAAATTGCCCTCCCTCTACAGCCCATATGGAAAGCAGTTTCCCTGATACATAGCTCCTTGGATTACTTGATTAAAACCAGCATTTTGTTTTGTTTTGTATTTTTGAGACAGGGTTTCTCTGTAGCTTTGGAGCCTGTCCTGGAACTAGCTCTTGTAGACCAGGCTGGCCTCAAACTCACAGAGATCCACCTGCCTCTGACTCCCGAGTGCTGGGATTAAAGGTATGCACCACCACCGCCCGGCTAAAAATTCACATTTTATAAAATGACTTTGAAATACTGTAAACAGTGAGTGGAAGAGACAATTCAAATCTAATAGCTGGATTGAACTTTGCCCAAACAGGAAAGTGTGTCAACTATGAGTGATTACTTTCAGACAGGCAAGTTTCCTCTGATGTAACGTTCCTCCATTTAGCCCAATATTATCTGCATGTCTTCTTTGCTTTAAATGATGGGAAGACGATCTGAGCTCAGGCTAGCCTCACATGCTGCGGAGGAAAACATGGATGCTGTTGGGCCTATGTGGTGAAGCCCTGGAAAAGAGCAGTCATCTATACTCGTGCAAGGGAACCTTCTCCTAGCAGCTGTATCACGGCCTTTATAGTTCTCAAATCCAATTTAAAGATTAAAAAAAAAAAAAACCCAGCCTCCCTTCTGTACTGCATGTTTATGGTAATCATACCAACCGCAGATGCTGAGGAACGCACACTATCCCACTCTCTGCCCACAATGTTTCTTTCAAACACGTTCATTTCTCTCTTAACACGAAAACACTCACTACCCACCAACAATCTGTTCAAAACCTTTTAAAGGCTTTGCATTCCCTGGAGCTGGAGTTACCCGAGGCTCTGATTCACCCAGCATGAGTAATAAGAGCAGAACTTGGGTCCTCAGCAAGAACAGCACAGGCTCTGAACGGCTGAGCCAGCTCCCCACAGATCATCAATGATTTATTACAGTTATTGGGGGTGGATATACACATGGAGGTCAGAGGGCAGGGTCATGGAGGCAGGTCCAGTCTTCTGACCTTACATGGGTTCTGGAGATTGAATTCACGTCTTTAGTTTCCTGCAGCGCTTTATCCACAGGGCTATCTCACCAGCCTCGAGACTGTTAATGGGATCATCTAATCATGAGGAATGCTAACTATACTTAGTTATTTGGTTATTGATTTTTGAGAGAGGGTCTCTCTATGTAGCCCTGAACATACAAGAAGTCACTGTATAGATCAGGCTGGTCTTGAACTCAGAGATGCTCCTGCTTCCTGAGTGCTGGGATTAAAGGTGTGTGCCTCCATGCTAACACATTGTGATCTTACATTTGAGAAATTCATCATGAGCTAAGGAATGACAGAAAATACAGGGCTTCATCTTGAAAAAATAACCTGTTCACAAAGGATTAGGAGGACTTAAACACATTTTCTGACTATAGATTCTTTTTCTGACTATAGATTCCTTTTCTGACTATAGATTCCTTTTCTGACTATAAATTCCTTTTCTGACTATAGATTCCTTTTCTGATGACTATAGATTCCTTTTCTGATGACTATAGATTCCTTTTCTGATGACTATAGATTCCTTTTCTGACTACACAGTCCTTTTCTGACTACACAGTCCTTTTCTGACTACACAGTCCTTTTCTGACTATAGATTCCTTTTATGATGACTATAGATTCCTTTTCTGACTGTAGATTCCTTTTCTGACTATAGATTCCTTTTCTGTAAATGGGCAATAAAAAGCATAACACGTGATTTCTAACACACCAGGGACATTTAGCTCCTGGTGATCTAATTGCATAAAATATTATTCTGAAACACTTGGAAGTATTTAGAAGTTGAGAATCCAGTCAGAGAAACCCAAATATGTACATGGGAAAGAACTGATTGGCCGGTGGCAACTAATGCAAAAAAAAAAAAAATAACAGTAATTTCCAAAAGAAAAACATGTGTTGACTAAGGTTTCTGTTCCACCCAGTCCTTCTCCTGCCCAGTTCCCACAATCATTAAGCCCGAAAGAAACCACACAGAGGTCTACATTATTTATAAACTGATTGGCCTGTTAGCTCAGGCTTCTTATTAACTCTTATAATTTATATTAGCTCATTATTCTTGTCTATGTTAGCCATGTGGCTCAGTACCTTTTTTGGCAAGGCAGTCACATCTTGCTGCTTCTGTGCCTGGGAGAAGACTACTGAAGGAACTTCCTTCTTCCCAGAATTCTCCTGTTCTCATTGACCCGACTCTACTTCCTGTCTGGCTACTGGCCAATCAGCATTTATTTAAAATATAATTGACAGAATATAGACCATTGTCCCAAACCAGACATGAGTCATGGGAGAAAGACCCCAGGCATTGACAGAACCTAAAGCATAGGTCCCAGGCACTAAACATGGCCTGTAAAGACTGAGGAGAAGACCCCTTTAAATACCAATTCATCACCTTCCCTAACTGCCGCGACTGCAGCAGACCCTTTAATTGCTCTCCTATGAAGCTCATGAGCAATAGCACCTGTTGAAATGCACTGGAAAACTGCTTCTTCTCTCCCTTCTTTCTCTACCCCACTTTAGATCCCCTGAGCTGTGTACTGGCAGGCAGAGTGTTCACTTTTACATTCTTTATGTCTCAAAGGTGCTCAAAGATGTTAGTTGGATGCATTCCTGAGCTACAGATACAACCCAGCCTGGGTACACAGGGAAAGGCTAACCAGGTAATGGGATGGAGTGCATGAGACACACCAAGGGAATAAACATAAATAGGAAAGCACCTTCTGGAAACAAAACAGTGACCTTCTTAAAATCATTGGGTGTGAGTAGGAGTGTGTTGACAGATACAAACTGAACTAGGAATCAGAAATGTGCTCCGGAGTTCCCAAGATTCCTAGGCTGCTCTATTCCCTTGTAAATCAAGGGCTGTACTTTGTTTTCACCTCCTGGGAAAGATAGAAAGACCAAATGAGGGTTAAGACTACAAAAAGTTTTGAAAATATATATTTCTATTTGATTCCATTTTTATTTCCCTGTCCTATCAATGCCATCTTTCATACCAAAGTAAGCCAACATGTGATATTAATATTACTAATATTAATATAGTAATAAAAATAACTAAGTAATCACAAAATGCATTTTATTCTTAATATTAAGATGAACCTAATTTATGTTCTGCCATCAATAATGGAGATAGAGTAAGGAAAATCTAAAAATTACAATAGAGTAAAACAGTGATTTTTATTTCATAATTTTTACTATGGGATGAAAATTATACACATTTTTAACTTAATCTTCATGGCAACTTCATAAAGTAGACTTGTATCAATGCATAACATAAGACACAGAATATTGAAGAAACTTTTCTATGGTTCATAAAGTCAACTCCATAGTATTTCATCTAAGGTGACAGCACCATTATTGTTTATCCTATGACTCTCGAGAAACAAAGATGAGGCCAATTAAGCACTATTTCATCAATGACAATTTGTGTCTCAATTTGAGACATATTAAGAACACAGGGGAAAGTGCACATCATGGCTGATGAGCTATCATGGCAGCTTGTGAAGGGCTTTTCATTCCTAATATTCAACAATATCACATCACCCTTAAAAACATCCTTGTTTTAGGAAAATTACTATTTTTCTATCATTCTTGGTAACACACTAAGTACATTTACAGATGGCCCAGTGGGCCTTAAAGACAGAATGAAGACAGCTGCAACTGCAGCTCCCTTTGTCCCATGGCCCTTCATATTAACAAGTGTCCGTGCAGCTCTGTAGAAATGGGTTAGCAGTTAAGAGCACTCCCTGTACTTCCAGAGATTTGTGGTTCTGTTCCCAAGCACCCACATAACACCTCTCCAGTCTCTGCAACTCAGTTACAGGAAAGCCAACATTCTCACATATTGGCAAACATGTGAACATTAAGTAAGTTGGCAAACAACAAACATTAAGTAAAAATAAATTTAAAAAGAAGGAAAAAAGAAGAGGAAGAAGGAGGAGGAGGAGGAAGAAGAAGAAGAAGAAGAAGAAGAAGAAGAAGAAGAAGAAGAAGAAGAAGAAGAAGAAGAAGAAGAAGAAGAAGAAGAAGAAGAAGAAATGCAGAACTGAAGACTCCATGTGGTGTTGAGCACACAGGCACAGTTGTTCTGCTCAGTCTCTGCACCTCTAGCCAGGGCAGCATGATGAACATGTTGGTTGATATTGTCACCTGGGCAGGATCTAAAATCACTTATGAAACAAACCTCTAGGCTGGTCTATGAAGGAGTCTCTGGACTTGAGTTGCTAAGATAGAAGAACTTATCCTGGAGGTGGGTAGCATCATTCCACGGCCTGGAGTCCTGACTGAATACACCCGAGAAAACTTCCTGAGCACCATCAATCATCTCTCCCTACTTCCTCACTCCAGTGTGACTGACCAGCCGTGTGAGCTGCCTGCCATGGTGCGCTGTACTCATATGCTGTGAGCCGAGATGAACCCTTCCTTCCTTGTCACAGAATCTGGAAAGGTCATTAACATGGATGCCAATTATGTGATCAGGAATCATGGTGTTGGCTGGAGGAACTTAGAAGAGACTGGATGCTACCCCACATCCATCTCCTCAAACAGCAGTAATTTTTGCATTTCAAGATTGTGTTCTCCCCAGCTATTTAGAAATGTAAGAGATTGATATGATCACAGTTGACCTCTCAGTATTCAGTGTCTTTGTCTAACCTTTTTGCATTCCCCCTGCCTCGGGGCTTCTTCACTGGGAGGGGCCACTGTCCCATACTGTCCTATGAGCTTGCCTTTTCAATTCCACAAATGACTACAAACAGCTGGCAATTTTCATCTTGGGTCTGGCTTCTTTCACTTAATGCAAGGGCTCCATTTCTGTCTGTGTTGCTGCAAATAAAAGAATTTCAGTCTTTACCTGACTGTGTACTATTCTATGTCTCTATAACACATTTTTCTCATCGGTCAGTTGATGGACACTGATTCATTCTTTACTGTTGTGAATAGTATTGCAGTGAATATGTAAAAATATGTATATACCTCTTTATTATCACAAAATTATGTCATGTAAGATATCCTTTATACGTTTATGAATGCACTGCCCATCCTTGGGATCCTGGCGCTACTCCCCGTTTACAGTCCTTCTGATCTCTCTAAAGTCACACTGCAGCACAGAGAGGGTGCTGTCACCTCAGAAGCCACCACCCAGCCCCATTTGCTTCACATTCTATATTCAAGTAAAGGAAATTTTTCAAAAGGCCAAAGCAAACCAACAGAGGGGGAAGGAAGCCACACAATCATTCAGAGTTTAAAATCCTAAGAGAGTTTATCTACTGTTACCTGATGCATATAAGACAAACTTCACAATAGCAGGGCTAAGACTCCCTGCCTTCAGCAGACCCCAGGCTCAGCGTGAGACCGACACTCGTTGAAATGCTTCTTGGGCATGGTTGCATATGCCTGTAATCCTAGCACCCAGGTGGCAGAGTCAGTGGACCTTGAGTTGAAGACCAGGCTGGGCTACACACATAGTGAACCCCTGTCAAGAAAGGCAAGGCAAGGCAAAGACAGGTGAAATGATGTTGAGTTCAGTGGTTATCACTATAACCTTAGTATCCAGAGAGCTGGCCTGGGAGGAGCTGGAGTGTTAGGATAAACTAGGATGCGCAGCAAGATCCTGCATTGAAAACAAAGAAAAGGAAAGGAGATGTTGTGTTGAATTGGCAGATGAATGAGCAAAGCAAAAAAGCAAATTGGTGCTGGGAATAATTAATTAGGTAGCTCTGAACTCTTCATCCATAGACCACAGCATCAGGTGGGTTCTTAGAGGCAGAAACTGTGAAAGAGATATGTGTCTAGATGGTCAGGAGGTGCTGGGGACTTGTTATTTGCTATTAAAGGACTAAAAAAAAAACCACATTGATTGGACAGCTGAAAAATCTTTAGGGAGAGAATTATTTAAAGTCTGGCGGTGCGGGCCTATAATCCTAACTATTTGGAAGACAGGCTAGCCTGAGCAACTTGGTGAAAACCTGTCTCAAAACGAAAAGTAAATAGAGGACTGGGTTTAGCCCAGTGGCAGAGTGCTTGCCTGGAAGACACAGGCTCTACATTCAATCACAAATAGTAACTGAAGCCACACACTGCGATGAGGTATGTGTTTCCCTGCTACACTGGTGGGGGCAGGAAGACCCTGGGGTCTGACGGGATCACAAAGCTTGTGTCTATAGTGGATACCTAAGATGGAAGTGCATGGTTCACAGCTGTTCTTACTCATTCCTGCTCTGATCTTGCACTTTTAATACTTGACTATTCCATTTTTAACATTGCTAAAGCATTTTTTTCTCCTCTTTTGAACTTCTCATATAGTTCTTGAGACACTGTTTTGCTGGATATTTCTGAATAAATGCATAGGTGTCCTTGTATGTCAAACATTTCTGTTAGGTGGCCTTCTGAGGACAAGAACCATGTTACATGTGGTCATGTCGTAAGTAGTTTATCCGAGTCGCATTATGGCTCACGATGTATTTCTATGAATGACACCCCACTTTATTTTCATGCATATGTGTGTGTCTGTGTGGAGAGCCGAGACGCCACAGTGTCTCCTTAGCTCACTCTCCACCTTATTTTATTTCAAACAATGTAGCTCACTGAATGTGACACTCACCTACTTAGCTGTCAGTCAGCCCAGGAGCCTACTGTCTCTGCCTCTTGGCTGTCTCAGAATATTTGATTGCACCGTGACACCCTGAAGCTGCATTAATAAAGTTAATCATGAATCACGGGTCAGAGCCAATGACTAGATGATAATAATTAGTCATAGAGAATATAGAGGATTTAGGATACAGAGAGAGAGGCACAGGAAGGAGTAGGGAAGGACTTGGAGGTTCACCTTTTTTTTGTTTGGTTGGTTAGGTTTTTGTAGTTGTTTTGTTTGCTTTTGTTTGGGATATTTTGCTTTCCTTTTGGCCTGGGAGGTGTGGTGAGAAGGTCAGCTGGTCACTCCTCCATTGCTTCTTTGATCGATCAGGTTCTCACCCTAATATCTGACTTTACTGGTAATAGAATAACTTAAGAAAACCACTTCAGTGTTGGGATGACAGGTCATGCTGCAGTGTCCAACTCTTTACTTGGGTTCTGCAGGTTCCACAGCACATCTTCATCCTCGCAAGGTAAGATGATGTCAGGAGGATGGGGCAGCATCTCCAGAGACACAGTCGTGATCCAGTTTCTAGATGCTCACACATCCGTCTGTTCACTGCACACAACACGGGTGTCCTCGGTCCCAGGACACCATGATGGTCAGAGGACACTTCTGGCCAAAACAGCTCAACAGCAAATAGAAACTACAAATGTGTCGTGTATAACTTAACACTGACGCATTATAATAAGGGCAATGGGAAATAAATGTACGCGAAGCAGGTGGCAGAGCAGAGACCATCTGGAGAAAGTGTGAATTGCAGGAGAAGGGAGATTAGTGCTGGCTTTTTAAGATGAACAGGAGAGTACGGCCAAGCGATGGCTCCGTGCGTAAAGTGCTCACCATGCATGCATGAAGACTGAGTTCAGTGACCAGCACACATGTGAATGGCCAGGGTTGTGGTGCATGTGTGTAGTTCAGCTCTGGAGAGAGTCCAGCAGGCAGATCGCTGGGGCTCACTGGTCAGCCCGACTGGCATCTTTGGCAGGCTCTGGGCCATTAAGAAACCCTATCTCACAAGTCAATAAATACATAAATACATAAGTAAATACATAATTAAATAACGGTTCTGAGGCATGGCATCCAACTTTGACACTCACACATGAATATATACATGTCGTCATTTATGCCCCGGCAACACTTGAGCATGTCTGGGTAGCCTGTTTATGGCAGTTCTCCAGTTGTTCCTGTCCTGGGAAGTCCTAAATGCTTGTATTATTGTTCTACCCAAGGTTCCACGGTCTTCCTTTATGCTGTCTATCCAGTGTTTATTGGGCCTTCTTCTTTACCTTATCCCATGCACTCTTCCAAGCAGTGATATACAAAGGTATAAATAAAATAAAATTAATTTTTTTAAGATTAACAATAAAAAGGCTGGAAAGATGACTCAGCGGTTAAGAGCACTGGCTGCTCTTCCAGAGGGCCTAGGTTCAATTCCCAGCACCTACACGGTGACTCACAAGCATCTGTAACTCCAATTCCAGAAGAACTGAAACCCTTTTCAGGCCTCAATGGACTTTGCACACATTTGGTACACAGACACATATGCAGGCAAACACCCGTACATAAAAAAGTAAAATAAAATAAAAATAAAAACACTTTTGAAAAATAATAAAACATCAACAGGAGTTTCAAGATGTAGAAAACCCTAGGGCAGAACCTAATCCTAGGCAGAGGGAGGGAGTATGCAAACACATGGGAGCACATGTGTTTACCTTCTGGAATCAGACACAAAATTCAGGGTGCTGTGGCCTCTCCACAGAATAAAGGCTTTGATCTGAGCCCCTTTCGTGTTTCCTCTTCTTCTTCCTTTATGTAATAAACTGCATTATGGAAGTATCACAGGAATTCTTCGTACCTTCATTGGCTGTCTCCATCACCTGTACACAGTGGCTATCAGAGAGACAAGCTACGGCTGGAGACTGAAAGGTTAGCACCATTGTTCCGTCTAACTGCAGTTTTCATAACCAGCCATAGATGGTGGCTGCCATATGGCATATAGTGATCACGTTCTGGAGTGATGACATCCACCCCCACTCTCTAATCCTCTTTACAGAAGTGAGAGAAAAAGAGTTTGTAACTTAACAATACTTTTGAACACAGCACTCCAGCTCATGGCTCTTAGTTGTAGGAGGCCGCTTGTTTGTTCTCCGCTGCTCAACCCCGAAATAATCACACAGAAAACATATTATTTGCAATACTGTTTGGCCAGTAGCTTAAGGGTAGTCATATCTTAACCCATCTCCATTAATCTGTGTATCACCATGAGGCTGTGGCTTACTGGGTAAAGTTCCGGCATCTGTCTCTGGCAGGGTTACATGGCTTCTCCCTGACTCCACCTTCTTTCTCCCAGCATTCCGTTTAGTTTTCCCCACCTAGCTAAATTCTGTCTGCTATTGGCCAAAGTAGTTTCTTTATTTATTAGCCAATAAAAGCAACACACAGACAGAAGAACCCCTGGTGTGGGAGGTTCTTCTGTCTGTGTTGCTTTTCCTGATTAATGAATAAAGAAACTGCCTTGGCCTGTTAATAGGTCAGAACTTAGGTAGGCAGGGAAGATGGACTGAATGCTGGGAGAAAGAAGGGCGGAGTGATATAGACATCATGGAGCTGCCAGAAATAGACATGCTGAAACGTTGCTGGTAGGCCACGACCTTCTGTTGATGCACAGATTAATGGAGATTGGTTAAATTCAGATGTAAGAGTTAGCCAATAAGAAGCTGGAGCTAATGGGCCAAACAGTGATTTAATTAATACAGTTTTTATGTGGTTATTTCGAGGCTAAGTTACCCGGGTGGCTGGGACAAACAAGCGGCCTCCTCCTACAGACCCCCCCATACCAGCTCTTGGCTGTACTGAGGGATGATAGATGAAAAAACCATTTCCAAAGCTAAATGGCCTATTAAAATTGTATTATGATAAAAGGATCGTTCTGTTGGGTTTCACATTTGATTGGAGAGACATACCACAAATTAAAATTGTACACAAGTAATAACAAAAAGGTTGGTAGGTGGGACCTGAAGAAAAAGACCCAAAGTTGACCTCTAGCATTCATTGTGTGTGCACATGCGAGTGTGTGTGTGCACACGCACACACACACTCGTCAGGGGGATATATTCTAGTAGAAAATGGAAATTGTAGGAAACTCAGAGAAGAAAGGAAAAGATTAATGTGAGACACCAAAGCTAACTAGAATCCAAAGTACTAAGAAAAATGGGGAAGCCATTTCACAGGAGTATCTGACAAAACTGCAGAGCTGGACAGCTTACTAATGTCACTGAGGTGGGCAAGCCTGCACAGATGAGAAGGAGAAGACAGCAGGGTGGAGGACTCAGCAGCTCAGGGCAGGGTCCAGGAGGGCCCAGCAGCTTGGGACAGAGTCCAGGAGGGCCCAGCATCTCAGGACAGAGTCCAGGAGGGCCAGCATCTTGGGACAGAGTCCAGAAGAACCCCAACAGCTCAAGGGAGGGTCCGGGAGGGCCAGCATCTTGGGACAAAGTCCAGAAGAACCCCAGCAGCTCGGGACAGAGTCCAGGAGAACCCTAGCAGTTCAGGGAAGGGTTCAGAAAGGTCCAGAAGCTCAAGACGGGGTTCAGAAGGGTCCAGAAACTCAGGGCAGGGTTCAGGAGGGCCCAGAAGCTCATTCAGGACAGGGTTCAGGAGAGCTCAGAAGCTCATGGCAGGATACGAGAGGACCAACAGCTCAGGGCAGCGTTCAGGAGGGTCCAGAAGCTCAGGGCAGGGCCCAGGATGGTCCAGCAGTTCAGGATAGGGTCCAGGAGGCTCCAGAAGCTCAGGGCAGTGTCCAGGAGGGTCCAGAAACTCAGGGCAGAGTGCAGATGTACAGAGTCCTGTAGCACAGCTTACTTTCCTGTGTAGGAATTTGCATTAGCAGCTTTCAGCAACCAGTTATTAGAACCTGGGCTTTTTCAAAGGATGCAAAAAATGGTGCCTTGATTCCCTCTGTAAGTACAATCTGTGGTGAGTTGATACGCTGAACACTCTTCCTGTTGTTTAATGTCTAATGTGAGGTTAGAACCCATCCAGGCACAGAATTGGACTCAATTTCTAAGGAAATGCAAAACATTGCCAAAGTACTGCTTTGAAGCAGCAGAGGGCGCTCTCCCCTCCGTAGCAAGACTAGGTTTTAACGGTGTCGGGAATGTGCAGTGTTTCGCAGGGACATGAGCTTCACTGTAAAGCCTGCATGGGATAGTCCACATCCAGTTCCAGAAATTCATCCCAAGGAAATGATTTGAAAGAAGGAGTAACGGGAAAATAAATGTCCAAGATCAATATCACACTATAACTTACAAAACAAAAAGCAACTGAAATGACCCTAAGTGGAAGGATAGGAGGAAATGTGTAGAATACAATTCAAACATCAAAATAATAGCAAAAATGCTTCCTGGGTAAGCTGCCGTGGAAACTACAACAGAAAGTATACGCAGACTATAAACTTTGCTCTATAAAACATGTATATGCACCCAAACATTAAATTGAAATTTTAGAGCAATGATGCATAGCTTTGCTTAATTAATTAATTAATTAATTAATTAATAAGCATACCAGGCTTAATAATGCTTCCACTTGTTTACTATTGCAATTGCTTCACTATGAGAGGTGCCTACCAGAGACTTCGACAGAAAGCGCTGGGCTACTTGTGCACAGGGTGGAGCAAGAAGTTTAAAGCTCACAAAGACTCCCGGACGCGCCACCCAGTGTTCTGGCATTGAGAACGCTTGCCCCAGGCTGGTTCCTGACCCTGCCTCTCACACACACTAATGTCGGACCTGATGTTACATCTCCTGTCTTCCTGAAAGATGGTACAGAAGGTAGCTTTGTCAAACACGCGTGATGTTGGGGTTTCAGAGCTCACATCAAAGCACCTGAGTTGTAGTGGTGAAGTTAGTTGTAGGGGTAACTGTTATTTTGAGTGGCCCCCATAGAGGCAGTGGGGAGGCAGAGGTGTGTCTTAGATATTCCCATCAGCGACGTGACTCAGAGGGAAGCAGGACAGCAGAGACTGTTTCCAGGAGGCACATGCATAGTCTGTGAAACACTCCGAAACATTTCTACAAGACCACTCCACATCAGGCAAGATTGAACGTGTACTGTGTGTTGCCGTGTTCTGGGACTCTGTTGTTAAGGATGCTATGTGCTTTATGCCAGTTCTTCCTTAACTTTGTGGCATCTCTAGGATCCTGTTATGCCCACTTGTACAGGAGGAAACTGAGTACCAGAGAGAGGGCATCATACCTGAGTCTTGGTAAAGAAAGTACTGCGTTAGAATGACACTAGGTCCTCTAACTCATTCCTTCCCCCTGGGGTCTGGCATACAGTGATCCCTGGAAAAAGCTCTCCTAGACTTTAGACTGTGAGACTCGGAGAAACAAAAAGATTAGGTGGCTACAAGGTCTAGAGGAAACCATTCTGTTTCAAAATTGAAAAGACATGAATGTGTGTGTGTGTGCATTCGTGCATGTGTGTGCATTTGTGTGTGTGTGCATTCATGCATGTGTGTGCATTTGTGTGTGGATGTGTGTGTGCATTCATGCATGTGTGTGCATTTGTGTGTGGATGTGTGTGTGCATTCATGCATGTGTGTGCATTTGTGTGTGGATGTGTGTGTGCATTCATGCATGTGTGTGCATTTGTGTGTGGATGTGTGTGTGCATTCGTGCTTGTGTGTGCATTTGTGTGTGTATGTGTGTGTGCATTCATGCATGTGTGTGCATTTGTGTGTGTGCATTTATGCATGTGTGTGCATTTGTGTGTGTATGTGTGTGTGCATTCATGCATGTGTGTGCATTTGTGTGTGTATGTGTGTGTGCATTCATGCATGTGTGTGCATTTGTGTGTGGATGTGTGTGTGCATTCGTGCATGTGTGTGCATTTGTGTGTGGATGTGTGTGTGCATTCGTGCATGTGTGTGCATTTGTGTGTGGATGTGTGTGTGCATTCATGCATGTGTGTGCATTTGTGTGTGGATGTGTGTGTGCATTCATGCATGTGTGTGCATTTGTGTGTGGATGTGCACGTGCATGTGTTTGTGTGTGGATGTGTGTGTGCATTCATGCATGTGTGTGCATTTGTGTGTGGATGTGTGTGTGCATTCATGCATGTGTGTGCATTTGTGTGTGGATGTGCACGTGCATGTGTTTGTGTGTGGATGTGTGTGTGCATTCATGCATGTGTGTGCATTTGTGTGTGGATGTGTGTGTGCATTTGTGCATGTGTGCATGCGCACGTATGTGTGTGTCCATGTGTGTGTGTATGTGTATGTGTGTGTCTGTGTGTGTTCGTCCATGCACATGTAGAGGCCAGATATCTACATCAGTATTTCCTTCACACTCTGCCTTATTTTTGGAGTAGAGTCTGGCACCAAGCCTGGAGCCCATTGGCTACATTAGACTGACTGGCCAGTGAGGACTTGCCTGATTCTCCTTGTCTCTGTCTACTAGTATTAGGGTTACAGATACATGCTACTTGCCATACTTAGATTTTTATGTAAATACTGGAGACTCAAACACATGTCTTCAATCTTGCTTAGTGTCTTAGAGTCTCTATTGCTGTGAAGAGACACCATGACCATAGAAATCCTATAAAAGAAAACATTTAATTGTGGTGGCTTATAGTTCAGAGGTTCAGTTCATTATCAATGGTGGGAAACGGCAGCATGCAGACAGACAAGGTACTGGAGCTGGAACTGAGTTGCTACATCTTGCAATCAACAGGAAATGGTCTGAAAGTCACACCGAGCAAAGCTTGGACAAAAGAGACCTCAAAGCCCACCTCCACAGAGACACACTTCCTCCAAAAAGGCCACACCACCTAATAAAAGTGCCACTTCTTTTGGGGACCATTTTCTTTCAAACCACCACAGTCAGCAAGCAGTTTATCTACTGAGCCATCTTCTCAGCCCCATAAGATTGTCTTGAAAGGCATTTGGACATCAGTTTAAAAGTAAGTCTCCTGAATTTCGTGTGTTGAAGACCCTATCCCCTTGTGTCTCAAAGTGTCAGCCAGCCAGCCATTCTAAAGTAAGAAGTTAAGACTGATCGCTAATATGGACACTAATCCAGAGAGATTAGTTTCCTTTTATAAGGAGAAGCAATTCTACCTGAAGACACCCACATATTAAGGCCAAAAGGGAGACAGGTTGGACCAAAGTAAAATATGACCATGTACTGGTCGACTTCTAAACATGAGAGGTGACTTTCTGGTGAAGCCTCCCTGTCTGTGGGACTTGGTTGTGGGAGCCCCAGCAGGCTACTACGACAGCTATTTCCATGCCTGTGGTGGTCTTAATTCTGCAAAGAAAGTTGCCCTGTAACTAACTATGTAACTACAGAAACCGTGACCTGGAAAGGAAGGGCAGAAGTGCTGATGAGGCCCAAAACATTGAAGTTAGTCTTCTAAAATGAAAAGCTGGCATTCAGTCAAAGAACAGAACTCATTCTATTAATAAATATCATTCTTCCTCCCTTCAGGGGCAAAGCAGAGTATAATATAGCCTCAGCAGAGTTAGAAAATACCAGAAAATGCTTTCTGATGTATCTTACCTCCTCGTCATACAGATGACTAAATAGAGGCTCCAAAGAGAGCAGAGCTATGCCTGCGTGCTGAGACGCATCCGCCACTGTGTCTGCTTTGGAGGCATGAGAGCAGCAGGTGATTGGTGCCCCTGGGAGCTGTGATTCTCATCCTGTGGCTGGAAGCAGCACTCAGAGGGCTCTAAATGTGTTTCTTAGAAACACAAAAGTTGAAATGACCTCTTTGCATCACAACAAAAATCATTTTTCTACTCCTAATTCTTTTTTTTTTTTTTTAGCTTTTTGGTTCCTGTCCTGGAACTAACTCTTGTAGACCAGGCTGGCCTCGAACTCACAGAGATCCGCCTGCCTCTGCCTCCCGAGTGCTGGGATTAATACTCCCAATTCTTATATAGAATACACAGTTTATAAAATTTTTCACAGCTCGCTGCAGATGTCATCATTTTCTACAGCTGTGACTTCTTTTACACAGTCTCTATTGTGAGCAGCAGGTGGCAGTATTTCAATCACCAGTTGGGCAAAAGAACCATGGAAAAGCCAACAGATTCTACTGTACTGAAAAAGAAGGTCTCAGATCATAGTCTTCAGATCAACATCCTTGGCATCACCTGGAAGCTTTTTTTAAAAGGTATATCTGGGCAGTGATGGCTCATGCCTTTAATCCCAGCACTCAGGAGGCAGAGGTAGGTGAGTTCAAGACCAGTCTGGTCTATTGAGCAGGTTCCAAGACAGACTCCAAAGGTACACAGAAAAACCCACTCTCAATCAATCAATCAACCAATCAATCAATATAATCTTGGACTGGGGAAATGTTATGGTCAGTAGAGTCCTTGTGTTGAGATGAGGAACTGAATTTGATCCCCAGCACCAAGGGTTTTCGTTGTTGTTGTTGTTGTTTTGTATGTTTGTTTGTTTTTCATTTTTACCCTTTCATTAAAAATAGATCCATCTCTCATACATTATATCCTGATTATAGTTTCTCTTCCCTCTGCTCCTCCCAGTTCCTCTCTACCTCCTGGGCCCTTCGGTTCCACTCCCTTTCTGTCTCTCACTAGAAAAGAACAGGCTTCTGAGAGAAAACAACCAAACATGACAAAGTAAAATATACTAAGATGAAGCAAAACATAAATCAAAGTTGGACAAGGCAGCCCAACAGGAGGAACAGTGTCCCAAGAGCAGGCACAAGAGTCAGAGACCCATCTGTTCTCACAGTCAAGAGTCTCATAAAAATACTGAGCTAACAGCTGTAATATGTACAAAGAGGACCTGGTGCAGACCCACCCTGTGCTTGCTGCTTCAGTCTCTGTGGGTTCATATGAGCCTTGCTTAGCTGATTCAGAGGGCCTTGTTCTCCTGGTGTCCTCCATCCCCCCTGGCTCTTACAGTCCTTTTACCTCCTCTTCCCCAGGATTCCCTGAGCTCTGAGGGGAGGAAATTGATAGAGACCTCCCATTTAGAGTCTATCTTTTTATATTGTGGTTGTAGGGTCTCTGCATCTATTTCTACCTGTTGCAAGAGGAAGCTTCTCTGATGATGACTGGACAAGGCATTGATCTATGAGTACAGCAGAAGATTACTAGGAAAAATTTTATTGATTTTTTTTTTCTACCAGTAGTGTTTGGTTTTTACTTTAGATTTCTGGACTATCTAGTGGTTACCAAAACAGTGTCAGGTACGTGTTCCTTCTTGAGGAGTGGGACTTAAGTCCTACAAGTTCTGTGCCACCATTAGCATAGCATATTTTATAGACAGGACTGATGTAGGTCAAGGGTTTTGTGGCTGGTTTGGTGTCCATGTTTCTCTTTCAGCAGCCTACAGAATACCTTCCCTCAACAAATAGACTAGAATATAGCAATGAATACTCAATGTAGGTACCAACTGGACTTCTCCATGTTCAATGAGTTGTATGGGTGTTGTTCTTGGCAATAGAACCCCACTGTTGGTTTGTGGAGAGCAATACTTTGTCTCAGCAACAGCCTGGGTTGTTTGGTAATTTTGATAGAAGCCCCCTTGGCCAACAACTCAATTGAATGCAACCCAGTCTTGTCATTGGAAGCCTCACCTGGTAACAAGAGATGGCCAGTTGAGGCTCTGTAACCCCCCATCTATTTCTAGGAGTCCTCACTAGGGTCATCTTCATACATTCCAGGAAGTTTCTACTGCAATGTTTCCACATCACCCACAAATGCCCCTCAATTCCAACCATCTGTCCCCTACCCTCTCCTTCCACCCCCATCTCCCCTCCCACCTGACTCCACCTCACATCTCCACCCACCCTCAGTTCCTACTATAAAATCTATTCTGTTCTAGGGGATCCATGCATCCCCTTAGGGTCCCCCTCTTCACCTAACCTCTCTTTTGACTGTAGCATGTTTATGATAACATTTAATATCCATTTAAGTGAGTACATACCATATGTATATGTCTGTCTGGGTTAACTCACTCAGGATGATTTTTTTCTAGTTCTATCAATTTTCCTTCAAATTTCATGCCATTTTCTAAGGAGCTGAATAATACTCTATTGTGTAATGGACTTACTCAACTATGTTCACTGTGGCTATATCATAATAATGAGAAACTGGAAACAATCCAGTGCCAAGTTTTAAAAGCCCATCTTTGTGCTACGTACCTGTAGTTCTAGAACTGAGGAGGTGTAGACAGAGGAACCTCTGGGGCTCAGGGGCTAACTTGCCTAGTTTTTCATAGGAATTCCAGTCTAAAGAGAGATTATTTCTCAAAAAGACAAAGATAGAATCTGAGGTAAGATATCCAAGCTTGATCTTTGGTCTGTGAACACATGCATGTGCACTCCCCTATACACAAATATGCACACACATCCTGGGCCCTGCTCCATACAGACTCAGTCAGATTCCATAATAGTGACTCTCGGCAATCTGAGTTTTAACATGCCACTCAGGTGATTATGTTTTGTACTGACAGTAAGAATCACTGTTAAAAGTTATTCATAAGAAATCAAGGCACGTTTTCAACGCCAGTGAAATGAACAGCACAGTGTTTTCCCTTAGTTAACTTAGTTCTCTGCCCACACAAGCCACATCACGGGCATACATCAGCAATGCCTCTGTTGACAGCATCATTTTTATCAATTACGTACCATAGCCCATCTTTGCAGCAACCATGCATGGCTAATGCTCTTGGAATTAGTAAAATAGAGACCCTCGTGGTACAGGATTATGTTGTAAATAAGCCCAGTGTGATCACCAGTTTCAACTGTCAACATGACAGTATCTAGAATCACTGGGAAAGGGATTCTGGGTAAGGGCTTGTGTGGATTAGGCTAGCTTATGGGCAAGCCTGTGATGGACTGTCTAACTTGGGTTAGCTGAGGTAGGAAGACCCACACTGAATGTGAGTACCATTTCATGGGCTGGGCCCTGGGCTGTATGGAAAGGAGAGAGTAAGCTGGCCACAGGCATGAATACATATATTCATCGCTCTATGCTCTTGACTGTGGATATAGTGTCACTAGCGACTTCAGGTTCCTGCCACTGTGACTTCCCTGCAATGCTGGACGGTGACCTTGACACGTAAGCCCCACAGACCTTTCCTTTCTTGCATTGCTTTCTTCGAGCTATTTTACCATAGCAACAGGAAACAGGAAACTATGACAGTCAGAAGGTAGTGCCATCACCAAAGCCCACATATTTTTCTCTCCGTGCCCATGTAGCATCACCAGATGTGTCAAACAAAAAATACACGATGCTCAGAAGAGAGACGGGGGCAAAGTGGGGAATAGCCTCCAGCAGTAATTCTTGCCTACTCCTATAAAAAGCTAAAAAAGGGATAAAAGGCACAAATTTTTAGTGCAGATCTATTCTGTGCAGAATATGAGACACTGTGAAAAATTCTTTGATGTTTGCTAATTTGTTTTTACTGATATTTGCTCTGCGTATGAAGCCTACACTTTACCGGGAACATTATTTTGCATCCATCTGCTTGCAAATATCTCATTAAGGAGGATGAAAAGGTCTTTCCCAGAGGGATTTAAGAATAAACCTGAGCATGTGTGCCTCACTCCATAAGCTGTATCTTTATGTCACCCTCAGACAATCTACATGTGTGTCACCGTGAGGGAACAGCGGTCTTGAGTCCATACAATTCAAAATGGCTTCTGACCATCAGAGGACACCACAGTTAAAGGCCTCTCTACATATAACCTCTATGATCTTCCAGGAAATACCCTGTGAGGTCAAATATTAGAGGATTTGGGAGAGGGTCCTACTTGAGATCCTGACAGAAATTACTGCAAAATTCAATAAAATATTACATATAGAAATAAAATACCTGATTGGGTTGGTAAAGGTAGGGTTTACTAAAGTTGAGCTAATTCTATACTTAGTCAAGTACACCAAATACCTTTCATATATGTGCTGGTCAGTTTTCTGTCCATGACATAAGTGAGAGCCATTTTTTAAGAGGAAACATCAACTGAATAAATACCCCTTCCATGATGGCCTGCGGGCAAACCTGTGCTACATTTTCTTGACTGATGATTGATATGGGAGGGCCCAGCTCAGTGGGAAGTGCCATCCCTTGGCAACTTGGTTCTGCCTGCTCTAAGAAAGTAGATTGAGCAAGCAAGGAAGGATCAGATCGAGCAACACTCCTCCATGACCTCTGCATCGGTTCCCGCCCTGCTTGAGTTCCTGCTCTGTCTTCCCTCAGTGATGGACTGTCACCTCACGGCGTAAGATTAAACCTCCTCTTCCCTCCACAAGCTGTGTGCTGGTCATGCTGTTTTGTCGCAGCAGTGAAAACCCTAAGACAACACAAACATTGACTCAAATCTCTCATCCAAATCAGCGGCACAAGAGTCTCAGCAGAAACAGTGACGCTGGTCTATAGGTGAGGAGACATTTTAATAAGAACATTAAATATGAGATACACTGGGAGAAAACAGATTTACAAATGATACACAGACCTGTTCACGCAGTGTTTGTTCAACACCAAGGGGAAAGGCCTTCTTCCCTCAGGACAGTTGTTATCGGTCTAATGGGAGCAGCATGGCATCCGATTACACAAAGCTTCCAACACTCTGTTGGCAGAACTGACTTTAAACCTAGCTGCTAAGGTACGGATGCTGTCTATAAGCTCCTCTTCCTGTACTTACAAAACTCATTGCAGCTCAAAGGGACAGATGAATCAGGCCATTGGACAAACCTGTATTAATATCCTATGTATTCCAAGTTTTGAAAACAAATGGACTTTGTTTTAAGTGGGGAGGGGAGAAATAGATAGAGCCAAATGAACCAGTTCTGAGGGATGGAAAATAGAGCCATCAAGGTTGGAACCCTGAAGTATAAGTGGGGGGTAAAAATGCATGTGGGATGGGTTATAGGCCACCAGAAAGGTAACTTTGAGGCCGCAGCAAAAAGTCTTCTTCAGGCTTGGATTTTCTTTGTCCTTCATCTGGCCACAATCAAAGTAATGCCTTTCATCTGTCTGGTTTTAATAACTCAAGTCTGTGTCAATAAATCATTATCAGCATTATTTTTTTGTTCTCTAGCATTAATTTGTACACGTCTTGGGAAAAAGCATTCCATTGACTTATGTGTAGTGCTAAAGGGGTGTAAGATTTTCACATCATAAATAATGTTGGACTGATAAACACATTCTTCCTTTATAACTCTCCAAGAAGGTCCTGCTATGAGCTTTTTGTAATTGAGTCCCTGTATGGAACTTTTCAGAGATCATGATAAACAGCATACATGTTAGCTCCTAAAGATGAAATGTATTTTACGGCCTTTATAAAATCCACCAAGTTATTAAAGCATGCACTTACTTAAAGCACTTGAGTAAGAACAACCCAGAACCCAGGAGGCAGAGTGAGTGAGTGAGAGGCTGGCTTCCAGAAGGAGGTGGTGACCTTGCTTTGTGCTAAGTCATGAAGGAGTTTTACAGATATTTTGTTCTGTGTCATCCAGGGATTTCTTTTGTTCTGGTTTTTCGAGACAAGGTTTCTCTGTAGCTTTGGAGCCTGTCCTGGAACTAGCTCTTGTAGACCAGGCTGGCCTTGAACTCACAGAGATCCGCCTGCCTCTGCCTCCCAAGCGCTGGGATTAAAGGTTGCACCACCACAGTCTGGCCTCGTCTGGGGTTTTCAACAGCAGGGGAGTCTTCTATGTCTTAGTTGTTTTCAGGAAGAACTGGAGACTCCTCAAAGAAACCTCGAAAGCTGGGGTTAAAGCACATGGTCTGATTTTCCTTCCTCCACCAGGAATAGAACAGCTTCTCCATTCTGGGCTGAGGCCTGGGCGGGATGCTAAACTCCATGCCTTCTTCTGTTACAAACTTACACGAAAGAGTTATTATGGGGATTGGTCTCCTTTTACCAGAGAGAAACAAAGCCCACGGTCATCCAGCTGAAGAGCGGTGGTTGGGGTCTCTAACCAAGATCTATCTTGTCCAATGGTGGGAGCGGTCTCTAACACAGACCTATCTTATCCAATGATGGGGGTCTCTTACCCAGATCTATGTTATCCTATGGTGTGTGTGTGGGGGGGGTCTCTTACCCAGATATCTCTTATCCAATGGTGGGAGTTCTCTAACCTGGATTTATCCTGCCCAGTGATGAGAGGTCTCTAACCCGGATCTATCTTATCCTATGGTGGAGGGGGTCTCTAACTAAAATCTCTCTATCCAATGGTGAGAGTTCTCTAACCTGGATTTATCCTTCCCAATGGTGAGAGGTCTCTAACCCGGATCTATCTTATCCAAAGCCCTCAACTTCTATTCTCTAAGCCACATAGCTTCTGTGCTATAATGGCTGCCTTTAGGTCTCAGCTTGACTAGACCGCGAGATGCCTGGATAGGTGGTAAAGAATTACCTTGCATGTTTCGGAAGAGTGTTTATCAGGTAGAACGAGAGGAGATGCTCTGCCCTAAGGGGAAGCAGACACTATTAAATCAGCTGGGACCTCAAGTAAAACCAAAGGGCTAAGGAGAAGTGAATTCACCATGTCCTGGAGCTGGGACATCCTTCTCCTGTCCTTGAACATCAGCCCCTGGACTCTAGCACTTCCAGTAGTGGTTTTGTGGATGCTCAAACCTTTAACCTCAAGACCCAGAGTTATTACAGTTTCCTTGATTCTGAGTCTGCCATCTGTCAGAGATGCACTCAGTCATGTTTCTAGCATCCAAGGTCTCTGACTTGCAGGTGGCCGGTCAATGGTCTACTCAAGTTCCATGATTTCATGGGCATTTCCCATAACCATTCATCTATCTGAACATCTGCTTATCTACCTACAATCTGTTTATGTAATATACCTACTTTATATAACCTATTAAAAATTTGAGATTTTAACAGCAAGAATATACTTAAGAGCAAATGAGAAGTTGATACAAACAGTCACCACTATACCTGAACATGGAGCAGACTATCACTCAGATGGCCAAGCCCCAGCTACTGGTGAATGTGCCTAGCACTCATACTTCTGCCATTCTGGTTCATCTTCATTGCACCTGGCAAAAGACAATTCCCAACAGTGTTTCTCACTGTTGCTAAGCTTTTTGTTCATAAATATCTCAAGGAGGTATGCGTCTCCACCCTGTCTCTAAACTTTTCGGTCTTGTCTAGAACAGGCATCTAGGAAGTAGACAAGACTGTCTCACCTCCTTGGTCTAATCAGGACAGAATCTGAAAGTGTGAGAGGAGGCAAGACACTGAGGGTCAGGGTCAGTGTCATTATTCCCATTCTGGTCTCCTTCTCTATGGCTACAGTTCTGCTAGCAGAGCCTCTTCACACCACATTCACCGGATAGAGCTATCCCCGTGTTCACGTCATGCTGGGAGGAAAGTGTAGGCTGTTTCTTCCAGACTTTGAGAATGTCACTCTTTCTTATTGGAGACCTTCCTAGATCTCTAGGAATAGACCTGAGCAAGCTATCAATACTCATAGTCATTTGAATGTGCAACTTTTTCAAAAAGTAACTTAAGGCATTCTTTTTCTTATCTTATCAAAGGAAGCATTTAATTGGGCAGTGGCTTACAGTTTCAGAGACCCCGTTATCATCATGGCAGGGAGCATGGTGCTGGAGCAGTAGATGGGAGCTGCGTTCTGATCTACCGGCTGGGATGTTGGGTCTTGGTGTGGGCTTTGGAAGCCTCACGCAAGGCATTCTATTGTGTGGGAAATGCAGACTACAGGCAGAGACTGGTTTTGAAGTGTCAAATTGCCTCTCTGTTTGGCTTCTTACGTCATCCCAGTCTCACTGGACTCAAATCAGCAAGGAGGTCTTCCTAGATTAAGGACATTTCCCCTAGTCTCCAGTAGCTGGGACCCACTTTTAGTGGAACTCTTGACAAATGTCTTTTTACCTGCTCCAGACCCCTCATTTTTTGAAAGGTGTAGAAGCCCTGTGAAAGGGAGTGTTGGTGGTTACCATGACAATGCTCTCTTTGCCCAAGTATAGCACTTTGGAGTGTTGGTGGACACCATGACGATGCTCTCTTTGTCCAAGTACAGCACGCTGGAGTGTTGGTGGACACTGTGATGATGGTCTCTTTGCCATGTACAGCATGCTGTGGAGTGTTGGTCAACACCATGACATTGCTCTCTGCCTATGTATAGCACCCTGGAGTGCTGGTGGACATTCTAACGATGTCCTTTTCTCCTACATGAAGCACTTTGATTCTCCTCTAGAGATGGTTAAGGGTTCTCAGTGTAGATAATACACCTAAACCATGTTCATTACATTTACTAAAGGCCCAACAGGGAGTTTTTAGGGGTTTAAGTGGAAAGAGAGACAGGCTGGCAGAACAGAAGGAGCAAAGAAAGGAACAGTAGACACTAAGAATGTTTGAAAAAGATACAGAAATCTGCTATAACATGATAGGTACACACACACACACACACACACACACACTCACTCACAAGGTTAGTTGGAGTTCCTCTCCAGAGATGATGCTCTTCCAAGAAGCCATGTGAAATAAAAAGCTGGGTGTAGGCTTTCCCCACCTATGGTTGTTGGCTAGGAGGTTTATAAGACTCCGAAAACAATACAGCCTGTTGCTGTTGTTCTTGTTTGCTCCCTAAAACTTGAAGACAATACCTTTTTGCTAAAGACATACCAGTCACAGTACATGGAGACATGAAGTTGCTACTAACCAGGAAGCTTCCTCCACGCTGGCTGACTGTCATGTTACTGGAAGGTGCTATGCAGGCTGCTAGGGGTGGGAAGTCATAAACAGTCTTATCCTGCTGTGAACCCTGTGCACTACAATAAACAGCCTGACAAGGCATGCCTATGGGTATAACAGTGACTGCGATGCTACAGGGTAACCAATTGCTTTATGACTTGATTTAAGGTCTCACAGTAGAAAAGGCATGCTTGGCATTGTCAATCTAACCAAGAACCCAAGGTCTGGGAGTTCACAGGTGCAGGTGTGAGCCTACTGCCACTATCCTGCTAAATGGACATTGTATTAGAGTTTCCTATAAATTTATATCTCTCTACCTATTGATTGATGCAGTTCTCAGATGTCTTCAAAGAACTTTCTTTGACAGTGGTTAATCAGAAATTCAGAACTGGTCAAAGAGCAAAGAATAAATGTCAGTGGAGTTCTGAGCCACACATGACACATTTGTATTGTCACACACACAAGCTTAAGGAAGAGGAAGCACAAAAATTGAAGTTTTCAGAGGTCAGAGAGGACTAGAGAAAACCAGTGTCTTCTGGTCATGATGGGACCATTCTGGTCATGATGGGACCATTCTGGTCATGATGGGACCGTTCTGGTCATGATGGGACTGTTCCACTCATGAGCACGCAGCAGCTGTGGGACATAAAGACCTGTAAAGCCATCCCATCATGGAAAGGGAAGGGGCTCAGGAGACCCCAACCCTGAGAAGCTGTTGGCAGTTGATGGCATCTGGGGAATGGAGAATCAGCTACCTTTAAGAAAATGGTCACTGATGTGTCAACCATGCTCCAGGGAATGGCCCCATGCCCATGAGTGGATGTACAATACAAGGTAGACTTAGTGTGTTATTCTTTTAAGAGTGGAGAGGAGGGAGTGAGGGCCTGGGAGGGTAAAGGGGAGTAGTGAGAGGTAAAATATAATCAAAATACATTGTATGAACTTCTTAAAGAATTAATAAAATGTATCTTTTAAAAAGAAAGCTCTTTTGCATAAAATCAGACCATTTGAGAAAACCTCAAAGAAATTCAGAGCCAAAGTTTCTAGTTGGAAGGGACATGTAACCTTTAATAAAACTCTTTGATTTGACAGTTCATTAGACTGTAGAATTATTAATATAATACAGTCATTTTAATCCCCATCAAACTCAGCTTATTTTCCCTTTCTCTAACATAACCCTGAGAAGCCACCAGGAAAGAAGCTGCAAAAACAGTTCTAAAGGTTCACACATGGGAAAAGCATAGAATCCCAACAACACATGCAAGAGGAAGGCTGGACAATGATCTCTTTCCTGTTGTTAGGATAAATAACCAAGTTCCCAGTTTGCTCCAGCCCCCAGAACCAGACAAAGTCAGGCATCCACATTCCCTCTGAGGGCTACATCTCTGAATGCCTCTAGCAGCTGGCATAGACAGAACATTGATACTGCACCAGGCACAAAGGGGATGAGGATGGACAGGGTGTCAGTGGCACATCTTTCTGGATCATCCATCTTTCTGTAAGATTTGGACATTGTGGGGGGAGAGGGTGACTTCCAAGAATCATCTCTTTTCAGAAAGGACAGAGACCTAGAGAAAGAAAGTTCTGCTACCTTATAAGCTTTGCTTGTGTGTATGTGTGTTTCATATAGAAGAGTTGAGCTTGAGTTACCCTACACAGACGATAATGTCCCTCCCACAAGCCATAGTTGTGAAATAAAAAGCCCAGTATTAGGCTTAGGATATTTCCCTCCTAGTTGTTGGTCACGGTCTTTTGGACATGACAGAAATGTAGTCCTTTCTCTGTTTTTCTCAGTTAGTGTCTTAGTCTAGTGCTGCTGCTATACCAATATATCATAGGCTAGGTGTCTTAGTTTATTTGTGAGAAAGTACCCTGACAGAGTAACTTAAGAGAGACTTACGAGATGATTTGACTAATCATCCATGTTCCAGGTTAAATTCCATCCCTGTAGGAATGAAAACAGTGGGAACTTGGAGCAGCTAGTCACATGACATCGACAGTCAAAAGCAGAAATCCATGCATCGACGCATGCCTGCTAGTGCTCATCTTCCTTCATGCAATCCAGGATCCCCTGCCCAGAAAACAGTGCCACACACAGTGAGTAGATCTTCTCACCTCCATTAAAATAATCCAGAGAGTTCCCCCTTAGCCACGCCCATGGGCTAACCTGCTCTACACAATCCCTCACTTAGATTTTTTTCCTAGGTCATTTTAGGTTGTGTCAAACTGACAATGAACACTAATAATCACATGGGATAACTTATGAAGAGTAGAATTTAGTTCTCACAGTGCTGCCTCAGAAGTTCACGGCCAATGCATCAATTCTTCACTCAAGAACACCGGACTAAACTTCAGCTTAAACCTGAGACAAAACCATCCACAGTGGCATAACATGTGAGATGTGTTTATTACTAGGTGGACTGGAGAAAACACCTATTTATGGTATAAGCTAGAACAAGACAACCTCAGCTGGAACTGCGGTGGGTCAGGTGACAAATTCTCTCCTACTGTCACATTTCTTTGTTGCAATTTATAATAAAATAGTTCCACACTAGCTCAGAATGGAGTTTAATAAAGGTTTATTAATTTAGGGGTAGACTCACAGAAAAAATAGTGATCAGAAGTCCTCTGCATGAATGGGGAACTGAAACCGAATCCAGCAGTCATGGGGCTGGTGCAGGCCCCTTCATCTGCATACATAGTACCCAAGACCATGTCCAAGATGGACCAGCATCCCAAAGGCCATTGGCTGAAGGAGTTCGCAAAACATATCTTGTCAAGAAATGTGTTCCTGATGGAACCACTGGTACTGGGTGCTTAGAAGTGCCAAGCTGGGATTCTCTAGGGCCTCAGGCACATTCTCCACCTGCTGCCTTCAGACACACCAGGATGTAAGCAGGTGTCCTGAAGCACATCAAATCACCATCTCTTGGTATGCAATTTGCAGACATATAGGAAACTACTGAGCTGAGACATTTCTTTCTCTTTCAAAGAAACTGCCCAGAAACTTACAACAGTTATCACTGGGTCCCTCCTAGTTCCTCCTGCTTTATTCTATCCCTTGAAGTCTTAATCCAAAGAGCATCAGATCAGTGTAGATCGAGTTAAAGCATGGGCCCTGTGTCGATGCATGGGGAGCTACCCAAGGAATGGATTGTAAAGGAGTTTTGCCATGGTCTGCATGGGAGACTTTCATGAAAGCCAATTGGGTAAAGGAAAACAGGAGTTTGCTGTTCTGTTGCATGGTTAAGACAGGCCACCGACCCTTACCCGAATCCACACTCATGAAGCTGCTATGGGCCAACATCAACCCAAGCAGGATTATTTTCTCATTTTTTTCTTCTTTCCTTCTTTCTTTCTTTTTTTTTTTTTGGAGGGGGGGTTGAGACAGGGTTTCTCTGTAGCTTTGGAGCCTGTCCTAGAACTAGCTCTTATAGACCAGGTTGGCCTCAAACTCACAGAGATCTGCCTGCCTCTGCCTCCTGAGTGCGGGGATTAAAAGCATGTGCCACCACTGCCCAGTTTATTTCCTCATTTTTAAAGATGGGGTTTTAAGAAAAAGGGAAATGGTCAAAGCGACTGCATTAAAGGCAATTTAAGGCTGTGATTTATATCTGCTAGCAAAGAACTTACATTTACTAGAGAGATACTGTGGGCATGAAGGAACTAGCAAAAGGCCAGCAGACAGGGCTCTGTGATGATGAGGACCCTGGGCTTGCTCAATGCTCAGCCGTGGCCACCCGAGAACTGAGCGATTTTCCAGCACTGTTGCTGGCTTCTGTGTCCTGTTGCCATTCAGCCAGCAGTCATGGGCAGTCGGATGGTCGGTCATCGGCTGCAGAGCTGACCCAAGAATACATGTAGAGCAGAAAATGGTGGCCTATGGTTTATACAGCCTGAAAAGGAACCTAGAAATTATAAATTAATCATTTTTTTTGCTGAAAATACTAAAACAAGTAAATAATAAAAGCAAACTCATATTAAATTCTGAAATAAGTTCCCCAAAGGCTTTAAAAATTCAACTGTTTTTTGTTTTGTTCTGTTTGTTTACCTCTTTTTTTCCCTTTGCTTTGCCTGCTTCTCTTTGGTATAAGTTGCCAGCACACTTTCCTTCTCCTGCCAGGATTTAACCACTGTACCTAGACCAGGAAATAAGCTCACAATTACAGGAGACTTCCACAAGGTGTCAGCCTTGGGCCAAAATTATAAATCTAACCCTGGAAGATGTTTTCATTTTGTTTTTATTTTTTTCCTTTCTTTTTTTAAATTTATTTATTTATTTATTTATTAAAGATTTCTGCCTCCTCCCCACCACCACCTCCCATTTCCCTCCTCCTCCCCCAATCAAGTCCCCCTCCCTCGTCAGCCCTAAGAGCAATCAGGGTTCCCTGCCCTGTGGGAAGTCCAAGGACCACCCACCTCCATCCAGGTCTAGTAAGGTGAGCATCCAAACTGCCTAGGCTCCCACAAAGCCAGTACGTGCAGTAGGATCAAAAACCCATTGCCATTGCTCTTGAGTTCTCAGTAGTCCTCACTGTCCGCTATGTTCAGCGAGTCCGGTTTTATCCCATGCTTTTTCAGACCCAGGCCAGCTGGCCTTGGTGAGTGCCCGATAGAACATCCCCATTGTCTCAGTGTGTGGGTGCACCCCTCGCGGTCCTGAGTTCCTTGTTCGTGCTCTCTCTCCTGCTGCTCCTGATTTGGACCTTGAGATTTCAGTCCGGTGCTCCAATGTGGGTCTCTGTTTCTGTCTCCTTTCATCGCCTGATGAAGTTTAATATTCAGGAGGATGCCTATATGTTTTTCTTTGGGTTCACCTTCTTATTTAGCTTCTCTAGCATCATAAATTATAGGCTCAATGTCCTTTATTTATGGCTAGAAACCAAATATGAGTGAGTACATCCCATGTTCCTCTTTTTGGGTCTGGCTTACCTCACTCAGAATAATGTTTTCTATTTCCATCCATTTGCATGCAAAATTCAAGAAGTCATTGTTTTTTACTGCTGAGTAGTACTCTAATATGTATATATTCCATACTTTCTTCATCCATTCTTCCATTGAAGGGCATCTAGGTTGTTTCCAGGTTCTGGCAATTACAAACAATGCTGCTATGAACATAGTTGAGCATATACTTTTGTTGTATGATAAGGCATCTCTTGGGTATATTCCTAAGAGTGGTATTGCTGGGTCCAGAGGTAGGTTGATCCCGAATTTCCTGAGAAACCGCCACACTCCTTTCCAAAGTGGTTGCACAAGTTTGCATTCCCACCAGCAATGGATGAGTGTACCCCTTTCTCCACAACCTCTCCAGCAAAGGCTATCATTGGTGTTTTTTATTTTAGCCATTCTTACAGGTGTAAGATGGTATCTTAAAGTTGTCTTGATTTGCATTTCCCTGATCGCTAAGGAAGTTGAGCATGACCTTAAGTGTCTTTTGGCCACTCAAGTCCAAATGGATTAAAGACCTCAATATCAGTCCGAACACACCGAACCTGATAGAAGAGAAAGTGGGAAGTACTCTACAACACATGGGCACAGGAGAATACTTCCTACGTATAACCCAGCAGCACAGACATTAAGGGCATCATTGAATAAATGGGACCTCCTGAGACTGAGAAGCTTCTATAAAGCAAAGGACACTGTCACTAAGACAAAAAGGGAACCCACTGACTGGGAGAAGATCTTCACCAACCCCGCAACTGACAAAGGTCTGATCTCCAATATATATAAAGAACTCAAGAAACTAGACCATAAAAGGCTAATCAACCCAATTATAAAATGGGGCACTGAGATGAACAGAGAATTCTCAACAGAAGAAGTTCAAGTGGCCAAAAGACACTTAAGGTCATGTTTTCATTTTTTAAAGTGAAGATTTAAAGCTGCCATCTTGATTTTTGTGTTTCTGAATGTATAGTAATGTAGTCTTCTCATGGGTTAATATATAGTAATGTAGTCTTCCCATGTGTTAATATATAGTAATGTAGTCTTCCTATATGTTAATGTATAGTAATGTAGTCTTCCCATGTGTTAATGTATAGTAATATAGTCTTCCCATGTGTTAATATATAGTAATATAGTCTTCCCATGTGTTAATATATAGTAATATAGTCTTCCCATGTGTTAATATATAGTAATGTAGTCTTTCTACATGTTAAGCACCTGGTAGCAGAGCCTTAGACAAAGAGCCTCTCTGTCATTTGTACCTTGTACTGAACATGACTTTCTGACTTAAGAAGGCAGTCCCTATCATGAGGATAGATATCTCCAGCTCTGAGCTCTTTCTCTTACAGTTTAAGGGTAAGGAATCCCATCCTTGTGTACCAAGGTTATCTGGCTTTAGTACAGAAAGACCAGAAATCATGCCATTTCTTTAGCCACAGACCAATTCAGATGGTGACAAGACCTAGACTAGCCTAGGAAGGGGACCGGTGCACCCCATGAGAAGGTGTCATGAGAAGGGAAGACTCACCAGGAATATGGGTAGCACTGCTCGGTGAAATGGGTCCTGGACTGAATGAGGGGAGAACAGAACGCTAGCTGAGCGCCAGCATCCACATCTGTGTTCTGACTGTGGATGCAACATGACCAACTGCCTGTGTGCTCCTCCATGGTGCCATCGAGATTTCATATACTCAGGATACCACGCAGTGTGTCTGTTGATTTCCTGTTGCCTGAAAGATGTAGGACACTCGGCGATTTCTCCAGCATCATGCCTGCTTGTATGCCATCATGCTCCCCGCCATGATGGATTGAACCTCTGAACTCTAAGCGAGTCACCACGATTAAATGTTTCCTTTATAAGAGATGCTGTGATCATGGTGTCTCTTCACAGAAATAGTTGCCCTAACTAAGACAGGGACATAAGAAAAACAGACACTAAACAAGGCACATGTACGGTGCTTAGCACTGGAAAACAACAATTCAGACTGACCTCTTAGCATTCAGTAGTCCATAGCAACCAGAGCTTGCAGAACTGGAAGCTTGCTTCCTTCTTGCCAATACTTTCCAAGAAAGAGAACCCACACCTATGAGCCTGAGACCCAATCCTGGCATAACTCTCAAATTCCATCTACCCTTGCTTTTCCCATATTGCTTGTTTCTACACCATCAGTGCTCTAACTTGGTGGAAAGCTTCTGGGAATAGTTCTTCAGCATCAGCAACCTTTCTGACAGCTTTCACTCCATAAACCTCAGTGGCCATGAGAACACTCCTTTCAAAGAGACACAGCCACTGATCATGGACCCAGGCAGGAAAGTCTAAGGCCTAAGTATGTGTGCAGTTGAAAATATACGATCGGATTAAATTCACCAGTATAGCATGAAGCTAGTCTTGAGAGTAATTTTGTTGACTTGGCCAATAATCCTTCTCAATCCAACTGTATCTAATATCCTCTATAATCAACAGCCATCATCCAAACAAGCATTTAATGGCTGTCATGTTTCACTGCACTTTGACGTGTATATCTTCATCATCTTTGTAAATAATTGCATTCTGCTACTTTATAAAAGCAAGGCACAGGATTCAATTTGTCTTTATCTCAGGCAACTGTTTTCCTTTGTGATGAGAAAAGGCAGGCATGATTAGCAGTGTTGTCTGTTGCTCTTCCATCTTGCATGTATTCGTGTGTATGTTCAATCATATTAAAATACAGGTATATATTTCCTTACTTAGGAAATCTTGCCAAGACTTTCTGGCTATGCATTATCTACACCTCCCAAACTCACACCCAAGTCTCCATTATTGAAAATAGCATGCATCATTTCCAGCCACTAAGAAATACTTGGGGTTCATGCTTCCTTTGTGCTGTGTATCATTTCTCATTTAACTTTTAGATTTTGCCATTTAAAGTAGAATCAATATCTGGACGATAGAATTTTTGCCCTTGTCCTCCTAATTTACAATGTCACTCTTAACTGCTCTATAAATGATCAGTTTTCAGGGAGAACCAGCTGGCAAATTTTTCAATACATCTCTCTATAAAGTTCAAGTCTAACTTTTCCTAAGATTTGGCTGAAGTGTCATGTGGTCAAAGTGGTAAATGCCGTTCTCCCTATTCTAAGATCTGATCTGTCCCTGGGAGAGGGACACAGGGTGGCTCTGCCCAGGCATTGTGTCATCATTCTCACCATACTGGCTGATCACAGAGTTCTGGTCCAAGAAAGCAGACTCAGCTACAGAAGTGTCTGTTAAGCGACTTTTGCATCTGAACTTTTGATCCACATGCTGTGACCACACTGGAAGTCTCCGAGACTCAAAATACCCAACAGATGATCACTCCCCTCACTTATAAGCTTCAAGTTTTGTGACTGAATGATTTAAATCACACAGAATGGAGCCGTGTAAACCATATGGTGGTGAAGCCCAGTGTTCTTGGTTTTGAGCCAATCAAGCCACCGCATGGCGAGGATGGAGATGAGGAGCTTGAGGGTGGACAGACAGCAATCTCCTAGGAGTTTCCTTCCACATCGTCCACCTGCGCCAGTGCTACTGCGCAATCTCCAGTAATCTGTCCTGAGTTCCAGAGTCAATAGAAAGTATACACGTACTGAGGATGCAGTAGTCCTCATAATCCGTCAATCAATCAGTTACAGATCCATTGGCTGTTTTAAAGATGAGTATATGGTCACATCATGGCCTTCGCCTGAAATCTTCCTCACGACTCACATTTTCAGTACCTGTTCCACTGTTTGTGACAGTCCTTTGAAGGCTATGGAGCCTTGGGGAGATGGGGCCTGGCTGGTGAAAAGAAGCTGCTCAGGAAGGGCCCTTGAAGGTCACACCCACACTAGTCCAGCTGTTGTAGCTCTCTGTTCTCTTTCTTCTGTCTGCTACCATGTGGACCAGATGGCACCTCACGTTCCCTCTTCCACAAGCTCCATCGTGCCTTCCTCACCATGATGGGCAAATCCCTTGAAACACTGAGCTAAAATTAACTTTCCTCCTTGACATTGTTTCTGCCAGGCATTTTGTCAAAGCAACAAGAAAGGAAACAAATGCAGCATTATGTCAATGCTCATCTTTCTTCTTGTATTTGTTCTTAAAGTAATCCTAGAAGTAAAGATTCATGGTTCAGGAAATCTCAGACCCTGAGGGTGTCAGAGCTAAGGACACAGTAATCATCTCATCTCCCTCTTTCATTTTACAGACTAGAGAACAGTGCAAATTGGGGAGTACAGTTTTATCTAGACAGGCCTTAACCTCTTCAGAAGCATTTTATAAATATGAATATTCATTATCATAAAGAAGAGGAGTAGCAAATTACAGGTTTCCTATGAGATCATTCTCATTAAAGGAAATACTCATTGTTCTTGGTCTCTGAGTTATTGGAGCATTTCCAGTTAACCAAAGTAATGGTTAAGTTTTACTTTAACCCAAAAGAGCTACGAGAGCCAAGCCACAAGAGTTTTCTCTCTCTCTCTCTCTCTCTCTCTGTCTCTCTCTCTCTTTCACACACACACACACACACACACACACACACACAAAATTCATGGGAAGTTTTCCTCTCACCTACCATGATATTTTAGTCTGCTATGTGTTATGCATGTTGTATTAGTTACCTTTTCATTGCTATAACGTAACACTCTGACAACAACTATCAGGACAAAGAATCTGTTACTTAGGTGTCCGGTCCCAGAACCGTACAGACCAGCATGGTGCTGAAGAAAAGAAACATGCAGGGAAGGCATGGTAGCAGGAAGAGAAGGCTTGATGGCCACACTGTAGCCACACTCAGGAAACAGAAGACCAAGGGTGGTGGGACCATGCTATCAAGAACCACCCTTATCCATTCATTTCTTCCATCAAAGTCTGCACCTCCTAAAGACCACACCGTTTTCTAACAAAAGTACCGGATGATGGAGGGCATCACAAGGGTTCAAATACCTGAGCCTGTGGAGGACATTTCACATTCAAACCACAATGCTTTGAACCTTGGTTACTTCTGTGACCTCAGTCAGAACACTATGCTTGAAGTGTCTCTCATTAGCATCTTAAAACTTAATACAAACATCCACCTCTAGAGGACAGGGAAACTTCCTGAAAGTCAAAAAAACATTATGCAATTTCATACTGGCTCATTAATATCATGGTCTCATCATTAAGGAGACAGACTCAGGCAATTTAAGATGTTTATGTATAAAAATACTTCCTTAACTCTTCCCTTGACACTGACCAGGGAGGCACTGATCCATGGGTTCAGAATTACCATCAATATCAAAAGGCACTTTGAGCTCCTGAAATTGTTCCTCTCAAGAGCTGGCACCTTGCCTGGGACTTCTCTCTTGAACTATAGTAATTCTGTTCCACAATTCAGAAATTTAGGTACTTCTATGTCTACATCAGTCCAAAACATCCATGTCTAGTATAAGTGTTTATTAGGAAAATATGTTGAGGATCTTGAGGAAGGATTCAAGGATCAGTAGCACCAGGGGCTTGCAGTCAACACCGCAGAGAAACAACCACATGTTGGATGCAGTACATTGAGCAAGGGCGCAGTGCTGTGCGAGACCTCCAGACAGCCTTGCCAGACTTGTGTATGAACTACTCCAAGTCAAAAGAGCATCTCCAGGTACAAAATCAGAGTAGTTGACTTTCCACAAAAATCTAAGCAGAAACAGAAAGCCTTACTTCTATCTGGATTCCTTAAGCGTGAAGATGGAAGGGTGAGTCCATTCAAGAATAGGTAACAGCTGATTCCATGGATCCCCCATCTGACACATAGAAATTCTACCTCTTGGGTCCCTTTATTCATTCTTTCATTCATTAGTCCACATTTACCGAGCATCTAGGTTCTAAGGCAACAGCTTTGATTCAAAGACAGAACTGTACTCCTTCTCCAAAAGAGTGTCCTTCTCCATCAGCCAGGCTAGTCAACAGTGAGTGACACTCTTAGATAGCTCCATATCCAACGATTTTCTTGAGATTGTGTGTGTGTGTAGTCCAGTGTAGTCCAGGCTGGCCTCAAAATCACTATATAACCATAGATGATCTTGATCTTCTGATCCTTAACTAAAATGATCCACCGTATACCACAAAGGTGTCCTACATTTTAACATTCTGTTTCACATCTTACAGGAATTTAATTCCCACCGCAACACACAAAGATATCCTCTCATGGTTGTCTTGTGGGACACCCTTTAACAGACGTTCTCGATCTCCTGCATCCTGCAGGCACTGTCATGAGAGCTATGGTCTACCCAACACCTGGCAAACACCAGAACAACAGATGGGTACTCTGGACATCAGGAATGCGGACAGTGCTAAGCCAAATCCCAACTTCTCTATATCAATAAGTTACAAGATCAAGGAAAGCAATTGCTTTTATTGGGTTTTTCCTTTATGCATGTACTGTGTGCTAAATGTTTAACAGATATTATTTCACCTTCCTCAAAATGCAGCAGAGACTGCTATCACCCCCATTTTAATTCTAAAGCAATTGAGGCCAAAGACGTTCACCCATGGTCACAGTTGTAATTGGTGTCCCTGAACTAAAACTGCAGCAGGCTAACCTCAGAATCCCCTGATTGAGAGGACACAGAGAGAAGAGAACCGGGAGGCATGGCTGAACTTACTTCTTCATATCCCATTTGAGGATAGAGTTCCCCTTAGATTTTTGATGAATACCAAGTTTCTCAGGAAAATCACATTAGTTATACAATTTTACCCCTATTTAATTTTTAATATTTTTTGAGAAAGGCATTCATTTTATAGCCATGACTGACCTGGAACTTATAGCAAACCCCTGTCTCAGCATCCTTAACGCTGGGATTGCAGGCATAGACAACCATGCCTGGTTTTGCTCCTTTCATTGACCCTGATCTTTCTGGAGAATCTGCTTCCAAACTGCTGTGTCTGCTTTGTCGGGGTGTACTCCCCATGTTTATCTCTGCTCTGGATATGGAGGAGTGAGGAGTTCTGAAAATCAATAGAATTATATAACACACACCCTCTCAAGTTTCCCAGTCTTTGGTGGAACGAGGTTAGCCCATTGCTTCATCTAGGAATGGCTGGTTACACCTAAAGAATGGTTTGTTCTGCATCAGAGACTTGCAATGCCTCTCTTGCTAATTAAAAAATGGTTCAGAATGCTTTTCATACAGACTAGTAAAAAGTCTCCTGTTGCCAGAAGCCTGCCCTAAAATGGAGCACAGAGCCAACCATCTATAACCCCTAGAAATAAGCCTTACAGACACACAGAAGTGTGTCTAGCTGAGACTGGATAGCAGACAGTCATGCCCCCGCCCCCGTGATTGATGGCTATAATATAAAGTCCCCTGTCTACCATCAGAGAAGAGTGTTGGTGATGATGGCAGAATCTTCCTTTCAGTTTTCACTTTTCTCCTAAGAAGACTGCTCACTTATATCCACCAAGGATGCTCCTTACAGGATAGATGCAATATCACACATTTAAGGAGGGGCGAAAGAGGCAATTGCAAGAATTCTGGGCAAAAAAAACACTGACAGCTGAATCATCCCCAGTAATCGCCTAAATTTATATCCCTCAGTGTCACAAACTGAATTATCTCTATAAAAATTAGTTTAGAAAAACGCTTCCCTTACAGATGCATGGTCAAAAGACACACTATATCCATGCGGTCAGGATTTTACTTCCAATCTAATGTGCCAATGCCAGTTTCCAATAAGAAAAGCAATTTGCTGGTCTAGCCAATTACAGTTTGTCCTTGGCTGAAGATGACAGGGAGGCTGAGCCTCTGGTTCACTAAAAACATCAGAGAGATATCCCTAATACACTCTATGAAGCTAAGAATTAAGGAGGTGATTAAAATTCAGCTTTACTTTGGTACCGAATCAAAGGAAAATCATTGCTGTCTGATCGCAGGAGAGGCTTTTTCAAACTGTCCAAAGGAGCAGTGGCTTGCATTTAAAGTCCATGCTGTGTGGATAACACCAAACTTGAGTGCTTCCGGTCAGAACCCCACCATGAAGGCTCTCTTCCAGATGCCACATGTGTAGAAGCCCCCAGTGGGGGCCCATGTGATTGTACACAATTCCTTAAAGTGCGTCTCCTTTGCTTCATTTGATTCTTGGGTTACCTGAAGGTGGCTCTGTAGCTGTGATTAAGAGATCTGAAGAGGTAACTGCCACTGGTTTCCTGTGTCGTGATCAGAAGATTATTTTCCTTATTTTGCTCAGACTACTATATTAGGATATGTCAGAGAGCTGATTTCTGAAGATGTGGTTTCAGGATCAGATAGCAAGGAAGGTTGGGAATATTTGCTGTGTTAATAAGCTTTCAAAGATAAACAAACCAATGACACCTGAGTAATCACCCACTTGTGGTGTTGAACTAAGGTGATTATATCAATGCAGCACTGAATTACCAGCATGAGGAAAGGGGAAATTTGAATTGGTAATGACAGGCACTTACTATATGCTAGCCTTGAATGGATGAATATAAAATTTTAAGCCAAAATTGTCTCTTGTCGCTCAGACATCAAAAAGAAGTCACAGGGCAAGATGAGATTTGGCCCTTCATTTCTTAATTCAGCAAATTGTCACTGACTGTCCACTCTGTTTCTGGTCCTGCTGAACAAATAGCACAGAGTCAAACTTCCATGGGCTCCAGAACACGTACAGAAGAGGGCAGGTGGGCATGCCATCCATCCCTAGCCCGTGTGCTTTCCTTCTGCTGATGTGATACGCTCCGTGACTACATCTAGAAGCTTTCCATGCTAATGCCCATGGCAACAGGCTCCCCTCCATCCCTTATGCAGGTAGTTTCTGTTCATCACACAGATTTGAGCTCCGCACCTTGACACATTGCATTTTCTCAACAACAATTAATGGATTGATGTATGAATGATTACATGAACAAAAGATTGCAATACAAGGAAAAGAAGTTCTACAGGGTCACATAAAGGCTGAGACCATAGTAAGACCACCAAGACAGGCTTCACAAACCCATGGAACTGCTGATGTGTGAAATTCATTTTGCTGCAGGGCTGTGGGTGGAAGCCGGGTCTTGGCTAGTCAAGAGCACTACCACTGAATTGAATCTAAAAACTAGTGCCCTAGTTTCATTTCTGCTGCCTTAATAAAATACCTTGGTCAAAAGAGAAAGAAAGAAAGAAAGAAAGAAAGAAAGAAAGAAAGAAAGAAAGAAAGAAAGAAAGAAAAGAGAAAAGAAACAAGGGAGGGTGGATTTATTTGGCTTACAATTCTAGTCCATTATTGCAGGTAATTTGAAGCAGGAATTCCAAGCAACTAATGACGCCCACAATTAAGAGCAGAGAGAAATGAATGCACACATACTGGCTTGCTTGTTGCTGCTCAACTCGGTGACTCTATTCTTATGTAGTATGAACCTATGTGTATAGTACCATCCACAACTCACAGAGTGCTATATTTTCTCACATCAGTTAACACAAATAAGACAATCCCCCACAGACACGCCCACAGCCCAGACCAATTAGGCAATCCTTCATGAGATATTCTCTGTAGGTGATTCTGGGTTGTGTCAAGATGACAATTAAAGCTAATCATTGTAGGCATAAACATTTTTTTTTTAAATGGCACTTGACAAATAGCAAGCTCAGACTGGCTGAAAATTGAGTGTGTTGATGACAGTGTGTTCTGGAGGATGTTAAATGGTCTGCTGAAAGTCTTAAAGGGCATGATTAGATGCACCGGGGCTTGTTCGGAGCTGATAAGAAGGTATTAAAACTCCATAGGGATCATAGCAGTTGAAACTCAGAACTCTGTAAACTAGGAAAATTAAAAAGTATAACTCCTGTCCAAAGACCATCTGGGAGGTACAGTGGCCCCAGACCGAGAGGTCCCAGCAGCTCCCCTAAGCACGCATTCCAACAGCACACTAGAGGGCACACATTGGCAAAACCTCTGCCAGTGCCTCAAGAAAGCTGCTGCTACTTCCCTCGAGAGGAATGTGGTATGCCCTGGAATTCCTCTCTTTCCAACTGAAATCGTAGAGAGTTTCTTTTGATTGGCAGAGCACATCATGCCAACATCATAGCTGCAAGGGAGGCTGAAAAATATGTGCTTCCCAGGAAGAAACCAAACCCTTTAGCTTTGTGTGGCCTTGGCGGTATCTGTCTGGAAAGGGATAAAAAGACATGGCATCTCTAGCTTCTCCTTGGCTGCCTTATTCTTTGGGCCAAGATCTATTCAGCTCCAAATACAGACATATTGATTGCCAGTTGAGCTTGTCCACCCTTTTGCATATTTTAAGAAGCTGCAACAGCTTAAGCAAAGAGAGTTCATTAGCTTCTCCTCCAGCCTCCTTCTCATAAGCAGCTGAAACCCTTATACTAAGATGACCACTAGCTGGCCCTCCCTGAAAAACATTAAAAACCTGCTTTCCTCTTTATTCAGAGAATGGCTTGGTTACTTGGTACTGACTCCTTTATGTTAGCAAGCTAAATCAGTCAATTTTCGGTCGCTATGAGAAAATATCATAGCCAAGGCAACTTATAGAACAAAGAATTTATTTTGGCTTGCAGTTCCAGAAGGATAAGCATGCATCATGGTAGGCAGGAATGGCAGCAAGAAATAGGCACAGCTGCAGGAGCAGGAAACTGAGAGGCTGCATCTTCAACCACAAACACTAAACACAGAGAGCGAAATAAAGGTGGGCAAGGCTATGAGCCCTCAAACCCACACCCAGTGATGTCCTTCCTCCAGCAAGTATGAGCCACCTCTCTAAGCAGCACCACCAACTGAGGACTACATATTCAAATATCTGAGCCTGCGAGGACATTTGTCACGAAAACCCCCACATAAGCGAAAGTTTAATTAGAGCTCTGCTCAGTAAGTATTTCCCAAGCACTAGACTAGATCTCATTTCTGGAAGACCGCAAGTCTCTAGTAACATTTCGACAAGGAGGACCCATTGCACAGGAAATTCCAATCACAGTCTACCATGCCCTTGCTGAAGCTGGCACAAAGGTGTTGGTGTTGTCCAGACTGTTGACTGTCAAGGGAACCTGAACCAAATATTGACATAAGCCTTCCAGGAGAGAGGGAAGCAGCCAGTTTTGGCCTGTAGTTCAGTTATGGTAAAACCTTAGACACCAGGACTATCTAAGAAAAGGAAAGAAAAAACAATCTAAAGTAATAGTATTGGAGAGAAAAATACTATCTAAAAGTCACCAATATTGGGTAAGGTGTTGTCCCAGCACTTTGGAAACAGAGACAGGCAGAGGTCTCTGACTTCCTGGCCAGCACAGTGAGTTATAGGCTACAAAGAGAGACCCTATCCAAAAAAATCAAATAACTTCCCAAGAAATATTATGACCATTCTATGCTAGAGGGTGTGAGTTTTTTCTAACCTCCATTCACACTTCCCCTGGAGGAAAGCATCAGCATGAGGACCTCAAAGACCACTGATTTCATTCCTAACTCCCTCAACAACACAAGAGATGGAAAGGTACAGAAAATTTAGGGATCACCCATAAAAGAGAAATCATTCCCCATGCTACACGTTGGAACTTGGATGTGATGCTTGCTGCCAATCCTGTCAGGTAGGCAGACGGTAGCTATGGCAGGTCTCTGCTAAGCACTTTTGAAAATTTTGTGAACAGCCGGGCGGTGGTGGCGCACGCCTTTAATCCCAGCACTTGGGAGGCAGAGGCAGGCGGATCTCTATGAGTTCGAGACCAGCCTGGTCTACAAGAGCTAGTTCCAGGACAGGCTCCAAAACCACAGAGAAACCCTGTCTCGAAAACCCAAAAAAAAAAAAAAAAAAAAAAGAAAAAGAAAATTTTGTGAACTCTAGTCCCACTTCTCAGATCCGCTTCCTAGTTTCATTTCACACTTGTCTACCTGTGAGTATATGCGCATGTGTGTGCGTATATGCTCTCTCACACACACACACACACACACAGGCTTCTGGTAAAGCACTGGCCTCCCCTTCACTTCATCTCTGTTGACTAAAATGTAAATATCTTAGAAGATAATTCACCACCTAATAATTCTTATATGTTTTAACTTATAAAGAAGACCCTCTCGCCGCTAAGGTCAGAGAAAGGAGAGCAAGGAGAGAGATAAAATTGATAAAATAGGACCTCTGTGACAGGGCTGAGTGGACAAAACCATATTCAGATCCCAGTTCTGCCATACATTAGTTTGTGACCTTGAGTAGATTGTTTAATTCATCTGGGGTTTAGTGGGCTTGCTTCTGAAAGAGAGACAGCAATGCTTTTCTAGTAGGGATGTTGCGTGTGCAATGTTAATCTTCCTCCTAAACTTGATCGGATTTGGAATCACAAGGAAGGCACACCTCCAGATGTGTCTATAAGGGTGAATCCAGGAAGAAGATTTAACAGGAGGGAAGACCTATTTTGAATGTGGAAGGCCCCATCCCTAGGTCTAGGGTTCTTCAACCGAATTAAAAGGACAGCTGAGCATCAGGGTTCGTCCCTCTGTGCCTCCTGACTACAGACACAATGTGGCCTGCCACCTCATATTCTCAGCTTCAAGCCTTCCCCACTAGGATGGATTTGTATCCTGAAAATGGGAATCAAAAGAAATATGTTTTCCTTTGCATTGCTTTAATCAGATATTGTATCACAACAGCGAGCAAAGTAACTAAAACACCCGGCTTCTCCAGATCTCCAGTGCAGCCATGTGATTTGAGTCACTGTGGCATAGGCCCTTTTGCTGGCATACCCACTTGCTTGTCTGTTCAGGAAATTTCAATTATTATCTATATATTGATTCAAGACAAAGGTATTAGCTCAGAGATCAAAATCTGCAGAATTCTTGAGGTAAATCACCAGAGAGTGTCCACAAGTTGGAGGTCATTTCAAGCAGCCTTGCTATGCCTAAGAAATATTTCCTCTCTCTGACAGGAAAAACAAAAACGAAGAACAGAAGCTGGCATGTCTGCGAGGTTGCGCAGGGCTTCACTGGAAACTTGTTAATAAAAGAGGTACTGTTTGGCATTGTTGCCTCTTGTTCCTTCCTCTGTCAAGCTGTGTCTAAGACAGGAGAGCAGACGTGTGTGTTTGTGTGTGTGTGAGAGAGAGACACAACCTGAAAACAAAGAGTCAAGTGAGTGACACAAAACACCACAAATGGACTCCCAGGCTGTAAAGGAGCCACCGGGTTGGGGAGGGGAGGCTGTTAACCCGCGATGGAGCTCCGGTGAGTTTCCGGAATCTTCTGGGACTTAATCAGAGACAGTAGTTCCCAGAGGGAAGCCCATACTTGACTGGCGATGGTTAACAGCAGAAATGACAGTTTCAAGATGGACGATAGTCCCCTGTTAGCTGAGAGGGCACAGTTTCACATCTGCAAGGTCTTGTCCCTGGACTAGACAACTGCCCATGGTCATTCTTCCTCGGTAAATCAAAGCCATCAATTACCGCCTCCTGCTGCAGCTGCTTTGGATGCTGTGGGGTAGACAGGGCTGAACAGTAAAAATCACTGGCTGGGGATGGCTCCTTCTGGAGCCTGGTGCTGTCAGTGATGCTGTCAGACAAGCCAAACAACCACTGTGGGACTCCTAGCCCACGCTGGGCTTGAACTCCAGCTGAGTGCTGTCCAGAGCTTGCCATGCATGGCTTGCTACACACATCTGAGCTCAAGACTGTGCAGGCTTCACAGAGCAGTGAAGACTGGAGGCCCTTTTTCTCTTGTCGCTGACCTGAGAACTGGTTTCCACTCTACTGCACTCCCACCAGTACCTCAGTGTTAAAGATTCTGTGCCTGACCAAACTGAGTTGAAGTCCCTCGATAGCCAAAGGGAACTCAGGGAGAGCTAGCATTCCATAAGATAATTGATTACTCAATGGAAGTTGTAAAAGCCTTTTTGAGCAGATATTTGAATGAATGACACATATTGATAATTTCTAAAAACAATTGGTTCGGGCCAGTGAGATTGGTAAACTGGTAAAGCATTTGCCACCAAGACTGACAACCTTAATTCAGTCCCTGGAACTCACACGGTAGGTAGGAGGCTACCAAATTCCCATAAGTTGCTGTCTGATTGCCATATGTGTACAGTGCCATGATCATGGCATGTGTATACAAATGATGACGAGAATAATAATTTTTAAAAGAAATAACTTGTTCAGTCAACTATGTAGATTAATTTGAACCAAACACTATTCTATACCCCAATAGCATTTCATAGTTGTGGCTACCAATTGAACTTGGAAGGACAATAGTTGTTTTATGAGTAAACAATGCATGTTCATAAAAAGTAGATTAAAAGTGCTTGGGTTTAAAATGAGAAGCACATATTTTCCACCGTCTCCTCTCTTGCTCTACAGCTAGCAACCCATTCAATTCTTCAACATTGCTCTTTCATGCAGCGTGCATGCATGTTCCTATACTGTAGTAAGCCATCCTTGAGCCCGTGTTTACATCCTTTTGTATGTGCATGTCACTCTAATAGGTGGTTTCTAACAGACAAATTGTTGAAACAATGAGAATGTATAACTGAATGTGAATAGTAAGCAATGATTTGTCTCTACGAGTGGTTTACTAACTTATACCTTGACCAATACCACAGGAGAACTCACTTCCCTACAGCCACATCAACATTGCTCACTGTCATTAAGTTCCTCAGATTCCTCTGTTTTTAAAATTAGTTTTTTGAGAGATTCATACAATGTATTTTTATCACCCTGAAATACAACTCTTCCAAGAAAAATACCCCTTACCTACCACCCAGGTTTGTGTGTGTGCACACACACGTGTGTGTGCTTTATTAATCCTCCAAGACCAGTTTGTTCTATCCATAATATTCTGGAACATGGTTGATGTAGTAGGTACTATACTCAAGGAAAACAGTCTCTCCCTCTTCCAGCCACAAATGATCACTAATAGCTTATCAACTAAGAGCGGAATTATATGCCTAATTTCCATTTCCAAGCTAGCATTTGGTCTGTCCCGGGCTTGCAATTTTTCTGCATGCTGTCCTGTGAGAGTTCATATGTGCAGCTGTCCTGTTGTATCCGGAAGATTCTCCCTACAGTCGTTCAAAACTGTGGATCTTATACTATTTCTACCTCCTCTTCCACAGTGACCCTTGAACTTTGGGGTGGAGTATGGTGCAGTATGGAATACAATGTTACCTGTGGGGCTGAGCAGTCTCCAGTTCATTAGTCTCTACACGTTGGACAGTTGTGGGTCTCTGTGTTAATCGCCATCTGTTGCAAGTAGAAACTTCTCAGATGATGACTGAAAGATACTTGACTATGGATATAAAAATAAGGGATTAGGAGTTGTTAATACCATGTCCATTTAGGAGCATAGTTGTGATAGGTTCTCTCCTAGGACCTATAATGTATCTGGCATGGGTTCGTAGCCTGATAATGGTGCCACATGGATGTCATCTCATGGAATAGGACTTAAATCCAATCAGAAAATAGTTGCTTACTGCCATGGCGCTGATGCCACTGTTGCACTAGTGGGCATAGCTTGCCAAGCTAGTCATTATTGTAGCTTTCAAGTTTCCTGGCTGGGTCTGATTGACAATTATTTCTTGAGGAAGTTTTGTTGTCTTAAATAGCGTATCTCCAAGTGTTAATGGAGTTGATTACTCCTTAACTCATAGATTGTTTTTATGGATGCCCTTTCAATTACCAGTTTATATCATTTACTTAGCTCTTATACTAAGGACAAAGATTTATATTTTTTACTTAATTGTAGAAGGTCTTTATATTAAAGAGCTGTGGGTTTTAATCATTTGCTTACCTTTTGTCTGTTAATTCTCTTTATCTTTTTTCCCTCTGCCTTGTTCTGCGATGCATGTTGCATGCTTTCTCAATGTCTGCTCATCCTTAGCTGTCTGTTCTTTACAAACAGTGAAACATTTAAATTTTTAATAGCAGTTCTGGGCATAGATATGAGACTTATTGTGTTGTGGACTTCACTGGGAGATCCAGAGGAAAGAGGACCTTTCCTCTAGGAACTCCAAAAGCTGTCTCGTTTGCTTGGGAAGTGTTAAAAGCTTCTCACTGGGATCTGTAAACCCATGCAAAGAAGATGGCTTGGGACTCTACTTTGCAACATTTGTCATTCTGCCCCATTTCCCTGTGTTTGCTCCAGAGCTGTATCCCATTGCATCCCTTGGAGTCAAGAGGATCAGCATGGAAAGAGCATTGACCTGGTTCAGAGCCTAGGGGTCTAACAGTCCCTTTGGAGTCTGTCAGCTACATCTCTAGGACGCTCCCTGGTGATTCCTGGTCATTAGACCATATTTCAACATGAATGTCATGTTTGTCATGGGCCGCCCATTCTTTCTCCCAGCTGTCTGATTTCCATCTCTCAGGGGCCTACAGTCGCTACCGTTTCCTCTTCTGTTTTGTTTATCTTCATATATTTATAACTTTTTGTATTTCTTCTCTTTACTTATTTTTTATTTTAAATTTGTTATTTTACATCTTAACCACAGTATCCCTCTCTCCTCTCCTCCCTCTGCACTCCCCAGTTCACTCTTTCATTTCTGTTCAGAAAACAACAGGCCTCCCAGGGTATCAACAAAACATGACGTGTCAAGTTGCATTTACACTTTTTTTTAAAAAAAAAAAAAAAAAACTTTTTTGTATTTTCAGTGGAATAAGGGGACGAAACTAAACCTGTGTGAACAGTCAGTACTCTGTGGATCTCCTCATGACTTGTTTCAAGTTCCTGAGACTTCCAGTCAATCAGAGGTCGCTGGATAGTCTCTGGAACTGTCTCATGTCAAATGACATGCAAACTTCCTTTAAAAGTCATTATCAATTCAGAGGAATGTTAGGGCCAATAGATGTGATGTTGGGTTAGATGTCAACTTACCACAATTGGAGTGACCTCAGCAAGGAGCCTCAACTCAGGCATTGTCCTGATAGCTTTAACTGATGTGGCAAAACCCACCCCAAATGTGGGCAACATCTTCTGATGGTAGCCCGATTAAAATGGGCACAGCAAAAGGAAGGTTGTTTACCTTTTATTCACTTGGTCTTTCCTTTTGACACTGCTGCTGCTGGCTCCTTTATTAATATTAGAAGCACTTCCTGGCTTTCATTACTCATGGAGGAGCAGCTGCTCTTCAGGAACCTCCAGGCTTTTAACACCAAGTAGGACTACTGAGGCACCCGGTGTTGGCCCAGTGTAACTTCCCAAGCCGAGCTGGAGTTTGGAGACCTGTCTCTGGCTACCCAACCTAGACCCGCCTCTTCCAAGCCACCACTGGCATGGCAGAATATTATCAGCCCTTATTCCTTACTCTGCCTCAAACCATCCCAAGCTTCTCTTTCCCCATCACAACCTTATATAAGTTCCTGTCTGATACCATTAAATGAGATCCTGCTTTGACAGACTCTGGACTCAGTGGGTGTGTTTCTCCCTGGTGGTGGTGGTGGTGGGAGGGGAGGGGTGGGCTGGGTCATTCGACACTCGGCATCCTGCTCAGCTCCAGGGTCAGTTCCGGGGAAATTCCGGTGGGTCTGGCTCTGCTCCACCCCACCCCCCCTTTCTACCAGAGAACTCAGCACCCAGACAGAAGGATCAAGAAACTACAGCGGTTGTTACTATTTCAACATAAACATAATACTCTGTGTGTGTGTGTATGTGTGTGTGTAGAGACATATAATTTTCATACTGTTCTATTCCTCTAGAGAACCCTAACTAATACTATGAGAAAAGCTCTGAATAGAGAATTAGAAAGAAGAATTCAGTCCTGATTTTGCCACTAATTAAACCGTTTGGTTTTGAGAAGGTCAGTCAGCCTTCTGGAGTCTCGGGCTCTTCAATGTAGTTTTTTTTTTCCTCCTTTGGGGCCCACCACCCAACTCCCAAATAAATAGATGCTTATTCTTTCTTATGAATGCCCTGCCTTAGCTTGGCTATTTTTCTAGTCAGCTTTTCTAACTTAAATTATCCCATTTCTCTTTAACTGCATTTTGCCTCTGGACTTTTACCTTTCTTTATTCTATTTATCTTTCTTTCCTTATTACTCCATGGCTGGCTGTGTGGCTATGTGACTGGCCCCTGGCATCCTCCTCTCCTTCATTTCTCCCTCTTCACTCTCTTCTTTAGATTTCTCCTCCTATTTCTTCTCTCTGCCTGGCAGCCACTCCTATTTCTCTCTCCTGCCCAGCTACTGTTGTCCAGCTGTTTATTAGACCAATCAGGTGTTTTAGGCAGGCAAAGTAACAGAGCTTCACAGAGTTAAACAAATGAAACATAGAAAGAATGAGACACATCTTTGCATCATTAAGCAAACGTTCCATGGTGTAAACGAATGTAACACACCTTCAAGTAATATTCCACACGACTTTATCTGTAAGGAAGTGCTGAGCTCTGATACCTTACAAGGTGATGGTTCTCTGTGGTAGCAGTGGTGGTAGCAGTGGGTAGGGGGGGCATTTCTGAAGGACAGATGGAGTTCAGACAATGCTGTTGAGAATCCCACATCAGAAGGGCAAACTAGTGTGGTAGGCTTAGAGTTTGGGGTCAGAGAGCCCATGTTCAAATCCTCAGAGGATATCTATTATCCACTGTGTCACGAGTCCACCACTTCTGATGGCCTTGTTTTCCTCTCCTGTAAGGTATCATTTAACATGCTTATTTTATAAGGTTTGATAAGGCATCGTTAATCATCATTTGGAATTCTCCCATCACATGATTGTGGTCAGCTCTATCTTGCATTTTGAAGTGCAGGATTCTCTCTCTATGCAGTGGAATGAACAGAAATCCAATATAAGTCAAGGTAGAGAAGCGGCCACAAGGTATGCTTGGTTTGTTAAATGTCTGTGCTGCTGGAAAAGGGGAGGCAGTGTTGCATATCAGTGAGACTGCAGCTGAAGAAATGCTGGTCTTGAGATATGCTGCAAGAGGCAATATCTGCTTCGGATGAACTAGGGTTGCCAGCCATGGCCAGCATTCAGCCCATATACAAACACACCTAGCCTCAAAATCAGATAATATAGGAAATGTGAAGGCCAGATAGGCTGTGTTCCTTCAATCTGGCGACGAATTTTGATCCCTACATGGAGGGAGAAATAAAAGGCCAGGCCCCAGACAAGTGGGCTGATATTGTGGTTACAGCAGGAGCATGGCAATAGAACAAAAAGCTACTGAGACAGCCGCTCAGCTGGGATGGTGGGCTCATGTGTCTGGTTAAGAGTAGACTGTGGAACAACATGCCTGCCCATGTCCAAGGTTCCTACCAGACTCCTTTCACTGTGGCCCTGCAACTAAGATTAAAACCAGTCTCCTGACACTGACCTTCTTGCCCTTGAATGGCCCCAAAGCTGTGCAGGACTACACATCCCTGCAGAGATGGATGTTAGCTGAGCTGGGCTTCAGGAGGCCAGCAGCTGGCACAGCCGTGTTAACAGCATAGACAATATTCACTGGATTTTACCAAAGAGCAATGGGAGGCTTTTATAGTAACTCAGAAGAGTTACACACAGGACTGAGGGGAGGGAACCTGTCAGAGAAGACACTGCCATGTTTATCCTTTGCTCATCTCCATCTCCAAAGGAAGGAGAGAGTTAGATGGGTGTGGCAGATATCAAAGTATGATTTATGAAGTTAAGGGACTTCCCTTGGGGAGTGAGTGTGGCTGTGTAAACTCACAGGGGCAGGGCTCAAACGCAGCCATTCCCCAAGGATGCCCGTGCATGGATCCCTGCCTCCAGAGGTAGAGCAGAGCAGCTTTTGAAAGAGAGACCCTTCGTCTGAGTTTGCTGTTCAAGTTTATTAACATTCCTGAAGTTCATCAAAAATACAATATCTAAGAGCTTATTCGCTTTCAATTACTCAAGCTGACAGGATCATTTCTGGTGTGTCATTTCCTTGGGATTAAGCCAGTCAAACTGCATTAGATTCTCAGTGCCACACAGTGCAACCTCAGTGTTGTCATGGAACAAGATGCGCATGCTGGCTCGTGTGCCCGAGACGCTGCTTTCTGGAAGACATGCAGACTCAGATAGCTAATTCTCATCTTTAATTCCTCCTCTTCATTCTGTTTTCTTTCTGTTGTGGTTTTTCTCATCTTTCCTTGGCCCTCTTGACTGTCTTTCCTATGAACTTGACCTCCCCTGACGTGGCAATCAAGAAGGCACTATGCACTGCACAGCATGCTAGCATTCTGAGATTGTTGGACCTCATGGGAAATCAAATATCAGAACACCAGCCTTAAAAATAGTTTGTAATAGATGCTAAGGGGCCATCAGATTCCAGACACCAAAGTGAAGGGAACACCAGCCTTGAAAATAGTTAGAATAGATGCTAAGGGGCCATCAGATTTCAGAAACCAAAGTGGACACAAGTCAGCTAGCACGGTAGAGGTCTAATTAGATTAATTATGTTTCCCATGTGCAAGATTAGGAAAAAAGTAATACCAACTGTCTTAGTTAGGGTTCCTATTGCTATGAAGATACACCATCACCACAGCAACCCTTATAAAGGAAAACATTTAATGGGGGCTGCTTACAGTGTCAGAGGTTTAGTCCATTGTCATCACAGCAGGAAGCCTGGAACCATGCAGGCAGACATGGTGCTGGGTAAGTAGCTTGAAAGTTCTACATCTTGTTCTGAAGGCAGCAGGAAAAGAGAGACACTGGGTCTGGCTTGAGCATTTGAAATCACAAAGCCTACCCACAATGACACACTTCCTCCGACAAGTTCACACTTCCTAATCTGTGTCAAGTAGCGCCACTCCCTAATGGCTGCACATTCAAATATATGAGCCTATGGTGGAGGCCATTCCTACTGAAATTGTCACACCATTCTAGCCGAAGTGGGAGGGAGGCATCCAAGAAATAATGGATGGGTGTGAAGGGTGTTCTATGGCACCCAATGCTTAGGAAGTCTATTTCCCAGTGAAGTCCCAAGAATGCCCTTCTGACACTACTCCATTGTGACACTCTCCTCTCAGTGTGCTTATTCCATTTTTGAGATTATGGAAGCTTTTCTACTGTATTCAGAAACCTCAGTGGGACATTGCCTGATTATGGGGCTGGAGCGCTGACCCAGCTCTCAAGAGCACCTTTTTATCTCCCACAGGACTGGAGCTCATAACAGGTTGCTCACAACCACCTGCAACTCCAGCACCAGGGCCCTGGCATCCACTTCTAGCCTCCTTGGGTATCTGCACCCATGAGGCATATTATTTTAAGCTGTGTTACTTTTGTTTATGCTGTATTTGTTTAAATCTGTGAAGCTGGGATTCTTTGACTGTCTCGAACACCTGATGGGCTAATAAAGCTCTGAACGGCCAATAGTGAGGCAGGAGAAAGGGCTGGCAGGCAGAGAGAATATGTAGAAGGAGAAAACTGGGAGAAGGGTTCTGAGCAGTAGCCCAAGAAGGAGGAGGACATTAGGAGACAGCCATCAGCTATGTAGCAATCCATGGAGTAAGAGTAAGACTTAAAGAAGTAAGAAAATTGGAAAAACATAAAGGCCAAAGGGTAGATGAGATAATTTAAAAAAAGCAGGCAAGAAATAAGCCAACCTAAGGCCAGACATTTATAATTAAAAATAAGCCTCCATGTGTGATTTATTTGGGAGCTGGGTAGCGGGCTCCCCAAAGAGTCCAAAGAGCAAAATATCATATTATAACTACAGGCAAACATACCCTCACACAGACAGACACACATAGAAATAATATACATCTTTAAAAAATTCATTTCTGTGCTACACTTAACTTTCCATGTTGCGCTAAGAATAATTCTCTACGGCTCTTTATTGCTCTGCATGTTAGACAACCTTATGGAATTAAATTTTGATTTAGGGTCTGAGAAGTTGGTTAAGTGGTAAAGTGTTTGCCACACAAGCAGGAGGATTTGAGTTCAGATCCCCAGCACCCACGTGTAACCCTGGGTAGCAGCATACATTTGTAATAGTGGTATTGGGAAGAGTCAAAGAAAGGTAGACACTAGGGTGGCTTGCCAGTGAGTATAGCCAAGTCAGAATATGAACACACAGAAAAGGAGAGAGAAGGAGGGAAGGAGGGAGGGAGAGAGGGAGGGAGGGAGGGAGGGAGGGAGGGAGGGAGGGAGGGAGAAAGAGAGAGAGAGAGAGAGAGAGAGAGAGAGAGAGAGAGAGAGAGAGAGGAAAACACATACACACACCCTACAAAACATTTTTAAAACTTGACTGAGGTAGGAATGGAAGAAAAGAAAAATAAATGAGGCCCCAAGCAAAACACACAATTAAACTTAGAGAGTGCATGTTTTTAGAGGCCAAGGAGGAAATTCAAGAATGCAAGCTCTCCTCTCCACTTACAGGCTTCCCGAATAGTCAGGCTCATTGAAAGCTCCAGCCTGATGGGCTCACATGCACGGAATCAAGGTATATGCAGCTACCTAGCTGCCTGGCTGCCCAGGTTCAGCCTGGAAACTCCAGAGAAAGCTTGGTCCCAATTAGCTTCCAGCTGAAAAGATTTCACTCTTGCCAGCAACTTTCTCCAGCAGCTGTTTAAGACCTCAGGATGTGTGCCACAGCAGGTCAGTGCTAATTGGAGCAAATGCTGGCTTCTGTAGACACTGAAGTGGCTTTCCAAAAGCCTTGTGTTGACCACTGTCCCCCATCCCGATCTCACCCCAGAAACCTCTCTCATGACTAATAAGTTCTTACCTTCTCTTTCTCTCTAAGATGGCTTATAAAATTTTTTTCATTAATCGTGTTATGCAGGGTTGTAAAATACCTGGGGAGAAAGTTCATACTAAAGATTGCCCAAAACCCAAAGAATATAAAGCACTTTCATTGGCAGAGAAGGTGCAATTACATTGGCAATGAATCCAGCAAGACAGCGTGGGCTCTCATAGTCCAGGGAGCTTAAGCTTTATGCAGTTTTAATTAAATGAATATATAGGCTCAAGGAATTTATAGCAGATACTAGACATACAGACTCCCAATTGAACCCCACTGAGTTTTATTCTCGATGCACCAAATAGAGAAATGCTTCACAGATGGGCCTCTATGCAACAGATGACCCTGGGACTTTAGGTATGTTTTGCATCATATGAGAAAAATAAGTCCAAATGCAGTCCTGGGACATAGCTTAATATTCATATATTTATGTGAGTAATTTATTTATACAGTCAAAGTCAAATATAAAACTGTTCTTAGATACCTTGAAGCATCCAGGACTTAATTTTATTTGAAGTCTTGTTTTTTTTTTTTTTTTGGTTTTTCGTCCTGGAACTAGCTCTTGTAGACCAGGCTGGTCTCGAACTCACAGAAATCTGCCTGCCTCTGCCTCCCAAGTGCTGGGATTAAAGGCATGCGCCACCACCGCCCGGCTATTTTGAAGTCTTAATGAGCACAGTTCAGCAATGCATTTTCTAATTGGGCTGGTCATTGGCACCATTATGGCTACATTGGGTCTGTAAGTGGGCACCAGCTACACTACCCGCGAGAAAACTAAACCCTAAACGAGTTTGTGTGTCTACCTGAAATCTTCAAACGGACTCAGCTTAATAATCAGACATGATGAAGGCAGCCTCATTTGCATGATACTGAAGACGCAGCTCTGCTGATTATGGGGCGGCCGCTGCGTGCAATTAATCTTTCAGAACTGGAAGACACAGCCACATGTCTGCTTCCAAATGAGATTCATGAGGGAACCATCCTGCTCACAGTCTAAAGCGTTTGCATAACAATTTGTCCGATGAAGATAACTTCACTGCGGCAGCACTGCCTACGCTGAGAGGAAGGTGAGGGTCATGCGATACTGTGGAGGATGCCATCTCAGGGATGTGCCGGTCTGGAGAAACACAGCGGCCACATGTGTGACACACTGGAGGGTCTGCTGGAAGTGGGTGACATTGTAGGTGCTGTCATGTAACAGTGAATGGCACAGCTGTGTAGAACATGCGTACCTTCGCAAGAACAGTCTGAGACTTCGGGGCTGAAAGACACAACCTGGGCAACTCAGGATCTGTGGACTTCTGTGTCCTCAGTCATGGATTGCAATCAATAATCGTTCTTCACAGGTGGTTGTGTCTCTGATAGTGCATGTCAAGCAGTGAGCCGATGTGAAAGGACAGGAGCTGCTAAGTCAGGGATTCTCAACCTGGGGGTCTCCACCCCTTTGGGGTCACATATTAGATATCCTGTGTATCCGGTATTTACGTTATGATTCACAACAGACACAAAATTATAGTTATAAAGTATCAATGAAAGTAATTTTTAGGGCTGGGGGTCAAGACAACATGAGAAACCGTGTAAAAACGTTACAGCATTAGGAAGGTTGAAAACCACTGCTTTAAGTGGAACTCAGGGACATTGGAAATATCCTGATTTGATTTTGAGTGCAAATCTCTAACAGTATTAGAAGTCTCCCAGAAAACTTTGATTCATGCTAAATAAATAACTATATAAAATCATTTTCCTTATAAGATATAAATAAATATCCAAGTGTAAAATGATCACATTATATATCCACTAACGTATACTTTATGATCTGTTTTTATAAGTTTAAATACAAACAACGGGATGATGGGAAATCAATAGGTAGTACTAGTTCCTTTTGGATTATTACTGTAGAGTACTTTTTGCTTTAAATACACAAACATGTGTGTGTGCACGTGCGTGCATGCGTGCATGCGTGTGTGTGTGTGTGTATAACTGCCCCTGTTATGATATTTGCTCTTGGAAGTATTTTAATTACTTTGTAAACCTTTGCAGGTTCAATGTCAGTTTCTGTCTTTAAGTTTTGGTTAAAGATGTCATTTTAACTGTTGGAATCTCCTCTGAGGTTCAAGTTCATTAAGTAACTTCATACTGAGCTCGGATGCTATTGTTTAACAAAATTGAAATTAGGTTTCCAGAAAAATTAATAGAGACGTGTGAGAGAAAACAAATACTAGGAAATCATCCATTTATTTGTTCTTGTTTGTTTGTTTTTCTTTTTGAGCCACGTTCTCACTGACTGGCCATGCAGAGCAGGCTAACCTTTAAGTTGCAGCAATCCTCCTGCCTCTGTTTCCTGAGGGTTGAGGTTACAGGCAGGTATCATCATACTGGGCTGGCTGCTATGAAATATATCTCAGCCTCTCAGCTCCTACTGCCACAACTACCAGACTGTGAACTTAAGATAAAGTTAGTTACATGATCAGAACATATTACTCCTTGGGTCAGTTTCTTTTGGTTTAGAAGTTAAGGGACTCTTAAAGTTATCCTGAGTGTTTGTGTCCTTTCTCCTCAACTGTTTATATAGAAATTTCAGGCTCAATCTATGCAATAGAGTGAAATTCTGTTGTAATTACTATATTGAAATGCAAATTTAGTGATATAAATCACAATGGAAAAACACAAATGTGGGCTCTGAATGAAGCTGTTTCCTTCAATTCATTCATAAATCAATCCAATTCATCATCAGATGGTTTTGAGTGGATGGATCCTGAATGATATCACCAGCTTCCAGTATGCCTTTATTATTGAAAATAAACTTCCGTAAAGCACAGACAACATGAACAAAATTTAAAACAACATTGGCACCATGGCTACATCACTGTAATTGTCTTTCCTGCCAGATTGGCTTATCTGTGTGACCACCCCCTCATTCATTACACCTACCACCTGTCCAGAAGGCTCCAGCGTGTATATCTGAAGCAATTCAGAACAATAAAGCCAGCTGTGTGTCTAGACACATCACTTAACACACTACGTGATGGTGTAGGACAGTTTCCTTCCTCAGGAACTTACTCTAAATCCTGAGATTTTATTAAAGATGTGCTGCTGGCCATGGGCTGCAGGGCTCATGGAGCAAGGAGAGACACATGTTTTGGCAACAAGTTTCTTGGTTTCTTCAACGTTTGCAAAATGTCACTGGGAGACATTGTGCAGAAAGCTGGACAATGACCTTAAGAAAATAAAGGAATGCAACAGCTTCTGATCTTAAAAGCCTTTAAGGTTCATGGAAACAGGACTGCCAGATGATGTGGACACAGATGCAGTGCCTAGACATAGCTGAAGATTATAATCTCATAGTTTTGCAGTCCTTCGTTGTTGTCAGGTGCTGGTTCACACAGGCTGGTGTGGGGCCTGCTTCTATACCTCACCAGAGATGGAAGTCAGCGCTGTGGCTAGTCTGCTGCTTGAGCTCTTGGTCATTACTCATTTTGCTGTGGAACACCATGATCAACACATGACATGGGGATATGAACTCCTGCCAGGACAACAAGCTATCTGTAGGGAAAGAAATTGAATATATTTTAAAAGTGAACAAAAGATAAATCTAAGGAGGTGGGTTCAAATCACCAAGTTCATAGGTTACTAGGACTATAAACCTGAGCGATGGTCTTGAAGCATCCTCATCTATAAAAGAGGAACATCATATGCCACACAAAGATACTGAGAAATGTAAAAGGAAGTTCCTGTCCCACTTGGTCCTGCAGCCATTCAGTCCCAAATAAACACACGGAGGCTTATATAAATTATAAACCTTTTTAGCCTATTGCTCAGGCTTATTATTAACTAGCTCTTGCAACTTAAATTAACCCATAATTCTTATCTATGTTTACCCACATGGCTCTGTACCTTTTCTCAGTAAGGCATTCTCATCTTGCTTCCTCTGCAACTGGCTTGCAACTGCATCTCTGCCCTTCCTCTTCTCAGAATTCTCCTAGTCTGGTTGCTCCACCTGTATTTTCTGCCTGGCTACTGGCCAATCAGTATGTTGTTAAACCAATGCAAATGGCAGATCTTTACAGTGTACAAAAGCATTATCTCACAGCAAAGAACAAAAATAATGCTGATATGTTGTCCAGCCACTGGGTAACCTGCAATCTTCTCCTGCAGTTTGAAATCATGAATTCTCTGGTCAGAGATATATAACTAAAGCACTGGATATTTATAAGAATCTAGGTGATTCTGGAACACAAAAGCCGTTTGCAAATACCACATTAATAATTTACTACTTTTCTTTGTTTTTTTCTCAGGTGCTTAAGTTTGGCCCCTGGCCTTGTGCATACTAGGCAACTAACTAACTAACTAACTAAATTACTCCACCACTGGGCTGCAGCTCCAACCTCTTTTTATTTCAAATCTTTTAATGCATATTGTAGCTAAAATTTGCAGTTCAACCAAAAAATCAGAATTATTTAGAAGTAGCACTATCAAATGCTTATTCACATTGTTTTTAAAGTTAGATTTGAAGTCGTCAGTTTAACCATTTTGCTATTTTAAAATCCTCATAGTTAATAATGTTTGCATCTATGAATATAAGTAAAGCTTGACAACTAATGACCCAAATCATCTTGTTGAAGTTCATTTCTCATTTTATCATTCACTGAATGTTCTTGGATGAATTACCCAGCCTTGCTGAGCCTCAGTGGCCCCACCTGAGGAGTATGATACCAACTACCAACTGCATCTATTATTTGTGAGAACTAACAAAAATTCAACTTGTCTAACATGTTTAAACCCATTGCAGTGGGCTGGAGAGAGAGAGAGTTAAGAGCTCTTGCTGCTCTCCCAGGGGATCCAAGTTCAGTTTTCAGTACTCACACCAGGCAGGCTTCTAACTGCCTGTAACTCCAGCTCCTGGGAATCTGGTGCCCTCTACTGGCTCTGCACGCAAGTGGAAGCAATGCATAGACACATACACACATGTAAAAATAAACACAAAATAAACATAAAAATTTTTCAGGTACTCTGTAAACATTTGGCAATTCTGCCTTTTTCACCATACCTGGTCTTCCAATGTTGTGCAGAACTTTTATATGATCACATAACTGAAAGTATCAACTAAGGTGTAAAAACTATTGTGCTATACAAAGTCGGCAAATAAAATTGCGTAGGAGAGGAACAGAATGTGTGCATTTCACCCCATCGCCCTGCAGATATTTTTAACAGGAAGTCTCAGTACAGTACTGGGCCCCCTAACTCAGAACTAAGAAGGCAGTTAGGAAACAAGTTAGATTGGCACAGCAGTCACATTGCTTACAGATACCAATAAGGCCTAGAATTATTTCCCTAATAAAATACATAATTAGATATTGATTGTAAGAGTAAAGCTGCAGCTGCAATTTAAACAGTTGCAAGTAATTGTATCAGCTAACTGTGTTATCTAAATATTAGCAAACAAAGGAGAAATTCTTGAAGAGCATTTCAGTATCTAGTGTGAAACTTTCCCTGTAGGGCAGTTTAAGGGTTTTGAAGCAAATTTAATCTGCATATAAAGTATACAGTTTGAGAAAAATAAAATACCCAAGCCGACAGTGGGATATAATTCTTTTTTGTTTTAATAAAGTTAGTATCTTTATTTAAAAATTGTACAAACATAAAAACACTATCACTGTCCAGTTTTTATATTATATGTGATATCATATCTATGTGGCAATATATTATTCATATATACTATGCATAATACATTTCAGTATGCTTGAATACATAATATATATTCCAGTGTATAAGTAGAACTTATACATAATTTAGTATATGTCATATGTATGTTCATACACAAAACAGCTCTAATAGAGGTTAAAAAATAGAATTTTATTCATTTCATTTTTAGATACATATTTTATATTTTTTAAAAAGCTTTTTAATTATTAATGGAGGAAAATTAAAAATGGCTAGGGAATATGAATCCAAACTTTAAGAAAGAACACCAGTGGCAAATCAATAAATGAAGAAAACAAATGAACGATAAGCAAATAAAAACCACACTTTCACCTGGTTGTATCAAGTCAGTTAACATCCATGCACTTCATTACACACTAGCAAAAGCTTCTAAACGATGCTGCTGGTGACAGGCCAGAGCCAGAACAGATGCAGTGCTTGCTGGGACCATAGTGCCACACCCTACTTTATGGGCATTAACTCAAACAGTCCTCAGAGCATCACCTGAACTCATGGTGGTGTGACAAGGGTTTGAAGAACGACTCATAATAAAGGAGCCAGGGTCTGAGATCACACATCTAGACAGAGTAGGATCTGGTAGTCGGGCCCGAGGTGTTTCTATAACCGTGGCTTTTAGCCAGATGCAGTTGCTCTGATTCAGGCTGTCATTCCCCATTGGAGTCAAGGAAAGCACATGGTGAATTGGCGAGTAATAGAGAATGTGCTTCCCTATTCCACAGCCCGCCCCAAGCCAAAGGGAAACGTACTTCAGTGATGTTGAAGACAGCATGAGCAGCATCTTTCCAAGGCTTCTTCCTTCAATATCTGAATTGAAGTCACAACTACCATAAAAATGGACTGCTATTCCCTGTCACCATGCCTTCACTCCAGCATCTTAGACTCCGTCCCTCTGGAAATACCAATCCAATTAAACTTTCTTTTATAAGTTTCCTTTGCCATGGTGCCTTAGCACAGCGAAAGAAAAGAAACTAAGCAGTGTTTGTATGGCTATGTGTATATCAGTGTTTATATGTATGAGTATCTGTGTGTGTGTATATATGAATGTGTCTTGACATTGTGTTTACATGAATGTGATCATGTGTGTATATAAATGTTTGTGTGTACATATTTATATATGCATATGACTAAATGCATATGTATGTATGTACGAATGTGTATGGTTGTTTGGAGTGAGTAGGCGGCATTAATGTGCCCAGCATTCCTTTAAGATCTGTCAGAGTCTCATAATTCTGTAAGTTTAGTTATCTGTTCTTAACAAAAGACATTTCTAGATCAAATAAGCTGATTTATTTTAACATACTTAATAGTTCACCCAATTACTAAATAATATGTGCTTGTTTGATCTTTATGTGTCTCTACAATTTTGTGCTAACTATAGCTCTGCCTCTGTCTAAGGGATGGGATGCAGAATCAAAGCCCTGGACAGGCCCTCAACATGTGGCCAGAGATGGCAGCATGAGGAAATTTATTGGTGCACCTGACTCATCAGTGCAGCTGGTAGATGGAGACCCAGCCAGCACTCAGTGCTGAGCGAGAGGATGCCACACACAATAGAGTGCTGGGACGAAAAGAACCTGGCCCAGAGAAACAACACACGGCCCAGTGGATACAGATGCAGTTCTGCGTTGGCGGTCATGGTGCTCTGAAGACACTGTTCCAAGCTCTGTCCTGATGCACAGTATATCCAGACACATCTCTCCCATCGTAGTAAAAGATCCTCAAATAGAGATTTGAAGCAGATCGTATCAAACGGATCAGATGGGGAGAACGTGAATCAAATAATCCCAAACCAGCTCCGAATAGGGTGTACTAAGGTTTTTCTTTATTAAAAGGGAAAACTCACAGAACAGGAACAGGGGGCCAACATCCAGGTGTGGAGCACAAGAACAGAGGGGCGAGTGGGCAGAACCATGGCTTTTTGGTACCGAAAGACACACCTCAACCTGGTCCAGCCTTTCTCAAGCCATTGACTGAAGGAGGTTCCCCATCAGAGATTTGTGTTTAAATAACCATACTCTACCATTACATGTTTTTAAAGAAATACATTATGGAGGATGGAAGGACAAATAGTAAATGAACTTTGATGGAATCTTCTGATTAAATCTTAAGAGCCCAGATTAGAGGGAGCAGGCAGGATAGCTTTATCGTGGATCCCAAGAGATTCCAATTCAGAGTTCAGAAGATTCGTCTGTGAAGAGATCATGCCAGGGTCTGAAAGGTGAGTCCTTAAGTTCACTGGGACTGGAGCAGCAGGACATAAAGGACATCAAGGCATGGAGACAACAAGGCCAACACCATGTGAGAAATGCCAGCAGGAAAAAACCATTGCTGATGGTTGTAGACAAACTAGGAACAGTGGGTCTGGAGAGGTGAGAGTGGCTATGGAGGGTCCTGTACTGCCAGAAGACCGTCTGAAGCATCAGGATAGCTCACGTCGAGCAAACACCTCTTTCTCATGTAATATCCCAGGTTAGAACTGGGATTGGAGAATGCTTACTCCCATGTTTTACTAGCAGCACAGGTAAACCCACGGCAGGAAAGTTACAGAGGTCTTTCTTAGCAGATTAGATTGGTGAGACTGTAATGTGAAACCACCTAACCTCCAAGGTATTTCTAACCACTTACTCAGTATGCTCTGTGCCTCAATAGACCCTGTTTTAAGGAAGTACACCATAATGTTCTGGGAAATCAATGTTAAAGAATAGAAGGCTGAGGGGAGAGAGTGAGAACAAGAGCATCTAAGGGACACCTGGAGTCTCATGTCTTCCTATTGTTTTTAATCCGATTCAACATTGATTCGTAGATTAGGCAATGTGATCTTCTGCGGGCCTCCTGCTCCTTCACTGAAGTGGGAAGTCACCTGTTATCCTGTGCTTCCTTTCCTGAAGGTTCAAGACGTAAACTACATGTGGCAATCTTGCATTCACTTTGGAAATATGAACTCATTTTCCAATGATCACACTCATTACCGCCTTGCTTCCATGAAATAGCATGTCATGCCAAATTAATTAGTTGATCCCCCATGATAAAAATCAGCCACCGCTTCTAACTAGAGTTAAATTGAATCATCTAGAACCACAAGAGGGACGATAACAGACCCAAACTGTGAACTCAAAGCTTTGAGAGTCCTGTGTGAATGATAAGGGTAAAAATGATGCTTCCGGAATGCCTCTCCTTCAGATGGTACAGCTGGGTAGAGTGGCCAGCACTGTCTAACACAACTCTCTGATTCCTTCATGTGTTAGAGAATGAAAAGGGACTCAGGTTCCACCCTCTTCCCCTAGAGCCAGTTACTCCCCAATCGATATACTTATTGTATTAAATGGCCATTATCCCAGATGGAAAGGAAATAAATAAAAGCATGTATGTCTATATATGGAAAGATCTAAAGTGTAGCTAGAAATGATAAAATAGCATCTAGAAGCTCAAGGCTTTGTGCTGTTAAAGGGTAATGGCCAAGGGTTGGTTTAACTGCTGCAGCACTCTGAGAAACACTAACAACGAGAAGACCTTTATGTACGTGGAATTTTATATTCCTAAAACGTGGTAGCCACTGTTCAGTGCAACTAGTTCTGATTTTCACTGTAGACCGAAGAACTGTATGTGCTGTTACTAAATCCCATGTAGCCTAGGAGGGCAAATATGGCTCAAAGGATGCCAGAGATTCAGAGAAACAGTTGTCACAAGTGCCAGGGACCAGACTGGAATCTAGGGAGCAGAACCCAAACTTCAGGCTGTCTTTACTTTATCACCTGAAAATCCGTGAGCAACACAGAGTTGATCAGGAGGACTTCTGAGGTCAGATAAGTAACACACTGCTTGTTCATCGCAATTAGTGTTGTTAATTCTGAAGGTCCCCAAGGTAGCATGCACGGGCCTGGGAGTCACCCTGGGGAGGGAGTAACCGTGTTTCTGCAATGTTGTTGCGTGAGACTGGAAGGTGTTTATTTTGCACAGGCTCATGGGGCTCCCAGCATCTTTTGGTACTCTAAAATTCTGAGAGGTAGTTGTATTAAACACCTTTGAGTTTCTTAAGACAGCGGTGGGAGCAGCCAAGCCAGATGCCGGTGACCTGGGTGTGAGTCAGGGCATCTGCTCTGAAACCAGTAAACTGTGTAGTGTGAGTCAGGGTATCTCCCTGAAATGAGCCAGATGTGTGCTGCCTCCTTCCTCTATCGCTGCTTAGGGAAGCAGTTGCACTGCGCTCTGCCTCGGGTTACACAGAGGTCTTCACCCCATCAGAAAGAATTCAAGGTATCTTAAAATAAGCATGCATAATACAAAGAATACGACGTGAACCCTAACACCTGTTTTAAGGCAGCCTGTGAAGACCAAGCTCACTCAGGGAAGTCAGGCCCATCTTCCTTCAAATATGCAGACCTTGCAACTAAGAACAAGACTTACTTATCCGTAGTTTCCATCCAACTACATAATTAGACGAGCTGATTAGAAAGTCTCTTTTTAGCTCATTTCTATCTCCAGGGTAGCTGTAGAATTACGTGGCTGTAATTTTGGAGGTTGGAGAAAGCATGAGGTTTTGAATTGATGTACATCAAATGGGAGGTGAGTGGGGGTGTAGTCAAATATGTCTAGCTGATATGTCTAGCGTTACTGTCAAGTTTTATTCATGGTTTCTGGTTTCCTGAAGGTGCCTCACATGTTTTTATATAATCTAAATTTTCTCTTCCCTCTCTCTTCATGCTCGCATTGGCATATTTTCTTACAAGTAATATTCACTTTTATTCTTTATCAAACATTATGATCAGTTTATTATACAGACCTAAATCCTTGAGAAATGTAAATATGATATCTAGAAACTTGTTGTGATTTGTAATTTAAAGCTGATACACAGTCCAAGAATGTGGGGAATTTGACTGTATTTTATTTTCACTCGTGTCTTATAAATTAAAGTATTATTTTAACTTGAAATAAACAAGTGCACCATCTTTCTTATTTCTCCTTCCCACCCTCCCCAAAGAAAAAAGAAAAATAAAATTATCTTCCATTTGCAGCTGCTTCCAGACCCATCAAAAGATAAGCCTGCACAAGTGAGGTTGCCAAAAAGAGAGTCTTGAAGCCAACAGGATACTCTTCAATGGCCAGACTGGGGCAGTGGTTCTCAGTAAACGGAACACCAAATGTTCAGGCCCATAGTTCCTGACCTGGGTCTCTGCTCAGAACATCGGTCCTGTCAGAGGGATCTTTGAAATGCAGGTCCCCTAGCAACAAAATGATTAACTTACCATGTACAAAGGAGGGCTGACCCTGAACAAAGCAAAGGTGTTTAACACCAACAACTGAGAGAGGCAGGGAGGGGCTTGCAGAGAACCCGAGGTTTTGTCTGAGCTGGTGTCAAGTTGACAAACATGAGAGAGGAAACCATTCAGAAGGACTGAGATAAGCCAAGTGTCTGTGCCAAAGCTTGGAGTGTTGTTTTTGAAAGAAAACAGCACATCTGGGAAGTTGGAAAACAAGGCAACAGTCAGGATGAGTTGGAAAGTCAGGCTAGAGAAGTCAATGTGGGAAGTGAGCATCTGAAGCGAGAGGTTGAAGTTTAATTTGATTGCTGCTGTGGCATCATCAGAAGGGCAGTGGTTTTATTTCATTCTGCATATGTTGTTGGAGATAGTACAGATCCAGAAGAGGTACGTATCACAAAGTGAACACACTGCTGTGGGTCACACACTCACACACAATAGTCACTGCTGGCTCTGCGAGAACCACCCATGTATCTTTCCTGTTGTCCACATACACACCTTGACTGCTGACCTTATGTGGAATGAGAGGAAGCAGGGATCTTGAGATCAACTGAGATTCTCCAAGCGACCTTTATCTCAGGAATTAGGCTGCTTAAAGGTCATAATCTCACAAAACTTTTGAGTCAGTGGCTTTAGGCTCTTGTCTCAAAAGTTTTAAGGATGAAATTCCTAAGTCACAGAATGGTGAGTTTTAGAAAGGAGTTTTATTATAAGGAGTTCAAGAAAGAAAGAAAAAAAAAAGCATTTGGACAGTGGGAGTCAGTCCCTAGAAATGGGATATCATCAAGCTGCTAGTCTGGGGGCTTTGTATTTTACTAAGGGAGAAACTGAGATAGCTGGGAACAGTTGGGCCAGTTGGATCATCCTCAAGGTGCCCAAGGACCACTGCTGTGGGACAATAGTCTTTTACCCTATCACTTGTATTATTTCAATAAAATGCTGAGTGGTCAGTAGCCAGGCGGTAAGTATAGGCTGGGCGATGGCAGCCAGACAGGAAGTAGAGGTGTGGCAATAAGAATTCTGGGAAGAGGGAAGTTTCAGTCTGCAATCATCACCCAGACAGTGAAGAAGCCAGACACAGAGCAAGCAAGATGTGACTGCCTCGCCAAAAATGTACCAAGCCATGCGGCTAACACAGACAAGAATTATGGGCTAATATAAGTTATAAGAATTAATTAATAAGAAGCCTGAGCTACTGGGCCAATCGGTTTATAGCTAATATAGACCTCTGTGTATATTTTTGTGACTGAATGGCTACCTGATTGAGCAGGACCGGATGGGACAGAAAACTCGGTCAACAGACCAACATTCAGTTTCTATCACATCTGCACATGTAGCTTCCGGGCAAGGATAAGATAACAAGAGACCAAGAGCCAGAACTCTCTTCAGACAGAATTGCCAACAGGATGGAGGACATTTCCAGAACTGTTACTTGAATGCTCCCTGCCTTAGAACTCCTGGACCAGTTTCCACCTCTTGTTTCCAACTCTGATGGTTTCTTTTGTCCGGTTTTGGGTCAGAGGAACAGAGCGATATGGCATGTCTGCTCTTATTTGACTTCTCAGTATTGTTTATGGGTTTCAACCATATTGTGGTAGAGAGCTGAGTTTATTCATTCCCATTGTCATTTATTACCCTGTTACATGTCTGTGCACACTTCATCGATTTCAGCTGGAGATGGGCAACGGAACTATTTCTGAACTTGAGCTATTCACAAAGAGTCACAAATCTGGGACTTTAGACTCTAATCTAGTAATCTGATCTCCCTGGCCCTCCTCCCCTCCCCAAGTCTGTCTGACTCTGTGTGTATGTCTGTCTCTCTTTCCCTCCCGACACTCTGATGCTTTCTATGTTGAATCCCTTCATCTGAGTCAACCATTGCTCACTACACTCTTAAACCTCGGAGCTGTGAACTAAATAAACCACCGTTTTAAGAAGCTACTCAACCTTAAGGGTTTCGTTAAGTAAAGAAAACAGGATGAGTGAAGATAAACAGGTGTGCAGTGTCCGGATTTGAGCTGTGAGCAAATAATGCTGCGGCCATCACACGCACAAATCTTGCTGACATATGAATGGGTTTGTCTCTGTTGGTGAAGCATGCATGTGCTAAATCAAAGCACATAATGTTCAGTGTTAGCACACAGATGTCCTTCACTCGTGATAGGATGACGTCCCATAAACTCTTGAGAAGTTGAAAATATCAGAGGTTAGAAACGCCGTTCCTATACCCCACCTGCTAAATATCACAACTGAGTAGCACTGTACACTACACTGCAGACTGGATGGAGTGTTGGTGGGTTATCTTTTCATGTCCCATGCCTAGCAGGAAAGATAATCTTGAAGGAGTCCAGAAAAGATCAAAATTCAAAAGATAATTTATATTGAACAGGCATTGCTTTTCCATCACCAAAATTAAAAGAAATATCCTAAGTCAGGGCTTTCTGTGTCTGGCAGCCTGGTATTTTCCTAAGATACACCACACTTCACGTTCTCTCCAGCAATCTAGGATGCTCTCATTCTCCCACATCCATGCCAACTTTCTGATTGTATTTTCCTTTTCCTCTTGGTCAATGGGAGCCTTCTGCAGCATATCTTGAAGAGGAGACCCTGGAGAGAGCCCACAGTTAGGTTGTCAGGGGAACCATTCAGATAATCCCAGGATGATTTTGGCTAGGTGCAGGTCCAGAGTGAGGCCAGGAGGGGCAAAGTCTTTCCATCCTTCTGTGTCTGCCACTTACCAATATCAGAGAATTGAGAGATGTAAAATGCCCCTGGAAACTGTGATGAAGTAGTCCCCATTCCCTCATGCATATTCGCGCCTCTCCTTTCAATGATAAGATAATTTCCATTTATATAGGCTCCTTAATCCTGAAGCCCTTTGCAAATGAAGCCAAGAAGATGCAACCCTGGGGTGTCATTCAGCAAAAAACAGAAAACAGAAAAGCCCAGGTGTGCTTGCCCACTCTTCCCCCCTGTTCTGGAGCAGGCCTGAGAAGCTTGTCTCTTCCAGAGCTCCCTAAAAGTCAGCCTCCTCTGGATCCCTGGCAGTGGGTTACAGAGCTGTGAGGGCACCAGCACCTGTTCCAATCTGGAGCCCCCTTCAATGGGACAGCCAGGTGAAAGCAAGGGGCTACCAGATGCGTGGGCATTCAGCCAAGGCACCTGCAGACAAGAAAGGCATCTTCGTTACCTGTGACTAGCTTGACTAATGAGCCCTTGCTGTAGGACCAAGAAGCTTTTGTGCATTTTAACCTTTAACCCAAGGTGTTTAAGACAGTCTTCAGAAAGCTGACAGGCCTTACAATTTAATTGATCATTTCTGATTGGCAGGGTTCATGGGGTATCCGGAAACTAGCAGCTATGGCTGACTATGGACTGCAGCTCCTGGGACTCCTTTTGAGATCACCTTACCCCAAACCCATTTGTGGGTCACGGTGCTCTTAACACTCACAAACAGGCCATGGTTCTCCAGAAACACTCTAACAGAGCTCCTGAACATCACACAGGCACAGTTCCTGCAGAAGAGGGAACCACAAAGATTGAAATTGGGGCTGTGAAGGAATCGGCAGAGGAGCTCTTTATCGCGGGGTGTTACTGAAACAGAAGGTGTTCTCTCTGGTCAGGTCAATGTGCATTCCCAGCGCTGCTTCCCCACCCCTCTCACCACCATCTCTTAAGGTCGTATTTCTTAGTGCGTGGATGTCTGTGCAGCCTCCCTTCTGGTCCCCTAACTGATTGGGAACTTAGAAATTAGCTCCCTTAATATCCTAAGCAAAGCAACCTTTTCCTCAAACCCCGCCCTTACCCATTTGGGGCAGCCTTTCTGTCTCTGCAGGACTGACTCTCAAAGACATCTTTATTTCACTCCTGCCCTCCCTTCCACTCACCACGCTCTGTCACAGTCTGATCAGTTCCACCTCCCATAGACCACAGCACGAACCACTCCTGCTTCTCCCTCCTGGCTTCACCTCTTCCTAGATCCTTCCTAGACTCCAGATGCTCCATTCTAACTGTGCCTTCTTCAAGTATTCTGTACACACATAACACACACACACACACACTTAACATAGATTTATGTCTGTCTTTTTTATTTGTATATGTATATATGTGTATACATGATATCACATGTGTAATGAGGTTTGAAAATACATATATATGTATATATATGTATATATGTCAAGCATTTACCTTAAAATACTCAGATTTTAAATAGCCAATATTCTCCAGTGTCTGAAAAATGAAATTCAAGCTCTTTCAATGGCATTCAAGCCCTTCAGAACAGACAAACTGACCTGTCTTTCTAACGACTGTCCGTTCTCCTTCATCTATTTTGCTGTCCAGCTTAGCAGATTTTAAGTTGAAATTTAGATCCACAATGTTATAATTATAATTCTGCTGGCCTACCCTATCACCTGGGTATTCTGTCCCTGTAAGAGACAAGTTCAGCCCATTCCCAATCTCCCCTTCCTGCTTAGTCAAGCTGATCTCCGGCCTCCTCTCTTCCTCTTCTTCTAAACCTCTGCCTTCTCCTCCTCCTTTCCTCTTTCCTCTCTTTTTCTGTCCCTCTATCGCTCTCTCTTTTCCTCTCTCCCCTCCATAACCCCCTTACCCTTATACCTTATACCCTTCCCAATACCCACTAAATAAACACTATACCTAAGCTTTTTCCACATCTGTCTGTTTCCAGCCACAATGACCTTTCCCACCCAGACCTGCCAGGGTCACCTGTGCCATAACTCATAACACACATATTTCAGGGAAGTTGTTTGGAATCCACCTAGGGTGGTAGAGAGGTAGGAAGGGATTCCACACAGGCAAGCCTGTGCCTCTATGGTCACTTGTCACATATTTATATCTATCTGACCCATACTATGTTTTATTTACTATAGCCTTTGTGTTTAAATCCCAGCTTTCACTATGTAGTCTGGATAGGCCTCAACATTGTGATTCTCCTGTCTCAGATTCCTGAATTGTGGGATTAGAAGTGCACATCATCATACCTGACTACATTTTAATATTATGTACATAATTTCCACTTAAAAATATAGTGAGTTTTAAACCCATTGCTTAAAACAACCAAAACAAAACTTGTTTGAGCTATGGCATCGAATGTCATGACTCTCATGGTCTCCCATGGCCCGAGTTCCTTTTCATTCTGGTTAATATTTTCTCTCTCCCTGGTCCTGCACCATTTCCAAACCATCTTCAATGCACTTCGACGTAAAAGTGCTTTCTGCTTCTGTTCTCCACTCTCAGCTCTCATACCCTATCCCTTCCCTGAAGAGAAGAGCGGTGATAATTGCCGCACTAGCAGGCCTGTGACTGACAGGCTTCTCTTGAGATGTCCAGGTGTGTAAGAGGAAGGCCAACTGAGACACCCCAAGAGAACAACCAAGAAAGACTCTTTTCAGACACCCCACTTCCCACTCAGCCGCTCTGCGTCTCTAGAGAGAAACTCTTAGGTTTCGACCAAGGAACAAGTACTGTATTGAAAAGACCTACTTGTGTGCCCACTGAGAGAACAAAGTTCAATCCAAACAACTTGACTTCTGTCTCTTGGCGCAGTTCAATTTCCTGTACCCACTTCTGGAATAGAGTCCAGCCCTTGAAATTGAGTTTTGCTTTCATTAACTCTTCCATGCTGACATTCTGTCCACAGTATGCCTTTATTTAACAATCTTTCCCATCTACATTATATCTTCCAGAAATCAAATGCCTAGTTCACTTTGACTTCTTCCTTTCTCTCAGGAATTTAAAATGCAGCGTTAGAGAAGAAAACTCTCTTTCTGGTGGTAAGAATAGAATCTCTGGTCTGCTTTAGGCAGGGTCGATCACTTGGTGAAGGGAACACCCCAGTAAGACAGGTTCACTTGAAGCCATGCTGAAGAGCCGCCTGGAATAATTAGTCCTTTAATGAGATACTCTGTTTTTCTTCCCAGAACCCCCAGCCCTGGCGCAATAGCTTACAAAGCTGCAGCTCAGCTGTATAAGTCTTCCTACTTCTCTGAATTACTAAGAAAAGCATAACTTCTCTTTTCTTCTATTTCTTTTCTAAGCGTGTTTTCCTTCACACTTTGGGCTTCCTCAACATTTTGGCCTTCCTTACTTTTTCTCTAAAGCCTTCTTTCCTGCCATATGGCTGCTTGTCTGCCCTGTGTCTGTCTAACTTTGTGCCAGCTTCAGTGGCTTGGCTATTTTTGCTTCTCTTTACCACTCTCCTACTCCGGGCAGCTGTTGAGATTTACAGCTTGCCTGCTCTGGGATTTTTCTTCTTTTAACCTCTAACAAAATAGCCTTCGAGTTTCTGTTTGAGTCCATCCTAAGCGTCCCAAGAAGAGAGCCCGATTTCCCCTGTATTGCACATTCTCCCACTTTACAGAATCCATATTGCTTTGAAATAAATTCAAAGATAACAGATGCTGTTTTGGATTGGAGAAGATGCATGAGATCCAAGTAGGCCAAGAATTAAAAATATTCAAGATAAAAAGGATTAGACAGTGTTATATCTTGATTTGGAAATGTCAGTTTACATTTACAATACATGTTTTCTGGTTGTTATTGCTGCCTTTAGAGGTTGTAAAACCTTTAGGAGATGGGATCTTGGTGACTAAAGTAGGTGACCAGAAGTGGGTCATTGCGAGTTAAATTCATCCCCTAGTTACAGCCTTGTTCATTGTTTCCAGGTCAACCATGAAAGTCTAAGAGGAAATAAACCCAAAGAGTTGTACAGAATTGAAGGTAAAGTTAGCAAAAGGCATCAAACCAGCAATGGATAAGACAATAGCAACAAACAAGAAAGATGATGGTCTGGGCCAAGCTCTGGTCTTTCTGGTGTTTTTTTCTCTAGTTAATCAGTTCTTATGGGCAGATACGAAAAGCCAGAATCTTTACCTATGGTCTGATCTATAGTCTGGTGTGAAGGGAAGCCCTGGGATCCCCAAGCTGCTGAAATAAACAGCCCCTTACTGACATCTCATGATGTCATAGACCTGACATCATTCTGAATGTTGTGCTCAGACTTCAGGACCCTTGACATAACCATGCCAGTTAGAAAGCAAACATGACGTCAACACACACCTAACATTTTGTCGTTGCTCCCAAATCAATGCGACGGCTTTTACTACAAGATCAATGGAAGTCAAGCCCAGAAAGAAATGGCCCTCATTCAGTAGGCACGTGTTGATCAATTAAGGGACCTATTACAGAGCAGTCAGTTCAGAGAAGAGTAGTTAAATTTGTCTGTTTGTATAGTGTATGTGCACAAATATAAGGGGGGAAATGCCAATAAAATAATCAACCATTTTGTTACCATGGTTACCCGAGAATACACTCACATGCACTTGCTCTATGACGTCTAATGGCCCATGGTATTAAAAACAATTGAGGAGAACCAAGATCTGTTTTCATAGTGGCTCGTAGGAAAGATAATGAGAACAGTAAAGCCCGGGAAAGAGTGAGCTCTGAGTGCGTATGTGTGCTCTTCTCCCACGTGGGGAGAAATACAAACAGGCTCAGAAATGAATCACCATCCCTGGAAGCACACAGCTGTAGCCTTGGGGCCTCACTTTGTCTCTGTAGAAACGGAGTAGTTCAGCCATGCACAGAAATTAAAGCATCAGGAAGGAAGGGGCACCAAACAAAATACGAGCTGTAATGAAATCTGGAAGACTATCGTCACCTACTTTGTGTGACCATGAGGCAGAACAACCTGGGTGAGGAGAGGTCACAGTGTTTGAAGTTGGAGCACTAATGACTGTAACCCACTGGGGAGAACCCGCGTTCTCCATAAAGTCCAATAGTGGTGGAAATAGCCCATTGGAAAAGGCTGATGTCTGTACTGTAGAAAGGAGGAAAGAGAAAACTTCTCTATCCACGTAAACATCTAGTGTTTCAACAAATAGCGCCTTTTTAAGTTAGCTGAGAAATCTCTCCTATAAATGCCTGCCCCTAATTTTTCTCCCTTCTAGATGCCAATCTTCTAACTTCCTCCTGGACAAGTAAATCAGCCAACATTGTCGGTGCCCCTCTTGGGAGTGTTTCTAGGTGTGGCAGCAGCAAGTATGCCAACATGAAAAGCTGAGGCCAAGTCTGGTGCCAGGAGGCTTCTGGGAAAAAGAGGGCACAGGTAGGTTCGAGCACCAGCTAGGGCCCTCGAACCTCGCACCGCAGTGAAAGCAAAGTCAAGAAAAGGCAGCACTCCACTCCTATAATAAAGCTCTCTGTGTGTGTACTTGAGTGTGTGTCCAGGTTGACTCTTCAAGATTCTCCCGTCTCTACCTCTCAAGCGCTGAGGTTATGGTGGGCATGCATCACCATGCTTAACTGTTGTGGTGCTGGGGACTGAACTGGGCTTCATGGATGCTGGTGAGGACTCTGTCAAGTCAGCAATGCCCAGCCTTGTGTGACAGTCACTTTGTAATTTGAAGCAGTGGCTCACTGGCCTGAGAAGCACTGCTTAAGGAGCCGCCCATCTCTGCTTCCCCAGCACTGTGTTTACAGAAAGGCCCATGTGGTCTTGAACTCGAGTCCTCAGGCTTACAAGACAAGTCCTTTACCAACCAAGCCGTCTCCTAACCCCAGAGCTGGCAGTGAGTTTAGTTTAGTTGATTTTTCTTTGTTGTTTCTGTTGCTGTTGGGGGGTCAGAGGCTCTGTTTTATATTGTTTTTATAGAGAAATGATAAAGGGGACACTCTTCTGAATGGCTTTATCCCATGGAAATGATTCTCTCTGTGCCATTTCACAGTTTAGAGTATCCACACAACACATTTTATGAGACATTAAGACTTCTCAGAACTCAAGGTACTTTCCAATGTTGTCCAAGAAAATTACCACTCATTTCTCTGGTGTTTTCCACATATTCAGGAAGTTTAGCACAAATGACTGTGAAACTCTGTGTCCAGAGTGAGCATAAATCTTTGTCATGTGGGGTTGGACATTGCTTGATAGAATCCTCCATGGTACATACAAAACCCAGTTCAGTCCCAGCACCACACAAATTAGTCATGGTGGTGAGTGCCGTAACCTCAGCACTGGAGAGGTGGAGGCTGGAGAGACACCTATAGAGGGAGTTGTGAGATAGCCTGGGCTACTTGAGGCCCTGTTTTTTGTTTGCTTGTTGCTTCTTTTGTTTTTCTAAAGTTGCTCATCTAAAAATTTGCTTGGAATCATATTTGATTATATACAGTGGGAGCTCATCAAAGAACAGGAACACTAAAAAATGTCAATGTCCACGGTATATACATAAGCAGGTCACGGGGAGAGGGGGAGGACAGGGGAGAGGAGGTGCATCTTCTCATCCAGGTCCCAGAGCCCGTGGGATTATTCAGACAGGGAAAGTTTGGTAACATGAAGAGAGAGACAGAAGCTGCTTGTCCTGGACCCAGTGGGAAAACTTCCAACACAGTTATCAGCTGTTCAAGGTCTTTCTCCCTTTCTGTCATAGGCCCCCAACGTTTCTCATCAGAAACCCCATGTACAGGGAATGTGCTAACCCTATTGTGTGCCCTGGTGCCTCCTGGTTTGCCTTATCAGGTTCTGATTCCATCTAAGTCACTGCCAGAGCTCCTTGCTTATCTCTCTAACCAAGCAGGAAAGCGAAGGCGGTGGTTCTGAGCAACCTTTGTAAATATAACTTGAGAGCTACCTATAGGGTCGGTATGGCCAATGCTAAGATGATGGATACTTCCTCCCGGAGGGGCTTGTACTCTGTCACGGGAATGCTCAGCTTTCGTTCAAGTGACTCTCTTTCTCTTAACCCTTGTGCTTCCTCTTACATTAAAATATTTTTAATAAAGCCACAAACCCTTAGTTTGGCCTGAATGAAGGTCCCTCAAAGTCTAGGGAACTCTTCAGACTGCTGGGGACGGCAGTGTGAAGCTGTATCTTTGCCCCCTCCACTGCTGACATTACAAAGGCAGGAAACTGGTAAGCTCATTTTTGATCATTTGTATCTCACAAGGGTGTGAAAACACATCCAATTTATATCTCTCCAGGCAACCAGAGTTCTGGAGTCTTGGTTTGAATGATATTTTCACAACATTATTTCACATAAAGAGAACTATCGCAGGCCGTTTTTGTCTTCAAATGGTTATTAGTAAGTTGTATGCAGAATTTGCATTTGAAGGAGAAACGGGGCACAGGACAGGGACAAGCTTCAGAATTCCACGCGTGGAGACTGGGGTAGATCTGCAGGGCATGGGGACAGCCAGGAGGCTGGTAAAGTTTGGAGACACCTTGCTGGAAAATTCCAGGGTTGCTTTCTCAGATGAACTCCACTTCCCACCATGGCCGACTGTGACTCACGGCAGAATTCTATTATAAACTGCAATTCACTGCCAGATGCCCAGCTTATGGGGTCAAGCCGCATCCCTGCTTGAAACCCGGCTACTACTCCATCCCTAAATACAATAAAAACCTCTCCACAGCCTCCTCTATACAGTATGCCCCCCCAAAACTTGTGCCCATGGCTGTTCCCTGCTCCTCACATGACTTCCCTGAATGTCCACATCTACGATTCTCCAACCTCTATTTAATGGTGTTCTTTGCACAGTATGATTTCCCTCCTTCCCTATAACGGATTTACCGTTCTCAAAATCCAGCACATAGCACAAATCCTGTAAAAAAAAAAAAAAAATGTCCTTACCTCAGTTCAAAATTAATCTCCCTTTCCTTTTATTTGGTAGCACTGTGAACTTGTTTCTAATTCCCCGTCTCATCCTCTCGTCCTTTATTGCTATCCACTGAATTGTGCTCGCCCAAGTTCCTGTGTTAAAATCCTAGCTTCCATAGGGTGCTCAAGGTGGTTATTAAAGTTAAATGAGGCTGTAAAGGTGGGGACTAATCCCATGGGACCACTGTTTTTGTAAGATAAGGAAAGACACCAGGGTTGTAGCTCTCTGCACAAAACACAGATGAAAGGGGAGACGCTGAGTCAGCTGCAGGCCTTGCAAAGAGACCTCGTGGGGAGAGGCAGAAAGGTAAGTTTCTGTTGTTTAAACCACTTAGGCAACAGTGTTTTATGCGGGTTGCTTAACCAGATGATTACACTAACCAAACTTTTATTAAGAATTTTCCACATATCAGGACTCTGAACCATGACTTCTGGGCATCAGTTGTCTCTTCTGCCCAAAGAAAGCCCTGTGAGGACCAGCCAGTGCATAGCCAGGCATGTGCTGTCTGTGGCTGGAGGCTCCCTCAGCCACAAAATCAAAACCACACTTGGTTTAAGCTGTGCACTAGACCTGGGAGGAGGGAGAGACTGGCTGTGTGAAGAGCAGCTTCCTTCCCTTCCACACATCTCCGCACCTCTTCTGAGTACTCTGGCTGTACGCAATTAGCTCCTGGCAAAGAAACAGAGTTCAGGACAAGGGCATGCTCCAGGCACAGCAGGATCCCTCTCGCTTCACCCTCCAGGTAAGAAAGATAAATGCTTTTCAGACTCGATGCTTCTCGTCAGAGTGCTCCGCCATGTTCCAATAATTCCAATCTTGTGTGTGCACATTTGGGAAAGCATAAGCGAGATGCGTCAGGTTCCATCTCTCTCCTCCCCTCTTTGGCTCTTCACAGCTGACTGAGAAAGACTGCCCAAGTTCAACGAAATCGATTTTTTCCATTTAAATAATCTAAGCTCCGTAAGCCTCTTAACACCCAAACAAAAGCCACTTAAGGCACAGCAAGATGATTAATATAGAAAATGGTCTCCACGGGGGACTCTACCTGCTCTTCCACATTTTCCAATCCGAGGAACTCTCTAGAACGTATGTCTACAGTTAGGGAAAGCTTTACCACCAAACATGAGTTCTGTTTTAACAGGCTTTTCCTCCCACTTATTTTGCAAATTGATCAACTTAACTGGCCAAATACTAATTAAAAACGCATTAGGAAACAGTTTGCCTTGCATGGCTTTGCAAATATTTTTCCTGATGTTTTGGGAACCCAGCGAGTTATAAAATCGATGTGTGGAGCTTATTTCTTTGCCATAGCCTTACACACTGTACAAACCCACTGATGTGGTAGCCACTATGCTGCCAGGGGAAAAGGTCAAATGTCACCCTTAGCATCCCTAATAGGTTCAGGATTCAAAACTGCACACAAGTATGGAAATATGTTATTATTATCATTTATCATTGTTTATTAATATTATTTTAAGAATGGTAAAAAGAAATCAGAAGCAGAGGGGATGAATCAGCTTGTTAAGTGCTTGCCTGGCAAGCAAGGAGATTAGAGTCTGGATCCCCAGAACCCATGTAAAAACCAAGGTGTAGTGGCTCATACTGTAATCTCACTGATGACATGACGGGAGACAAGGACAGGACATTTCCAGGCCATCTGTCCTGGCCTTCACACATACATGTACACACACACACACACACACACACACACAACATGCATGGATGGAGAAAGAGATAAACAGTGATCCCAATGTCCCACCACAATCTCACAAACACTTCTCATCCACAAAAATTCTCTTGGGAGAAAACCCTGTTTCTTCCTGAGAGCCAACCGCCAGTCACATCAACACAAGGCTGGAGACCTTACTCAGAAGGTCATGGACAGCCCTCTGGAAATCCGTGCACAATCTGAATTGTGCATGCAGAACTTCCAGTCAACCCTTGCTGACAACCATGAGTTCACAGCCACCATGAGCAAGAGTCCCTGGTCCTGAGCTCTGAATACTAGTTTACAGTCTTCCTGTGGGTGCATGGAACCTTCCTTCCCCAGCTGAAGTTTCTGCATTTTCTGTGCCCATAGATAATTCTTTCCACTCAACCCTCTTACTGACCCCTGTCCTTTCAAACTATTTCCTCTAAAAATTTCCTTTCCAGGCACCTGAGTCCATATTTGCAATTGTGTGACTAGTGTTACATCTCCAAATATACCATGAACCCCATGAAAAAAAGAAAGTATCTACTTTTGCCATTGTTTTCTCAGACCCAGGGAGATTCTAAACCATTTCTATAATTTATATAATATTTGCTGAGAGGAAGGAGAACACTAGAATAATGAATTCATCTGCACCCAGTCTCCATTTTCCAGTGAGCTTCCTACAACTAAATTGGCTGATAGTCTTTATTTTCTGAAATATTCAAGTCTCAAAGCCTCTGTCTGTTTGGACACTGGCTTGTTCAGCAAAGGTTTGTTCATTCTGAATGCTCTTTGGGACTAAGCCAGGTCTCACAGTCCCCAGGGAGCTCCCATCTCGGATGACTCCTTCCTGAGAACGTGCTGGAAAGTGGGCAGATGTTCGTTTGGAATTTAAAATCCAACCAGGTCCTGCTGTCTAACCACCCACAGCAAGAAGCCCCTCTGTCGCTCAGCCTTTGCACATTGAGTTGCAATAAGTGAGGATGTTTAATAGATGCCCTCATTCCCAGGTTGAATACCAAGCTTCCAAAGGTCATTCACCCTGTTCCAGGAACAGCCAGAGCAGTGCTGTGTGCTTGTCAGGTTTAGAGTCAGCCCTATGGCTAATTCTAGCATGTAGAATATGCCCAGGCAGTCATGGGACTTGAAAAACTGTATAAATGGGAAGAATCAAAAGTCAAACCTAGTCTGAGTTTTTTTTAACCTCATCCCCACAGTTGAAGAAGAATCTCTACTGGGCAAGCTGACTTAACAGAGGGTTACCCACTTCTTACAGCTGTATGTTGACTGAGTCAAATGCCCAACTCCATTGTCTGACCAGAAGCCTGTAGGGTGCACGACAATGATATTCTATTGCTTTCCCATTTGCTTCCCGGCTGAGGTTCACCTTCTAGACAAGGCCCACACCCTTCATCAGTCATTAGCCTGACTGCTGTGCGAATTTTAGGATAGTAAGGGGGAGATCAAGATGGATTAAACTGTCTGGATCCCCAGAAGCTTAGGCAGTAAGCATATTTTACAACTCAATCAACAAATACCTACAAGGCAGCATTTTGTCCTATATCAGAATTTATGATGAGGAAGCCAGGGGCAAAATACATGAAGTTTGTGAAGCAGAAAAGGTTCTGTTTAATATCCCGGAAAGGAGCAACATCATTCCAGCTATGAAAATGATATTGTTCTCTTCCAGCTTCTGCCTCAAGATACACTGTCAGAGTTAGAACAAGACGACCAAGTTCCTCCTCTGGGATGGCATGGGACTGCTAGATGGACCACAACTCTATACATAGTTGCTAATGCTGAGGGTCATCAGAGCCTCCAGATAGAGGTCATCAAGGTGAAAGAAATTAAACAGATCTAGAATAAAGCAAAACACTGTATGTTTTCTCTCCTATCTGAAATCTAAACACCAAACCCAAACAGATGAACAGAGATCGTAAACAGGAGACAGACCTTTAAGAAAGGAAGATTCAGACCCAGGATCTTATGCCCAGAGTGCAGCCTGGGGATCAAGGCTCATGTGGACCTTCTCAGTTACTGTGATCTGGTGTGGTAGAGGCTACATTCCAGCCTTCCTGGATCACTATGGGTGTTAGGCGGCAGGCATGTCTGAGCAGTAAATACAGTAAAACAAGGAGCCATGCGATGTGGCAGCTACCCATGGAGTGTGAGACCCACCTCTGTCCCAAAGAGCTTTGAAAAAAAAAAAAAAAAGACTTGGTTGAAGCATTCAGGTGACAAGGGGAAGGAGAGAAAGAAGGACCGGAGCGCAGAGGAGAATAAAAATGGCACAGAGAACCCCACAAAGACATGTGCTCAACTATGTTCATAGCAGCATTGTTTGCCATAGCCATAACCTGGAAACAGCCTAAATTTCCCTCAACCAAAGAATGGATAAGGAAAATGTGGTACATTTACACAATGGAGTACGCAGGAAAAAAAGAAAAAGAAAAAGAAGAAAGAAAGAAAGAAAGAAAGAAAGAAAGAAAGAAAGAAAGAAAGAAAGAAAAGAAAAAAAAGGAAAGATATCTTGACATTTGTAGGCAAATGAATAGATCTAGAAAACATCATATTGAGTGAGGTAACCCAGACCCTGAAAGACAAATATCACATGTATTCACTCATAAGTGACTTTTAGACATAAAGAAAACCAGCCTACAATTCACAATCCCGGAGAACCTAGACAACAATGAGGACCCTAAGAGAGACACACAAGAAACTAATTAATCTACATGGGAAGTAGAAAAAGACAAGATATCCTGAGTAAATTGGGAGCATGGGGACCATGGGAGAGGGTTGAAGAGGAGGGGAGAGGAAGGGGGCAGGGATTTATTGAGTATAGCTCAATAAAACTACACACACACACACACACTTTGTATTAGTTTTCTAATAGTTCAAGTCAAAACACAACAGACTGAATGACTTAAATAACAGAAAGCTACTTTCCTACAGTCTGGGGATTGAAGCGCATGATGGGGTAGACAGGTTTGGTTTCTCCCGAGGCCCCTCTCTGTGACTTGCACACAGTCACCTTCTCTATGTCTCTACATGGGTGCCTCCAGGTCTGTGTCTTACCCTCCCTTACTTTATAAACGAATCAGATCTGACCTGTGTGACCTCAACGTCCCATAATTTTTTCACTGGAGGCCCTGTCTCAAAACAGCAGGGTGCCAAGTGCTGAAAGCTAGGACCTCAGAAGAGGAATTTGGAAGGGGCAGGAGAGACAGGAATCAGCCTGGGCTCTTCTCCGTCTTACACTAATAAACCATCCAAACATCTCCACATCTCCGAAACATTTCTCCTCTAACCAGGAATCTCTGCTGAACACAGTTGCAACCTTGTCATTTTACAGCTTAGAAACCTTATTTCCTCTTGTCTATGGGTCATCAAACAAATTATACTCCAGCTGGACACTTGAGCCTTTTGACGGCAGGTTTATCTCTTGGTGTCTCAGGCTGCCTGACCTCCGCTCTCTTCTCTGTCGATGACTCTCTCACATTTGACAGCCGTGGGCCCTTGGCTGATAACCTTTTTTGGCTTGGGATCCACTGTCCACATCCACTCTTACGCCCAGCCTCACCCTCTGCCCTCCAATACCATCTCCATGGATCCTACTCTATTCCAAGTCCTACTGCGTCTTTCAGTATTTTTGAATCTCTCTTCTCCTGGCATGTTCTTGTACCCTAAGGGAAACCAGCCTCTCCTTCCTCCTAACCAATATTGTGATAGCCTGTTTATGATATATAGAGAAATACACCTTTCTTGGGGCAGAACTTCCATGAGTCTGCCATAACCTTTTGCTACATAGTTATTCAAACAACAGAAAATTCTGCTAGTCTTTTGTATTCTTGTATATAAATGTATATATGTTCAATTGTTGGGGATACATGTGTGTGGGGTATCTGTGTGCAGGTGTGTGTGTGTGTGTGTGTGTGTGTGTGTGTGTGTGAACACCTTGGGTACCATTCTTCAGGAACCTCTCATCTGATTTTAAAAACAGGGTATCTCTTTAGGACTTGGAGCTTGCCAGTTTTTCTAGGCTGGCTAGCCTGTGAACTCAAGGAATCCTCCCGACTCTTCTTCCCAGCTCTGAGATTAAAAGCACGCCACCATGCCCATCTTTTTGCATGGTTTCTGCACATTGAACTCGGGTCCTTGTTTTGCATAACAGACACTTTACTGACTGATTCATCTTCCATGGTTCTGTCATGGTTCTAGAGATTGGAAAACAGAAATTGAGCTGTCTTGGGCCCCCTCTCCATCTGGAGACTCTAGAGCTGGGCTAATTTCCTTCTTCTTTTTCTGCCTTCTGCTGTCTGTGGCTATTTCCTGATTTTTTTTTTTTTTTTTTTTTGGCCACACAATTCTAGTTTTTAACTCAATGATCACATGCCTCCCCC